>NC_064642.1:397808791-398433791 GCF_023864345.2 Schistocerca serialis cubense | reverse complement strand
TAAGTTGATTATTTGAGACACTTGCTGGACTTTCCATAGCTTGCGAAAAACCAGTAGGTCCCAAAATTCACAACAAAATGTAATGTCATGCAGATACCTAATGGGAATGCACTTCCAGAAGTTGAAATATGAATGAGATAAAGGAACTGTTGATGTGAGAAACATAATGAAGTGAATGGATAGAGTGCTTGAGAAAGCTGCTACATTTATACTCACCTTAAACACACCATTGTTACCAGAATAGTTCAAGGATAGTTTAATCTGTTTTTAATGAGGGACTCTATATACCAAAGCCAATGAAATGTTTTAAGTGCCTGTACTATGGTCCATCATCATAAATTGCAAGGATCAGGAAAGATGTGGCAAATGTGAAGTGGCATGCAAACACTGTTTTAGGCCACAAAAACAACTGAGGTTATCACCAAATGGATAAGCTAGCAGTAGGCTGGAAACAATCATGTCTTTCAGACAGGCAGCTATGGAAAATCAAATGGGTGTGCCTCAAGCAATAACAAAACACAAAAAAGACAGGACTTGAAAAACCAAGTTGAAACCATGAAACCATACTGACTTGATTCTGACAGAGATGCCACACCCTGCCAACAGAATCTACTGAAGTATCTAAAAGGGAATCAACAAGTTCCCTATCTCAAATCGTGAATCCCCAAAGACCCACCAACTCAACAGAAAACAGAAGACAGAGAACAACTTCACTACTAAATTGAACCCATATGGAAGTGGATCATTAATGGATTCCTTACTAATGTGGAGGAATTAAGAGAAATAGGATATGTAAGACTCTGTACTTGGAAGACATCCCTTTTAAAATGACTAACATCCTTGTTTTAAAGGATTTATGATTTAACATACAAACAACAATCTTGGTGGGGAGAGGGCTTATGATGGTGTTGCCTTGTTGATAAACAACACAGCCTGTAGCACATGTCTCAACTCTAGACCAATTTGCAAACAACTGCTGCTTCACTTCTAGTATTAGGTAAAGTGAAGATAGATTTTACCTGCTCTAGATGATGAGAATCTCCACTACCTAATCACCTCCCCTGCTAGTTCACCCTCTGTGGGGATTTTAATACTGCGGTGTTCCACCAACCACACGATTGACCTACTGAGAGTCTCTAACTGATATAAAACCCATATCTTCTGAACATGGAACTGAGTGTACACATCAGAATTGCTATGGTGGATGTCCACAAGACTCATCCTATCCTTATGCTGTCCAATCCTTGTACACACCGATAAGTGTGAAGTGGCTGAAGCTGTACACTGAAGTACCACTTTTTGATCAGGATAAACTGATCAGACTGAGCACAGTCCACACGACGGATGTCAAAATGGGTGTTCAACATATAAGCTGGGTGTTAGACAATAAATTGGTTTGATTTGAACATAATTAAGGCCAATTATAGATTGTTTGTTTCAGCCCTATGATACACCATGAGGCTGATGCATCTATGCCAAAATCTTCTAGACAGCTCCAAAACCTGTCTGCCCCTTGGTGTAATGATGAGTGTTATTTGGCAATCAGGATCAGATGAACAACTGTGCAAGTTCCATGTACAAGCCAACTGATGAAAATCTTAAGAGTCTTTTAGATGGCAAGAGCAAATCAATTCCATCAACCATTACATCAACCCAATGAATGTGCGGAAAGCTGTTAGAAGGATTTCAGGGATAAATGGGAGATACCCTACTGGTCCTTCAATGAAGAATGAGAGCCTGCTGATCAGCAAGAGAGACAATGAGCAAACCTTGGCAGAGCATTTTGCCTAAATCAACACTACTGCCAGCCGTAATTTGTTTTCAGTCACTACAGGTGAATGCTGAAAGAGGCAGTTATGACTTTAATTCCATCAGTGGTGAAGTTTATATCTGCTCCTTCTCTATGTTGGATATGGATTCGGCATTGTCTACAGCACTTGATATGGCTCCAGGTATGATAAAATCAAATACAGCATGTTGTGGAATGTCATCAGAAATACTTCTGAGAAAATCCTTATGAAACTTTTCAACTTAATATGGGAATAGAACAAATTCCCTGACTCATATAAGACTGCTATTTTAATTGCCCTCTTAAGCCTGGGAACGACAGTTCATTCAAAAATAGTTATCAATGTATTGCCCTTGCAAGCTATGTGGAGAAGACTTTGGAGCAGATGGCCAACTGCTACTGGTCTGCAAACTATAATCCAGGCAGATCCTTAAGCCACTTTCTCTGTGGGTTCTGTGTCTAACCCATCCCACAACTTGGAACACAATGTCTAATGATAGTTCTACTCATGGAACTTCTGGGGAATCATCTTTTTTACGGTTCGTCCTCTCTCCACACTTTTTAGATATTGAGTTGAAGACGTACTATCGTATCATATTATAAAATGGAATGGTGTCTTTCAAAGTGACATTTTATGCATGGTACCATTTGGTTATTGATAGTGTTACACCAATGGGAAAGAGTCCTGTCCACTGCTCTTTATTTGTGGGCAGCTTTTCAGTTTTTAATTTGTCTTCCATTATTGCATGAAGTACAGGGCAATTGCAGATAACAAAGGATTTTGGAGTGGAATGGGTACCCTTCTATTTTCCCTGAATTTAAATTGAAGGACATCAATTTCAACTTGTGGTTTCTGGACCTCATTTTCATTCAGAAGTTTACATGGTTGCCACGCCTAAGGAGGTTTAAAACTCCTCCACTCGAAGCCCTTAATGTTCTAAAATGTATATCTTCTTCACAGTGCTCACCACATTCATAAATTTATGGAATAAACGTTTTTCAGCTTAGTCTGCAGTACTGATTAAAATCTTTCCTTAGTCAAACAGATAGCCATTTTTGAGTGCCTGCATAAAAATGGCAGCAAACTCACAGGAAGTTCCTGTGACAGTTTACAAACTAGAGTAGATTGGTACTATTCCTAATACAGTTTGTAAACCATCATGGATTGTAGCTTTGCTGCCATTTTTTTGTGAATATTTGAAAATGGATATATAGGCCAAAATAGGTTGAGTGACTAAGAAGAGGTCTTAATAAATATTACAGCTTACATGGGAAAAATTGCCTTCATTTTAAAATGTATTTCACACAGAAAATGTGGAGCAGATAGAACCTGCTTATTTCTGAGTTATAAAGCTTTTGTGCAATCCCTGCCTGATATGAATATACAGCTAGACTATCCAACCTTACAGTACTGGATACAGTCCACCATTAGGAACTGCAGGGCCATTTAGAATGAGATCCATTTCCAGCCTCTCCACTAGAGCTGATGAGCCATCACTTCACATCATGTGACAACTACTCATAGTGCAGCAGGCATACAAAATATATTTCGTACTTCAGATGCCTGCATACCACACTATTGCTTGTTCAAGCATGGAGCTACTTTTCAATAACCATCAGTAAACAACAAGACTGATTGGGTTCTGGGCAAAAAGTGGTCTTTTATAAATAAGTGTGGCAGATTTCAGAGTTATATACCAAAGTTGAAATAAATCACCAACTTGGTTTCTTAGGAATTCCACAAGTGTTTTAGATTATATTAATTTTACAAAACAAAGCACCACAAATGTGATTTTTAGGTATTTATTTAGTAATAAAAGGTGTACATGAAAAGTAAGTAGTGTCTGCTTATATTTCTATGTTGGAAGCTTGCAGGAAAGTGGCACTACCTATTGACTCTTCAAGAAGGCATGGAAGTCATTGTTTTCTCACAGTAGATGTTTGACTATGGACGCAATCAAACAATAGTTTTGAAAATCAGTTCTTCTGCCAGTTGGAAAGTGTGTGCTGCAGTTACATTTATGGCAGTAATCAACCACCTGAATCAAGTGTTGATGCAATGTGCTATCCCTGAACTACCAAAATCTTTGACTATTCAAACTAGTGCCACCATTACTGTTTTGTTCTTTAGTCTCTATTTGGCACTTGACTTATGATTGTGTGTTGTGTACATTGTTCTTGTGTGTTGTGTACAGTGTTCTCAACAAATACAGATTTTATATACAAAGTGGTATTCAGGTCCTTAAACAATGATTGTATGACCTGTTCACATAGTGATTACTGCAGACTTCTTTGATACAACTGCGCACCTGTTTCTGCTACTCTCATTTCACATTATACATGTGCTGTAGTACTAATGAACCACCACATGGTGTGTGATCCAGAAATGGCCATGAGTCTGCCTACAGTCTCTCTCACTGACAAGCTGCTGGTGGTTCAGACATCAACAGTTCTGAGTGCATTTCCATGTCTATGTGTTCCCATGTAGGCACAACATAACCAAACCAGCAGTAATGTCCATGAGCCGTGGCTCACACAGAATGCACCATGCTGACATGTACGACAGTTCCTGGACTTCGTATTGCAGGTGAAACAAGCACTTGCCTTCAAAACAGTGCCATACAACATTTGAATGAAACACATTTTCTGCCAGCATGACACAAGAGCAAGTACTCCCACCTGACTTTCATGTCATTATGTTCCTGTGTCAACAACCTGCGACTGTGTTGCTGCCGCCATGATGCCCATGATTACCATGTTTTCTTCCATGCCTTGTGCATCATGTGGACAGATGCTTACTTATGCTGAATCACAGACAGATTGCGTACCAGGGTTCTTTGCTACCACCCTACCGCCTCCTGCCACATACTGTGAAGCCCTGTCTGCTGCTACAACTGTGTGTGCCTGCCTCGCGGCAAAACTCACTGCTGCCCTGACCCACCTAACAACTCAGCACAACAAGACTAATGACCTTCGTGCCGAGAACATGTGCCTACAAGAGCTGATCACTGCTGCATCAGCTGTCCAGACGTGCACTCGAGGCAGCAGAGGATGCGGCCGCATCGGAGGGACATAACAACGCTGATACCGCTATGGTGCAGATACCACAGACACCTTCACTGCGACACCTACTCCCACAAGTCAGTGACATTCCAGCCTGTATTGTCGCAAGTGTTCCTATGTCTGCCTCCACTGTTGTTGCTCAGGTAATCCCATTGGTGGTAGTCACGATTACTACTGGCACCTGTCACAAACTGAACACCATGGAAGGCCCACCAGTATGCCATAAGGCTCAGTGCCTTAACACCACAAAATTGCAGCATGCAAGAACTGCTAGCGGTATTGTGTGCCTGTTCAGCAGTAATTGGTCCTCACCAAGTCACTTAGATCCTAAGAAAGATAGTTCATTTCGTTTGTGTGGCATCTACTGACAAACGAATGCCCAGACAATCTTAGACAACTATCTGATACCACACATATAGGATTTCACCCAACAGCTCCACAGTGCTCCAGTCTTCAGTGTGACAGACTGCCTGAAAGCATACCACCAGATCCCAATGCATATGGATGACATCTCCAAGACTGCAATAATCACCCCTTTCAGACTCTACGAGTACTGCTGCATGCCGTACGGCCTAAAAAATTCTTATTTTGCCAACTACATCTGAGGAGCATGGTCATCATCTTTCAAATTTTTAATATACTCAATGAGAATGTGGTAGCTAGTCGAAACAAGGCCCCGGGAGTAGACAACATTCCATTAGAACTACTGACAGCCTTGGGAGAGCCAGTCCTGACAAAACTCTACCATCTGGTGAGCAAAATGTATGAGACAGGAGAAATCCCTCAGACTTCAAGAAGAATATAATAAGTCCAATCCCAAAGAAAGCAGGTGTTGACAGACGTGAAAATTACAGAACTATCAGTTTAATAAGTCACGGCTGTAAAATACTAACATGAATTCTTTACAGACGAATGGAAAAACTGGTAGAAGCCGACCTTGGGGAAGATCAGCTTGGATTCCGTAGAAATGTTGGAACACATGAGGCAATACTGACCCTACAGCTTATCTTAGAAGCTAGACTAAGAAAAGCCAAACCTACATTTCTCGCATTTAAAGACTTAGAGAAAGCTTTTGACAATGTTGACTGGAATACTTTCTTTCAAATTCTGAAGGTGGCAGGGGTAAAATACAGGGAGCGAAAGGCTATTTACAATTTGTACAGAAACCAGATGGCAGTTATAAGAGTCGAGGGGCATGAAAGGGAAGCAGTGGTTGCGAAGGGAGTGAGACAGGTTGTAGCCTATCCTCGATGTTATTGAATCTGTATATTGAGAAAGCAGTAAAGAAAACAAAAAACAAAAATTTGGAGTAGGTATTAAAATCCATGGAGAAGAAATTAAAACTTTGAGGTTCGCCGATGACATTGTAATTGTGTCAGAGACAGCAAAGGACTTGGAAGAGCAGTTGAACAGAACAAACAGTGTCTTGAAAGGAGGATATAAGATGATCATCAAGAAAAGCAAAATGAGGGTAATGGAATGTAGTTGAGTTAACTCGGGTGATGCTGAGGGAATTAGATTAGGAAATGAGACACTTAAAGTAGTAAAGGAGTTTTGCTATTTGGGGAGCAAAATAACTGATGATGGTCAACGAAGAGAGGATATAAAATGTAGACTGGCAATGACAAGGAAAGCGTTCCTGAAGAAGAGAAATTTGTTAACATCGAGTATTGATTTAAGTATCAGGAAGTCATTTCTGAAAGTATTTGTATAGAGTGTAGCCATGTATGGAAGTGAAACATGGACGATAAATAGTTTGGACAAGAAGAGAATAGAAGCTTTCGAAATGTCATGCTACAGAAGAATACTGTAGATTGATAGATCATATAACTAATGAGGAGGTATTGAATAGAATTGGGGAGAAGAGGAGTTTGTGGCACAACTTGACTAGCAGAAGGAATCGGTTGGTAGGACATATTATGAGGCATCAAGGGATCACCAATTTAGTATTCGAGGGCAGCGTGGAGGGTAAAAATCATAGAGGGAGACCAAGTGATGAATACACTAAGCAGATTCAGAAGGATGTAGGCTGCAGTACGTACTGGGAGATGAAACAGCTTGCACAGGATAGAGTAGCATGGAGAGTTGCATCAAACCAGTCTCACGACTGAAGACCACAAAACAACAACATCTAACACGGCAGATGCAAGTGATACAGCCATTAACGCTGTGCTCCTTCATCAGGTGAAGGGTTTGTGCAACCACTTCATTTCTTCTCACGAAAGTTGTCTGCCTCCCAACATAAATGGTCCACTTTTTAATGAGAAATTTTTGACATTTACGAAGCAGTTGGACATTTCCATGAGGACATCAAGAGTAGGCCAGTGACTATATATACAGACCCCAAGTCGCTGGCCAATGCAGCGTGTATCCTCAAAACAGAGCTCCTCCCCCCACTCCCCCAAACTCTTCCGACACATGGACCTAATATGTCAATTCACCACTGATGTCTGTTACATATAGGGTGCAGAAAATGTCATTGCTGACTACATGTCACAAGTTGGTACGATCTCATTCTCTTGGGACTTTGACAAACTAGCAGCCCAGCAACAGATGGATGATGACATACAGCAGTTATTACACAGTGAGTCTACCTCACTCTCAATCGAGCTGCGCTGAATTCTGGGTTCTCCCCTACTGGTGCTCTGTGACATTTCCACAGGTAAGGCCTGCCCCTTAGTTCCAGCTGTCTTGTGCCATAAGATTTTTGCTACTATCCATGTCCTTGCACATCCTAGTATTTGGGGCACCACACGCCAATAACGGACAATTTCGTATGGACAGAGTTTAGGGAAAAATTGCAAAAACTGATCCTGTGCATGCGTACCCTGCCAATGCTCAAAGGTTGGTTCCCAAGCATATCCACCATTGAACTCGTTTGACATTCCTACAGACAGATTCTGTTATGTACATCTCAACCTGATCATCAGCCCGATGCCCCCTTCAGATGGTTTTCGGTACATCCTGTCTATCATTGGCCATGTTAGTCAGTGGGTCGAGGCCATTCTGATCAAGGGCATAACACCCAACTCTGTCGCATGGGCCTTTATTGCTTTCTGGATCGTGCAGCTCAACTGTCTGTCTTCAGTCACAGTGATGGACCAGGAATGACAATTTGAGGCTGTTCCTTTTTCCAAGCTGTGTGACCAGTGTGGTGCAAATAAAGTATGTACAAGAGCCTACCATCCGCAGAGCAATGGGCTCATTGAGTGCTGGCACAGCACTTTAAAAGCCATGCTGATGTGCCATGACATGTCTTGGTCAGAGGATCTCTCCTGGATCCTACTTGGCATCTGTACAGCCTTCAAAGAGGATTTAAAGGCCTCCCTAAGAGACTTTTGTATGGGCAACCTCTCATCCTTCTGGCACAGTTAGTTGAGCATTCTAACCCTCATGCGCCTGCCGCCAAGGGCACACATGGGCCATTGTGTCTTCGTGCACAAAGACATACATGTTTGTGATTACGTGATGTTGTGTGATGACACAGTGCGACCCGCACTGCACCCCCCCCCCCCCCCCCCCCCCCCCCCCCCCCCGCCCCCCACTCGGGCACCGGGCACACATAAACTATTATGCCACTCAATGCAGGCTTTTGATATACTGCTCCACAGCAAAAGACAAACAGTGTCTGTCTCGCATCTCAAACCAGCTTGGCGGCTCAATGACAAAGCAAACTTGGAAGACAACTTCCTCCCCGATCCCACTTCCACATGATCCCTCACTCCCAGTGCTCCTAATGTGGTGAGCTCAGTTAGGAAAACTATTAAATTATGAGAAAGAAGTACCTGCCAGTATTTACATACAAGGAGCAAACCAACAACAGACATACATAAAAGTTTTACTTACTGAAGTTAAGTACTAGGGAGCACTTCCGCCCCACATACTTTTTTTTTATAATTTGAACATCAGTTAGATATTCTCCACATTTGTTTACAACAACATTACGCTATAACTTATGTTGCTCTAGCGAATGGAGTCTGCCCCAAAGTTATTATTCAGAGTGCACAGCAAGCTTTTACAATTTGCATTTCCAATATTTTAATAAGTCCAGTTTATGTGGAAACTATGCAGACTTGTGCATATGCTTGATTCTCTCCTCAGCTTTGTCCCTTAGTATATATGGTGACTTGTTAATGACCAGTGCTTTGCTAGTATTGGCAAACAGTACTGTTCCCAACCAAATTACATTTTAATAAAAGCCATTGATGTATGAAACACTCTTGGGCACAGCACACTTTCTTGAGACTCTCTTACATCATTGTATGCTGAATTGCAGAGGTGGTTTGCAGCATGGTTAGGTTTTGTTTGGGATATTTACTCCATTTTTATTAGGTATGATTGAAATAACCTATTTTTTTATCATCCTTGTTTCTAATACATCCATTTTATTTAGTAGTATTTTTCCATCTACTCTGTCCAAAGCTATTTTTTAAGATGAGGAAAGTCTTACTTACATGTCTTTTGTCCAGTACATCTAAGGCAACATTTGTGAATTGGGATATTGTTGATCTTGTGTTTTTCCAGGTTTGATGCCAATCTGTTCTTTACATACAAGATCTTTCTACTTAAACCAGCCGATGAGTCTATTTTTCATTATAATTTCCACTAACTTGGGTAAGAATGTAAGTAATGATATGGATCCACAAATTTCTTTCTCACATTTTTTATGAGGGAGCAGGATGTTTTCTTGTTGTAAGAAGTCTGGAAAGAAACCTGTGGTGAACAATTTGTTTGTATTGTGCACAATGTGGTCTTTTATGCTGCCTATACAAATGTAAAACTGCACACAGGCACTTCACCTTAATTTTCAAGGTATTATTTTTTGTATTATGCACAGCATTGCTCATTTCTTCCATAGTGGTGAGTGGCAGTATCATTCAGCTTGGTTTGCTGTTGAGACCAAACTTCTGTTGTTGCTGGGAAGCTATGTTGTTGAAGTAGTCATGTACAGGGTTTCAGGGAGAGCATAAGGGAACAATTGGCAGGAATGGGGGAAGGAAATACAGTAGAAGAAGAATGGGTAGTTTTGAGGGATGAAATAGTGAAGGCAGCAGAGGATCAAATAGGTAAAAAGATGAGGGCTAGTAGAAACCCTTGAGTAACAGAAGAGATACTGAATTTAATTGATGAAAGGAGAAAATACAAAAATTCAGTAAATGAAGCAGGCAAAAAGGAATACAAACGTCTCAAAAATGAGATCAACAGGAAGTGCAAAATGGCTAAGCAGGCATGGCTAGAGGACAAATGTAAGGATTTAGAGGCTTATCTCACTAGGGGTAAGATAGATACTGCCTACAGGAAAATTAAAGACACCTTTTGAGAAAAAAGAACCACTTGTATGAATATCAAGAGCTCAGATGGAAAGCCAGTTCTAAGCAAAGAAGGGAAAGCAGAAAGTTGGAAGGAGTATATAGAGGGACTATACAAGGGTGATGCACTTGAGGGCAATGTTATACAAAGGGAAGAGAATGTAGATGAAGATGAAATAAGACATATGATACTGCGTGAAGAGTTTGACAGAGCACTGAAAGACCTGAGCCGAAACAAGGCCCCAGCAGTAGACAACATTCCATTAGAACTACTGACAGCCTTGGGAGAGCCAGTCCTAACAAAACTCTACCATCTGGTGAGCAAAATGTATGTGACAGGCAAAATACCCTCAGTCTTCAGGAAGAATATAATAATTCCAATCCCAAAGAATGCAGGCGTTGACAGATGTGAAAATTACCGAACTATCAGTTTAATAAGTCATGGCTACAAAATACTAACACAAATTCTTTACAGATGAGTGGAAAAACTGGTAGAAGCCGACCTCGGGGAAGATCAGTTTGGATTCCATAGAAATATGGGAACACGTGAGGCAATACTGACCCTACGACTTATCATAGAAGCTAGACTAAGAAAAGGCAAACCTATGTTTCTAGCATTTGTAGACTTGGAGAAAGCTTTTGACAATGTTGACTGGAATACTCTCTTTCAAATTCTGAAGGTGGCAGGGGTAAAATACAGGGAGCGAATGGCTATTTACAATTTGTACAGAAACCAGATGGCAGTTATAAGAGTTAAGGGATATGAAATGGAAGCAGTCATTGGGAAGGGAGTGTGACAGGGTTGTAACCTCTCCCCAATGTTATTCAATCTGTATATTGAGCAAGCAGTAAAGGAAACAAAAGAAAAATTTGGAGTAGGTATTAAAATCCATGGAGAAGAAATTAAAACTTTAAGGTTCGCCGATGACATTGTAATTGTGTCAGAGGCAGCAAAGGACTTGGAAGAGCAGTTGAACGGAATGGACAGTGTCTTGAAGGGAGGATATAAGATGAACATCAACAAAAGCAAAACAAGGGTAATGGAATGTAGTCAAATTAAGTGGAGGGAATTAGATTAGGAAATGAGACACTTAAAGTAGTAAAGGAGTTTTGCTATTTGGGGAGCAAAATAACTGATGATGGTCGAAGTGGAGAGGATATAAAATGTAGACTGGCAATTGCAAGGAAAGCGTTTCTGAGGAAGAGAAATTTGTTAACATCGAGTATAGATTTAAGTGTCAGGAAGTCGTTTCTGAAAGTATTCGTATGGAGTGTAGCCATGTAAGGAAGTGAAACATGGATGATAAACAGTTTGGACAAGAAGAGAATAGAAGCTTTCGAAATGTGGTGCTACAGAAGAATGCTGAAGATTAGATGGGTAGATCACATAACTAATGAGGAAGTATTGAATAGGATTGGGGAGAAGAGGAGTTTGTGCTACAACTTGACTAGAAGAAGGGATCGGTCGGTAGGACACGTTCTGAGGCATCAAGGGATCACCAATTTAGTATTGGAGGGCAGCGTGGAGGGTAAAAATCGTAGAGGGAGACCAAGAGATGAATACACTAAGCAGATCCAGAAGGATGTAGGCTGCAGTACGTACTGGGAGATGAAGAAGCTTGCACAGGATAGAGTAGCATGGAGAGCTGCATCAAACCAGTCTCAGGACTGAAAACCACAACAACATAGCAGCTAGTAATATTACTCTGTATATTTTTTGCATATATATTTATAACACTTTCAGGAATTTCTTCTGCAGTTTTTTTCTGTTTGTATTGACATGTCATTAGCAAATAAAACAGAATTATAATTTGTATTTAAGAACAAATCACAGTTCTCCACTGTGAAGAGTATTTCCTTTTGCTCAATGTTATGACAGCTCTTTGCTTTCTCTCTGCCAGACTTGAGTTGCACCACTGTAAGGCACTATCCATAATTAGATTTTTTTTCATTTTATATGATAGTAAGGAGTAGTTCACACATTCAAATGCTTTGGATAAGGCACAGCTTTTTGTGGTTTGTCTAAAGTGGAACAAATTTTATTCATAAATTCATTGAGGACATAAATTGCCTTTTGGCTTTTCAGAAGCCGAATCGGTTTTCTGAGATTACATTAAATTTTTGGCAGAAAGTTTGAATTTGAATTATCATTTCAAAAATTTTAGAAAATACAGTAAGGAGGGAAATGAAGTTAATTTTCTTTACCTTCCTATGAGCCTTTGTCAGTGGTTACCATTCTGCATTGTTCAGAAAGTTTGGAAAGTGATCTTCTTCAAAAGATTAATTAATTATTTTATTTATTTGAAGCTGCTTTAATGACTTTAGCAAGTGTTCCACCCAGTCCAACTTTTTTTCTTTTATAGTTTTAATTCTAGATCATTTGAGCTTAACCCTGCAGCATACAGTACTGCTAATTCAGTTTTATTTCCGTAATTAAGTTAGAACACCAAGTGCACAGCAATGGAGCTAGATATGCTCCAATGACACTATCAGGCAACAAGTTTCACTATTGTTGCATTATAAGACCCTTCATAAGAGCCGTGACTGATCTGTGAAATGGACAACTACACTGAAGTAGCACTGCATACCACACATGTCCAGTGATGTAAGTAAATGTGGCGTAATCTCTCCTGAATATTCTGAAGGTCAGAAACCATATTTTACAATAACATTTTTACTTTTACTATTGTCTAGAAGGTTCGCACAAAGAAAAGGATTGACGCCAGACGAAACTGAATGCCTTCTTCTGGAATCACCTTATGAAGAGGATTATGCTGATTTCTTTGACAGCAATGGTGAAGCAGAAATAGTCAAGGCTGAAGATTATTCCAGTGAGTCTGTGCAATTGGATGATGGTGGGAATGAAGTGAATGAATTACCAAGTGATGAGTGCCATTTTTATATTGGTAAGGACCAGGAAACATTATGGATAAATAATCCGTAACTGGTGCCAAGTAAAACAATGCATAAGAATATAATTAAAGGTGTTACCTGGCCCAAAACATAATGCTACAGGAACTAAAACTGAAATTGGAAGTCTTCTCAAATTTTTTTATCCTGAGATAATTGATTGTGTTGTTACGGACACCAACAGACATATAAATAACAAGAGATTGTCTGTGAATTACACAATGGACAGAGACTGCTGAAATACTTCTGCTTCTGAAATAATGGCTCTCTTAGGAGCACTGTTTCTCACTGCTGTACGAGAAGGAGGACACACAAATGTATTAGACTTGTGGGCGTCAAATGGCACAGGAATGATTATTCTCAGGCCAGCATTTAGTTACAAGTACTTTCTGTTCTTGCTCTGGTCACTGAGGTTTGATGATACTTCCATGAGAAAAGAGTGACTTGTAATTGACAAAATTGCTACCATCCATGGTCTCCACTCTGTATTTTTGAACAACTGGAGAAATAACTACAGTTCAGGAGAGTTCACAACCACAGATAAAATTCTCATTGGTTTTCATGGAAGTTGTGGTTTAGTGCAATACATGTCCAATAAGCCTTCAAGTACGGTTTGAAGTTGTATGCATTGTGTAATACTAAGACATTTTACACTTGTAACTTTGACGTATACTGTGGCAAACAGAATTCTGGACCATATCTTGTATCTAACCAGCCTATGGATATTTTGAAGATTAGTTGAACCAATCAAGGGCATTCACAGGAGATAACTATTGTAGTAGTTATCCTTTAGGACAGTATCTTTTAGAAAATGGGCTAACTTTCATAGGGAAACTGAAAGAGAACAAGAAGGAAATTCCTCCAGAATTTTTGCTTACCAGGTCATGAGAAACTGGAAACCGTCTTTTTGGATTCCAAGATGATTTCTGTCTTGTTTCATGCAAAAATGAAAAGAAAGAAGGCCGTGCATTTTCTGTCATCAATGCATAAAAAACATCTATTGGAATGTCTGTTGTAAATCTGGACTACAATGCAACCAAAGGTGGCATACATGCTGTTGATTATAAATGGTTCAAATGGCTCTGAGCACTATGGGACTTAACAGCTGAGGTCATCAGTCCCCTAGAACTTAGAACTACTTAAACCTAACTAACCTAAGGACATTACACACATCCATGCCCGAGGCAGGATTCGAACCTGCGACCGGAGCGGTCACGCAGTTCCAGACTGAAGCGCCTAGAACCGCTCGGCCACACTGGCCAGCTGTTAATTACATGTGTACATCCTGCTCCACTCAGGGGACAACAAGAAGATGGCACTTGGCCTTGTTTTTCTGATATCTGGATATTGATGGAGTTAATTCCCAAGTGCTGTTCTTTGCAAATAATCCAGATAAAAGGTTCAGAAGAAGAACATACCTCACAAACCTGTCCTTGGCTCTAGTAGAGCGCCAGTTGAAAGATAGGGCACAACTCTTTACTTTACCAGGGGACATCCAAGGATTTCTGTCATCCTATCGATCGATACCCATAGGTAATGAAGAGTTTGTTAGAAGGTGGGGAAGGTGCTATCTTTGTGACGGTAGGGGTGGGGGGGGGGGGGGGGAAATTGTGGGGCTTGCAACAGTTGTACAAGATTTGTTTGCAAGCAACACAGCCACAATATTGTGACTTGTAATGACTGCAGAGCTTCTCCACAAGAACAAAGTGTGTGATACTTGATGTGCGGCCCTGATATTTTTTTTTCTTAATTGGATGTCCTGTTCTTTATTATGACTATACAGTATTTCCATTTCTCTTCACTATACATTTTTGTAAGACTTTAAAAAAGTCCTATAATAACACTGAAATCTGTGCTTATAACAGTCTAACTTTAGCTCAAAACCTCTTCTATAAATTCTACCATAACACTAAAAAAAATTGCCAGTTAGGCGACACAGAGTGCCACACATATCCTTGGCATAATTATCTTCAGCACACCTGCTGCAGGGTCAAAGCTATATGTATTATTTCAGATTTTTTGCACCAGTATTCCATAACACAAATCTGTGAGCTCCCTTTAGTCAGCAGTTTCACTTCTTACTGATGTACTTTATTTCTTACACACTCCATATTTGCAACTGAAAAACTTTGAGCACTGTTTACCTTGGGGGTTTCTTCCTTTCTGATGTCTTTGCTTTCAAATAAAAAATTCTTTCAATAATGAAGAAGCTTAGTTTTTGTGTGACCACTAAGCTACCGACTGTACTTTCATTGGTTCCTCACCTGTTGTGCTTCTTGTTGCAGCTTCTACTGCATGTGTAGTTCCTACTTCATATGTCGATGCCTTTCCCTTATTCACTGGTCTGAATGCTATAGACTCACATGCCATCACTGATAGTGTATCATCCTGTTCCGGTAGACTTAAAATGTGTGATTTTCGTAGTAGCTAGGAGAGTTTTCTCTTCCTTTTTCATCCAACGTTGTTCATTAACTGGTAATGGGTTTGCTTCTGATGACGCTAGTAATTAAATGGTTTTCAGATCTATGTTTGTCTCTTCTTTAACTGGATTTATGGATTATTCACATATTTTGTAATTTATATGCAATCTATGCTTTATGAAATTGAGGCATCACAGATGTTACAGGTATAAATATTGCATATGAAACATTGCTCTATATTTTTCTGTATTTTCTATTTTTTATTATTATCTCCACATTGTCACACAAGTTTTCCGTGAGATTCATGATGTATCAACACGACCCGCATGTGCCTACAAGCATCATTTTGAAGATTTCTCCCCAGTGACGAGTCATGTTATAAAATACATAAAAGACCTTTAGATCCAGTTATAGCTGTTGTTATTTGTGTTATTTTTTGCTGGAAAGCTGTGCTTAAATTATGATGTGTAGTAGTTTTGTAATCTTTGTATATATATATATATATATATATATATATATATATATATATATATATATATATATATATATATAAAAAAACAAAGATGAGGTGACTTACCGAACAAAAGCACTGGCAGGTCGATAGACACACAAACAAACACAAACATACACACAAAATTCAAGCTTTCGCAACAAACTGTTGCCTCATCAGGAAAGAGGGAAGGAAAGGGGAAGACGAAAGGAAGTGGGTTTTAAAGGAGAGGGTAAGGAGTCATTCCAATCCCGGGAGCGGAAAGACTTACCTTAGGGGGAAAAAAGGACAGGTATACACTCGCACACACGCACATATCCATCCACACATACAGACACAAGCAGACATATTTAAAGACAAAGAGTTTGGGCAGAGATGTCAGTCGAGGCAGAAGTGTAGAGGCAAAGAAGTTGTTGAAAGACAGGTGAGGTATGAGTGGCGGCAACTTGAAATTAGCGGAGATTGAGGCCTGGCGGATGACGAGAAGAGAGGATATACTGAAGGGCAAGTTCCCATCTCCGGAGTTCGGATAGGTTGGTGTTGGTGGGAAGTATCCAGATAACCCGGACGGTGTAACACTGTGCCAAGATGTGCTGGCCGTGCACCAAGGCATGTTTAGCCACAGGGTGATCCTCATTACCAACAAACACTGTCTGCCTGTGTCCATTCATGTGAATGGACAGTTTGTTGCTGGTTCAAACTGTCCATTCGCATGAATGGACACAGGCAGACAGTGTTTGTTGGTAATGAGGATCACCCTGTGGCTAAACATGCCTTGGTGCACGGCCAGCACATCTTGGCACAGTGTTACACCGTCCGGGTTATCTGGATACTTCCCACCAACACCAACCTATCCGAACTCCGGAGATGGGAACTTGCCCTTCAGTATATCCTCTCTTCTCGTCATCCGCCAGGCCTCAATCTCCGCTAATTTCAAGTTGCCGCCACTCATACCTCACCTGTCTTTCAACAACTTCTTTGCCTCTACACTTCTGCCTCGACTGACATCTCTGCCCAAACTCTTTGTCTTTAAATATGTCTGCTTGTGTCTGTATGTGTGGATGGATATGTGCGTGTGTGCGAGTGTATACCTGTCCTTTTTTCCCCCTAAGGTAAGTCTTTCCGCTCCCGGGATTGGAATGACTCCTTACCCTCTCCTTTAAAACCCACTTCCTTTCGTCTTCCCCTCTCCTTCCCTCTTTCCTGATGAGGCAACAGTTTGTTGCGAAAGCTTGAATTTTGTGTGTATGTTTGTGTTTGTTTGTGTGTCTATCGACCTGCCAGTGCTTTTGTTCGGTAAGTCACCTCATCTTTGTTTTTATATATAATTTTTCCCACGTGGAATGTTTCCTTCATATATATATATATATATATATATATATATATATATATATATATATATATATATATATATATACACAAAATTCAAGCTTTTGCAACAAACTGTTGCCTCATCAGGAATGAGGGAAGGGGAGGGGAAGACGAAAGGAAGTGGGTTTTAAGGGAGAGGATAAGGAGTCATTCCAATCCCGGGAGCGGAAAGACTTACCTTAGGGGGAAAAAAGGACAGGTATACACTCGCACACACGCACATATCCATCCACACATACAGACACAAGCCAAGGTATATATATATATATATATATATATATATATATATATATATATATATATATATATATATATATATATATATATATATATATATGATAAATAAATAAAATCCATCAGATTATGGTGGTGGTGGTTAGTGTTTAACGTCCCGTCGACAACGAGGTCATTAGAGACGGAGCGCAAGCTCAGGTTAGGGAAGGATTGGGAAGGAAATCGGCCGTTCCCTTTCAAAGGAACCATCCCAGCATTTGCCTGAAACGATTTAGGGAAATCACGGAAAACCTAAATCAGGATGGCCGGAGACGGGATTGAACCGTCGACTTCCCGAATGCGAGTCCAGTGTGCTAACCACTGCGCCACCTCGCTCGGTATCAGATTATGCCCATGTGGAATGTTGCCCTGAGAAAGTTCACTTATGGGTTCCCTCACAGGCTGTATCTTTTAGTCGTCTTATTGTAAGTTTGCTTTTATTTTGGTGTATCATCATTTGCAGTTCCCTCTAGTATTCATTTGTATCCTGGACTGAGATTTTTTGTGATTCAAATCCCTTTCATTGTGGCATCTTTATTTTGTATAATAGCAGAAATTCCTCTACTGTGGCTCTCAAGTGTACAATAATCTCTCCCCTCTAATTCATACTTTTTGTCAATCTGATTTATTTATTGGCACTGTTGTTTGTAGGTTCTTATAATTCTCTTTTTTTGTGAAATTCCCTGTCTGTTATAATACACACTTAAGTGTTTGAGGTTTCAAGTTTATGGCATGAGGAGAAGTATTTCAGATAACAGGCTTTTTGTCTGGTCTAATAAAAGTGTTATTTTCTCATGGATACTACTATCATTAAATATTATTAGGCTTTCTGCTATTGTTTCAACCATTTCAACATTCCTTTGCACTGACACCACATTGCAATGTAATACATTTAAAATATACTGCTCAGTGGTGACAACACATTAGAAGGTCCAGAAAGGTCATTTCTGTGCATGTCGATATTCATTTGTCATTTATCACTTCATTGTTACTTCAGAGTCATTACTAAGATATTTTAATGTTAGTATGCCTTATTTACTGCCCCTGGTTTGGTTTAAATACATTGACAGCATTTACCCCAAATGGTTTCATGGTGAGGCAGACCTGTTAAAATTCTTGGAATCTCTCTATACAGTCTCCCAATTAAATGTAATGTGAACCTATTCCACATCCCATGCTTCTTCCCTTGATGTTGATCTCATCCTCTCTGAGGGTCAGCCACACACTTCTGTTCACATTAAACCTCCTAACAGTCAACAGCATTTACATTTTGACAGTTGCCATCCTTTCCATGTCAGACATTCCCTCCCACATACCTTGGCATTCAAGGCAAATTTGGTGAGATCAAGACTATTTATAGCAGTACACCACCTTTCTCACCTCAGACTTCACAGGGCATAAATACCCCACCAGCATACTTCCAAAGTGGATTCCCTGGGCCATCACATCCAATCCTAGCACTGCTGATTCCTCCAAAGAAGAACTTAGTACACTTCTTGTCATTCAGTATTATCCCGTTCTTGAACACATTAATCAGCTGCTTCAACAAGACTATGACTTCCTAAAATCATACCCTGAAATGAGGTCCATTCTGTCCAACATTTTGGCCATCACACCATAATAGCTGTTCATTGCCCTCCCAATCTCTGTGATATTCTTGTCAGGTCTTATGCTCCTTCTGCACTTATTTCCCTACCCCATGACTTCTACCCCTGTGACTGTTCACACTGTAAGACTTGGCCTGTGAACTCTCCTACCACCACCTATATCAGTCCTGTAATTGGCAAAGGGCATATCAGATACCATCAAAGGGAGAGCTACCTGTGAAATGACATGTCACGTATCAGCTGTTATGTAAACACTTGTTTTGCCTTTTACTTTGGCATGACTACCACCAAGGTACCAGTTAAAATGAATGGGTATAGGCAAAGGGTGCATTGTGGCAGCCCATAATATCCTGTTGCAGAGCAAGCTTCACAATGCGACAGTGATTTCAATGCCCTTTTCGCCACACATGCCATCTGGATTCTTCCCCCAGATATCAGTTTCTCAAAATTCTGCAAGTGGGAACTAGTGTTACATGTCCTTGCTTCTCGCCACCCTCCTGCCCTTCATTTATGTCAATTTTTTGGCCTCAGCATTTCTTCTCAGTAACTACTCCTTTCTTCACTCCCTTTTAGTTTTCTATATCTTTTTTCTGATCTGTCTGCATCCCCCCCCCCCCCTCCCGCCCAACCAATGCATGTAGCTTTCTGCTCTTATTAACTCATGCAGTTATCTGTCTAGTGTATTACCGTAGCTTCTCTTCCACGTTAAGTTCTCAGGTTTTCAAATCTCATATAATCAGTCTTTGTTTCTCATCCCATCCGATAAGTCTCCTCTATCCCGGGCAACTTTTCTGAACTTTCTCCATTTCCTAAACCAATGCTTTTCCTTAACCCGTTGCCCCTCCACTTCAGCCCTTCTGCAGCAGGAGCCATTGGCTCCAAAAGCTTGCAGAATCCAGTACTTTGACATGTGTATTCTCCTGCCACCACTTGGTAAGTAGATTTTTTTTTCCTATCCGATTATATTATATTTGAAAAAATTAATTTTTTTCATTGCTATATACCTGTGTTGCCACCATTCCTTTTTATGCAATACTCTGTTATTCTTTGTTGTCATGTATCTTGTTCAGTCTGTTGTCTTTTTCTGATTTTATGTGACAGTTTGCTCATTTATTTATCCATACCACCTGTACTAACCAACATTTTGCCCCTAAATTTTTTCTAGACTTCACTCACAATTCATTACACTACAGAGCCTTCTCGCAATTATCTTTTGATGATTTATTTGCAAATTTGATAGCAATTTTCTTCCCCACTCTCCACATATCTTCCCACCAAACATACATCCGCCTTAATTGACCAACACCTGCAACCTATAGCACAAAGACTTCCCTCCTTTACTAAAGATACCAAGAATTTCCCAGATCATCTAAAATCTGTGCACGTCCCACTCTCAACACACACATTGCTTGCCACCACTGATGCCACCTCCCTCTATACAAATGCCTCATGTAAATGGTCTGTCAGCTGCTTAGCATTTCCTCAATTTGCACCCAACTAATTCCAGATTTATGATGTTATTCCTGCTCACCTTAATCAACTTTGTACTTACCAATGACTACTTAACCTTTGAGGGGAAGATATACAAACAGATCATGGGTATGGCCATGGGAACCAGGATGGCTTCTTCCTACACCAACCTTTCCATGTGTTGCTTGGAGGGGGGGGGGGGGGGGGGCTTTCCTGAGATCCAAAAGTCTTCAGACCCTGTTTTGGTTTACATACATTGATGACATCTTTACCGTATGGACTTACGGTGAGGCTGACCTGCTAAAATTCCTGGAATCTCTGAATACCTTCTCCGAATTGCATTTCCTATCCCACTTTCTTTGATGTTGATCTCGTCCTCATCGAAAGCCAGCTACACATCACTTCTGTCCACATTAAACCTACCAACAAACAACAGTACTTACATTTTGACAGCTGCCATCCTTTCCGTGTCAAACATTCCCTCCCATATAGCCTTGGCATTTGAGGCAAATTTATTTGGCCAGATCCAGACTCTTCACAGAAGTGCACTACCATTCTCACCTCAGCCTTCGGTAGACATAATTATGCCCCCAGCCTAGTTCAAAAGCAGATTTCCCATGCCATCACACCCAGTTCTAGTACTGCTGATTCCTCTAAAAAACTACTAGGAGTACACATTTTGTCATTCAATATTATCCTGGTATTGAACATATTAATCAGCTGCTTCAACAAGGCTATGACTTCCTAAAATCATGCCCTGAAATGAGGTCCATTCTGTCCAATATTTTGCCCATCATACCTAGAATAACTTTTTGTTGCTCTCCCGGTCTCCACAATATCCTTGTCATAACGTATGCTGCTTCTGCACTCATTCCTCTACGTCATGGCTTCTACCTCTGTGACCATCCCCACTCTAAGACTTGCCCTATGAACCCTCCTACCATTGTCTATACACCCTTGTAACTGGCAAATCATGTACTATCAAAAGAAGAGCACCTGTGAAATGAAACAGTGTGTCTCAGCTGTTATGTAAACACTTTATGGCCTTTTACATTGGCATGACTACCACCAAGTTATCAGCTAGGATGCATGGACACAGGCAGAGGGTGTATATTGGCAACACACAATATCCTGTTGCAGAGCATGCTTTACGACATGACAGTGACTTCAGTGCTTGTTTCACCATGCATGCCATCTGGATTCTTCCCCCAGATGCCAATTCCTCAGAATCCTGCAGATTGGAACTGGTGTTACATGTCATTGCTGCTCGCCACTCACCTGGCCTTAATTTATGTCAGTTTCTTTGGTCTCAGCATTTCTTCTCAGTAACTATTCCTTCCTCCACTCCCTTTTAGTTTTCTAAATCTTTTATTTTCTGACCTGCCTAATCCCCCCACCTCTACCACATACAATGCATTCAGCTTTCTGCTCTTATTAACTCGTGCATGATGTTTTGTCAGTAATCTCTGTCTTGCATATTATCCTGTCTTCCAACTTTAAGCTGTCAATTTTTCAAATCTCATCCATTGCAATGTTTATCCAAGTGCATTAAATGTTTTTAAGTGCCAAAGTTGGTTTTATAAGCTCAAATCAATCATTTTGATTTTTCCAACTGACATAAACAAGGAAGACTAACAACATTAGAGAATGACATATTAAGGGTGGAAGTTGCAGCAAATTCACATTAGACAATTGAGGAACTGTCAAACACTTTTAATCAACCTTGGTCGACCATCCAAGAACATCTGTAGCAGATTGGTAAAGACGAACAAAGCTAACCAATCCATCACATGCAACTTATTGCTTCAGAGGCACAATAGACAAGGCTCTATTTTTATTCCTTGATCACTGGAGATGACAAATGAGTCTCCCTGTGATAATCCAAGCTGCATAATGCAGTAGGTCTCTCGAAATAAATCCCAAGTACAGAAAAGCCAGGTTTACACTCCAGAAGGCAATTTTGTGCATTTGATGGAGCATTTGTGGGGTCATTCATTTTAAAGTTCTGATACTTGGACAAACTGTGAATGCACACCTTTACTGTGAACAACTGGATTGAGTAAATCAATCTTTAATTGATAAGTGCCCAGCAGTTATCAATGAAGAAAAAATATTATCCTTTAACATGATAATGTTAGAATGCAATGAGTAAGTGGAACTCTGGAAAAAAAATTATGAATTGGAGTGAAAATAATAGCCTCACTGTACTTGCCCAATACTGCACCACCAGATTTCCATTTATTATGCTCAATCCCAAAGAAAGCAGGCGTTGACAGATGTGAAAATTACTGAACTATCAGTTTGATAAGTCACAGCTGCAAAATACTAACGTGAATTCTTTACAGACGAATGGAAAAACTGGTAGAAGCCGACCTCGGGGAAGATCAGTTTGAATTTTGTAGAAATATGGGAACATGTGAGGCAATACTGACCCTACGACTTATTTTAGAAGCTAGAGTAAGAAAAGGTAAACCTACATTACTAGCATTTGTAGACTTAGAGAAAGCTTTTGACAATGTTGACTGGAATAGTCACTTTCAAATTCTGAAGGTGGCAGGGGTAAAATACAGGGAGCAAAAGGCTATTTACAATTTGTACAGAAACCAGATGGCAGTTATAAGAGTCGAGGGGCATGAAAGGGAAGCAGTGGTTGGGAAGTGAGTGAGACAGGGTTGTAGCCTCTCCCCGATGTTGTTCAATCTGTATATTGAGCAAGCAGTAAAGAAAACAAAAGAAAAATTTGGAGTAGGTATTAAAATCCATGGAGAAGAAATAAAAACTTTAAGGTTTGCCGATGACATT
The DNA here is from genome assembly GCF_023864345.2 of Schistocerca serialis cubense. Taxonomy (NCBI): domain Eukaryota; kingdom Metazoa; phylum Arthropoda; class Insecta; order Orthoptera; family Acrididae; genus Schistocerca; species Schistocerca serialis. The sequence continues at coordinate 398,410,287 of NC_064642.1, read as the reverse complement.
GTAATTCTGTCAGAGACAGCTAAGGACTTGGAAGAGCAGTTAAATGGAATGGACAGTGCCTTGAAAGGAGGATATCAGATGAACATCACGAAAAGCTAAACGAGGCTAATGGAATGTAGCCAAATTAAGTCGGGTGATGCTGAGAGAATTAGATTAGGAAATGAGACACTTAATGTAGTAAAGGAGTTTTGCTATTTGGGGAGCAAAATAACTGATGATGGTTGAAGTAGAGAGGATATAAAATGTAGACTGGCAATGGCAAGGAAAGCGTTTCTGAAGAAGAGAAATTTGTTAACATCGAGTATAGATTTAAGTGTCAGGAAGTCGTTTCTGAAAGTATTTGTATGGAGTGTAGCCATGTATGGAAGTGAAACATGGACAATAAATAGTTTGGACAAGAAGAGAATAGAAGCTTTCGAAATGTGGTGCTACAGAAGAATGCTGATGATTAGATGGGTAGATCACATAACTAACGAGGAAGTGCTGAATAGGATTGGGGAGAAGAGGTGTTTGTGGCACAACTTGACTAGAAGAAGGGATCGGTTAGTAGGACATGTTCTGAGGCATTGAGGGATCACCAATTTAGTATTGGAGGGCAGCGTGGAGGGTAAAAATCGCAGAGGGAGACCAAGAGATGAATACACTAAGCAGATCCAGAAGGATGTAGGCTGCAGTACGTACTGGGAGATGAAGAAGCTTGCACAGGACAGAGTAGCATGGAGAGCTGCATCAAACCAGTCACAAGACTGAAGACCACAACAACAACAACATGATCACTGCAACAATTTCTAAGTGATAAATTCAACAAGGAGAATGATGTCCAAAATGTCATCTCCAGATATTTTGCTCAAAAACTAATTTATTTTTAACAATCCAGCATCAAAAATTCCCACACTAGATCGCAAAAGATTGTTGATAATGAGGCTGATTACATCACTGATTAAAAAAATTATTTAACAATTTATAGGTTTGAATTTAACGTAAGTAAACAAAATTACTTTCCAATCTCTCTAATATTTACCTGATGCAGTAACAGTAAAATTTCTCCATTCGAAAGGCATATTTATTGGTTCAAACATTTACAGGCAATGCTAGTAAATGCACTTGTGTACTGAATGTTAACATGAAGAAATATACACAAATCCATAAACTGTGGCTCTGCATGAATGCTCTAATGTAGACAGTTCTAGCAGGTGATTCCTTTACCTATAATGAAGTACTATCTGAAAAATGTTGCCCCAATAAACAGTCAGATTCTGATGAGATTTCAAATTAGTGCAAAGTCTGAAAACTTGCTTTAAATGTACAGAAGTGTAAAACTGTGCAGTTCGGAAAATTCAGAAAAATTGTAGCCTATGACTGAAACATCAGTGGGTCACAACTGGAATAAACTGACTTATGAAATACCTGGATATACCCAGTTGCAGGTATATAAAATGGAACGATTAAATAGGCTCAGTCATAGATAAAGCAGGTGGTAGACTTTGGTTCATTGGGACATTGGCAGGATATATGGCAAATGCTGCCAGTTCACAAAGGATACAGCTCACAAAACGCATGTGCATCATTTTTCAGAATATTGCTAAAATGTGTGGGAGATATACCAGAAAAAGACTAATAGCAAATATTGAACACATTAAGGAAAAAGGCAGCACAGACAGTCACAAGTTTGTTTGACTCACAGGGGAGCATCTTTGCTCTATCCTTTATATTTGTGCCTTCAGATTTGTGCTGTTCTGGTTGTATCAATATTTCCACATATTCATAAGAAGTATTGCACATGCCTTGCTGGTTTCTATGAGATAGTTTACCATTCTCTTCAATCAGATAACTTTTTTCTACCACAACATGATCACCATATTTGTGTTTGTTGATTTTTTGCCAACCTAGAACATTTACGCCCATTGCTGATCTTAGTTACGTGAAGGTATTGTGTGCTGTAACAATAAATGCCAATTGTCTTGATCCATGTGTGTTGTTGCACATAATGATTGTTAATTTTATTTACAAAACTGAGTGAAGAGGCTATATCTGCTAAATCTAGTGATTCTCCATCAACTTTTGTGTCACTCTTTTGACACATTAATCCATTACATTAAGCTGGCTGCTCTGGAAAAAGTAGGCTGGACTTGTCTCAGCAGCCAAGGTGCTATGAGCTGATCACAAGCTTCCACTCCCAGCATCCTCCACTCAGGGGCTAAATGAAATTTGCAATCACTACACATTTGTTTGCATTTAATCCCTTATCATGAAACCTCAAGTTATCTCAGTTTTGATGTTTTGACAGAAACTTAAAATCCTGAGTATACTAGAGCAAATTAAGAACAGACCTTCAAAAAAATAAAACCCTGCTTATATCCGTTTCTGCACTGATAGTTAGGTATTCAGCCACTAGAGAGCATCTGGTTCTACAGTTTTAGCCTGGCTGTCATGATTTGGTTGAATTGGTTGCTGTTAGATACCATCATTACTGTGTGCATCTTTGGATACTCAACAACAAAACATGCGGTTTCAGCCTCTCTCTTGTATAGTTGTTTAGACAATGCCTTCGAAAAAGGATGGCTATTGTGCACCTGCATTCGACATTGCATTTAATGGCTCAGAAAATAACAAAAAATGTGATGTTACTTCATTAGAGACAGAAAGTGACAACAGTTTTCCGATGAGTGACAAGTGCTTGCCAGTGATATGAGACAAATACATCTGCTGTGCTCCAGCCAGCTCCCCAAGATTTAGGCTCACAGAAACCATTGTTTAATATATGATTAGACTTCATAGCTACATAGAAGCTAAAAAAAATGACTTCAAGTTTCAGGATATTTTAGATAAAGTCCAGTGCACAAGTATACTTGGGATTTTATCATTGTTGATCTCCAAAGTTTCGTAACTCACTACTTTGAGCATTAAAAGCTATCTTTATATGTTTGTATCTAATGCTATTCATTATAGGATGTTTTTCATTAATAAAAAAAATTATTTTTTTGAACATAATTCACAAAAATCATTATGTTAAGGAGTTAAACCTCACAAGTCATAAATCTGCACTTACTTGCTATTTTTAGAGTTCACATTATGCCCACAGTGATGGGTGTGTGCATTTGGGTGTCTGCATAGCCCAGGAGAGTGCATTTGGGTGTCCGCATGGTTGTATCTATGAAGATGTATACTTTGGCCAGAGAAAGAGCAAGAGCTCAAAAGCTAGTGTAAATACTATTTTCTGTTGCATGTTTCTTTGCATGCCATATCAGTCAGCTATAAATGAGTGAAAAAATATCTTGTTGGAAATTGTTTACAATATTTGCTTGTCTTTTTCAAATCCTGGGTATGAATTCTATCTATAACGCACACTGGAGCACTGCATCCATGTGGTGAAACTCAGTGAGTGGCACCCATTATCTATAATTGCTATCCATATGGTACAGCCTCACTAGCTTTCATCACATGAGCACTTAGCAAATGCTACTTACAGGCTCCTGGCCCCGCCACATAGCTAAGGGAATATGGCTGTTAGTTATATTATAGCGCAGTGCAAGGCCTATGGAAAAGCATCAAGCCTGCACCACACTGTAACTTTGCACATTTAATAGCTTCGTGACTGTGCAAGAAGTGCTAGTGACTGTGTCATTAGGGGAAGTATTGCTGATCATCTTCAAAAACTTTCAATAAGTTGTGCAAAATTTATTTGCCCTCTCTTTTGCACACTGCAGTCAAATGGACTCCTTGCAGTTAGGGCATGAGCTTCCAGTGTTATAACATACACTGATGAGCCAAAACATTATAATCACTATCCACTCTGACAGTGAATGACACCTGGTGGTGTTTTAGGCATGTGACGTGGCAAGAAAAGGATATAAAAGCAGCAGAGATGGATGAGTAATGATTCTAGCAGTGATAGCTGCCACAGATTGGGAAAGCTATGACAGAAGCAACTTTAACACAGAGCAGATTGTTATAGCAAATTGCCTGGGAATAAGCATTTAGGAAATGGCAAATGTGATTAACAGTACTATGAAAAGAGCAGTTGCTACTCACCATATAGCAGAGGGTAGTTGCTACTGACCATATAGCAGAGATGCTGAGTTACAGATAGGCACAACAAAAAGACTCACAAAATAAGCTTTAGGCCAGCAAGGTCATGTTAAAAATAGACAACAGGCGCACACACACACACACACACACACACACACACACACACACACACACACACACACACATATGCAACTCACGCGTATGACTGCAGTCTCTTGCAGCTGAAGTCACACTGCCAGAGACTGCAGTCATGTGTGTAGTTGTGTCTGCACATGTCAGCATCTCCACTATATGGTGAGTAGCAATTATCATTTTCATAATATGGTTATATTCCATCCTGGATTTTCCATTCTTCAACTGTGATTAACTGTTTACATGCTATTGTGATAAGCATCTAAGGAACTGTGTTGCTGGACAGTGAAACCATCAGCAGGTGACGAGGTGGTTGACATACAGACTGTGCAGATAGCTGGCTTTCCCTTACGATGACAAAGTGCAATGCTGGTGGAGGCGCAAATGTTTCAGAACATACCACTCAGTGAGCATTGTTGGATATGTTGCCCCAGTGGCATCATTAAATATGACACACAGTGGGCACAGGACACTCAAGATTGAACTGAGAATGAATGCAAGCATGTCACATGGTCGGGTGTATTATGTTTCTTGCACCACCAGGTTGATGGTTGCGTCCAAATATGTCAGACAGGCAATGGCTGCTTTATAACATACACTGCATCATGGTCACAGGCTGGTGGAGGTAGCCTTATGCTGTCAGGGACAATCACCTGGGCTACTGTGGGGCACATGACAGGAATCGAAGGCACCATGACTGTTGCGGACTACATGTACATCATTGCAGACCACTTGCAGCCCTTCATGGTTGATTTCTGCCCTGACAATGATGACATCTTCCAGCAAGTATTCCATGCCACACCGCTAGAATGATGCCACAATGATTTGAGAGGCTTGACAGTGCACTCATATGAGCAAACAAATTTGCATGGTCTGAACCCTATAGAACTCATATTGAGAGCTACTTCTGCACCCACAAACCAATGTCCTATAATTTACTGGAATTGCATGACTTGTGCATAGTCATCTGGTGCCATTTACCTGCAGAAAATTACCAAGGACATCTAGAATCCATGTCATGCACAGTTGTTGCTGTATTACGTTCCAAAGGAGGACCAACATAGTATTAAGCAAGTGGTGATTATGCTTTGGCTTAATAGTGTATGTTAGAGAGATAATTGAAGAGAAAGAAATAATTTTGAAACTGGCCAAGAATATTACTATGTATTGAGAAATGAAGAGGTTCTTTTATATTGTAAGAAAGGAAGAGGTTCATTAAGATTGTAAGGAAATAAGTAACTGTATTATGGATGATAAAATATGAAGTGTGAATATCCTGTAAGTTGCAAATGCTTGGTTTTGAGAAATATATACTGACAAATTTCAGACAACCTTCCAGCCACGTCAAATGGTTTCAAATCCACAAGCTTTCGGCCACGTACTCCACGGCCAATGTCAAGTGGTGACTATCATATTGTTGCTGCTGTCATCCTTGTATAACAGCCCTACCATCTGTGGGGTCACTGATGAGCATTCCAGTGCCGTATAGAAAGATTAGCCAGCAGGCATAAAATCCATTCAATCTTCAGCCTCAATCAAAAATTCAACTACCCATTAGGACAGTGAAAGGTGATGCAGACCTCACAACATGAGGTATATACAAAATACCATGTGGTTGTAGTATTACATTGGACAGACTGCACATATTGTTGAACAGCATTGTACAGAACATGAAAGGTGTTTCCACTCATGGTGTTCTGAGAAATTAGTGATAGCAGAAGATGCTCTGGAAAACAAATATTGAACTGCTTTTGGCAAAACATTTATTATATAGACAAATGGTTTTTGAGGCAGCATCATAAAACTAATGGTCAAGATAAAAATTTCTGCAAAAACCATGAATAAAGACGATGATTTGCAGTTAAGCACAGCTTGGCACCCAGCCTTTGTAAGTTGGAAGTGGGCACAGCGGTCTTGCAAACAAAACATAACCTTATATGGCATTAGACTGGGAAACAGTGATGTCATAGGTAGTAACACCACTATGTAAGGACAGCAGCAGAAACCAATCAACAGTCACCACTTGAGAATGGCAAAGATGTACTTGGTCAAAAGCTCATAGATTTTAAACGATTTTACATAGCTGGAAGCCTAAACGAATACTGTCATTTTGAAAGTTGTTTGGCTGAAACTGTATTATAATTTTGTTTCATCTGACTAAAAATGAAGTACAATAATTATCTATGTTTGTTTGCATTTTAGAACAAGTTGATTTGAAATGACAATGTAAAGGTACACAAAAAAACTGATAAAAATCCTTGAAGTAATGTTGTGATGTACAACCAACGTAAGAAGTCATTGGGAGTGGGGACAATAGGTGATTGTCTTCCCCAGTAAATTGTATAACAAGTCATAATGGAAAAGAAAGGACTAACATAAAAAAGTTGCAAAACAGCATGCAATTAAAATGAGAACTTGGCTAAAAGAAAACAGAGTGTAAATAGTCTGAAACTTTATTTTATTTGTATTTGCACAACTGGTACCTGCAAAATCTATTCTTTTTCCCATTCCTAAGAAGTCATCACATATATATGTGAGACATGAGCCATAATTCAACAACAAACTGACTCTAATCATATGGGACAACTGCTTTACACATCTGCTCATAGATCCTTCTTAAAGATTGAAGGACTTGCATTCTTTCATAGTCACATTAGATGGCCAATTGCTCCAGTGACACTTAATAATTTAATACTTAATTTTTACCTTATATAGTTTTTGCTACTGACAAATGCCACAGAACTATAGGCTTATGGATTGTGGGAAAGCAAATAGGATGTATCAAAAATGTGATGTAATTCATTTCTTACCAATGATGAGTCCTATTTTTGTGTTGTGATCCTTCCATGCACATGACATCAGCGTACCTGTAGTGTCATTAAGAACTGCAGCAATGTTAATCTTCACATCCTATACATAAAAAGAATGTTGTCTAAGTACATTACAAATATCTTGTCATTCTTATACTCAGTGATGCAAGTTAAAAGAGTTATTGGTCTTCCCAACATTCCACTCAAATATTCTGGAACTTAGGACAAAGCAATTGAAACTGAGTATGGAAAGCAGCATCAGCAAAGAAAAAGTAGACTCTACATGTAAAACAAAGAAATGGCTTCTCTAAGTTTCATTCTGAGGCTGACAGATTTTCTTCATGTTATATAGAATTAGCATTTACATTTTTGAACAATACTAACACTGTAATCAAAAAGATAGGTCAAAAAGGTATGGTACTCTTTACCATTTCTTTGTGCATGAAGGTATTTTGGTTTGTATGTTATAAAGTTTACATAATCTCCAACACCACGATTCAATTTAATTATGGACCAATATCATGAGAGGCACACTGAAAGTATCAACATTTTCTTAGCAACTGCTTCATGTAAAATTTTAACTATTATTATCTTCCACCAAGACAAGCATCACATCAAGCAGTGCTGTAACAACATTTTTTTTTTTTACTGCCATCTTTAGATCTATTGTCTATCTTTATGTAATATGTCATGTTTACAAGATCTTTACAACTTGTTACAGGATATAATAAATAACAAAGTTATGATTCAGAATTGGGTCAGTAGTAATAGTAGCAATAAACTGATAGTAATGGAATAATGATCATTCTGAAACAGTATCAAAAAGATTATTTATTAGGAATAACATCGATATACAGTGTCAGTTCAATGACCAGTTTGATGCAATTCTCCTCACTAGTTGATCCTATGCAAGCCTCTTCATCTCTACGATTTCTCCATCCCCTCCACCTCCCCACACACATGCCAACACTGCCAAAATGAAGATTTCTCTACGACCCAGGATCTGTACTGTCAGCTGATCTCTTCTATTGGTCAGGTTTTGCCATACATTTCTTTCTACCCAATTTGATTCAGTATTTTTTTACTGGTTATTCTGTCCACTCACCTAATCTTCAAACATCATTCAGTAGCACCACATTGTATTCCCCTAACCTCTTCTTGTATGAACTGTAATACAGTGTCACTTCAGTATAAGGCTAAACACATAAATGCCTTTGGAAAAGGCTTCCCAAGATTGAGTTTGTGTTCTTAATTAACAAATCTCTCTTTTTAAGAAATATGTTTCTTGCACTGCCATCTGCAGTTTGTATCCTCTCTACTTATGTGATCTTTAGTTATTTTGTTACGCAAATAGCAAAACTTATATATTACTTTTAGGGCCGGTCATGTAATTGTTGCTGACTGCAGATAAAAGTTTGATCCTAGTTCAGAAAATGAATCCAGCTCACAAATTAAATATGTTGTATAACACAGATCACCTGACAATGTTCACTGATGATATGAATTAACATGAGGCGTGCTTGGTAACACCACAAAAGACAGCTAGCAACAAGATTGTCACTCTTCAACCTCAGATGTTCCTGCACATCAGTGACTCACACTATTTATTATTGAAGGTCTTATGCTGTAAACATGCAGAAAAATAAGCAGAAGGAACTTCTCAGATTTCTAGAAACTTCTCTATAATCGAAAAACTTCAAAATAGTCAGATATGTGTAAAGTAAATGGCAAGAAACAATATAATTTGCAGCACTTAAGGCTCTGTAACATAGGAGGCGTCCACAACATTGGCCCAGCATGCTAGGAAAACAGCATATGGTGTATTCAAGTGGTGTAGTTTCAAAAGATAGTGTTGTCATAGATATCCTTATAACAAATATTATAAAGAATACATCATTCAGCAGATGATAAGTCTCAGCCATGTGGCATTGTCCATTAAGTGCCATGGCTGATCTGAAAGCAAATACAAATGGTAGACAACAGTGGTGTTACATCATAGTTTCAGAAGTATATTAAGCATGATAAAAGCACACATATTACAGGTCAAAGGTCTTAATGGCCAAAAGCTTTTTGTGAGTCTTTTTGTTGTGCTTATCTGCAACTCAGCATCTCCGCTATATGGTGAGTAGCAACTTTCCTTTTCATAATATTGTTACATTCCATCCTGGATTTTCCATTGTTTGACACATTACTGATCATTGACCATGGCTTAGATTCCTGTGGGGATGAAATTTGCATAATCAGTTTAGATAGAGCAGTCATCAATCCAAAGGTGAGCTGACCACCACATTAATTTACCGAGCATGGTAGTATACAGGAGGCAGTATACCCTTGTCTTCGTCAGACCTTCGAACAGAGTTACCCAACCAGGTATATGGGGACCAAAAACTTAATGAGAACTCAGATCCATGCTGCAGTTCAGCATTCTGTACAGTAAGAAGCATTGCCAGAGGCAAAAGAAGTGATAAACGAAAATAAATAAATAAATAAATAAATAAAATTAGTCTCAAAGCCCAGACTTTTAAAACCAAAGTCCAGCATTTAATCACGAAGATACAAACAATACAGAGCTTCATCTAATAATTTGGCAACAAAAACAACTTTGCTAACTGACTGACATGTTGAAATGTAACTGCTAGATCAGGAAAACCATTTACTGCAGTTTCTGATTCCAGATCTTCATATGCGTAGGTGATACACATTCCAATTGTGATATGCTGTACTCCTGTCCATGACAAAGACAGTCACAGAAACTGATTTGTGTGATAACTTTGACAATGTGAGTACTCCTTATATCATATTTTTATTGTGTTTACTAGAATTTTGTGTTCATGTTTCTTGCTTTGATGCATATTAAATTTACTTAAGACAATTTAAAGTAATTTAGTAATTTATGTTTACATCTATATCCACATCTACATAACTATTCTGCAATTCACATTTAAGAGTCTGGCAGGGGGTTAATTGAATCACTTTCATACTCGTTCCGTACCAGTCTACTCTCGAACAGCACTTCTGCATTTTGCAAATAATAAAATGATGGATGAGAGTAGCAGTCTTGGAAAATTTTTACCATTTCTAAATATATTGACTGATAACTATAAAAAAATATTTTCACCAGGCACAAATGCTGTAGTCAACGAGACTACACAACTAAGGTTCAGACAATACATACCAATGAAATCACATAAGTATGGTATAAAATTTTTCAAACTGTGCTCCACTGAAGGGTATACATGGCCTGCAGGAGTATATTCTGGATGATATACCAATCTAAGAAAGAAATTTAGTATGGCTAAAAATGTCTATATTGAACTTGCACTTTTGTATGAGACATGAATTCACAATCAAATACCTTAAATTTAAAATGCATGTTGTTGAAACAGTACGGTACAACAAAAAGTTTATGCCACAAGTTTTTAATGTTGTAACCATGGAAGAGAGATGAAATGCTAGCACATGAAGATGACAATGGTACTGTGGTGCTAAAATGGAGCCACACTTGCAATGTTGGGATGTTACCAACAAAACACATACCTATTATGACATCAAGCTCAGATTCTATGCACCACAGTCATACTCTGAAACAGAAACCTTTGGCAATACTGGCATATAATAATTGAAAAACTGCCATTCACAGAAGTGATCAAATGAGGTCATACTCCACAACGAAAAGGAAGGATATGAAGTGGTATTGGAAGTTAGTACAACATTTGCTTTTAGGAACAAGTATAGTAAATGCTCACATCATGTACCAGGGGACACACACACAAAAATAGAAATAAGAAAATTTAGGGGACATGTCATTGACGAATTATTGTCCATGGAAAATGCCTGTATGAACGATGTGCACTGTATATTACCAGAAGGAATGGCAAACTGCCAAATGCCAAGCAGCAAAGAAAAATGTGAAAACAACCTTGACCTATGGTTTCAATTGTCCAAAATCACCTCAGATGTGTTGAGCGTGTTTTAATGATTGTCATGCAACATACACTACTGGCCATTAAAATTGCTACACCACGAAGATGACATGCTACAGATGCAAAATTTAACTGACAGGAAGAAGATGCTGAGATATGCAAATGATTAGCTTTTCAGAGCATTCACACAAGGTTGGTGCCGGTGGCGACACCTACAACATGCAGACATGAGGAAAGTTTCCAACCGATTTCTCATACACAAACAGCAGTTGACCAGCGTTGCCTGGTGAAAAGTTGTTGTGGTGCCTTGTGTAAGAAGGAGAAATGCATACCATCACATTTCCGCCTTTGATAAAGGTCAGATTGTAGCCTATCGCGATTGCGGTTTATTGTATCGCGACATTGCTGCTCGCGTTGGTCGAGATCCAATGACTGTTAGCAGAATATGGAATCAGTGGGTTCAGGAGGGTAATACGGAATGCCGGGCTGGATCCCAATGGCCTCATATCACTTGCAGTCGAGATGACAGGCATCTTATCCGCTTGGCTGTAACGGATCATGCAGCCACGTCTCGATCCCCGAGTCAACAGGTGGGGATGTTTGCAAGACAACAACCATTTGCACAAACAGTTTGACGACGTTTGCAGCAGCATGGACTATCAGCTCGGAGACCATGGCTGTGGTTACCCTTGATGCTGCATCACAGACAGGAGTGCCTGCGATGGTGTACTCAACAACAAACCTGGGGGCACGAATGGCAAAATGTCCTTTTTTCGGATGAATCCAGGTTCTGTTTACATCATGATGGCCACATCCGTGTTTGGTGACACCGCGGCGAATGCACATTGGAAGCCTGTATTCATCATCGCCATATGGGTGCCATTGGTTACACATCTCAGTCACCTCTTGTTTGCATTGACAGCACTTTGAACAGTGGACATTACATTTCAGATGTGTTACGACCCGTGGCTCTACCCTTCATTTGATCCCTGCGAAACCCTACATTTCAGCAGGATAATGCAGACCGTATGTTGCAGGTCCTGTACGGGCCTTTCTGGATACAGAAAATGTTCAATTGCTGCCCTGGCCAGCACATTCTCCAGATCTCTCACCAATTGAAATCGTCTGGCCAATGGTGGCTGAGCAACTGGCTCGTCACAATACGCCAGTCACTACTCTTGATGGTTGTGGTATCATGTTGAAGTTGCATGGGCAGCTGTACCTGTACACGTCATCCAGGCTCTGTTTGACTCAATGCCCAGGCATATGAAGACCGTTATTACGGCCAGAGGTGGTTGTTCTGGGTACTGATTTCTCAGGATCTATGCACCCAAATTGTGTGAAAATGTAATCACATGTCAGTTCTAGTATAATATATTTGTCCAATGAATACCCGTTTATCATTTGCATTTCTTCAAAAATGTTCAAATGTGTGTGAAATCTTATGAGACTTAACTGCTAAGGTCATCAGTCTCTAAGCTTACACACTACTTAACCTAAATTATCCTAAAGACAAACGCACACACCCATGCCCGAGGGAGGACTCGAACCTCCATCAGCACCAGCCACACAGTTCATTACTTTGCATTTCTTCTCAGTGTAGCAATTTTAATGGCCAGCAATGTAGTATGATGTAACATGTTATCCTAAATATAAATCAATAAAGCATATATTTTATGTGTATATTGTTTGTTTGTTTATGTTGTACATCCTATAGTTATTTTTTCGTGCTTATTCCACTAAAATTCTTTGAAAACTTCAACTGCAAATCCTATCAACTTGATCAAGAAGAGTTTCACCCCTATTTGAGTGATTTACTCATCATCTAGACATAGATGGCATGGTAACAAACAAGTTAAAAATAAACAGTGTATGGGGAAGACAGTAAAGTTGCAGAATTATGGACGCACTCTTAGTGACAATATGATAGCATGCCTAATGAATATAATTCAAGAATGTGAGAACCAACACCCTGCCTACGGGATGGACATACCCTAACAAAAATGAAGATGAAACAGATCCTAACATTTATAGAGGGATGTTCCTCTTGCCAGTGACCTATACAATCTTGTTTATTGCACTTTTAAACAGAGCTGGAAGAATACTTGATCCACAGTTAGGAGAGATCGAGAAGAGTAGACCATGACTAGAACAAGTCATAAATTTAAAGCACATCTTTATAAATTACCATAATCAGAAGCTTCAAATATGTGGTAACATTTGCTGGTTTTAGAATGGCATACAGTTCTATTGTTAGAAATACATTACTCAGCATTTTGAAAGAGTCTGAACTAGATAATGAAACAGCAGAAATAATTAAAGCAGCTTTAACCAACACAACACCAAAAGTAAAATTTATATGAGCACTGGCAGAAAATTTTGAAAAGCTCAGATTAAAGACAAGGAAATGGCTTTTCACCACTCCTTTTTATCGTGCATTTGAGGAAGTGATTATAGAATGGACAAAGGCCAAAATACTAATGGTATACAATTAGGGAGAAATTCAAACAAGAGCACTGTAGATTGTTTTAACATTTGCAAATGATGTGACAGTCATTACACATTTAACTGAAAGTGCACAAGAACAAATGACTAAACTAAAACATCAAGCAGTAAAAGTTGGATTAAAAATCTCATTTGAAAAACATCAGTAATGCAACTCAAAAGCTTCAAATAAATAACAACAAAATATCTAAAGTAGACTGTTCTAAGTATATAGGAGAATGGATACTAAACAACACAGACTAGAATACATAAAATGGAGAGGGCCTTTCAAATAACAGGGAACACATATACTAAATAAAATCTTAAACATGGAACACTATGAAATGGTGGTCATACCCTAAATACTCTATGCAGACTAGAGAAGGGACAGCGTGCAAAGTTGAAAAAAGCTGAATGAAGGAACCCAAGAAAAATATTAGGACACAAAAGCAGCAGTGAATCAGAATAGATTAAGATTTAACACATAAATACCTATAACTGAAAATTGAAAAGTTAACAGATACAATGAGAAAAGAGAGATTAAATTCTATGGACACATATGCAAGATGAACACTGTGAGAATAACTAATTTTTTTATTTACTAAACAATTACAGATCCAAAATCACCTGGCTGGGGGAAATAGGAAGAGATATCAAACACATGAGAACCAATGAGGACACAGTAAGAAACAGAACACTGTCTAAATAAGCAAAAGAGAAAGCAGGCTTTCAGGACAGGAAAAAAAATCAAGAGTTGGAAGAAAGTGGATGCAGTAAGAGAATGAACAACATTCTTGAAGAATGAAAGAAATGTGGGTCCAAAGGGAACTGCAGTTGAAAACATAGAAGCAGAAATTACGTTGAAACTTCCTGGCAGATTAAAACTGTGTGTCAGAGTAGAACTTGAACCTAAGACCTCTGTGGGCAGGTACTATGAGGACAGGCCATGACTGTGTGGGTAGCTCAGTTGGTTGAGTTCTTGCCTGCTAAAGGCAGGTCCAACACATAATTTTAATTTCCCAGGAAGTCTCATACAGTGCACACTCCACTGCAAAGTGACAAGTATGTTCTGGGAACAATCCATCAGGCTTTGGCTAAGCCATGTCTCTGTAATACCCTTTCTCTCTGGAGTGCTAGTCTTGAAAGTTTCACAGGAGAACTTCTGTGAAGTTTGGTAGGTAGAAGATGAAGTACTGGCAAAAGTGAAGCTGTGAGGATGGGTCGTGAGTTGTATTAGTCAGTTGTCAATTCTACTATGAAACTCTTCAATGGTGTAGGAAGAGTTGGCAAACAATAAATAGTTTAAGTTCCTCTTAAATTGAACTTTATTTGCAGATAACCTTTCTAGGGCTGCTGGCAAGTTACTGAAAATGTATGTCCTAATACTGGACATCTTTCTGGACCAAAATGATTGACTTCAAATCTTTTGCATTTTCAGTATACATAATTTAAAAATTGAGGAATCAGTTTATTCTACATATTTCCATTCATTAGTAGAGTCATTTTTGGGGCAAAGTGAGTTGTGTGAATTATATCTGATGTTAGTTCTAAAACAAACTGAGAAGAGAATTTAAAAAAAATTGGTATTCTGATAAGAGCTTAACAATACAACTTGCTAGAACATATTAAATGTCTTGTAGAAGAACATATTAAATGTCTTGTAGATATGGTAAAGTATTCGAATTTAAGACAGAATTTGAGAGTTTAGTGTTCTCAAGTATTTGCACAGAAACTCTTAAAATTAAAGCTCTCGGTATTTTGAAATCAATGCTGTCACTTTAATAGAACACTCGAATATAACATTAAGTCATTTCACGCTATTGCAGTTAAATAAAATGTATGTCTTTGCCTTTATTTCCAATCCCACAGACTTTTCTCCAAATGATTCACGAAATAAAATTAATGTAACGTAATGCCTTCTTGTCTAGGATTCAGAATGGGGCTTTATCTTGTGGGGCAAAACTCTTCAACTACCTCCCATCTAGTACAAAGAAAGAAATCAGGAATCTCACTAAATCGAGGAGGAAATTGACAACACACATTATTAACTGCTTCTGCAAATGATCTAGACTCAAGAAGCAAATTACTGTCAGCTGATTGATAAGCATCAATGCTCATGACTCACAGGTCTACATCTATATAGCACACCCGGAATATACTTTGTTATGAGAAATATCATTGCAGTGTGTTAAAATGTGTAAAGAGTGCAGTGTGCAAAAATTAAGCTAGCAATACAAAGTAAACAGCAGTTATTTAATATAATGGAGAAAGCAGCAGCTGCTTTCACAGCACCAGAACTACTGAGTTCCTTGAGGGAACCACGCATGACTAAATTATTTCACCTAGATATATGAGACAGGCAGAATATCCTCAAACTTCAGAAAGAATTTCAAAGATGGCAGGTGCTGACAGATGTGAATACTACTTAACCATCAGTTTAATAATTCTTGGTTGCAAAATACTGGCACAAATTATTTATATAAGAATAGAGAAACATAGGAGCCAACTTCAAGGAACATCACTTTGTGTTCCAGAGAAATGTAAGTACATGCAAGGCTTATTGACCCTATGGTTTATCATAGTACATAGGTTGAAGAAAGGCAATCCTATGTTTATAGCATTTTCTTGTAGGGATAGTAAACAGCCAATGGTTTCAATGTTTGTAAAAAGTCTTCTTCAGAAGGAAATATGGACAACTGGATATGACCAAATGAAAACCATGGCCCATATGTCAAAGTTTTGTACTTCATCATCAATGAATCAGTGCAAATATGATTGTCTGAGTCCCTTATTAATAGAGGCCGTGGTTTCCGGCTAAATTCTGCATGGAATCCCGTCATAGAGAAACTTTATGCTCTGCATAATCAGCATAATTTGCCAAGCAAAAACATCTGATCTGATATCGATGAAGCCAGCTTTCATCACAGAAGTCACGTGGGGGTATGTGACGCAGTGCACAGAGTTGCAGGCAAACAGCGCATGGGCAACCCCAACTGGACACTCCTCACATGTGCCAACAGGGTCTTAAATACATGAGCTCAGGGCCTTTCCTGTCAGTATTCAGCTGAAGATGGCCAGAAGACTGCACTGAAACATCACGGCAGCAAGTTTCAGACATCTGGCAGATTGTCCAAAATTTTATGGAACAATCTGTACGCCATGAAGGTTTTAAATCTCACAACTGGTTTACACATTGTGACACAGGTACACTAAAATGTAGCCAAAAGGCATCAGTCAAATATAAAATTTTGCCTTCATATTAAATTAAAACATGCACAAAATGGTTGCTGAAATATGATATTTCCTCACCAACTTATAGCTAGTGTACTCATTACAGTACACAAAAATTAGACTAGCAATACAAGGTAAACAGCTGTTATTTAATATAACTGAGAAAGCACTAGCTGTATATGGAAGTGAAATTTTATATTTTACTGATGCCTTTCAGCTATATTTCAATGTACTTCTATCACAATATGTAATCCTCTATATTTCCTTCCGAAGAAGGCATTTTTATAAATGTTAAAATCACAGTAAAGGGGTTTCAATAAACCATCCAATTTGCAACTGATTGGCTGTTTACTATTTCTACAAGAAGGTTTCATTCTAAGGTTGCTGCTCCAACCATGTACAAAATTTTAAAATTTTTATTGTATTTGTAGATTTAGAGAAACCTTTGGACAATGTTGACTGGTCTACACTCTCTGGAATTCTATGGGAGCAAAATGTTATTTACAGCTTTTACAGCAAGCAGAAAGCAATTACAAGAGACAAAGGATATGAAAGGGAAGCTGTTGTTGAGAAAGGAGTGAGACAGAGTTGCAGTCCATCCCCAGTGTTATTTAATTTTTAAGGGACACCAAAGAAAAATTTGCAATAGGAATTAACATTCAGGGAGAAGAAATGAAAACTTACAGGTTAGCCAATGACACACAATTTTGTCATAGATGCCAAAGGATTTGGAAGAGAGTTAATGGAATGGATAGTGTGTTGAAAAGAAATTATAATATGAACATCAACAAAGCAAAACATGGCAATGGAGTGCAATTGAATTAAAGCAGGCAATTCTGAGGGAATTAGATTAGGAAATGGCAAACTAAAAGCAGTAGATGAGTTTTGCTATTTGGGTACTAAAATAACTGATGATGGCCAAAGTAGAAAGGATATAAAATACAGGTTGGAAATAGGAATTAATATGTAACATCAATTTAAGTGATAGAAACTCTTTTCTGAAGGTATTTTTCTGGTATATATCCTTGTATCAAAGTGAAACATGTATGACAAATAGTTCAGGCAAGAAGAGAAGATATCCTTTTGAAATGAGATGATATAGATGAATGTTGATGATTAGATGTCTAGATCAAATAACAAATGAGGAAGTACTGAATCAAATTGTGGAGAAAGTAAATATATGCCACACACTGAAAGAAGGTAGAAACTCTTTTCTGAAGGTATTTTTCTGGTATGTATCCTTGTATCAAAGTGAAACATGTATGACAAATAGTTCAGGCAAGAAGAGAAGATATCCTTTTGAAATGAGATGATATAGATGAATGTTGATGATTAGATGTCTAGATCAAATAACAAATGAGGAAGTACTGAATCAAATTGTGGAGAAAGTAAATATATGCCACACACTGAAAGAAGGTAGAAACTCTTTTCTGAAGGTATTTTTCTGGTATGTATCCTTGTATCAAAGTGAAACATGTATGACAAATAGTTCAGGCAAGAAGAGAAGATATCCTTTTGAAATGTGATGATATAGATGAATGTTGGTAATTAGATGTCTAGATCAAATAACAAATGAGGAAGTACTGAATCAAATTGTGGAGAAAGTAAATATATGCCACACACTGAAAGAAGGTATCAAGAAATTGTCAATTTGGAAGTGGGGGGAGGGGAAGTGAAATTGTAGAGGAAGACCAAGGCTTGAATACAATAAGCAGGTTCAAATGGATGTAGGTTGTGGTAATCATGCAGAGTAAAGAGGCCTGCACAGTATACACTAGCATAGGGAGCCACATCAAACAAGTCCTTGGACTGAAGACCACAACAAGAACAACAACAAATTCAGCTTATGCAAGCACAAATAGTTTACTGCCATTGAATAACAGTTAATTATTAATTCAGTTTCTAATACCTGTTTCACTCTGTTAATGTATATCTTGGATTGTTTCACCCTGAAGTTCTTCCTTCTGAATCTCTACAGAATCCAATGAAAAAAATAAAAAAATTGGTCAACCAATCATTGGGTGGATCATGACTTCAGGGCCACATTTATGTACACACTATTTAAGCAGTAGCCTAAGGGCCTACACCACAAAGGGACACACACACTGAAAATTAAAAAATTTTTTTTAAATACTGTGTTGCGGGCCCACTTTTAATAGTACAAGATTAGAGACATGTTTATTTTACAGTCTTATTTAGCTAATTTTTTTTGGTGGACAGTATATGCGAAATAAATGAGCATTCACCTCTCAAACTCCACGCACCCTAGCATCAAATGTCCTGTGGTGCTCAGTCACACACATGAGACTTCAGTTGTCAAAATCACTAAGACTTTTAAAAGCATGCTTGATTTGGAGCTTGAAGTATATTCAGTGTTGTGGAAAGTTGATTTCTTCTGTACCTCATTCCATCTAAAATGAGACGCATAAATTTATTTACTTTGTTTATTTATTTATACTGTTTTAAAAGTCCTTAAGCTCTTCAATCAATGGAAAACCATTCACATAACTTGATTAATTAAGGAGCTATTGTGGACAATGCAGAAGATAGCTTACCAACTCATGATGTCATACTAAAGTTAAGGTGACCATCATGAGCGTTTTAGTTGGGAATTCTAAGTTCAGTACTGAAGTTGACATTTTGAGAGTAAGAACCTATGAATAAAGTATAAGTAGTTTCATTAGTATCAAGCGAATGTGCAAACCAATTAGTCAGTAATATTATTCAAAACTTACATTCACATAAGTATTGTATATGAATTAAATGCAAGTATAATATGTATTCATCCAACAAAGATGTTTGAAGTCAAAATATCATCTTTAAACTCAGTGGCATTGATAAAAGTTTTACAGAATAAAATAATAAACCTTAAAATGTAGCATTATAGATTTTTAATCTGAAAATTGTTCTAAAATTATATTTTTACAGGTTAGTTGTCAGAAAATTTCCACTGGTGAGGCTCACAACACAGGTTCAGCTTAATGGTCCGTAGATCATAATACTGTCACAGCAGCATGAAAGCTTCATTGCAGTTTAATGTATTATTTTATAAGAATAATCTACAATAGTGTCTTATCTTGGTAGTGACAATACACTTAGTAAAGCAAAACTTGGATTTGAGAAAGGTTGTTACGTACACATTCACCCATCATTCTTGGATTGTCACTCACTTGGTAGATTATACAAGAATTAAATGTCTTATCCAATGCATTTGATGGAGTAAATAACAATATTTTGATACAAAAACTAAGGTTTTATAGAATTAATGCTAACAAATATCTCACATTACATTTAACAAAAAGAGTGCAGTATGTCTACTCCATAATCCACCAACTGCTGACAGGGAACACTGTTCTGAGTAGGAGGGAATCATTAATGGAGCTCCACAATGTTCAATACTTGGTTCTCCGTTATTTCTCATACATGTTAATAATCTTTCATTAATATACTTCTAGTTAATTAGTTCTTTCTTCAGATAATACAAGTATTATAATCTATTCCAACAGACAAACAGCAACAGAGAACATTGTAAATACCGTAATGTGTTTAAAAGGATTGTTGACTGGCTTTCTGAAAATGGTCTCCCCCTTAATTTTAAAGACACACAGTATCAAGGAGTACAACAGCAGCCATTAAATTAAACCTTGAGCAGGAGTTAGTAAGCAAGGCAGAGTTCTTCAGAGCTTTTGGTTGTACATAATAACAAGAATGTACATCACAAAAAAAATACATTTTACATCTTCTTAAACACAGTTCAGCCATTTTTGTACTTCAAGCTATTGCAAGTCTCGCAGAGAGACTAAACAGTATATTCACTAATGTTTCTTGTATTTATTTAGAAATGTCATGTGGGACTGTTTTCTGAGCAACTCATCTTTAAGAAGAAAAGTCTTCATTTCACAAAATTGTGTCTTCAAAATAGTATGCTATGCTCATCCTTGATCATATTGTAGACAACTGTTTAAGGAGTTACATATTCTAACAGGAGTGTTACTGCAAAATTTTCTACCATGAAATTTGTTGTAAACAATCTATTAGAATTCTGTATGTATAATACTATCCATAACTGCAATGTTAGAAGAAAAAGTTATCCCCGTTACACTTCCTTAAAACTGACCTTAGGTCAGAAAGTGATGAATAAAGCTGCTACCAAAATCTTTGATGCTCACTTAATGGTATTAAATGTCTGTCACAGAGCAAAGTTAACTCTGAAAGTAAGTTGATATTGGCCCTTCTAAGAGGCTGTGGATGTATGATACTTCCGAACCGGGGAAAAAATGACCACCCCTCCCTCAAGAGTTTGAGGTAGGAAATCAAAAATTTAAAAAAAATTCATTTTTTCAAAAATATATTCATTTTGTAGTGCACATCTCTCTGTGGAGTTTGATATATAAAACATATATATTCGGGGAAATTTAAGACACGTTATTTTGTCTCAAGTGTGACAATGTGCAGTGCCACACCTCTTCGCAGCATTCTTCTATCACACATCACATCACTCTGCGGAATTCAAGCTGTATGTTTTGTAATGGAGGCCATCGAATGTATATTCAGGACACTGGAAATTAAAATATCCTGTGGTGCCTGCTTCCAATCACACGATTTGACATCCTACCCTCCTTAAAAAATACTCACAATTAATACTGGATGGGATTATTTGCAACTGGGAGAAAAGGAGCTCTTCAGAAAATTTGCACTCTTTATTGCCTACTAGCTAATGACTTTCGCTTTGGGGTGACATAAAATCAAATACAGGAAACATAAAACCAGTAAAGACAAGAGACAAACAGGACAGTAGACATTTCTTCAATCCTTAGATTCCAGCAGTTTTTTCTCTCTAATCTTGCTACAGCTTTACACGGTGTGTTTTCCTTTCTGTGAAAGAATCTGATAATATGAATAGTATCAAAGACTGGTGTGGTTTCTTGATCTGATTACACCTATTTTGTCACTGTCTGCTACATAAAGTGAAATTGACCTTTCTGATACTGCAACAATTGTAACACACACCAAATAAGCAAGACTGTCTTGGCACAATTGGTCATTTACATTTACCTCATTTACATAAAGAACACAACAGAATATAATTCACAAAGCACCCATATCAAATGCCTATTAAGCCTACTACAAGCAAAAAGTTGTACATTAGGAAACAGTTTCACACTGCATTCATAAACTTTAAATTCTCAAGCATGAGACTGAACAGTAGTAGTACTAAATTTTTATACAAATTTGGAATCGTCATATTCTTCCATACGATTTGTGTGATGTCTCAATTTCACCTCTACAAATAATCATAATCTAACAAATAATCATGTCGTAACTAATTTTGTAACTATTCCTGCCATTATCAAAACTCATTTTCCAGTTAACTTCACTAACTCTGCCAGAATCACCAGTTTAGTTATCCCACATTTATTCTTTGTTTAGGCATTATTAAGTGTTATTTATTCTCTGTTTAGGCATTAGTAAGTGTTATTTATTCTCTGTTTAGGCATTAGTAAGTGTTCGTACAATGCATTTTCCACACTATTCAAAGAATAGACCTTAAGCAGCTGCTAAGTGTGGACAGTACAACTGGCGCTTAGTACTGTAGCGATATGGCAAAAATTGTCTGTCAAAATTTCATTTTCTTGGATACACTGAGAATATTAATATGTAACCTTTCTTACATGTTATTTCTGTTAGTCATTTATTTACACTCTGGTAGTTTCAATCTATGGATTTTGCTAACAATTATAACAGTGCTTATCTTTCACACAACCAGTCAACCATATAAACAGACAGCAATTGGCATTCACCCATTCGGATTTATTGAGCTCAGCTCCTATAGCCCCATCCCCTTCGGTCTGTGGGAAAGTTTTTTTCTATCTAGATGCAGTGGGGATTCCCCTGGCAGAGGCATCATGTACACCATACAGGGTGGTCCATTGATCGTGACCGGCCCAAATATCTCATGAAATAAGCGTCAAACAAAAAAACTACGAAGAATGAAACTTATCTAGCTTGAAGGGGGAAACCAGATGGCGCTATGGTCAGCCCACTAGATGGCGTTGCCATAGGTCAAATGGATATCAACTGCGTTCTTTAAAATAGGAACCCCCATTTTTTATTACATATTCATGGAGCATGTGAAGAAATATGAATGTTTTAGTTGTACCATTTTTTTCGCTTTGTGACAGATGGTGCTGTAATAGTCACAAACATATGGCTCACAATTTTAGACAAACAGTTGGTAACAGGTAGGTTTTTTTAAATTAAAATACAGAACGTAGGTGCATTTGAACATTTTATTTCAGTTGTTCCAATGTGATACATGTACCTTTGTGAACTTATCATTTCTGAGAATGCATGCTGTTACAGCTTGATACCTGTAAATACCACATTAATGCAATAAATGCACAAAATGATGTCCGTCAACCTCAATGCATTTGGCAATACGTGTAACGACATTCCTCTCAACAGCGAGTAGTTCGCCTTCCGTAATGGTCGCATATGCATTGACAGTGTGCTGATGCATGTTGTCAGGCATTGTTGGAGGATCATGATAGCAAATAACCTTCAACTTTCCCCACAGAAAAAAATCCAGGGACGTCAGATCTGGTGAATGTGTGAGCCATGGTATGGTGCTTCGACGAACAATCCACGTGTCATGAAATATGCTATTCAATACCACTTCAACCGCATGCGAGCTATGTGCCGGACATCCATCACATTGGAAGTACTTCGCCATTGTGTCATGCAATGAAACATCTTGTAGTAACATTGGTAGAACAGTACATAGGAAATCAGCATACATTGCACCATTTAGATTGCCATAGATAAAATGGGGGCCAATTATCCTTCCTCCCATAATGCCGCACCATACATTAACCTGCCAAGGCCACTCATGTTC
Source organism: Schistocerca serialis cubense (assembly GCF_023864345.2). Lineage (NCBI taxonomy): Eukaryota > Metazoa > Arthropoda > Insecta > Orthoptera > Acrididae > Schistocerca > Schistocerca serialis. The sequence continues at coordinate 398,386,783 of NC_064642.1, read as the reverse complement.
CACTTGTCGCAGCCATTGTGGATTTTCCATTGCCCAATAGTGCATATTATGCCGGTTTATGTTACCACTGTTGGTGAACGACGCTTCGTCCCTAAATAGAACATGTGCAAGAAATCTGTCATCGTCCTGTAATTACTCTTGTGCCCAGTGGCAGAACTGTACATGACATTCAAAGTCATAGCCATGCAATTCCTGGTGCATAGAAATATGGTACGGGTGCAATCGATGTTGATGTAGCATTCTCAACACCGATGTTTTTGAGATTCCCGATTATCGCGCAATTTTTCTGCTACTGATTTGTGGATTAGCCATGACAGCAGCTAAAACACCTACTTGGGCATCATCATTTGTTGCAGGTCGTGGTTGACATTTCACATGTGGCTGAACACTTCCTGTTTCCTTAAATAACGTAACTATGCGGCGAACAGTCCAGACACTTGGATGATGATGTCCAGGATACCGAGCAGCATACATAGCACACGCACGTTGGTCATTTTGATCACAATAGCCATACATCAACACAATATCAACCTTTTCCACAACTGGTAAACGGTCCGTTTTAATATGGGTAATGTATCACGAAGCAAATACCGCCTGCACTGGTGGAATGTTACATGATACCACGTACTTACACGTTTGTGACTATTACAGTGCCATCTATCACAAAGCGATAAAAGTGGTCCAACTAAAACATTAATATTTCTTTATGTACTGCACGAATATGTAATAAAAAATGGCGGTTCCTATTTAAAAAAACGCAGTTGATATCCATTTGACATATGGCAGCGCCATCTAGCGGGCCAACCATAGGGCCATCTGGTTTCCCCCTTCGAGCTAGACGAGTTTTGATCTTAGTAGTTTTTTTGTTTGATGGTTATTTCATGAGATATTTGGCCCAGTCACTATCAATGGACACCCTGTACATTCATTCAAAAATCAACTTATGATTCATTCAGAAATCAACTTAGAATGTGTTCAAAAATGTTCAAAAACCAACAGGTCTGTGTTTCAAAATCATATGAAACTAGTTCTTATCTAGTGCATAAGTGTTACACACTAACTTGGGCCATGAAGGTGAAGACTGTTTTCTGCTGTATTGAAACCACTGTAAATGGTCAGCTAGCAGCCATATTTAAATAATTATTGTGTTAATACTCAGTAAGCTGACTAGTTCCACATATTGGAAAATCCATGATGAAATAATGACAATATTTTCTCTCCCTGTAATATACTCTATGTTCTCGGAACCCTCCTGGCCTCAACCTTCATTAGTCATTGTCCTTCACCCACCATCCCATTTCCTGTTCCCACTCCAGCACTACTTCTACTCCACCAAAGCATCCACAGTCTTCTTTATTTCTTTCCTTTTCCGTCCCCCCCCCCCCTCCCCCCCCCGCCCCGCCTCAACCACCCACTATCTAACCTCCCGACTTCACCATCATTCCCCACCCTTACGCTGCTGTTCCTCCCACTTCCTGCCCTAGCCTCCTCCTTACCCTCACCACCCAGACTAATTCTCCCATCATGCTCTGTTGTTCAGAGTCTGACCTCAGCAGCCACATGTGTGTGTGAGTTGAGTTTGCATGAAAGTGTGAGTGAGTGTTGTCTAATTCAGAATAAAGTCTTTTAGCTGAAAGCTACCTGTGTAGTAGTCTTTTTGAAGTGCCTGTCTGCAACTTAACATCTCCACTAATTGTCATAGTTCCAAAGAATTAAGATTTGTCACATGAAGTGACTTATGGGGCACTGAACTAAGTAAGTAGCCTTTGCAAGGCCTCCCTGGTATTTGGAGAGAGACTGTTTATCATTACAGCTGTGATATGCATAAGTAACAAAACTGTAAAAGAGTGATGCTTTTTGGCATCTATAAAAGTGAAGACAATTTTGGGGAATGGATGGTTAAATGTGAACATGTTCCTAAGGCAGCATCAGGGAGGCAGAAGTTGATTCGTGTAGGATGGTTAACTGAGGAGAAGGGAACCAAATAAAACAAATTTGAGAGATAGGGTTGATCTATAGGAGTGAGGACAAGTTCTCTTGAAGAATAAAATTTATTGTTAAGATTCTGATACTATATTACCGGTTTTTTGTCCAGTGCATCTCTCAGCAGCTGAACTACATCTTGTCCAATAACACCAGAGCAGTTGAAGCCTTTAGTCCACCTTTCAAGAATTCCTACAGATAGTCCTTTCTGCATTAATGGAAAGCTGAATGTAAATCCTAGAGGCAGTACTTCTGTGTGTAACTGATGCTCCTTAACAAATGCCACTAGACATTCAGCTATATGATCAAACAGCTGCAAGAAAACATAAGAATCAGTGCTAAACATAACAGTAGAATTGTTTGATAGTGGGCTATCAGAATAAATATTTAACTACACTGCAGAATGTTCTGCTATAATCAAACTACTCTATTATCAGTGATGTATTACCAACAAACCTGTGTTCCAGTTCCCACCATAATTTTTTGTGGTATTGCAAATATCTTGGCTTTCATGTCAAAGTGCTTCTCAGACAAGTGAATAACAAGAACACGAAAATTAGTACCTCCAAGATCAAGCGCAAGGAATTTTCCCCTTTCTGTATTGTAAAAAAATGAAAAGAAGAGAAGATTAATGTTGCTGGTACTACATACCAAACCGCCATACATAACAAGAAGTTATGTGTATTCTGAATTACAGTGATTATAATTTAGAAGCCCTCATCCAAATACAGTACTGCTTTCATATGGCTTTAAATTTAATAGATATTTAACTCTGTCCTATGCTGCATAAATCATAATATAAATAATTTAGGAGTAAAGGAAAACCCTAACCAAATACCAAAAGCATTGAGTCGGCAAGTCCACACAAAAGAGTAGGCATATACATAAAAGAAAGAAAGCATGCTAGCTTTTGGAATAAATTGTTTGTTAAGTTCAAGTACTCACTCGCGCACAGAGTCTCAACATAGACCTGACTGGATATACAACGCAAGCCTGGAAAAGGATTTACTCTGAAAGCTATGACATTTTGTTTTGTACATGCTTGTTGATGACAAGGCTTCTGCTATTCAGTGAGCAGTCTCCTTTGCTCCTACAGTTTTGCGTAAATCATAAATTATATGCTATGGCAATAGCTGTAGATTAATTTCGTGAATAAAAGTAAAATTTATGTTAGGAAATATAACAAATTAATTTCCTTGAAGTAAGCTCCCTGTTGCTTGCATAAAAAGCATTTTTTTGTTTATATTAATATCAGTGGATGACCAGATACTGTCAGATTCAACTTAGTAGCTACTTTAAGAAACATGAAACAGTTTAGTTTCCAACTGAGTAAAAATAGCATTGCAACTGTTCTAGAAATTGTTGATCAAATATAATAAGCTTTAGAAAATAAGAACATAATGACACTCACATTACATTTTCTAAGTATATAATTTCACTGTAATCCTTTTGGTACTTAATGATTTGTTTTACTTGAAAATAGTTCTACATTAATAACAGGACACAACCTGTTTCGGTCAGACACAGGCATTATCTTCTCTTAATACAAATTAGTATTGATGTCCTACAAGGATCATACCTCAGCCTGTTCTTTCAAATTGATATCAATTATTAACTGCATTTTGTCATACATTGTAATACTGATACAACCTTACTTACCTCAAATCGCAAAAGTTCAAATCTTATTAAACATATCAGAAATTGTTTGATTCTCTTTTAATTTCTCATCATACAATGTACTCTATTGTAATTAATAATACATTCAAAATCACTTATGTTTATATGTTTATTTATGTTTATATGTTTATTTTAGGATACAAAAAAGGAATGTCTCTCAAATTTTAAATATTTTATAGATTCAAAAAGCAACTGGGAAAAATAATTCAAACATATCTACAAAACAACGTCTTTTTCCCTGTGAAAATTCAAGGATGTGGTTGGAAGTGAAAAATTTGTGTGTGACGTATTTGAGACATCTGTCAGCCACACCTCTCATATGGCTCTCTCATACTGGAACATTCTTTTCATAACAACAAGATTTTCTTCAAAATACATGTAATGTGTCGTTGGATACACAAAGCTATCATCCTCTTTATTGCACTAGTAATTGAGAAGCTATACATTTATGCCTCAGAACTATTCCGGTTCAACACTGCAGAATGTGATGCCAGAGAAGAAATCCTTACCCACCTCTAAACTTAAGGTATGTTTTGATATTCTAAGGTTCAAGAAAGCCAAGAATGGCTACTTACAGAAAGTTAATGCTCTCAGAGATTTTAAAAAATTACTAATATCTGCACGGTTACTTTATGCTGATGGAACATTAGGAATAAAGTGCGTGACAATAAGTGGAAAATACAATCTGTGTATTTCCTCTTGCCTCTACATTCATCAGAGTTTTCATTTGGCAAAAGTTGGAGAATTTCAAATGAAAAAAAATTAGGAATGGGAATCACCTATACCTGGTGTGTGACACATAAAAATAAACCAAAGGGCAGAGATGTTACCAATTTTGAGATACTGCTCCTTTTTCCATCATAAGTAATTCAGAATGTACATCTCTGAGTTGTGATATTTTTCTATGCACTAAACACCAATCAGCTACTGGTTACTGGTTGCCTTCCCTCAATTTTGTTTATTGTTCCCACACTGGAAATTCTCCTACTGAAATCACCCTTTAGATGTTATAAACACAGAACACAAAATATGAGGGCATACTGGAAGTTCTGAGACTAGCTCTGTTTATGAGAAAGTAATTTATGAATGTATGTTTACACACAATCAACTTCAAAATAGTCACCTTATACAGCAATACAGTGTTCCCGGAGTTTCTGCCATTGATGAGATGTGCCCTGGATGTCTTCTTTTCAAAGAATGTCTAGCACATTCTGTAATTTGCACTGGATCTTTGCAGTGGTAGCAGAACAGCAACTTTTGAGCTGGATCTTTAGCTTTGGGATAATAGTGAAGTCTACAGGACATAAATCTGGTGAGCAGTGTGGGTGCAGAAGTTTCATAATCTTGTTTCTGGTGACAGAGTGCATTGTTGTCATGGAATAACAAGTATTTTGTTCACCACAAATCAGACTGCTTACACCGAACGTCCTCCCCCACATGCCTTAAAACCTAGATTAAGAACAATGCTACAAGTGTTGAAAATGACAATGAGCGTGCATTTGGAGTTGTCTTACCTTCTTCTGTAATGGAAATGGTTGGCTCTCCCATTGTGAAGACTGTCACTTTGTCTCAAGAGATATACCCATATTTCATCATACACAATGATCCTGGAAATGAACGGATCATCCACAGCATGCTGCAAAGGCTTTCGGCACACTTGGATGTGATGTTCCTTCCATTCCTGGGGCCAAGCTCGACAGAAACATGCTGCATGTTGAAATCACTTAAGGACTGCCTTCAGTGATCCACAGGATACACTAACATTGACAACAACATTGTGGATTGTTTGCTAACAATCCTCCTCCACAAGTTGCTGATTGGTTTCAATATTTTCTGGTGTTTTGCTTGTGGCAGGTCGTCATGATCTCTCATTGTCTTCCAGTGATGTTCTACCATTGTTGAATTGCACATGCCACTCAAAACATCTCGCTTGACTTGCTGAGCATCACAATAAATTTTTTCAAATTGTGTCAAGTCTCTCTGAGGTGCATTTCTCCACTTCACACAAAATTTCACGGTCACTCATTATTTTAACTTGCTATTTGTACAAGTTGCAGGTTTGGTAACAAACATGGTCAGAATAGCCCCAGCTGCACAGCTCCATATATAAACAGGACACTGTCTCTTGGCACACTGACTCGTGAACATAGGTGCTCCCAAAACCTATGTGTGCAGCCTTGCACTGTCATCTGTTGGCATGTTACATTGCTTCTCTTGACTTCTCAATACCCTCTTGCATAACCCCATCTCCTTGCTGGCAGCACTGCAGGAATAAGGAAGACCTTACTTCCTTCATGTCATGCCTTTCCCAGCAGCACATACCACACACACATCCCTTTTCCCTGTCCTCCTCAAAATCTCCACAAGAAGTGAGACAGAAGACATATGTTTTGCCTGCCAATGGTAATCAATTGAATGTTCATAGGCTCCCATGGCCACTGTCAATCTGAATAAAATAATTCTGGGTATTAGGCAACATCATTATGAAATGCTAAAACAACTGAAATGCCAAAGTTTCCACTGACTTTGTGGTGGTCCTCTTCGAGATGATAAACCTGCCATGAAGTGGACTACTGCAAGGTTGTTCACAACATTGGTATTTTAGCTGTTTTAGTGTTTCACACTGATTTTGCCTAATACCCAAAATGATTTTATTAAGAAGAGTTCTATTTCTTCTCACTCATTTTGAATGTGGTTCTGAGCATGAATCTGTGACTAGAATATGATAAGGAACCCCGTACAGTTCAGCGATTTGCAATCGATTAATGCAATCTGTTATGAAAATGGCAGCTTTTTGATGATAATATATATAAGATTTTTTCCTATTCATGATTGTGTGTTTATCTTCCGATGCAACACTGAAGAGCCAACAAAAATGGTACACATGTCAGGTGATCAGACAGTATGCTTACGTATGTGCGTGTGTGTGTGTGTGTGTGAGTGTGTGTGTGTGTGTGTGTGTGTGTGTGTGTGGTTTCAGGTTTTCGGGCGCTAAACAGCCTGGTCATCAGCGCCCAAACACATAGAAACAGGAACACATGTCACCTGCCAGAGTCATATCTAGACATACCAGGGGTCCCGTATCACTCCAACTGCACGTGCTCCACACCATTACAGAGCCTCCACCAGCTTGAACAGTCCCCTGCTGACATGCAGGGTCCATGGATTCATGAGGTTGTCTCCATACCTATACATGTCCATGTGCTTGATACAATTTGAAACGAGACTCATCCGACCAAGCAACATGTTTCCAGTCATCAACAGTCCAATGTTAGCGTTGATGGGTCCAAACAAGGTGTAAAGTTTTGTGTTGTGCAGTCATCAAGGGTACATGAGTGGGCCTTTGGCTCTGAAAGCCCTTGTCAATGATATTTTGTTGAAAGATTCACTTGCTGACACTTGTTGATGGTCCAGCATTGAAATCTGCAGCAATTTGTGGAAGGGTTGCAGTTCTCTCACACTGAACAATTCTCTTCAGTCAGTGTCGGTCCCATTCTTGCAGGATCTTTTTCTGGCCTCAGTGATGTCAGACACTTGATGTTTCACCAGATTCCTGATATTCACAGTACACTCATGAAATGGTCTTACAGGAAAATCCCCACTTCATCGCTACCTGGGAAATGCTGTGTCCCACCACTTATACACCAACTATAGCACCACGTTCAAACTCATTTAAATTTTGATAACCTGCTATTGTAGCAGCAGTAATCAATCTAACAACTGCACCATGCACTTGTTGTCTTATATAGGCATAGCTGACCACAGTGCTGCATCCTACCTGTTTACATATCTGTGTATTTTAATACACATGCCTATACCAGTTTTTTTGCCACTTCAGTGTATTTACAATCATAGCAAACCCTTTCATTTTGTTCTTCAACATTTCTGTGTCTGTACGGAAATATTCTCAAGTTATTAAATTTCTTCTCAAGGTCAATTTTAATTTCCTTCAACCCCTTAACACCTAAATAAATTTCGTTGTGGAAAAAAATAAAATAAAAAATTATGTCACTCTGTAAGTATCCAAAATACTCAGGAAATGGCAGTACATGTCAGAAGTGTTGGTAACTTCATGTTGTAATCTTATCCTCCCTCACATCACCAGTATATTTTAAAATGTTGCAAAGCACCGAGTGCACTGATAGCCCAAAGAGGCATTTAACCTAGTGTGTAGAGGGTATGATCCAGGCCAGATGTGGATCTGTGATGTTTTGGTGTTTCTTTTTGTATCATAATTTGGAACCACTCATTCATGTTACTTTAAACATGTACCAGGATGTTTTATTTCCACATTCTTAATAACCAGTTGTTGCCCTACTTCTACATCCTCATGATGAGTATGCTGTGGACACTCCCATCCTCCAACATGCCATTAGCTGTGTACACACAGCTGTACACATACATTCCAGTGCTCTGTTGAACCTTGTCTGACCTAGTAAGTCAACCAATCTTAATTCTGTAGGAAATGTGTGGGACTACTTGTAACACCAGGGGAAACAAAGTACTCAATATCCCTATAATCTGATAGCTCTATGGGATTTAATCATCAACGAGTGGCTTCAGCTGCATATAGCATGTCTGAAGAAATCTGTGGATCCTCTTCTTCATTGAACTGAGACCAGTCACAGTCACAGCTACAAACAGTGTAACAGGGTATTTATGTGACATCTCCTGGAAGTGAATAATTTTTTGTCTAGTGTGCTTATTTTTCTATTGACAAACATGTCACAAGACAAGTCACTGCAAAAGTTTTCTGTCACTATTGCTTCATTTGTTATTGCCAGTTTGTTTTAAAGAGATATTGCCCTTTTTGAGTATCTGTAAAATTGCTAAAGAAATTTTGCCTATTAAAATCACGCTAGGACTTAATCACCCCACCTCCCTCAGCTTGTTCAATCCAGATTCCTCTACAATTTTATGTGCCTCATCAGCACTCTTTATCATCCTCTAGAATAAAAATATTGGCCAGGTGTGAGTGGCACTTGAGGAGTGAGGGCACTGCACAAACTTAATTATGTTTGCAGACAATTCATCCATGCCAGGAATTAAGAATCTTGACCATTTTCTCCTGCTACTGATATTGATACTAGCAAGATATTGGTCCCAGGATACAAAATTTTGGAGACTGTTTCAATTTCAGTAATATAAATATGATGTAAAGTAATGCTGGAGGCATGTGACCATTATTATAATAATCAGTAGTTCTCCATCTAGGCTGACTGGTTCACTAAGTAAAATTCAAACGTCAGGCAAGGAATGACATTATTGCCCATATGATGTGTTTCAAAATTAATCCATTGTAAGATATCCAAGGTGATTACTGAACAGAGATACGGCATTTCAAGTTTTATGTGAAACACATTTTCATTACATTAGTCTGCAAGTGTTGGTTTCACATACAACTTGAAACGTCATACCTAAGTGCAGTAATTGCTCCTGGATTAATTCCAAAACATGTCATATGAGCAATAAAGTCATTTCTCACCTGATGTTTGACTCCGCCACAGTGACTCAGTCAACCTGAATATAGAACTATTGATAGTTTTAATTTCAAGTTTGACGCCAGATAAGAAATGTCCTTTTTTGTGATGTATTTACAAATTTACAGTATTCATATTTTTTCCTTTGGTTGTGTTGTGCAACCTTCCTATTTGCCAAATTTCATGATTCTAGACCAATGGGAAGTCCCTATAGGTTTTGATGCGTGACTTTGCGAGTATCAAAATATATGACTTAAATGGCCATATCTTTTGACTACATTGACATAGAAGCTCTAATTTTTTACCTCACCAAAGGACCATAGACTTTAGTATGTGACATTAATTTCAATGTGATGCATCCACCCAATCCTGAGAAAAAGGGGTAATAACAGACAGACAGACAGACAAACAGATAACAAATGACAACAAAATTTTTTTCGTACGATATAATTACAAATTTACAGTTTTACAGTTTTTGGTTGTACTGTGAACCTTACTTTTTGACAAGTTTCATGATTCTAGGCCAATGAGAAGTACCCTAGGGGATTTTCTGAATAAGTTTGCGAGTATTAAAATGTGTGACAAAATGGCCTATCTTCTGATTCCATTGAATTAAAAGCTTCAATGTTTTCCACCACCACGGGTCCATAGACCTCAGTATGTGACATAAATTTAAACTTATATGTGAGCCTGTTCCTGAGGAATAGGGTTTTTAACGTAGAACAACATAGCAATCAAGAGTTCCATTTGTGGCGATTGAGGTATAGGTTAGTCTTCAGGAATATGGGATGTGTCAGGTTATACAATGACAAGTTGCTTTCTGTAAACTGACAACTAGTTATGACTATGCTGTTCCCAGAATTGAGTTTGTGAGTAGCTTTCTCCGTAGGCAGCCCTATACACAAATCAAACTGACCAGTTATTAAAATGTAGTACAGAAAAGTTATTCAACATTGTATTATAAGTGTTTTCCAGGTTTTAAAAATATGTGAAGAGAAATATGGGCCTATAATCAGAGATTACTTGTTAATTTCCATATTTATGAATGAAAATTACTACTGTATGTTTCAGACTTTCAGAAAAAAACAGATTGACTCATTGACTGACTACAAAGGTACCTCAAGGAGGTGCTATCAGTTTCATATTACATTTCAATATTTTGATTTAGATAGCATCAAAAGGCAACTTACTACATTTCAATGGTCTGACAATTTTTGTAATCCTTTAACAGCAGATTTTTGGCACAAGATACAACTTTTTCCCACTTTTTATCCAGCAAAATTCTCTTTGATAGTGTGATTAAATGAGAATTTACAATTATATGAAACTGTAATTTTTCCTTCTTAGTTAAACTTCTATTGCTCACTTAAACTTTTACAGATAAACAAGCAGTATATGGGTTTAGTGTTGTAGGATTGCCGGATCCAATGATGTACAATATACCACATGTAATAAGCACTATTTTATTACTCAGAAGCACACATATACAGTTATATACATTATTGATTCTTGGTGCACGTGTGTACTGTTTCACGTGCGGCCACAGACTGGACACAAAGAGCTTGACAAACCAAAATATTACATGCGACTTGGTCGATAGTTACCACATTAGCGCCCCCCCCCCCCCCCCCCCATTCCCCCTAGAGTGTGGAGCACAAAACAAATATTGATATTGGGGCATACATGTACAGGAAACGCCTATGGGGGAGGGAGAGGGTGTTTAAACCGAAACCATGCCTTACATTACATTAGTAATTGAAGTCTTCGAGCCAGCGAGGAGGGTGGATAGTCATGCCCAACCAGGCAAATCCTTGTACAGCAGTCAAGGGATCTGGGGAGGGGACAGTGGGTTGTGAGGAGCTGTGGTAGCAGACCTGAATGCCTGCTGCAGTATGTAGGACTTTAACTGTTGATGGGTCAGTACCAACAGGCAAGGGGACAGATTGGAGATGATGAATGTGGATTAAACTGTCATTGGAGGAGCTGGCTTGTTCATAGAAGACACACACATTATCCGGATGCATAACAAAACACACTTTAGAGCTGCAAATAACATCTGCTTTGACATTCACTACCACTTCCGTAAACGAGTCATCATTGGCGACATCACACATTCCAGGGCTGGCCCCTGAAACGTCACTAAATCCTAACAGGGGAGAGGTGGGGGGCTGCCTAGGGGCAGTCATCACACGTGTCACTCTGTAGGGGAATGTCACATGCACCTGAAGCACTGTCACACGACTGGGAGTGGGTAGCGTCACACATGTGGGAATTGGTGTCACTCACCCATGGAGCATCGGTAGATGTCTCGTGTGAGGCGGATGTAGCAGGGGGATGGGGCCTGACTGGATGGGGTATCGGGCAGCTCTCCCAGAGACCACACAGGTTTGAGGTGGCAGACAGATACCGTTTGAAGTGTGCCATTAATCAGCACTTCAAACATGTTGGGACACTGCGATATGACTCTGTACGGGCCTGAGTATGAAGGTCTGAGTGTTGATCGGACAGTGTCATCATGCACCATGATGTGAGTGCATGACGCCAAGTCCTTATGCAGAAATATGGGAGGGAGCGAGTGTGGTCGAGGAGGAGGCATGCGAATGTTAGTGATTAACTCCTAAACATGTCCGATGAATGTTGAGTTGCAGATTTGACCTGGAGGAAGTGAAGGCTCAACTAGCTCTGCTGGGAGTGTGAGGGGTTCTCCATACAGTACTTCTGCCAGGGACATGCCAAGGTCCTCTTTGTACATGGCCTGAACGCCTAACATTATCCATGGTAAGGTGTCGGCCCACTCACCTCCGTGGCACATCAGGGAAGCTTTAAGCATTTGGTGCCAGCAATCGACAAGCCCATGGCTCTGGGGGGGGATATGCTGTAGTCCTAAATCGTTTCACCCCACACGGTTCATAAAGCTGTCAGAAGAGGGCAGACTCGAACTGGCGGCGCTGGTCAGTGGTGATAGAAACTGGGCAGCGAGATCCACATTAATAAAAGGGCTCGGGCCACTGCGTCAGATGTGATAGTAGTGAGAGGAATTACCTCTACCCAGCGAGTAAACCTGTCAATGGCAGACAGTATGTAATAGAAGGGGCTCGAGGGGGCCAAGGGCCCAATGTTATCAATATGTATGTGCTGGAATCTTCTTTTTGCCACATCGAACGTACCCATTGGGGGCTGTGCATGACATCCTGCTTTTGCGCGCTGACAAGCCACACATGCTCGTGCCCAACTGCGACTTTGTTTTATCACCCCGGGACAAACAAAACATTCAGATACCAGATGTGCGGTGGCCCATATGCCAGCATGTGCCATGTTATGGATACTATTAAAAATGTCCCAGCGGAGAGGTGCAGGAATCTTCGGACGTACGCGTCCTGTTGAAATGTCGCACCAGATGGGTGACAAAAACCCAGGAAGTGTTCATGACTGTAATTTGAGTCCTGTTTTAACATTGGAGTGCAATGCGCTGAATTAGTATCCTCTGTTTGCAATTTAGGGAGTTCACTGAGGTCCAGTTGTGAAGATAAAACTGACACACGAGACAGAAAATCGGCGACTATGTTGTCTGCCCCTCTGACGTAATGTTATGCTGTTCATAAACTAACATGTGAGGTCCATATGCTGAAAACATCTTGGGGATGTGTCCTTGCCTGGGTTATGGAAAGCGTATACCAGTGGCTTGTGGCCGGTAAATATCATGGACATTTACGTTGGGAAGCATACAGTTTGTGGGAGAAAAATCTGAGCAGCTGTACACCAGAACCCACGGATTGCTGGAATACCGTCCCCAGTGCTGTATCACTTGCGTCTGTAGTAAGCAAGATGGATGCATAAGGAATGGGGTGAGCGAGCGTAACGGCCATCTGTAAGGCTGACTTTAGGTTATCAAGTGCGCAACACATATCTGGAGTTCACGTGACCGCCCGAGACCCTGAAGTGTTTTTCCTATGACAGCATCCGTCACTGGAGCTTGTATGTCAACAGCATGGGGGATGTGCTTGCAGTAGTAATTTACCATTCCAAGGAAGCGGCGGAGGCTCTGAAAATCTTTGGACAAAGGCACCGTACTAATGGCCTCGGCACATTCGGGTAGGGGGTGGATGCCGTCAGCAGAAACCCCATGGCCCAGGAAAGTGGCAATAGTGTGGCAGAGTTGTGACTTAGCATTGTTCACTGTGACACCATTTGCTTGTAATAGTTGGAACACTTTATTTAAATGGAGTTCATTTTCCTCGAGGGCCGAAGAAAAAATTAACAAGTCATCCACGTATGCATATGCAAAGTCCAGTTTTCCAACCAATGAGTCAATGAAACCGTTGCCACATCTGTTCAGCATTTTTAAGGCCAAATGGCAGAAACAAATACTCAAAGAACCCGAACAGGTTGATGATAGCAGTTTTTTCAGCTTCCTCCGGTGCCATTTGCAGTTGGTGGTATGCCTTGTGACAGTCGATTATATTTAAAATTTGTGCCCCATGCAGCTGGGAAGCGAAGTCTTGAATATTTGGGACAGGATACTTATCTAGAATTGTTCTGGTGTTAAGTGCCCGATAGTCACCTCAGGGGCGGACAGTGTCATCTTTCCTGGGCACCAAATGAATGGCTGACGACCAACTACTAGAAGAAGGGCGAATAGTCTTACTGTCTAAAAGTTCCTGAATAATAACTTTGGCATGTTTGAGTTTCCCCAGGTTTAAATGCCTAGCCTTTGCGCGTACTGGTGGACCTTCTGTGGTATTGATTCTATGGACAGTACTGTTGTTGATCATGAACACTGATGGGGATGATGGACCCACACCTGATGCAGTACGACTAACCTGTAATGCACATGCTTGTGTATCCCAGTCCGGTGGGTCAGCAGCAGTGGTGGTGATCCAATGGTAGTCCTTGTCATGGAGCTCAGTGGGGTATTCGGTAGTGTTGTGGGCACAGCTTCTGTCTGGCAGTAGAAATGTCACGTGGCATCAGCGGCGGGTGTGAGGAAGAGGTGCAGGGATTGGGGGCGTGACCGTGTGTGACAGCTGGGCGACCTGCTTACGAGCATCCATGAGCTTAGCTTGCATGGCGACGATGTGTAAGCGGAGGGCTTCATTGCTGTCCCAAAGTTTGTTGTTGTGTCATCTAAGAGAGAGCATTGCAACACTGGTTTCGGCTAGCTCACACAACAGATTGGTGCTCTCGGGTGAGAGGGAAGAGATATCTGAACCGGTGGTACAGCCTTTCAAGTTAAAGGTTAGTGTACCTCGTTACAGGTTAGGTGAAAGTGCATGGGCTAAGAGAAAATCTACCCCAAGCACTGGTTCATCCACATCCGCGATAATGAAAGTCCGCTATAATGGGGTACTAATTAGTTATTCCATGGGATTGGATCAGGGAATTATTGGCCGCTCAAAGCGGGGGGCTAGGCTGATGCTCAAATTTAATACCTGCAGACTAACCTTGCCCCCCCGTGTCAACTAGAAATGAAAGGGAAGACACTGCATCTTTCACGTACAAGCGTCCTGGTGTGTGAGGTGAGGAAGTATTAAGTGATAGGCATCTGTGCAGTGCAACGCCCGTAGTGCCTGAATTGGGTCACATTATTAGTTTGGGAATGCACAATAAGTACGACATTTCTTAGCCGCGTCGCCAAATGGAAATAACACCAAGTGGGATGGCGCGCGGGTTTGTCCATCATGCTGCCTGAGTTAAAAGTGGCGGAGCAAGTCGTACGCAGTCTGTACTGCACGATGGAAACTGCTGTGCAGGTGTGCCAACCCCTAAGGCCTGAGGGCCCCCTGGGAAGGGGGAGGGGGGGGGGGGGAAGGGGGGGGAGGAGTTTGCGGGTGGGGCAGAATGTTCTAAACCTGGACTGTGATCTACAGTTTAGAGTCTAGTGGGGTCGAAGTTACACGGAGAAGGTGAATTTGAACCTACGGGGGCGGTTTGAGCAACCAGATGGTCCAAAGTGTAACGTCTGGCATGTAATGTGTGTCAATCATGGCGTGGAGATGATGACACAGCTGCGACGGGGATCTGGAACCCAGCGACTCGTGACTGATGAGGCAGATAGCTTCCTCTGTTAGTGTAGATAGTTGCTCAAGGATGGTGCGTTGGGAAAATGCATATTTATCCGTAGTGTGTGGTGAAGCCACAATATTGCAGATCAGGTCCAGTTCATCATGGAGGTGACATAGTAAGCAAAGGAACTTCGAATTGCCATCAACAACACACTGTAGCTGGAGGACGTGGTCAACCAAGGCAAACCATGTCCTTGCGAAGGGGTGGTAGCTTAGGCCAACGGATGGGGAAGTCTTGATGTAACTGTTTGTCAGAAACTGTCACCCCCTGTCCGTAGCTCTGCAGCATAATTGGCTCAGGTGTAGTAGGTGCGGCTGGCTCGGCCTTGGTCAAGAAATCTACAAGTCGGGCATTCGATGGAGTAACGCCAACAGGCATAAAATGGGCCGGCACAATAGAGTCGACTGTAGTGGACCGATGTGCGGAGAATTACGAAGTGCAGTTTCCAGGCCCCTCCCCTACAGGTGCATTAAAATTGTTTAAATCACCTAATGTTTGTGGAACACACGTGGCAGACGCAGCAGGGAACGGCATGTGCCATCAGAAACACTCGTAAAGTGGACGTTGGTAGTGGGAGTGGAGGGGGGGGGGGGGGGTAAGGGGGGCTGGTGCAAAATCCAGAGTTCTGAGATAAACATGAAATTTACTGTCTTGAGTGTCTGGCTTGATTTGTACCACCACTGATTCAGGCACTTGGGAAACCTGTAAACATTGTCACTGGGGTTTGAGCACATTGTGTCAGCCATTGTTGGGCCCTCAGAACACGTGGAAAGTTCATATTCAGTGTAAAACACTTGCATTCAAAGTTTTGAGCATGAAAAATATTCTGTTGGTATGATACACTTCCACATGACTGCTGACTCATGTACAGTAACAACAAGTTATTGTTCATACCTGATGCCAGTATATGTGGCTGTTGGAAAGTAGAAGTGTTGTCCTGTTGAGTACAGCTAGTCAGTGTGTTTGGGAACTGTGTCGAACTATTTTGAACACAAGGTGGATAATTAGAAAACCATGCCGAAGCATCCGTTGGAACATCTAGTTGGCACTTGTATTGTGTAGCATGCGGCAAGTGATACATTGTGTACCACCCGACGTTACGAGAGTTCATTGTAGCTCTCATGAACAAAATTCGGGGTCACCAGTATGGGTTTAGTGTTGTAGGATTGCCGGATCCAATGATGTACACTATACCACATGTAATAAGCACTATTTTATTACTCAGAAGCACACATATATAGCTGTATACACTCTCAATTACCGTTTCGCGTGCGGCCACAGACTGGTCGCAAAGAGCCTGCCAAACCTAGATATTACACATGACTTGGTCGATAGTCACCACAAGTGCAAAATAAATGGGAATCTGGGGAAGACATTGTTGTTGCAGTCACAGACATACAAAATAAAAAGTGAGATAATAAAAATCAGCAGGGAAAATGAAAAAACGAAAGATATGAGTTGTAACGGAAAAATTATTAAAGAAGTAGAGGCTTTTGAATATCTAGGAAGTAAGCTGATGAGAAAAGCAATCATTAAGGAAGAAAATTTTGGAGAGGAGAAATAATTGCTCAAAATTTTACTGTTGTGTATCAGACATAATTAGGAATTAGAAAATACCAGTCAGAACAAATATCATGAAATATAAATCATACTATCTGACAGGGATCAGAATGTTGGACATGGACAAAAAAAATTGAGCAGAACATAAGCAACAGGATGCACTTTCTAGGAAGGATCCTGGTTAAGATGAGAAGGGACGAGACAAGAAATGAAACAGTACAAAACACACTTCACACCAGTCTGCAAAAGGAAACTAAATGGAGAGAAATAGGCTGAAATGGTTTGGCCATGATAAAATAATGGGAAAAGGAAGACTATTGAGAAAAGCTCTGGCGTGGATAGAATCTGGAAGAAGAGAAAATGGAAGACCATGAACAAGATGAAGAGACCAGGTAAAGGATGATGTGAATTGGAGAGGGCAATGATGAGAGAAAATTTTGAAAAATAGACTGTTGGAGAAAAGAGACAATTAGAAGAGGATCTGGGAATGAACAGAAACAATTCAGGAAGAAGAAGAAGAAGAACAAGAAGAAGAAGAAAATGATGATGATGATGTTAAACCTGATTTATGGGAATGCTTTATTGATCCCATTTCACCATCATGAACAGACAAACCATTTATTAATTAGCTCACATGTATCTGAAGATAGGCAGATCAATTTAGAAATAAAATATCAATCACTGTTGTTCTGTGTCTTTATATTCTACTTGGGAATGTTTCTTTCTGGAGAACAAACCAATGTTAGACATCGGTAACTCCAATCAGAACTATTTAAAGTGAAATATATTTTGAAACTGTTATGCAAATTAATCCTGTAACTATATAATTTATCTATTCAAGTTTAAAACTTTTCCTGTTATACTGTTCGAATAACATAGGTACCATATGTTTCTCTGTGATCTACAACATAATGTTTTGTTTTTTTTTCACTTTGTAAATATTTACACACAAAAAAAGCCCTTGTGAAAACACTGAAAACGACATTGATTAGAGAATAGTACTCTGCTGGTACTGCATATATCTGGAAATTAGTCATGCAAGCATTTAACACAACCATGTTTGATGACCCCATCCTGTGACCCCTGGAGCTCTGCATATGCACATTTAACAGAATTATTCATTCAGGGTTTGTCATAATGCTCAAAGACTGATCTTTACATTACCTTGAGGAGCAGTTTCAGTGACAAACTGGATGTCATCCTCAATTGCATAATTGGGTTCCAGACGGTGGTGAAGAAGTCAGTACATTCACTGGTAAAGGTTGTGATGTGAATTTGTCTAGAAACATTGTTTCTGATAATACTGACAAGAACTGTCAATTCAAAGAAATTGATCCTAATAATCCCATAGATTTCATGAAACAATTCAAAGTTTCTTTCATTCACATGAAATCATAAGATTAAAAAACAGAATGTTGCCTTCATTACATGAGTACAAGCACACACACTTGGCCCAACTATACGGTTAATCAGTACATAACTGCTGCTGAGTTTGAAACAGCATGAGAAACTACAAATTATAAAGAAAAATTGTTTTTGCTCAACAATTAAAATAGAAATAAAAGAAATATGAGAAGTTCCTTGCAAAAATATTGTGGCCAAAATACACTCCTGGAAATGGAAAAAAGAACACATTGACACCGGTGTGTCAGACCCACCATACTTGCTCCGGACACTGCGAGAGGGCTGTACAAGCAATGATCACACGCACGGCACAGCGGACACACCAGGAACCGCGGTGTTGGCCGTCGAATGGCGCTAGCTGCGCAGCATTTGTGCACCGCCGCCGTCAGTGTCAGCCAGTTTGCCGTGGCATATGGAGCTCCATCGCAGTCTTTAACACTGGTAGCATGCCGCGACAGCATGGACGTGAACCGTATGTGCAGTTGACGGACTTTGAGCGAGGGCGTATAGTGGGCATGCGGGAGGCGGGCTGGACGTACCGCCGAATTGCTCAACACGTGGGGCGTGAGGTCTCCACAGTACATCGATGTTGTCGCCAGTGGTCGGCGGAAGGTGCACGTGCCCGTCGACCTGGGACCGGACCGCAGCGACGCACGGATGCACGCCAAGACCGTTGGATCCTACGCAGTGCCGTAGGGGACTGCACCACCACTTCCCAGCAAATTAGGGACACTGTTGCTCCTGGGGTATCGGCGAGGACCATTCGCAACCGTCTCCATGAAGCTGGGCTATGGTACCGCACACCGTTAGGCCGTCTTCCGCTCACGCCCCAACATCGTGCAGCCCGCCTCCAGTGGTGTCGCGACAGGCGTGAATGGAGGGACGAATGGAGACGCGCCGTCTTCAGCGATGAGAGTCGCTTCTGCCTTGGTGCCAATGATGGTCGTATGCGTGTTTGGCGCCGTGCAGGTGAGCACCACAATCAGGACTGCATACGACCGAGGCACACAGGGCCAACACCCGGCATCATGGTGTGGGGAGCGATCTCCTACACTGGCCGTACACCACTGGTGATCGTCGAGGGGACACTGAATAGTGCACGGTACATCCAAACCGTCATCGAACCCATCGTTCTACCATTCCTAGACCGGCAAGGGAACTTGCTTTTCCAACAGGACAATGCACGTCCGCATGTATCCCGTGCCACCCAACGTGCTCTAGAAGGTGTACGTCAACTACCCTGGCCAGCAAGATCTCCGGATCTGTCCCCCATTGAGCATGTTTGGGACTGGATGAAGCGTCGTCTCACGCGGTCTGCACGTCCAGCACGAACGCTGGTCCAACTGAGGGGCCAGGTGGAAATGGCATGGCAAGCCGTTCCACAGGACTACATCCAGCATCTCTACGATTGTCTCCATGGGAGAATAGCAGCCTGCATTGCTGCGCAAGGTCGATGTACACTGTACTAGTGCCGACATTGTGCATGCTCTGTTGCCTGTGTCTATGTGCCTGTGGTTCTGTCAGTGTGATCATGTGATGTATCTGACCCCAGGAATGTGTCAATAAAGTTTCCCCTTCCTGGGACAATGAATTCACGGTGTTCGTATTTCAATTTCCAGGAGTGTATCTTCTTGAATGCTCCTCTAAATGAAGACACCTTGATCACTGTCTGAGCCAGACATTTGTTGTGCAATGTACACAGGAAATTAACTATTGGAAACATTTGATAACTTCCATGAATTATTACACCTTGCTGACAAACAGAAGAAGACACCACAAAGGCAGAAGAGAAAAAAGGTAATGGAGAGAAGATAGCAATTGTAGAAGAGAAGGAAGAAAAAACTGAAGAGGACAAAATAAATGTAAGAAAAGAAGTGCAAAAGGAAAAGTGGAAAATTTCAAAGCTGCATCATGGAAGAAAGGACTGTCTTAATTACAAATAAGTTTCAAGAATTTGTACATGTTTTGGTTTAACTTTCCTTAGATCCATTTATAAACTGGTCAAGATAACTCACTGAGATAATATTAATGAACTGTGCACTATAATCAGTAACAGAATTGAAGAACATCACTTCTGTGCCAGTGGTTTTTTCTTGTGTGGTGTTTGTATAGTAAGACATACGTAAGTGTCTGATCAGCAGCACAAGGTCGACAATATAAAGTCAGTTCGTAGTAAAAATATTTCTGTTACTGATGAGTCAGATACATGATGTCCAGTATTTAATAATCATTTTCTGGGCATTGCTGGTGAATTAAATAAAAACTTAGTTTCTACAGGGAATTATATCTGTTGGAAAATACCTTTCTAAAACTGATGTCTGAAATACTCCTCTATGATATTGATAGGGCAGAGACTGGGTCAATAATTAAATCACTCAAGACTAAGGACTCTCATGTATACGAAGGAGTGCCTAGCAGTATATTAAAGAATTGTGCTGCACATGCTAGCCCTGTACTTAGCCATATTTCCTCTAAGAATGGGCAGTTTCATGAACAATTAAAGTTCTCATTAGTAAAACCACTTTATAGAAAGGGAGAAAGGGATAATGTAGACAATTTTAGATCTATTTCTATGCCACTAGTATTTGCTAAAGTTATTGAAAATGCTGTGTATGTAAGGATAATTGAGCATCTTATTTCACATAATTTGCTATCAAATGTACAGTTTGGTTTTAGAAGCGATTTAACAACTGAAAACACTGTCTCTTGTCTCTGCGAAGCACTGGATGGATTAAACTAAAGGTTTCAAACACTGGGCATAATTTTTTATTTAACTAAGGTGTTTGATTGTGTTGATCACAAAATATTGCTCCAGAAGTAGGACCATTATGGAATATGGGAAGTAGCTTACAATTGATTCCCCTCTTACTTTAACAATGGACAGCAAAAGGTTATTATTCACAGTGTTGAGGATGGCTATGGTGTGAGGTTTGAGTGGGGAACAATTAAATGGGGGTGCTCCAGAAAACAGTGATGGGGCCACTCCTGTTCCTCATTTGTATAAATGATATGGCCTCTATTATTACAGGTCATTCTAAAATATTTCTGTTTGCTGATGACACAACCTTGGTAGTAAAGAATGTTGTGTGCAACATTGGCTCTGCTCCAAATAGTGCAGTTCATGACATAAGTTCATGGCTTGTACAAAATAAACTAACACTAAATGATAGTAAGACTCAGTTTTTATAGTTTCTAACACACAATTCAACAAAATTCAGTGTTTTTATTTCACAAAATGGGCACATGATTAGTGAATCTGAAAAGTTTAAATTTCTAATGTTCAGATAGATGGTCATGGAAGGCCCACATTCAGGATCTTGTTCAAAGACTTAATGCTGCCATTTTCACTGTTCGAACAGTATCTGAAGTAAATAATAGCCCAACATAAAAAGTGGTCTACTTCGTTTATTTTCATTTGCCTATGATGTAAGGTATTACTATGATGTAAGGTATTATATTTTGGCATAACTCTTTCTATTCTCAGAGGATGTTTTTGGCTCAGAAATGAGCAATAAGCAGTGTAAGTTCGCGAAGCCCTTGTCAACCCCTGTTCATTAGTCTGGCTATTCTGAGACTGGCGTCTCAATATATATGTATTCTTTACTGTTGTTTCTTGTTAATAATATCACCTTATTCCCAAGAGTAAGCAGCTTTCACTCAATTAGTACTAGGCACAAATCCAGTCTGCATTTGGATCACACTTCCTTGACTTTTGTGCAGAAAGGTGGGCAGTATACTACTGCATCCATTTTCAATAAGCTACCATAAGAATAGCAGCAATCCATGTGATTTCAAATCTAAACTGGAGACTTTCCTTATGGGTCACTCCTATTCTATTGAGGAGTTCATTGAAAAATTAAGCTGATTCCTGTGTTATACTGCTGATTGCATTTACATTAACTAATGGCTTCTCTTTTTTTTAGTTTCATAAACATTTTATTTTATCTGTTATTATTTTTGTGTTGTAATTTTATGTACTGACACATTCCCACATTCCATGACCTTTGATATTTTCTCCTAAATTTGGTACTATGGAACTAGATGACTAAACTAAAAATAAAGAAAACTTTAATAATTTAGTGAAATGAATTACCAATGATGATGTCTACATGGTAAAAAACATTGCCATTGTCATTGAGTGTTCTTGGATTGAGACATGTTCAGTTTCACTATGTGCTGTTTATTAGGTAGATTGCTGCTATATGTACTGACCTAACATTATTACTGTTATGATGCTGCCGTAAGTTCATATTTCTTGTTCAAGTGATGCATAATAACTAGAAAAGAGGAGGGAAATTGAGCCATCATGACTGCAAGCAACTGATTTATGGGAGGTGTTGTATGTCATGCTTCATAACCGTTTTTTCATACCCTACAACTTGGTTGTACGAGTAGCTGAGTGTGGCATGCTCAGACTATATACACTGTCACATAACCATCCCCACCATCTTAGGTTTACAGCATAGCCAACTTATGCTGCCTGCTGTCTCTGCTCAATTGTCACATTGTAAGTTGCCATGCCATGTGACCTTCCCAACAGTCCTTGGGATATGCTGCAGTATTGACAGCTGCCACCTACAACCTGGTGAACTAGGAGCAACTTCAACATCCTGTGTCCATCCCATCCACCTGTGCCATACAGTATTACCAGCTTCTGCTGTATATAAGCTCTGCATGGATGACATGTTGGAGTTCGTCATGTCACATGACCTCCTGGGCACCCCTCACACAACGCTGTAGCACCAGTAGTTGCTGCCTGTATACTTGGGGTGTCACCCAATTCACTTTCTCATGTGTTGTTGATATGTGCTTTTTGAAGTGTGGGATAATAGCACCATTGCCAGTGTACGGTGCATATGTGTGTGTGTGTGTGTGTGTGTGTGTGTGTGTGTGTGTGTGAGTGTGTGTGTGTGTGTTTGACTATTGGTTTTCACATGGTAGTTTTCACCAGTCTTCAGTCATCTATCATTTCAGTTCTTTCAGTGTATTTGTGATGCTCTCTCATGAGTTGAACAGACCTGTGACCATTTAGGCTGTCCTTCTTTGTGTCTGTTCAATATCGCCTGTTAGGCGTATTTGGTATTAGTCCCATGTGCTTGACTAATATTCTAGGATGGGCCAGACAAGTATTCTCTATGCAGTCTCCTTTGTAGGCTGCTTGCACTTCCCTCTTTTGCCACCTGCTTTGACTGCGGCCATGTGCTCATTCCATTTCATAGCCCCACAAATTGTTACAGCCAGACTGAGTTTACGCCCAGATTGATTTCAAATTTGATTAGTATATATGTATTTATTCTGTGAAACTAAATAGCACATCATATTCTAGAGTACCATTCATTTAAAATTGTTTTCTCTTCTCTGTGTTTTCATATATATACTATTTACACATGTTTCTTCAGAAATCTCCTATTGTGTGCCCCTCATTTTTGATCCTGAATGATTATTATTTGTAAAAGAAACATAATTAGAGACTAATTGATATGCATTGTGTATTTCAATCCTTTCATTGTTCTTAATAATATTGATCCTTTTTATGTATTGCTTAGTTGTTGGTGACACAGAGAGATATATGACCTTGAAATTCAAGATTTACCTGTAGGGATTTTTGTCATTGTAAATTTAGAATTTCATAATGCATACATTTATTAATATTGTGATTTTTCACATTACTCGTCTTTAATCTGTTTAAATCTATAATTTATTTGCAGGATTTTGTGTTTGTATCTGGTAATTAGCAGCAGTTTCATTTTCTTCCTTTTTAAAATTTGATACTGGTATTTTGTGAGCAAAGGAAAATGTTCCATCATGCTTAAAGTGAGGACACACTTATTCCTTAAGGAATACATCAGTTGATCATGCATCTACATACATACTCCGCAATCCACCATACGGTGTGTGGCGGAGGGTACCTCGTACCACAACTAGCATCTTCTCTCCCTGTTCCACTCCCAACAGAACGAGGGAAAAATGACTGACTATATGCCTCTGTACGAGCCCTAATCTCTCTTATCTTATCTTTGTGATCTTTCCGCGAAATATAAGTTGGCGGCAGTAAAATTGTACTGCAGTCAGCCTCAAATGCTGGTTCTCTAAATTTTCTCAGTACCAATTCACAAAAAGAACACCTCCTTTCCTCCAGAGACTCCCACCCGACTTCCTGAAGCATTTCTGTAACACTCACATGATGATCAAACCTACCAGTAACAAATCTAGCAGCCAGCCTCTGAACTGCTTCTATGTCCTCCCTCAACCCGACCTGATAGGGATCCCAAACGCTCAAGCAGTACTCAAGAATAGGTCGTATTAGTGTTTTATAAGCGGTCTCCTTTACAGATGAACCACGTCTTCACAAAATTCTACCAAAGAACCGAAGACGACTATCCACCTTCCCCACAACTGCCATTACATACCTTGTCCCACTTCATATCACTCTGCAATGTTACACCCAAATATTTAATCGCGTGACTGTGTCAAGCGCTACACTTCTAATGGAGTATTGAAACATTACGGGATTCTTTTTCCTATTCATCTGCATTAATTTACATTTATCTATATTTAGAGTTAGCTGCCATTCTTTACACCAATCACAAATCCTGTCCAAGTCATCTTGTATCCTCCTACAGTTACTCAACGACGACACCTTCCCATACACCACAGCATCATCAGCAAACAGCCGCACATTGCTATCCACCCTATCCAAAAGATCATTTATGTAGATAGAAAACAACAGCGGACCTACCACACTTCCCTGGGGCACTCCAGATGATAACCTCAACTCTGATGAACACTCACCATCGAGGACAACGTACTGGGTTCTATTACTTAAGAAGTCTTTGAGCTACCTACATATTTGAGAACCAATCCCATATGCTCGTACCTTAGTTAGGAGTCTGCAGTGGGGCACCGAGTCAAACGCTTTCCAGAAGTCAAGGAATATGGCATCCATCTGATACCCTTCATCCATGGTTCGCAAAATATCATGTGAGAAAAGGGCGAGTTGCGTTTCGCAGGAGCAATGCTTTCTAAAGCCGTGCTGATCCATAAATACTGATAGATTCTATTTTGTGTAAAAGTAAATGTACTTACAGATTTTGTAATTTTACTTCTTTTCCATTTTCTGTGAGACCATGCAATGCAATATGATATCCATATTAGGTTTTTTGTGCCACATTTTCTTTCTTTTGTCTTTTGCACATTCTTTTAGCCTATTTTACACTGAAACTTTAGGAGTCCTTAAGTTTCCAATGTGAAACATTTTTGTGCACTGGAGAACTGTTAGGTTTCAGTATTCCTACATGACAAGTTTGTGGAAGTTTTAATCTCACTTTTTTTAAAAATTTTTATCTTTTTGTTTTTTTTTTTTTTATCTCTGGTGAGTGGCATGTCATTTCTGGCAGACCTTTGACTAACAATAATAAAGTGTAGGTCAACTGTACTGCGCTTGGCCAGCAAAGGAGTTGTGTCATCTGACAGCAGGACTGCACAAATCTTTGCACAGAAGTGATAGGGGTCAATGTGGAATGGAATGACAATGATCACCAGTATGCCAGATGAAGTTTATAAATATGTTCTAACATGCTATGGTCTTTACCATGAATAAATGGCAGGGTGCACCATTAATTAACATTGACTTTGAATTAAAGAAAACAGCTCATGTCCAATTCCAAAACAGAAGAATGATAATAATGAACGGTAAATTGTCATGTTCATTAGATGGAAAAGAGAAGAGCTGAAATGGTGCTACTCAACTTGTAATTGAAGTGGGTGGTGTTAAGTGCCTGACTATCAGTATTTGTTAATGGAAGAGGCTCTGCAAATTTTTAACCATTTCCAGATCCATACTGTGATATTTATATACAACAGTAAACAATAGCTACCTGATGTTTCTGAAAACTTGAATATGCCTTGTGACATCATAAATTTTATTTATAAAACATACCTTTCCCATTTGGAAGATCCTGCACATATGTTATAAAACATTTTACAATTGAATTTGGATGTGTATCCTTCCCCAGACCAAGCTTTACGTCCTCCAAAAAAGAAGACATAAGTTGGTTAACTTGAACATCAGTGAGATGGAATTCCTTGCATAACTGCCTTACCTGTCAAAATAAACACTTATATTACAAATGATTAAAATGTTATTTACAATTAATGTACAATCCATTAACAGTCTGTAATTATGATTGGAATACTTTATATATTTGTTCTTGTGGTATTTTTCACAATTATGTGCAACATTTCACTAAAAAAATCATACATCCAGGCAGAATAAAATCTTCTCTCAGATTGGTTTTCAGTATGAGCTGCGGAGAGCAGTGAAAATGAGCTTACACCCTATACTTACAGTGCACTGGGATAAGGAATGGTACAAAGGGAGCAAGCTCCACCCGCATCATATATTACAATAACTATATTTTCACTCTGTGCTTCTCTCAGGCATCTAAGAAAGCAGGCAACAACTTGGATAGTGAGCTTTCATTCACAAGAATAAGCTTTTTGCAGTGTCCATGACTGACCAGGTAATTTGTATGTACCAATCACCGAGTGGTTATGTGGATATTTTTTTCTCAAAACTAAATCTGACACTAGCTAAGGTACCTTGCTCAAAAACAAACATAATAATCTGTGAGGATCTCAATACCAATACAATGAAGTCAGATATGTCAGCCATGCCAATTTAAATGTTTTGTACAGTTATGGCATGACTTCACTTGCAAGCTGTGCCACTAGAGTAACGAAGCAATCTTCTACATTCACAGACCATGTAGCAACAGATATAGACACTAAAAAATGCTATATACATTTTCAAGATCTGGGCTTATTAGACCATTTGTGTCAGAAATTAAAAGTAAATTTTTGTGTAGAAAAGCACCCTAAATTAAAAGTATACAAATGGCTCTTCTCAAAGTCAAACCTGTATGAATTTTCACCCCAGATACAATATGAAGGGTGGGAGGAAGTCTATGCAGAAACGAATGTGAACAAAATGTTTAATAGTTTCATGTCAATTTTACACTAAAATTTGAGGAAGCATTCCCCAAAACTTTGCATACCATCGTGGCTTCAGAAACAATCTTTTTGGATAACCAAAGGGATCAAAAAATCCTCTGGAACTCTTAGGTATCTCACTTCAATCAAAAATAGACAGACTTACCCAGCTTTTTTGCAATTTTATAAGAACTATAAGAGAATCTACAGAAAGGTACTACTAGCTGCTAAAAAAATCACTAACCATAAAATACTATTGCAGGCAGAAAACAAAAGCAAAGCAGCCTGGAATATTATCAAACAGGAAACAGCAAACATGGGGCAAAAACTTTTGAATTCACAAATTAAGAACAAAAATAGACAAATGAACCACCCAAAAGAAATAGCTTACTTTGTAAATGTGTACTTCAACAACATTGCTAAGAAATTACAACAAAACTTTCTAGACACATATGTCTTACCCACCCAGAACCACCCACCAAACTCAATGGCACTCTATCCAGCAACTGAGAAAGTGGTCGCACAAGTTATACATCAATTAAAAAATAAAAAATCAACTTGTCTAGATGAAATCCCAGCTTGTGTCCTTAAAGAATGTGCAAATTCCATAAAACTTCCATTAACAAAAATAATCAATGACTCATTCAAATCTGTTTTTTGGAGCAGCTAAAACAAGCGAAAGTAATACCAATCCTTAAAAATGTAGAAAACTACAGACCAATCTCCCTACTGTCCACCATTTCCAAAATTATTGAAAAAGTAATGAAAAATAGGTTAATGCAGTATCTAAATAAGTTTAACCGTCTTTGCAAAGAACAACACGGTTTCAGGCCCAAAAGAGGTACAGAATTGGCTATGGCACAGCTTACAAAGGTCATTCTTGAGGCACTGAAGGAAGATGATCATGTGAATGGAATTTTCATGGACTTATCAAAGGCTTTTGATACAGTGGACCATATAATTGTATTATATAAATTAGAGTTAATAGGAATAAGAGGTATGGTTAAGATGTGGTTTAAGTCCTACCTAGAAAACCGGATGCAGTCTGTTGAGATTTCACAAACTTCAGAAGGATTTCTAGTAAAACACTTATCAGAGCCACAAAATATTAATATAGGCATCCTGAAAGGTAGTAATCAAAACTAATTGTATATACTTCAGGTTGAATAACAGAACCAATGATGATAAATTAACAATGAATGATGATGTAAAGGAGGTTAGGAGTGTCCATGACTCCGGCTATCAAACGCCTTTGTTCCCACCACATGTGCCCTCCCTCATTGACTGTGCAGTTACCTCTTATGGATCTCCGTGCAGTACGGGACCAATGCCGATTTCTGCAAATGCTTTGTTGGACAACCTACCACCAGCAAGACAATGATTTACTGTGCCGCAATCTGTGCAGTACCACGCGGATACCAGCCACGTGGCCGGAACTGCTTTGTTCATAAGTCAACCTACTCAGCATCCAACCACACCCGCACCTGCCTCGTTACAGCATCAGCACATGCCTTCCTACTTTGATAACTCGGTCTGCAACAGGAACAATAGCTTGTTATCTGTGCCTGACCTCCACCTCCATCCCACTGCTATGCCTCAGTGTTTTGTGCCCTAACATTCACCTTATCCACACACCGTTTTGAGTGGAGTGACTATGAACAGTGAACATTCCCACGTTCGACATCATTTCCCACAGTGTGCTTCTGGACAGCCCGCACCTCCGCAGCCTCCCTGCAACACAGGTGGCCCCAGCTCTGATCATACGTCGAGCTTTCGGCGGACTAACATGTGTTCTCAAAGTTTGAACTTTTTCTCACCTGTCGCTCCCGCGCTGGCTCCAGTCGAGCTTCTGCTACCGTTCTCAGCACATCTCAGTGCCTCATCCACATCAGTCTTCCGTGACTTGTCAATCTGAACGCACCCCCAATGTGTTGAGCTTCCACAACCGCAATCGACACATTACGGTGTCTCACCCGCATCGGCCTTCCGCATCGCGACGGATCGCACGCAACCACAATGTGTCACCTTCACGCCGCCACCCATACAGCAGTCGTTGCCACATCCCCTGGAGGCACACTCTCCTGGAATACTAGAGCAACAACAGCTCGTTTCAGGCAGTGCCCCGACGAACTCAACTCAACCTGTTCTTCAGAACATTCTACAACACTTACCGACGCTGCCGCCGTTTAATCCCTACAGAGCTACAACCTGGTTCAAAATTGCAGACGAAGTGTTCAACCAATACAAACTCAACGAGTCAGCCAGGTTTCTGTGCCTCATCACCAACCTGCACGACCAGAAGGACTTAATTGCTGACCTGGTTGACAGCCCGGACACATCTACCTGGTACACTGTAGCCAAAAAGACAGCTCTACGTCGGCTTGCACGCTCAAATGAGGCACCAATATGGCAAGTGCTCCACATCAAGCAATTAGGCAATGACAAACCTTCCCAGCTCTGGAGACGGCTACATGCCCTTGTCAGCGCCCATCTACTCTCTGACACAGCTCTCCTCGCCATCTGGTCAGATAAACTATCTCCTCACATCCGCTTTGCTCTGTCTCAGAGGTCTCCCGAACCTGTAGAGCAAAGAATGACAATTGCTGACAAGCTACACGATGCATCGCTGCTCTATTTCGCCAGCCACTGCCTACCTAATGAGTCTCAGGTTCAGGCTCATCATCCTGCAGCCGGACGCTGTCGGGGCTGCACTGTGCCGACCATTCCGCTCGCTCCGGGAAGCAGTAAACAAGCTACTGGGGACGTCACCGGCTCCGCCCACGGTCACGCCCCCTCCTGCAACCAAGCCTGCTGTGGCCATCAAACCTCGGCCACTGCCACTGGCAATGAACGTTCCGCAGGAAATGCAACCGCACTACCCATACTGTTAGTTTCACGCACGGTTTGATGAGGCGGCGGGGAATTGCAGACCACCCTGCTACTTCCCACATGTCAATCACAGGTAGGTCTGGATGCCGCCTACTGCGCACAACATGACAAGCACCCCCCAGTGCTCCATTCTGTCCAGGAACAACTGGATAATTGCAGACGACTTTACATTAAAGACATTTCATCGGGATACCTTTTCCTAGTGGACACAGGCGCCGATGTTTCGCTGCTGCCTATGTCCTCAGCGTCGTTGAACATCCGCCCGCATCATACTTCCTTGCAGGCCGTGAATTCAACTAAACTACAATGCTCGGCTTCAACTTTCCATGTTGTCTCACTCTCCGCAAACTGCAAACTCAAGTGGACTTTTTTAGTGTGCAAAATTGACGAACCTATACTAGGCATTGGCTTCTTGCAATATCACAAACTTTCACCAGACCTAGTGCGAAACACCATGTTTCATCACCCGTCCAAGACTCACTTCTCCTGTGCTCCATCGAGCAAACCCCCCCATGACACATCAGTCTGGGCTCATCTCATCCATACATGCTCGTCTCTGTTGACGACGTTACAAGAAACAAGGCACATGTGCCTTGTCGAGTTTGAAAACGTCGCTTGCCTATGCAAGGAAAACTTTGAGCTCTCCCTCTGGCTCCACGAAACTCAGCTCCAGATCTCCGATGCAGCAAAAGTATTACAGACACTACAGCAAGGACAAAGCAAGGTCAGTAAGTATGCCGAATCTGCTTGCAGTCCCAGCAATCGAGCCTCTGTATGTTTACCTCCCGATACCCCTCACAACTGTGCTATCAAGATTGGCATAACTTGTACTGACAGCTCCGCAGGGTCACACCCTCCTAACACGGCAGAGTTTGACACTTGGCCGGACACAAGTGCACATGCGCGACGAGCATCACGTGTCCCCGAACTGACGGCTCCCACCCCGCCCCTCGTGGACAGCACCTCAAACTATGCAAATTCGCGCGCCGCAATGCGACCGCCATTGGCAACACAAACAGTGCACTCAGGCCAAGTGTTTCGCCCGTGACCATGCTGCCACAGGCCGTGCCCTCGGACAATGGACTCAGTAACGGCTCACGAGCTGTACTGAGCTCACCCACCCACGGTGCCACTGCTTCGGGCTGGCGGCCATCTTGTCACGTTGACTCCTGGGACACTTTGCTGCCTTGGCTCCCGTCGGATCCGCCGAGTGGCTCTGAACACCACGACCACGCCTCGCCTGCCCAGCCTCCCACACATTGTAAACAAACCACCTCCTGTGCTGCCGGCAACATTTCTGTCGTCACCAACGGCACGGTTCACAAGCTTCACCTCACGCCAGGTCCCGCGATCTCCAGTAAACCACATCAACTTTGTACCGAGCACCTCTTCGACCTTAAAAATCAGATTTCTGAACTACTAAGCTCCGGCGTCATTGAGCCCTCTGCCAGTAGCTGGTCTATGCCCATACATATGACACCCAAGAAAGACGGGTCCTGGTGCATGTGCAGAGACTACTGTCGATTAAACGCATGAAAAATTATGGACACCTACCCCATACCCAACATTGCTGACTTTGCCAGTTCCCTCGCAGGTGTGACCACATTCTCTGTCATTGATTGCAAACAGGCCTACCATCAGATCCCCATGACACCTGAAGACATCGAGAAGACAGCAATCACCTCCCTGATCGAGTTATTTCAGTTTTGATTCATGCCCTTCCGTGTGAAAAAAAAAAACCAGACCTGGCAACGCTTCATCAACGAAGTGCTATTCAACCTAAAATTCTGCTTTGCATACCTTTATGACATTCTTGTGTTCAGTTCCTCTCTCAAGGACAACATTTGACATGTGCAAACTGTTATGAACACTCTCACGGCAGCAGGCATTGAGACCAACCAGGACAAATTGCAGCTACATCAACCCGCTGTCACTTTTCTTGGTTCTCGGGTCTCTGCCGACGGCATTTCACCGCCCCCTGAGAAAGTACGAACAATACATTGAAAGAGCTCTGGCACTTTCTGGGGATGGTTAATTAGTATCGCCGACATCTACCTCGGGCTGCGGAGATTCAGGCTCCACTGACGGACGCCTTGGCAGGAATCAACACTTCTGGATCTCGGCCCGTTCCATGGACCCCTCAAAAATCTTCTTGCCGACGCCTGCACCATGGCACATCCTCATTCTTTTCATCACCGCAGATGCGAGCGAAACTGCCATCGGCACTGTCCTTAGCCAGACAATCGATGGCCAAACTTCACCTCTGCAGTTTTTCTCGCGCAAGCTCACCAATGCACAACGGAAATATTCCGTGTTTGACAGGGAGTTGCTCACGGTCTACGAAGCGATCAAGCATTTTAAGACTGTCGTTGAGGGACGCCCTTTCTATGTCTCAATGGACCACAAATCCCTGGCTGTGGCCATTACAAACCCGCCAGCTGACCCGCCTCCTTGCCGCTTCAGATACATGGACTTCATATCTCAGTTCACCACTGATGTCAGACGCATAAAGGGTGCTGACAATATTGTTGCTGATTTCCTTTCACGAGTCAGTGCCATCCATTTGCTGTTAGACCTCTCTGAACTGCCTAACCTCCAACCCGCCGACAAGGAAACACAAAACTTGATTTTAGACTCTACCTCTTTACTACACTTTGTCCGCACCACCTTCCTTGGCATTTCTGGTGAGATCTGGTGCGACGACAATACGGGCACGTTACACCCCCTCATCCCAACCACACTCCGTCGAGCTGTCTTCAACGCATTGCATAATTTAGCCCACCCCGGTGTTTGTGCATCCGCCTGCCTTGTAGCAGAGCGCTTTGTGTGGAGAAATGTCAACAAGGACTGCGTTGCGTGCCAATGCTGCAAAGTACACAAGCACACTTCACCCCCATCCCTCGGCGCCTTTTCGACCCCTCCTGGGCGTTTCCAGCATATTCATATTGACATTGTCGGCCCTCTCTCCCCCTCTAATGGCTTTCATTATGTTCTCTCACCTATTGACCGAACACCTCGCTGGGTCGAGGCTGTCCCCATCCCCAATATTACGGCAGCAACTGTTGCTCGAGCTTTCGTCGAGTCATGGGTATCGTGTTTCGGATGTCCAGCTATCATCACGACTGACCAGGGCAGAGTAGTAGGCCCTGTTCATCAAGATTTGTAACATTTGCGGCATCCGGCACATCCATACCACAGCATATCACCCGCAAAGTAACGGGCTAGTTGAGCGCTGGCACCACACTTTCAAGGTGGCTCTTCGATGCCATGACTCTCTATGGACGGAGGCCCTTCTCCTTGTGCTACTCGGCATTCATGCAATCTATAAGGTAGACCTCAAAGGCACAATAGCCGAATTTGTATACAGCCAGAACATTGTTCTCCCTGGTGAACTTGTGAGCCCTTTCTCTTCTCTCCCTCAGTCTGACTTACCTTCCTTCGTGGACCGTGTCAGATGCCACTTTATCAACCTCCATATCCCTCCACCCACCAGCCACTCCCGCCCTAAGGTTCACGTCCCGAAATCTCTGGACAATCGTGAGTACGTCATGCTCCGAGATGACACTGTCCGTGCTCCCCTCCAACCTCCATATACCAGCCCGTACCGAGTTCTCCAGCGCTCAGCCAACACCTATGACATCTAGATGAAAGATTCAGCTGTTACAGTCTCTCTCAACAGACTTAAGCATGCTCATGTCGAGCCTTCTTCTACCCCCCTTCAGGCTACGACCACGCCACTCACTGTTGTGGCTCACTATGCTCCGACCACTCCCTCCACGTCAGACTTACACACTCGGTCGAATGACTTCTGGCTCCAATCATCGAGCTCTCCTCCGACATCGCCTTCTACTCCGGTCTCACGCACTCCGTTGAGTGACCACATGCTCCCCATGTTGAGCTTACCTACGATCATGCCCTCACCGCCGGGCCCTTTGCCGGTCCCTTCGACCTCTCCACCGTCGCCTGCATCGCCCCTTCGAGGTTTCACATGCTCCCCCATCTTGAATGTGCCCTCGCTCGAGGTGTTTGTGCCTGTCCCTCCAGACGTAATCTATGACATCTCAATAATACTGCACAATTATACACTGTTCATCGTGTGTTTCTCTTCATCCAGTGCTCAACCTCCGCCATTCCCTGCCACCTGCTGAAATGTGTTTCCCTCCCACACAACATCGACCTAGACATGCTTCGTGTGTTCGCCATGCCCACCGGAGACATCGTCGTCGTTGCTCCGTTCCATCCACAAACCACTGCTGCCAACACCATAATCACCCCCCCCCCCCCCCCGGCCTCTCACAATTACTCCGTACTGTGTGGGAGGGGGGGGGGGGGGGGGGCTATGTGGTGCCAATGAAATCGACACCAACATCTATGCATCCATCTTTGAACTAAGCTAAGATTATCTTTGGCCTCTTCTGCCATGTCCAGTTCTTTGTGAGCTTTGCTTGTGTTTGGTTGAATAAATGAACTACTGCTAAATGGGGGTTGTTTGGTGTAACTAACCCGAACATTTCCCTCACATCCATTGTGTGTAAAAAGGAATCATTTAATGAACTAGAGACCCACTGTAATAACTTGATAAATGAAAATTTTCAGTACTTTAATTAAAGCCACTTGAATGTAAGCAGTAATAAAACATGTCTCACAGAGTTTAACAACAGTAGTTTTAATGATGAAATTAAACTACACATATGCAATGAATTAGTAAAAGAAGAGTTTAGTGTAAAATTCCTCCGTTTAACAATTGAAAGCAATCTAAAATGAGACACACATGTTGACACTCTAGCATGTAAGTTGTCTAAGAATATATTTGCAATTAATACAATTAGCAAGTTGTGCAAAGATTCTGTTGCCCTAGAGACTGCATACCATGCTCTATCTTCCTCTCACCTGAATTATGGAATAGAAATTTTGGGAGCAACAAGCTAAGCAAATCTAAATAAGCTATTCCTACTTCAAAAAGGGCTATGAGAGTCATCTGTGGAGCAAAACATATAGAATCATGCTGTGGCTTGTTTCCAGAAACTGGTGGACTAACCACAGTAAACATGTACATTCTAAAAGCCATATTACTAGTTAAAAGACTGCAGCCCAACATTTGTTCCGATTAATATCAGTATAACGCAAGAAATTTAAAAAAAAAAATTACATCTGCAACCACAGAACAGCACTCTATGAAAAGGGTCCACAACACAGAGGTTTAAAGTTAGCCAATGCAGTGCCCACTAACATTATAACCCCATCCACAATGAAGCTCAAATTTCAGCCAAAGAAATTACTGTTACAAGATCCATTTTACATGTTAGAAGAATACCATACTTATATGCAGAATAAGAAGTGCTTCAAAAAAAATGTGTAAACAATGTTAAGCAAACCATTTTATTTGTAATTTAATCATTTTGTTAATCAATGATGTATAACAGAAGAATGTATTATTGTGCTATGTATCAAGAATTGTAACCTGTTTTTATACATAAGCACTGAATCATTCACTAAATATTATTATTATTATTGTAATATTGATGAATGAACCTACCACAATTGTAAGAAAATGAAGTATTAATTTAATTCTGATGAAAATATGCATATTGTAATATTAATTGTTAAAAATTTTCATCATGTAACGTGTTAAAAATATTCATCATGTAATATTTAATATCCAATGCCCCATATTTTATGAAACCATTTAAAGGGTATCTTTGTTCTCTGCTGACCATGAAATGATGTGAAACTACTTGTGTTAATCTTTTTCCATCAAAATTTAAAACAACATAATTTATAATAATACCTAAAATTGAATGCTTCATTAAAATATCTTATAAGTGACCAGGGCTGTGACCACAGGGCAGTTGAGATTTTGCTCAGAATGTCTCAATGTTTTTCAATGAAAAGTTTTATAACGGAAAAGTAGAGCAGCTACAAATAAATCGTGAAGTTTGAAAAAGAATGTTGGCTGCGGGAAAGTTGTTCGTAATGTAGTAAGTATGCAGCATATTCCACAGGAGTCACCCAAATATTTTCTGCAGTGAATTAGACTAATCTGTTAAACTCATTAACAATGATGGCCACTTTCAACTGAACAAGATAAGTATAAATTTTTCATTGAAAACTTTCCTGCTATCATCTAATTACTTCTTGATACTCATATCCTGTGTTGAGGATAATGCAATATACAAAAGTGGTTTCTTTTTAAATTATTTATGCACTGTTCGAGAGCAGCAACATTTCAAATAAAACCAAGGTTTAAAGCCAAATATTCTGCATAAATAGCCAGGGCTGAATATGAGATGGAAGTATGCTAATACAGCTCTTTTTCAGTTGCACTCCTTTCTAAATATATCCTAACAGGGCTGAAACTGCTGTCCTATCAAACTTGCACAGTGCACATAGCACACTGCCATCAGCTCTTGTGAAATGTTTTATTGTGAACATTGGCATATGCTATATCAATGTATTCCACTTTTCACAAGCTATTAAATGCCATTATTATGGTTAAAAAATACCGTACTTGTGATTATATTTCAGGAAATAAAGTTTAAACATCATCATGTAGTAAAATACTTGCATTTTTCTGTACTATTATTTGCTAAAATCCTCATTACAACAATATCTTGAACTGATGACAAAATTTCAGTTGAACAATTTTATTATATGAAAAATGAGCAGTTTATGCATGCAGCTGGGTTCTGAATATTTTCACATTATATAGATACAATAGACAAATTTACTTCTATTATACATCAGAAATGTATAAGGGGGAGTCAAATGAAATCCTTAACAAAGTAATTAAAAACTGACATTTCTTACCACTGTTCTGTAAGCTGGCAGTACTGTTACCAATGATGTAAGCGATGCACTGAAGGTGGCAGCATACCACAGACAAGCAAAATGTGACCACAACACCAGTTCAAAATGACTGCCCCACTTTCAATTTGCACCAAGGAGGAACAGTGTTCTGTCATACGTTTTTGGAGCAGTGAAGGTACAAAACCTACTGAGATCCATCAGAGAAAGAAGGCCCAGTATTATGCTGCTTGTCTGCCATGGCAGCAAGTGCATGGGTGGAGTAGAAGGTTTTGAAATGGCATGATTTCTGTGACAGATGGTCAGTACCCAGATTACATACACTGTATTGTGACACCAGAGTCTATTGCAGCTCGTTAGCTGTTTCCATGTTCGATGGATGACTTGCAGAAAAAATTGTAGTGACATGGAACGAGTTGTCATTTTACATTCACTTTGCACATTGTTCATGAATTGCTTAAGTTTCACAGAGAGTCTGCAAGACAGTTGCCACTGCAGCTCACTCTAGAAGTGAAAGACTGACACACTGACATCTGTGAAGAACGTTTGTGGCACTTTGAAGCAGAAGTTGATGGGTTCTTCGCAAGAATCATTACAGTAGACAAAATTTAGGTGTGCTACCACCAACCCAAAACAAAGAGAGCAAGCAAGGAATGGCACCATTCCTCACCACCAAAATTCAAGAAGTTCTGGATGGAGCTATCTGCAGGGAAGGTTTTGCTTACTCTCTTTTGGGATGAGTGAGGAGTTGTCTGGGAACACTACATGACTAGGGGAAACAGCATTACCAGTACATCATATTCCAATACATTAAAAAGTCAGTTTCATTTAGCAGTAAGACCAAAGTGATTTGGACTTCTGACTACAGGTGTAATTTTTCAGCATGACAATGCTGGCGTCCTATTGCCTGCACTTTGATACTATGCCACATCTGCCACACTCACCAGACCAGTGCACAAGTGGCTGTGCATACTTTTTTTTTCGTCATACTCACCAGACCAGTGCACAGTGCACAGTGTACATGACAATGGAAACATGTCACCACGCTACAATTGTTCACATTGGTCTGAAGAACATTGTGGACAATTCGATCGAATGATGTGGTCAATCTGATGGACTGACATGAATCCCATCAAAAATGTATGGGACATAATCACGAAGACAGTTCGTGCACAAAATCTTGCACTGACAACACTTCAGCAATTATGGACGGCTATAGAGGCAGTATGGCTCAATATTTTCGCAGGGAACTTTGAATGACTTGTTAAGCCCATGCCACATCGAGCTGCTGCTCTATGCTGGGCAAAAGAATGTTCAACACGATATTAGTAGGTATCGCATGACTTTCATAACTTTAGTGTAATATAACAATTTCCCTTCGTACCTGAATGGTGCCAGCACAGTAACTCACCGTGTCCACTCAGGGGAGGGGGGGGGGGGGGGGGGTGAGGGTATTCTACAACCCCACTGATATAAAAAATTTAGAAAAACTATGTGAAGCTCTTATGACATAATTTAAAAGCTGCCATGCAACATCTGCACTGAAACACTGACAAAAAAAAAGGTGATGAAGTAACAGATTGAAAGAAAGAGGACAAAAAAATGACAGTGTTCACCCTTTTCATGCTGTAGACCTGGGTTTGATTACTGTTGACGGTAGTAGTTAAAACAGCCACGTCCGTCATTGAAGTGATGTCAGATTGGAAGATCTGCACCAAGATGGGTCTACATAAGCATTATTATTTGTTTAATAATGCTTATGTAGACCCATCTTGGTGCAGATCTTGGTCTGACACACAGGTTTTGCAAGCTCTCTTTTGGGATGAGTGAGGAGTTGTCTGGGAACACTACATGACTAGGGGAAACAGCATTACCAGTTGGACCCGAGTTTGAGTCTTGGTCTGGCACACAGTTTTAATCTGCCAGGAAGTTTTAAAAATTTGTTATTGCATAGATGTAGTGGATCATAATTAATAGCAAAAACTGTCACATGTGGAAGTATATGACAACAGAAACAAAAACGTTAAGAGTGAACATGGTCCCACAAAGAGGATGTCTGCAAGATAATTGAGAGTTTGTGGTTACAAGCTACCACAGACTTCAGTATGAAATTTGCCCTAGTTAGCATAAATATGGGGGTATGCTGAAAGGTAATACCTCTGAATTTTTTAAAGTGAAAACTCATAAAGCTTTTTACATAAAACAAACTTTATTAACATTCTACATCTTTATATTTCATGTCTACATATTTATTTATCAACATAGGCCCTAGTCATCCAGGCAACAAACACATTACTCCTGACGAGGGGCGAGTTTGATAATATCGTCACTGCAGAAAGTTTTGACTTTGTTGACGGAACCACAACCTCACCTCTGCTTCCACCACTTCATCGCTATCAAAGTCAGGTCCCCCAAGGTTCTGCAAGTTCTGGAAACAGATGGAACTCGGATGGGAGCAAGACGGGACTGTATGGAAGATGTTCGATAACAGTGAGCCCAATTTGTTGGATTCTTGCAGATGTTGAAGTGGTCGTGTATGGTCCAGCATTGTCATGATGAACAAAATGGTGTTCCGTGTGTGGGCGAACTCTTCGAATTCGTAATCCGATTATCACATGCTGTTTCCCATGCCCCGACATAGTTATGTTACACAGCGCCATGTTACAAACTACAATCTGGGGCCATCTAGTGGGAGAGGGTTGCAAAACTTTAGACATGAAGAATAAAGATGTAGAATGTTATTAACATCTGTTTTATTTTAAAAAATTTAAGAATTTTCACATAAAAAATTCGGAGACAGCACTTTTCAGCACACTTTCTTATATTTGAAACGTAAACTTTTCGATTGGAGCACCATCGAACTGGGCTCACTCTGTGTAACATTGAGTGAAGTGGTACATACATGATGGTGCACAGGCGCATTTTGATTTGAATATAAGACGACATCTCACGTGCCAGTATGGTCCAAGACAGACAGGTCGCACACAGCTTGTACCGTACCTTGGCTTGCATTGCCTAACTTCAATATTCTCGGATTTCTCCATTGGACTTGTCTCAAAAATGAAATGTACAGAACTGGAGCAGAGAACTGTACAGTCTTATCAAGATTTATGCCATGTTTCGAGGGTGTCTGAAATAATTTGTCACTCGCTGCAGAGATGAGTGTGGTATTGCCCCAAAATGTGAGTACGACATGTGTAACACATGTTTGAGTATAAATTACAATATGTAATGTGCTAGAGCTGTATTATATTACTTATTAAGGTAGTCTTTGGGTGAAATTTGAGCCCAATTTGATAGGGTCTTAACCTAAAAGTTTACATTTTAAATTCTTTTATACTAAGTAGTGTGGTGTCACCGCCAGACACCACACTTGCTAGGTGGTAGCTTTTAAATTGGTCGTGGTCCGGTAGTATACGTCGGACCCGCGTGTCGCCACTGTCAGTGATCGCAGACCGAGCGCCACCACACGGCAGGTCTAGAGAGACGTACTAGCACTCGCCCCATTTGTACAGCCGACGTTGCTAGGAAAGGTTCACTGAGAATTACGCTCTCAATTGCCGAGATGATAGTTAGCATAGCCTTCAGCTAAGTCAATTGCTACGACCTAGCAAGGTGCCATTTATCCTTTGCTATGTATCTAATGAAGCATGTACAGTAACAAGACCAATGTCACCAATTGTGGATTAAAGTTAAGTATTCCAGCAGCTACGTTCTTTTCTTTTTTCTTTATAATCCCGTCTCCGGCCATCATGATTTAGGTTTTCCGTGATTTCCCTAAATCGCTTCAGGCAAATGCCGGGATGGTTCCTTTGAAAGGACACGGCCGATATCCTTCCCCATCCTTCCCTCACCCGAGCTTGCGCTCCGTCTCTAATGACCTCGTTGTCGACGGGACGTTAAACACTAATCTCCTCCTCCTCCTCTTTTCTTTATAGCATTCATTACATATCCTGTTTCAGACCTCACGCCAGCCTGTGTGAGTTTAAGCGCGTGCCTTTCGGTTACCCGTCACTGTGGACTGGCTGTCTTGTCAGTCCACAACAAGTAGGACGATATTTGATACAGAAGTCAGTGGCAGCTCGTAAACACACATTTGCAGTATCTCACAAATGGCTTGTGTGTGGATCCATGTTTGCTGTTAATGTTTTTGCTTCTGTTATCATATACTTTCATCCGTATCAGTGTTCACTACAAATCACGATACATCCTGAATAGAAATTTTACACTAGGACGCCTCTGGTGCCCCTCTCAGCTT
Organism: Schistocerca serialis cubense; assembly: GCF_023864345.2. NCBI lineage: Eukaryota > Metazoa > Arthropoda > Insecta > Orthoptera > Acrididae > Schistocerca > Schistocerca serialis. Next base: position 398,345,674 of record NC_064642.1, on the reverse strand, counting down.
GGTGCCCCAAGGGGTCACTTGACTTGCTTGGGCCTTAAACTACATTGGCTATAGATAAATCAGTTACTATAATCTTTGTTTTGCATTCATTATTTGGGGTAAAGTTATGTAGTGGGTCCTCCCTCCATTTTTGACAATTGACGTACAATGTCTGTAAATAATATGCACAGAAATAATAGGTTCATCACTCATATTAAACATAATTTCTGAACTTACCCCACACTTTTGTTTATAAATAAATTATTTTTATACATAAAAATATGTTTATATATAAAAACAAAGATGAGGTGACTTACCGAACGAAAGCGCTGGCAGGTCGATAGACACACAAACAAACACAAACATACATCTTTAAATATGTCTGCTTGTGTCTGTATGTGTGGATGGATATGTGCGTGTGTGCGAGTGTATACCTGTCCTTTTTTCCTCCTAAGGTAAGTCTTTCCGCTCCCGGGATTGGAATGACTCCTTACCCTCTCCCTTAAAACCCACTTCCGTTCGTCTTCCCCTCTCCTTCCCTCTTTCCTGATGAGGCAACAGTTTGTTGCGAAAGCTTGAATTTTGTGTGTATGTTTGTGTTTGTTTGTGTGTCTATCGACCTGCCAGCGCTTTCGTTCGGTAAGTCACCTCATCTTTGTTTTTATATATAATTTTTCCCACGTGGAATGTTTCCTTCTATTATAATAAAAATATGTTTAATATGGATCGAATGTTGACAACAACAAATTCTTTCGATTGGCAGAAGCCCTGCCACATGGAAAATAGAGTACTGCATCCACCACAAAAGAACCAAGATGTGAAATTTGCGTTTGTTGTACAATAAGGACACTTTCTATGATGAATATCTTGTCATGGGAGAAACAGAGGTAGTGAAAGACTCAGGTGAGTAAGGATGTCCAAATCGAAAGATTACCTCGTTCGCAGGCAACAAACCATGTTATGGGACATATATAAGTATAGTGACAAATTTTGGAGAGAAATATGCTGCGAACTGGAATTAACCTATAAAGTGGTGTAATAAAATGTGTTTCATAGACCATGAAAAATTTGACAGATAGCAGATAACAGCAGAGACACACTGCCTACAGTATTCCTTCCAGTCAACTACATATTGATTTCCAATTTTTAGTCATTCTTCTTCTGCTGCTGCTGCATATCCACTAATGGATGTTTGCGGTCACACCTGCTGTCTTCTGTTCCTCTTACAGTATGGATCAAGTCCCCCACATTTTTTATTCCTGTCCACTGTCTGACATTGCTGAGCTATGACGTCATCCTCCTACCAATTCCTCTCTTGCCTTCTATATTCCCCACGATTATCAGCTGAAAACATGATACCTTTCATTTCGTATCACATGACCTATGTTAAGCTGTTTTCTTATGTTTTATTGTGGTTACTATTCTCAAGATCTCTTGGTTTGTTTTCCTTGCTGTCCATGGAATTTTAAGGATTCTTCGATACAACCACATCTCAAATGCTTCCAACTTGTTATAGTGTTTACTTTCAGTGTCTAACTTTCCACATCATACAAAAGTAGTACTGACCACACATAGCTCTTTATAAATCTAATTCTGAGCTTAAGATCAAAGACAGTGCTTGTAAAAACATAGTTAAATTTCATGAATGCACTGTGGGCCTTCTCTATTCCACATCTGATTTTCATGTGAGACGACCAGTTTTCACGTAACCACATCCCTAAGTAGTTGAACCTATTCTCTCTTTCTATAGGTTGATTGTTATGCATTAGATCTACATTTGATGTTCATTTGAATTGTGAGTGTCTATCATAAATTTTGTCTTTTTGCTGTTGATGCTGAGACCCATATTCCTAATGTGTTCTTCCACTGCAGTACGAAGGTCTTCTAGGCCATTCATGTTATCAGCAATTAAGAATGTGTCATATGCATATCGTATGTTGTTAATCCATACCCCACTTACTTTGACACCTATCTCATGGTCTTCAAGTGCCACCTGGAATACATGTTCTGAGTACAGATTAAAGAGGAGTGGTGAGAGCACACATCATTGTCTAATTCCTTTACAGATTCTTTGTGCTTCTGTCACTTGACTGCCAATTTTAACCTCAGTTGTTTGATTCCAATAAAGATTTTCTGTGCAGTGAATATATTTTCCATCTATGTCAAGTTTATGTTGTTACACTCTGTCAAATGCTTATTCGTAATCTATGAAGCACAGCATTACATCCTTCCTCTGATTGTAGCACTTCGGAACCAATACTTGAATTGCGACCAATGTTCTCTTGTACTACACTTGGTCTAAATCCAAACTGAGAAGTTCCCATATCTCCTTCATACTTCGCAGTTATTCAATATTGAATGATCTTGAGAAATATCTTTAAGGTATGATTTATTAGGCTAATTAGTCTGTAATCTCTACATTTTGTTGCATTGGTCTTCTTGGGCAAAGGGATGAAGAGTGATATAAGCTGTTTATCACGAAATTTCCCAGTATTATTAATCTGATTAAATACTTTTTGGAGAACTAAGATACAGTTATCATCTAATAGTTTCAACTTCACAAAAAATGGTTCAAATGGCTCTAAGCACTATGGGACTTAACATCTGAGGTCATCAGTCCCCTGGACTTAGAACTACTAAAACTTAAGGACATCACACACATCCATTCCCGAGGCAGGATTCAAACCTGTAACTGTAGAAGCAGTGTGGTTCCGGACTGAAGCACCTAGAACCACTTGGCCACAGCGGCCGGCCTAATAGTTTCAACTGGCATTTTATCAAACTAATGTTCGATGCATCAATCTAATGTTCAATGCATCATACACGAGACCGAAGGCCCATGAAATTGAACGGTTTCTTCGAGACATCATGTGCTACAATTCTGAGCCACAAAGAGGAGAAATGGAATACATTCGAAATGTACCCTGTCCTTAACAGGGTACGACAAATTCGCATAGAACTTAAGAAGCATGTTCCATCATATGTTTTCGTTGGCAGCTGCCGCACAATTGTTGTATATGATGGCCAACCGAGGACCTGCTCAGGCTGCGGCTAGGAGGGCCATGTTAGAACTGAGTGTCTGCAGCGCTGCTTTGTTCAGGCGCCCCGCAATGAACTTCCCCAATGATCCACGATGACGTCTCTCCCATTAACGTATGTGGAGGTGGCACGACATGATTTGATGGATGATCAAAACCTGCTACTACCTCAAGCCACTGCGAACTCCGTTGGAGAGTCAGCGCCAATGACGTCAATGACAACACCACCGCAGCCAAATGGTGTAGAGGTTCCTGCAGCCTCTGACCACCATGGCGTCGAGGGCACCTAGCCGCCATCACTGTCAGGGTTGGATACAGGCATTCCCGATGACTGAGACCGTGTCGAGCCCCGCCCTCCAGTGGATGTCGACTCTCGAACCCGCAAGCAAAAGTCACCCAAGAAAAACAAGAAGAGGCGATTGTCAGCTGAAGAATGGGGCAGGGATGTGAGAATGGCAGAAGACATCAACTGCATTGACACGTCTACAGTTGCAACAGATTCCATCGGCCTCATTCACTAGAAGGCGCCTGATGATAAGGAACACACTCGTACATCTGGTGGCCCTGAAAACGAGGCGCATCAGGTAGACTCCCAAAATGTGGGCTCCTGTGAAAGTGGACAGCCACCACTGACCTCCCAATCCTCACTTGGTGATTGGACAAACGACAGGGAGACCAATGATGCACAGCACACATCGATACCTCCTCCAGAGCCCATGGCTGACACTGAACCCGGTGGGCACTACCAGTCAGGGGATCATACGGCACAGTAATGCACGTCATGTGGCTGGGTGGATGTGTGGTGTACAAGCTCACCGTGGGCTAGCACCAGCATACTGCCTCCACCACTTGATTTGTCTCAGTCATACCATGTGGGAACAGTCAATGTCAATGGTGTCCACTTCACTGTCAAGAGCCACATGTTACATGACATGATCAGAGCAGCAGACTTGGACATTGCTCTTCTCCAGGAGGTCCGTCCCGAGCAGCGTTTAGACCTATATGGCTACACCACCTACAGCCTACCCTCTGGTGATGGCGCAGAAGGGACGGCCATCCTTCTCTGAGATGGCATAGAAGTGACGGATGTGACATGGAGAAGGCATTGCTCTCACACTTGGCGCAGTCCATCTTGTTAATGTACACTCCCTATGGTACTTCACACCGTGGTCTTCTATTTGAAGGAGGTAGCCCCATTTCTTGCAAAGAAATATGGACCATTACATAGTGGGTGGCCCGAGGACCAGATACCACATTACGTCTCATGCCCGGCTCTACAGGCACTGGTATGTGACCTCGTGCTCCACGACACATGGCTGTTACATCATGAGAACCAGTGCTGATATATGCACTTTACCGGCCACTCTACCAGTCGTCTGGACCTCTGCATAGCAACCCGTGATGCAGAACTCTGGCCGACGGCCTTCACAGATCATCTCACGTGTATCTGCACTATCGCCTTACCCCAACAACTAACAAGACCTCTCAGAGGCCCATGGATGCTGAACGTCACCCTCCTTTGCAAGGAAGCATGTCGGCAAGCAGTTACTGACACGTGGCGTCGTCGTTTCAGGCGCCTGCCTATGTATGCTTCCACATTGATGTGGTGGCTGAGATGTGTCGAACCTGCACTCCGAAATACCCTGATGGCCTACGGGCTTGACAGAGCGAACTGGCAAAGGACAACATCGGAATTTTACTATAGTGTTATGTGAGCTGGCGACGCAATAGCCGTCTCCCTAACGTCAGATGTCCGTACAATGCATCAAATCTCATCTACTTCGCATCAGGGCAAAGCAGCTAGAAGGTGTTCACATCTATGCGCGAGTACAAGACTGCATCCCCAATGAAACGGCATCGGTCTATCACATTGTGTGCAAGAGGTGTCACCGCAAACGTCAGCTCATTACGGCGCTAAACACGGATGAGGGCGGCTGCGCAGTGACACAAACGGACATAGCGTACATGTTCGCCCAACACTATGGGACCTTGTACATGGAAGATCTGCAAAACGTACATGATTATGACGTGCTGTTGCACGATTTTCCCGCCTCTAGGGACGTGGTACCAGTTGATACTCTGCTCTTGCCCATTACATCCAACGAGCTGCCATAGGCCTTGGCATGTGGAGCACCAAACAAATCGCCTGGGCTGGACGTGTTATCCCTGGAATTCTACCGCTCTTTTTATGAACTTATGGGCGACAAATGGCTCAAATGTTTCAAGAACTGTTCCGCCCTGATTTTACTGTCCCCACGGAATTCACAGACGGCCTCTTGATCCCAGTACCGAAACTGAATGGTGGTTGTAGGTGGCAGGACTTTCACTCACTCACACTCCTCAACAATGACTACAAGATCTTCGTCTGAATCCTCCGCGCACGTCTCCACACCACTATCAGAAAAGCCATCCACACCGATCAGACATGTTTAGGTAATGTCAAAAAAATGGCTCAAATGGCTCTGAGCACTATGGGACTTAACAGCTATGGTCATCAGTCCCCTAGAACTTAGAACTACTTAAACCTAACTAACCTAAGGACATCACACAACACCCAGTCATCACGAGGCAGAGAAAATCCCTGACCCCGCCAGGAATCGAACCCGGGAACCCGGGCGCGGGAAGCGAGAATGCTACCACACGACCACGAGCTGCGGACCTAGGTAGTGTCAGCTACATTCATACAGCGTTAGGAGCATACCACGACATAATTGCTTTGACGGCGGCCTGCTAAATATGAGGCACCCTTGTCGCCATCGATTTTGACCATGTATTTGACCATGGCTTCCTACGCAGTTTTGGAACACATGGGCCTCTCTCTAGAGTCCACACAGGCGGTCCTTTGACTGGACCACTGGAGCGCACTGGTCAATGGTCAACAATTACCAGTCTGATCACATTGTTGTTGGGCAGTCAGTGTGACAAGGGTGCCCCTTGTCGGGTATATAATTCATGGCAGCACTTGAACCAGCTTTACAAGGTCTACAGCAGCGATTAACAGGCATGTCCCTGAGGGACGTGACCTTTCGTTGTGGTGCATTTGCCGATGATGTGATGTTCCTGGCCAGATCAGAGGATGAAATGCATATAGCGCTCCAGTGGCTATGCCAGTACGGGGCGGTCACTGGGAACATCATCAACATGAAGAAGACAAAATATATGGATGTCGCCGGGGGGCTTTTCCATGCAATGGCGGTGCCCTTTGACAAGGTGCTCATACTCAAATGTTTAGGAGTGAAGTTCTATACCAATGTTCACCGGTCGCTGGCAGCTATGTACTGCCAGCTCCTACACCAGACGCGTGCTCTGATATGGGACAACAAATTGCGTTGCATGGATATGCTCCTCAGAACATATTATGTCAACACCTATCTTGTCTCCAAACTGAACAATTTTGTGCATGTCCTTCACTTGCCGGTTACAATGGCCGACAGATTTCAAGCAGCCTATTGACATTTCGTGAGCGTCGGCCTTGTTTTTAAAGTCCGATACGCAATCCTGACACTTCCGCAGTGGGCGGGCGGTATCGGTTTAATTCATGTCTATAAACATGCGTGACTGCTTTATCTCAACACTACACGTTGCACGTGGACCTCTGCCCATGCCACTCTGATGTGCACCCTGATCACTGATGTGGCACCACACTCTCTGCATTCCCCGGTTTCTGTAGGACACATTTCACTGGCACTCACCCACATCAGAGAGCTCTTGATTGACCTCAGCTACTTACGGTCAGACCTTCTGATGACAGGATGCCCAGCATGAAAGACTATTATCACCTCTATCAACAGTAGCAACCTATCAATACAGTCGCACACAGACATCTTGTTGTTGCCTGGAAAACGTTGTGGCGAGTGGTACACACACCTTTTCTACCTACAACGGTATGTTCATTGTGGTACATGGTTGTGAATGGGAATTTCACTACTCCTCAGGGGCTACATTCCATTGATTTGACGGGCGACCCCATGTGTCTGATAAGCTCAGTCATTGACTCGGATGCACACCGCCTGACTTCTGCTGCGACCAGTGAGTGCTGGCTACTCATACAGTGCATGCTGGCATTACTCTTGCAGCGATTGCCGGAGTCTATCTCCCGTGATGATATATTGTGCCCCGATGGCATATACTTTCCATCAACCAGGACGAACGCCGTTAACTGGCTAAAAAACATTGCCCTTTACTACATATTTTCCGATGCTCACAAAGGCACACTCGACTTTTGGTCCCCACTGATGACGATACACGCAGCTTTCAGCTGCCACCCAAAGTACAGAACTGTTTCGCAAATTATTTAGGTTCATTATTTGCAGATCCTCCTGCTCACTGGGGCGTTCCGGGTATGAGACACTGAAAATCAAGAAAAATCCTCGAGCATATTGATCCTCTATGGACGGAATAGGGGGAACCCCTCCCAACAGACGAGAAGACGACTCGGGCGCTCGGCTATGGCAGTTGAAGGATCGTTTTTTTTTTTAATGGAACTAAAATAAATCCAAAAATACAGTAAAAAATAAAAAAATTAACAAATTATAAAAATTAAAAAAAGAAGTTGGTAGAGCACTCCGATGCAGAGTGAAAATTTCATTCTACTTTCCTGTCTTCTGCTGTCCTATTGCTCATCTGATTTTGATAATTGTGATGGCAGGACCCGATAGACCCTAGTCAACTTTATTTTCTCGTACTTCAAGTGTTTCATCTGCAGAAAGATTGTTAATATAATCCTCCCAGATAGTTTTCTTTGGCTGATTAGTGATTTCATATGAGATAAAATTCGTGCTAATCCAAAAATACACCCACGTAAAGTGATAGTCAATGTTAGCTACGAGCAAATCAAAAACCTGCCCTTACTAAGCTTTGTTTCTCATGCCTATTATTTCCTTTAACGAGGTATCACCTTATAAACTCATCATTCAAATGCTTTTTCGATACTAGCTGCATTAGTGATCAGCATCCATCATGTCAACCTTCCCTGTTTCACGATGGAATCACTGGATATGTAGCAATCTAAGATTTATTTATGGCCCACGTTAAAAAAATTATCACAAACTATTGATTTGTCGACAGAAACCAAAGACAACACAAGTGTCGTCAGAGAAAGATAGCAAAAATCTAATGTTTATACGTCACGCCGGTATTTTCCAACTTTTCACTTATACGAATCGTTGATGATGATCATGACTAATGATGATTTGTGGGTTACGGCACCAAACATCGAGGTCATAATCGTCCTTGCTTGAACTGAATATAGACGAGCTTGTTGAAAATCTAGTACAAAATAACAACAAACTGTAAACCCTAAGTTGTATGCACACACAAAATTGAAAACTGCTCTCTAGATACGGCGTAACTTTACAGAATGAAGTTATAAAACGAAAAAAACACACGTAGGCAGATGTATCTTGAGACATGTCATATCTTCCGTTATGGCACAGGCATGACTGATGGGATACACAGTTTCAAGCAAAATACATAATCTGGTATAGCTAAACCGCGAATCCTTCCTGAAAATTCAGCCTTTTAGGGGAAGCACATGAAATACGTTTTTAAACACTGTCAGTTATTGTTAATCACTATATTCATGTTCCTTAGTTGCTCAAATGCCGGATCGAAGGCATCATCATTTAAGCTCTCGCAGATGTTTTCGTCATCTACCTCGTTACAAATAGAAATTTATATTCTAAATGAACATATTAACTGTAATGACAACAAACCACTTCAGGTTTACTTTTATCTTATTGCAAATCGAGAACTATACACGGATAATCCGCAAGCCGTATAATCTTTACACTTATGATCGAGAGCCTGCTGTAATAACTACTTTCGCTTCTGAGAACTAACGACCAGTTGTCGAAACTGAACAATGCTGAAATAAAATTCAGACACTTGGGAATGAAAAACAACATTAAGTGAATTGTTTGAGCGTATACAGCATAGTAAAACTTGGTAGGAAACACTAGCAATTGAGGTCGCGTATAGCTGGTGCTAATGATACAAATAATAATAATAATAATAAAATAATACTTCATATTGTGCTGTTCAAGGGAGACCGCTAACATATATGGTCAGAAATCTCTATTGAGATTTTCTGGATCTCCACCCACAATTTGGCGCTCCTGAAACACAGGTTTTAGCTCCCTGATTCGCATATACATGACAGCCGGGCAAACTTCAGTTCCGCATTTTGTAGAGTGCAATTAGAAACATTAAAACCCCAAAGCAACACAAAAATATGTTACATAAGCATTGTATAGTAGCTTTTAAGGTGTGCTCACATTACAGTTTCGTTATTTAATGTTATTTGTACTTGTAAAGGCCAAAAACTGTGAGTTCGCTAAAATCACACAACATATGGGGAATGCATACTTACCGGTTCGCTCGGCTGCGGAGGCATGGTTGAGCACTAAGACGTTGGTGTAGATATTTTGATTTCTCGGATTTCTCAAGGAAACAGACTTACACAACATTCCTTAACATAGTGCAACACTTAAAGTAATAACCTCGGAAAAGAATTTATGGGGGTAAGCGAAAAAGGAAACAGACCTCCGAAAATAGGCTGAATAAACATTTGCTGTAGTCTTAATACAGTCCTAATCCTTCATGTGTATTCCCTGGAGCTCTGTTCAGTGTCTTGGAATACATATTCGCAATCAAATTCAGTCAGAGATGCTACACAGCTTCTCATGTCCGTCTATTGGATCGTCGTTAAAAATCACGTTATGAGCTACGAAATGGATAAATTTTGTTTTATGTTTCGTTACAGTGATGGCTCATCAGTAGCATCGATTCTGTATATATTATTGTAATTGAATTTTTTTCTTAGCGTAATTTGTTTCCATAAGTTGAGTAGCAGAGGTTTTTATTTTTTTTAACAAAAAACTGTATAACTGTTGGTGTATTGCTTTTGTCTAAACTGACGTGAAATGTAATTGTTAGATGGTTGCCACGAGAAATATTAAACTTGACTTGTTTCCCTGTTTTGGTGAAAAGTAGATACTTGCTACAGTTAAAAGCTTGCGTTTGACACAGAGCAAAACCGAACTGGATGAAGTCGAAGCGCAGTTTGCGTTCCCAGTATACAGGGTGTTAAACCTCCCTGATTTCAAAGACCCAGGGAAAAAAAAACACAGTCGATAGGACAATCAAAAATGCACCACATTGTAGAGTTTCTCAAAGAATTTATTTATTTATCATCAATACACCTTCACATGTGAAACATTTGTAGCATGAAGAATATCGAGTCCATGTTCAGTTTGTTGCCAGATTCTTTGTAATATTTCCTCTGTTATTGTTGCAATCGCATTAGTGATACAATGTCGCAACGTAGGAATATCGTCCACTTTGGTAGCATACACACGGTTCTTCACGAATCCCCACATGAAGAAATCAAGCAGTGTAATGTCGGGTGAACGCGGTGGCCAGGCAATGGGTCCTCCACGTCCGATCCAACGACTGGAAAATTTCCTATCCAAGAACTTGCAAACAGCCATTGACCAATGAGGTGGAGCTCCATCTTGTTGAAAAATGATGTTGGGTTGCAAGTCTTACATCTGAGGTTACACAAACTGCTCCAACATGTCCAGATACACTGACCCATCCACTGTTTGTTCTGCAAAGAAGAATGGTCCAACAATCCTGTCATGCATTAGCCCGCACCAGACGTTTAGTTTAGGGCTATCACGAACATGTTCAATGACAACGTGAGGATTTTGCGAACCCCAAATCCCTTCTTGATAGATGAAAGGTTACCTCATCTGCGAAAAACATCTTTCCAAGAAACTGGCATCCATATCAATATGCTGCAGCATATCCGCAGCAAATTGTTGTCAGTGTGGTTTGTCATTCGGCATCAGATGTTGCAGAATTTGCACTTTGCAAGCACATATACGAAGACGCTGGTGAACTACACGATGCAATGTTGACCAAGGTACATCAAGTTGCCTAGAATTGACTTACGTGGGCATCTGAGAAACGTTTGTCTGATATCCTCCCCAGTCTCTTCTGAAACTCCATAACGTGCACCTCCAAATGTGTCAGAACACTTCCTGTTGCCAGAAACTTGCTATATCATTCCTAAATTGTTTTCGCATCAGACGGATCACATTCATACACACGACGATAATTTCTTTGCACAGTAATCGGCGATTTTGTTTCTGCAAACCACACTACTGCTTGCGCGTGCTGCTGTGGAGTCTCCATTTTCATTTCAAGCGACCATGCTGCGCTCTGACGACAACACTTGGCACTTCTGATGCGGGAATATAAATTCTTTGAGATGCTCTACAATATGATGAATTTTTCGTTGTCATATCTACTGTGGTTTTTTATCCTGGTCTTTGGAATCAGGGAGGTTTGCATGGTACACCAATACTTGTAAAAGGCGTGGCAAAGCCACAGAAGATGTTCATTCTGATTGGGGCATAGTGGTTACTGCACATAAAACTCTAGAAAAATTATAAATATTATATCATGAATAATTGGCGAATGAAAATTCACGATGCAGCCGATACTGTAGACATATCTTACGAATGAATGCAAAAAAGCTGCATGGTTATGTGCATGTGCAAAAATTGGAGGGTCTTTGCACAGCCTGCAGGATCTCTCGATTGGCTTCATAATGGTGGATTAAGTTTCCTTGTTAAATTTGTTTTCACACTCGCAGTCCCGGTTCCAAACCGCCGCTATAATAAAAATGGGAAGAGGCAAAGGAGTGTGTACTGCAATAAGGTGAAACTCGATTTATTGGCTAGACGAGATATATGCTGACACTAACTTTTATTGGATAGAAAAGAGTAGAGGAATTTCTAAATAATAAGGTGAAACTCGATTTATTGGCTAGACGAGATATATGCTGACACTAACTTTTATTGGATAGAAAAGAGTAGAGGAATTTCTAAATAATATCTTGATCATTTGGATACAGGTAATATCACAACAATGCTCTCTCAGGTTTATTCGGATTACACTCGGTTTTTAATGCTCTGTTTCAAACCCTGTTTGTAAATGTGCTAAAACAGTAAAAAAAAACATTTTTGGACTTCCATGTCAATTTGTTGTTATGTGATGTCAAGTGTCATCTGACAAACTGAAACTGGGCTTGAACTGAGAGAAATAAAAGCAGGTTGGCTACACTTCAGGCGATCGCTGACTGTCTTGCCATGGCGACCTGATCTTCAACTTCGCTCCTTAGCATGTCGCGCATTGAGTTAGCCAAGCCATAGTCGTGACGTTTTCATTGAGATTAGCCGTTTTCATTGTAGACAATGTTTTGGTTACCGTATGCCTAAAAATAAACTATTAGTTTACTACATACGTTCGTAGCGTTTTTTCATAAGTTTAATCAACACCACAGATAAACATAACAGAGACTTTAGTCAACAATAATAAAGTCTCTGCATTATTTACAATAGACTGCCAATGCTAGGGTAATTTTTACATTCTGCGACAGCAGAAATCAGGAGGTTTTGAGGCGAAGAACTCGTCGAGGTATGCTCGGAGCACATTTTCATCCGGAAAGTTAGGTCCATGAAGCTTATTCGATAGAGAGCGGAAAATGTGAAAATCTGAGGGCGTAAGATCTCGTGAGTGAGGTGTGTGCAGAATGACTTCACAACCAAACTCCTATGTAGTGTTTTTGTAGTCTAGCAGAATGCGGCTAGGCGTTATCGTAGAGTAGCATTACTTCATGCAATTTTCCTAATTGCGTCTGCAAGACGTCTCAGTTGTTGTCAGTAAATGACAGCAGTGATGGTTTCTATTCACGCAAACTAAGTTGACACTCGGCACGGTGTCTGGTGAGAGCGACCATAAATGGGCGATACCTTTACGGTCACTACCAACAGCCACAACGCCGAGTGTGAACTTAGATAGCGCGAATAATATACCTCGGAGAAGCAATTCATAGTATACCACACCGTCGCTGCTCCACCATATGCATAACAATATCCATGGATGAGCGCAGGTCTTTGTATGGGGAGTTTCTGCCTTTTTACGGCTCAAACATTCCTTTCTCTACCTTATGTTGGCATCTGCAAAATACTCACGCTAATTCTTTACAGACGAATGGAAAAACTGGTAGAAGCCGACCTCGGGGAAGATCAGTTTGGATTCCGTAGAAATGTTGGAACACGGGAGGCAATACTGACCCTACGACTTATCTTAGAAGAAAGGAAAGGCAAACCTACGTTTCTAGCATTTGTAGACTTAGAGAAAGCTTTTGACAATGTTGACTGGAATAATCTCTTTCAAATCATGAAGGTGGCAGCGGTAAAATACTGGGAGCGAAAGACTATTTACAATTTGCACAGAAACCAGAGGGCAGTTATAAGAGTCGAGGGACATGAAAGGGAAGCAGTGGTTGGGAAAAATCCATGGAGAAGAAATAATAACTTTGAGGTTCGCCGATGACATTGTAATTCTGTCAGAAACAGCAAAGGACTTGGAAGAGCAGTTGAACGGAATGGACAGTGTCTTGAAAGGAGGGTATAAGATGAACATCAACAAAAGCAAAACGAGGATAATGGAATGTAGTCGAATTAAGTCGGGTGATGCTGAGGGAATTAGATTAGGAAATGAGACACTTAAAGTAGTAAAGGAGTTTTGCTATTTGGGGACAAAATAACTGATGATGGTCGAAGTAGAGAGGATATAAAATGTAGACTGACAATGGCAAGGAAAGTGTTTCTGAAGAAGAGAAATTTATTAACATCGAGTATAGATTTAATTGTCAGAAAGTCGTTTCTGAAAGTATTTGTATGGACTGCAGCCATGTATGGAAGTGAAACGTGGACGATTAATAGTTTAGGCAAGAAGAGAATAGAAGCTTTTGAAATGTGGTGCTACAGACGAATGCTGAAGATTAAATGGGTAGATCACGTAACTAATGAGGAGGTACTGAATAGAATTGGAGAGAAGAGAAATTAGTGCACAACTTGACTAGAAGAAGGGATCGGTTGGTGGGGCATATTCTGAGGCATCAAGGGATCACCAATTTAGTACTGGAGGGCAGCGTGGAGGGTAAAAATCGTAGAGGGAGACCAATAGATGAATACACTAAGCAGAATCAGAAGGATGTAGGCTGCAGTAGGTACTGGGAGATGAAGAAGCTTGCACAGGATAGAGTAGCATGGAGATCTGCATCAGACCAGTCTCAGGACTGAAGACCACAACAACAACAACAACATGTTAGCATACTAAAGATACCATTTCTCGTCGCCAGTAAAGATACAGGATGGGAATGGCCGGTGATTTTCATGAGCCAATTGGTGATTTTTGGCTTAGAGCATGTGGTACCCAAATGTTCGACTCTTCCCCATTATTAGCAAATGTCACACGATGTTGGAATGATCATAATGCATCATATTTGCTAGTTATCAAGTACACTGACGTGGATCGTTGTGCATTAATGTGTTTAAACGATCGTCATCAAACCCTGAAGATCTTCTGGAATGTGGAGAGTCACTGATGTCAAAACGATCCTCCTTAAAACAATAAAACTGTTTTCTTGCCATACTCTGTTCAATGACATTATCCCCATACAAGGCGCAAATGTTCCTGGCTGCTTTCCCTGCTGTTAGCCCTCTAACTGATCTCATTCAGAAAATATGTCTCAAATGTTCCGATTTCTCCACTTGGCATTCCACTATGTACCGTCCATATGGTTCAAATGGCTGTGAGCACTATGGGACTCAACTGCTGTGCTCATAAGTCCCCTAGAACTTAGAACTACTTAAACCTAATGAACCTAAGGACATCACACACATCCATGCCCGAGGCAGGATTCGAACCTGCGACCATAGCGGTCGCGCGGTTCCAGACTGTAGCGCCTTTAACCGCTCGGCCACTCCGGCCGGCGTACCGTCCATAGCTTCACTCATTACCTCCATATAACAAATAAAAGTATGTGAACTCAAATATCAACAGTGAACTACAAATACAAAATGACAATCGATAAATAAACCCATAGTTGTTTAAGAAGGTTCGATTAACCGAGAAATATGCTTTTGTAAAAAGTAACACAGGTTAACATAAAGATTATTTATAATACTCCCAGTTTTTTAATTTGAAAATGTGGTAGCCGTTTTCACGCAATTCTTCAGGCTTCTCCCGCGATTTGTTGACGTATCTTTGTTGTAGGGTGTAATGCCGGACTCAAATTGATTCGTTGCCTTCATCAGCAACTAATGTAGACGATGAGTCACGTCACCGAAATACAGACGACGATATCCAGCAGTACACCCGACAACTCAAGATTGTCATGTTAAACACTGAGTCGGCAAATGTAAGGGATAGCGATGTGCATATATGATGGCGGTAGTATCGCGTGCGCAAGGTATAAAAGGGCAGAGCGTTTATGGAGCTGTCATTGGTACTCAGGTGATTCGTATGAAAAGGTTTCCGACGTGATTATTACCACACAACGCAAATTAACAGACGTTGAATGCGGAATGCTAGTCGGGGCTAGACGTATGGGACAGAGCCACAGTGTCAAGACTACACCGAGAATACCAAATTTCAGGCATTAGCTCTCACCACGGACAACGCAGAGGCCGTCGACCTTCACTTAGCGACCGACAGCAGCGGCGTTTGCGTAGAGTTGTCAGTGCTAACAGGCAAACAACAATGCGTGAAATAACCGCAGACATCAATGTGGGACATATGAGGAACGTATCCGTTAGGATGGCGCAGCCAAATGTGGCGTTAATGGGCTCTGGAAGCAGACGACCGACGCGAATGCCTTTGCTAACAGCACAACATCGCCCGCAGCTCCTCTCCCGGGCTCATAACCGTATCGATTGGATCCTGGACGACTGGAAAAGCACGGCCTGGTCAGATGAGTCCTGATTTCAGCTGGTATGAGCTGGTGGTACGGTTCGTCTGTGGCGCAGACCCCACGAAGCCATGGATCCAAGTCGTCAAAAAGGCACCGTGCAAGCCAGTGGTGGCTCCATAATGGTGTGGACTGTGTTTTACATGAAATGAACTGGGTTCTCTGGTACAACTGAATCTATTGTTGACTGGAAATCGTCGTGTATAGTACACTACTGACCATTAAAATTGCTACACCACGAAGATAACGTGGCCGGCCGGTGTGACCAAGCGGTTAAAGACGCTACAGTCTGGAACCGCGTGACCACTACGGTCGCAGGTTCGAATCCTGCCTCGGGCATGGATGTGTGTAATGTCCTTAGGTTAGTTAGGCTTAAGTAGTTCTAAGTTCTAGGGGACTGATGACCTTAGAAGTTAAGCCCCATAGTGCTCAGAGCCATTTGAACCATTTTTTGAAGATAACGTGCTACAGACGCGAAATTTAACCGACAGGAAGAAGATGCTGTGATATGCAAATGATTAGCTTTTCAGACCATTCACACAAGGTTGGCGGCCGTGGCACCCCACCTGCACATTCCGCAAGTAACACTAGGCTGACCCTTGACAGGATCTTCGACGGGCGTTTCATAGGACGTGGAGGACGCATAAATTGGCCAGCCCGTTCTCCTGATCTTACACCTCTGGACTTCTTTCTGTGGGGTACGTTAAAGGAGAATGTGTACCGTGATGTGCCTACAACTCCAGAGGATGTGTAACAACGTATTGTGGCAGCCTGCGGCGACATTACACCAGATGTACTGCGGCGTGTACGACATTCATTACGCCAGAGATTGCAATTGTGTGCAGCAAATGATGGCCACCACATTGAACATCTATTGGCCTGACATGTCGGGACACACTCTATTCCACTCCGTAATTGAAAACGGGAATCCCCTTGTGTACGTGTACCTCACCCCTCATGGTAACGTACATGTGCGTCAGTGAAAAAGACCAATAAAAAGGTGTTAGCATGTGGACGTAATGTGCTGTTCCAGTCTCTTCTGTACCTAAGGTCCATCACCGTTCCCTTTGGATCCCTACGTAATTCGGTGCTCCCCGTTACACACGATCGAACAGCGGAGGAGTGGTACTCAAGCGTCAACTTTAGGTTACAATATCTCCGGATGCAATTAACATTTTACATTGCAACAAACGGCACTGATTACGTATTTGTTTATATGTTCAGATCTGCTAACAAAACTAACAGGATTCCATTTAAAAAACGTAGGTTTGTGTTAAAAAACATACTTCCGTGCATTTTTGTATGGTTTGTATTAACCAATTACACTAGCCCCTCTCCTCACATTCGGTCTGTGGAATCGATTCGTCAGTATTTGATGTGGTTTACGAAATATACCCAGCGGTAACGTTAGGTGACTCACCCTGTATACACTGCACAACTATTTCAACCGAAGGTGCTAATTTTTCTACAAATATCCATGGCTTTCTACTGATTTCCACTACTGTATGCTTTATCTACTATTTGTTTTATGTGGTCATTCCACTTAATGTCGCTCCAGGTGGTTACTTCTAGACGTCTTGCTTTGATACTGTTTCCAGCTATTTGTCATGTGCGAGCTGAAAAGAGCGATACGAGTGGTAGATGATTTCAATGCGAGGACTAAAAGCCCTAAAAAGTCAATGCCGAAGAGAGTTGTTGAGGTAATGAGGAAGAACGGAGGTTGGACAAAGTACTAGCAATGCAATAGCACAACAGGGTAGTGAGTGCCTTTATACCAACTTCTATCTAGTAAATACAAAAGCCTTATTTTGTTAGTCGTGTAATGGAACAAACGATGTAATTCCGTCATGATTGTTTGTCTTATATGCGCCTACAACATACATAATAAATTCTATAGATGCCGCTGCAAACAGTGTACTATTACTATCGCAAGGATCCTGTCTTTATACTGATTTCCACTACTGTGATACAGATATATTTAACCAGTGGATAGTTTGCCTAGGAGTTTCCTAATGTGTGTTTTTATCGCGTACTGGTCGGCATCTGCTGTGATGCGAAAGATCTTATTCTGCAGTGTTTGCAGTTTGTCTAGAGGCGAATTTTCTGCCATAAACCACACCTCTGATCCATACAGCATCGTCGGAAGGATGACACTCTTATACCCTACTGGCCTTTAAAATTACTACACCATGAAGATGACGTGATACAGACGCGAAATTTAACCGATAGGAAGAAGATGCTGTGATATGCAAATGATTAGTTTTTCAGAGCATTCACACAAGGTTGGCGCCGGTGGCAACACCTGCAACGTGCTGACTGAGGAAAGTTTCCAACAGATTTCTCATACACTAACAGCAGTTGACCGGCGTTGCCTGGTGAAACGATGCCTCGTGTAAGGAAGAGAAAGGCGTACCATCACGTTTCCGACTTTGGTAAAGGTCGGATTGTAGCCTATCACGATTGCGGTTTATCGTATCGCGACATTGCTGCTCACGTTGGTCGAGATCCAATGACTGTTAGCAGAATATGGAATCGGTGTGTTCAGGAGGGTAATACGGAACGCCGTGTTGGATCCCAACGGCCACAGATCACTAGCAGTCGAGACGACAGGCATCTTATCCGCATGGCTGTAACGGATCGTGCAGCCACGTCTCGATTCCTGAGTCAACAGATGAGGACGTTTGCAAGACAACATCCATTTGCACGAACACTTCGACGACGTTTGCAGCAACATGGACTATCAGCTCGGAGACCATAGCTGCGGTTACCCATGACGCTGCATCACAGACGGGAGCGCCTGCGATGGTGCACTCATCGACGAACCTGGATGCACGAATGGCTAAATGTCATTTTTTCGGATGAATCCAGGTTCTGTTTACAGCATCATGATGGTCGCATCCGTGTTTGGAGAGATCGCGGTGAACGCACATTGGAAGCCTGTATTCGTCACCGCCATACTGGCGTATCACCCGGCGTGATGGTATGGTTACACATCTCGGTCACCTCTTGTTCGCATTGACGTGGACGTTATGTAGACGTGGACGTTATGTAGACGTGGACGTTACATTTCAGATGTGTTATGACCCGTGGCTCTACCCTTCATTCGATCCCTGCGAAACCCTACATTTCAGCAGGATAATGCACGACCGCATGTTGCAGGTACTACACGGGCCTTTCTTTATACAGAAAATGTGCGACTGCTGCCCTTGCCAGCACATTCTCCAAATCTCTCACCAACTGAAAACGTCTGTCAATGGTGGCCGAGCAACTGGCTCGTCACAATACACCAGTCACTACTCCTGACGAACTGTGGTATCGTGTTGAAACTGCATGGGCAGCTGTACCTGAACACGCCGTCCAAGCTCTGTTTGAGTCAATGCCCAGGCGTATCAAGGCCGTTATTACGGCCAGAGGTGGTTGTTCTGGGTACTCATTTCTCAGGATCTATGCACCCAAATTGCGTGGAAATGTAATCACATGTCAGTTCTAGTATAATATATTTGTCCAATGAATACTAGTTTATCATCTCCATTTCTTATTGGTGTAGCAATTTTAATGGCCAGTAGTGTAGATTTTTAGCTTTATCTCTGTTGATAGCCCCCACCCCCCCTCCCCACCCCCCACTCCACCCTTAAAGAGAGGATAGAACTGATAGTAAGCAGCACATCTTTACTTCAGGCCCAATCTATCTGTTTACAAAACGTTGGGTTTCTGTCAAGTTTAAGGCCAAGAGAGACTACCGAGTCTGTCCACTGCATATTTTTGCCGACCACAGAAATAAAGCAGTCTGGGATGATTCTGACTGCATGAATTTTTATTTTACAGATATTATACCAATTGTATGTCCATCCTTTTAGCAGGAGGTCTCTGGGATGACGGCCGTTTACTATTGCAACAAGTAAATAAAAACACCTACAGCTGTCCTTACGATTTTATTTTATTTTATTTTGTCGCTACCAGTTTCAACGCTTCAGTGCGTCATCTTCAGGCTTTTTTTGATGCGATACAGGTTGATATGATCCCCATGCATGCCACATCTGTTGCCAGCATTACTGGACAAAATAAAATAAAATCATAAGGACTGCTGTAGGTGTTTTTATTTACTTGTCATATTATACCAATTGGTGATTGCGTCCAGATGTTCCTGCAGGTTTTTAGTTATAAAGATAAGGTTGCTGCTGCTTCAGACGTCGCTGCAATAGAGTGTGTATAATACGGGGCCGACAGCCGAGTCCTTTGCGTCCCCGACCACAGCATTCCTGATACTGCTGCCATGTTTGCACACCTAACAGAGTATTGCGTCCTCAACAGTCACGAATGAATCGTGCTGATCATGCGTCCTGGAATGTCTAAATGAGGCAGTTTGTAAATTAAGCCATCATGCTAGAATTTGTCAGATCCTTTCTCAGTCTAGAAAGACTTCTCAAAAAATGTTCAAATGTGTGTGAAATCTTATGGGACTTAACTGCTAAGATCATCAGTCCCTAAGCTTACACACTACTTAACCTAAATTATCCTAACGACAAACACACACACCCATGCCTGAGGGAGGACTCGAACCTCCGCCAGGACCAGCCGCACAGTCCATGACTACAGCTCCTGAGACCGCTCAGCTAATTCCGCGCCGCTAGAAAGACTTCTCCTGTACTATGTTTCCTATCTCTCGGCCTGCATATCCTTTCCCACATGACGTAGGGATTGATGGATAGTTCTGAGTTCTGGCCAGAACCAAAAATATCCACGGGTTATTATGTTGTTGGTTCAAATGGCTCTGAGCACTATGGGACTTAACATCTCAGGTCATCAGTCCCCTAGAACTTAGAACTACTTAAACCTAACTAACCTACGGACATCACACACATCCATGCCCAAGGCAGGATTCGAACCTGCGACCGTGGCGGTCGCGCGGTTCCAGACTGAAGAGCCTAGAGCCGCTCGGCCACCAGCGGCCGACTATTATGTTGTTGTCTTGGAAGAATATGCTTAGTGCTCTATGTATAAGACATTCCAGTACTTTCCTAAAAGAAGCACAGGAGGGTCTGTAACTTTGGAAGGACGAGTTTCTTAGGTCATATGGGTGCACAGCCGACTTATATATACCCTTCCCTCCACGGGCCGTCCGTAAGCGGTGCGCACTTGGGGCTTGCGTCGAGGGCCCAAGTGGCGATTGCATCGGCAGCTGTGGCCGATGACACCATCTGCGGCCCGCCGGCAGCATGCGGCCCGGATCAGCTGTTCCCGAGACCCGTGCTTCTCAGCCGTATTTAATAATAGTATTCTTATAACACCTAACAGCCAAATCCAAACACGTTAACTAATGTTAAGAGCTTCATAAGAGTATATTTCTCTTTCTTAGTTACACACAGACATACTTATATAGACATTGATATTTTAAGATGTGCTTAGTTTGAACTGACGTCCGTGAATTCGACCGTGAGCTAACTACAGTTCGCCGTTTATGTCAGGGGTAGAGTGATATACAGAGCAGCCACTGTGGGATGAGAGAATGTGACACAGGGAGTATTTTATGATTTGTCTTCCAGTGCTAACATCCCACAAGCGTGCGCACATCGCATCAATCAGCTGCCGTGGTATAAATGCGAAACGGAAGTAACATGGATTCTTGAATGCGCATTATAGAAACGGTCATCTTCAAATGTGGCACATGTTTTTAGCAAGTAATATGAAATCAAATTAACGTTCTTGTAATACAATCCAATTAGTAGGCTAGCAGAAAAATGAAATTCAAAATATTCAGTAAAAGTCTGTGATCGTGTCTCATGTTGTAAATGCTGTTATTAATTAATATAACATACTAATTCATGTAGGTTACCAATTAACAGTCAGATCGGTAGGGGAAGGTGAGGTAAATTGACCAGGACAGGAAGAGAGGCAACTACATATTTTGTCCGTCCAATCGGGAAAAGTGGCCATGGTGTTCACCCCACTAACATGTAAGAGTTAGTTACGTCCATAAACATTCATAACGCAACAGGTAAAACTGACTTCTAATCCCTTTTAAATGCAAACCTCTCATCCGAAATTCTATCCCTTAGTGACAATTTTGAATTAATTAAGTAGTAGTTTTTAAAACCATCTTTGTTCCAAATAGCCTAATACGAAAATGCGATTGAAAGTGGTGCAGCCACTTGGCATTCTTTTAGACACGAGGGTGTGAAAATACCCAAAAAATGTGCTCGGAAGTCTGAACAACAAACAGTAGGTCCTGTTGCACTGTACACTGATTCCTCTTAGGTAAGGAAAATTTGTCATTCTGTAAGCCTTCAGAAAAATGCGTGTAGTTCTAATAAATTATTTTCTTTTTCGCTTAAAAATATTGATTGTGATGCCTTATAATATGTAGATTCAAAACTTGTAAGTGGTAAGCTTCTATCAGCAACCACGGTCTATTGAAAATTGAATCTTTCTTCCAATGGACACTTAGCCTCCTCCTCCTTCTGATGCTGCCCGAGGTGTCGCCGTACAATGTCAACTGGCTCTTAAGGGAAAAGGTTCGGAGACCACTAGTCTAGACTGTCCGTCCGTCCAGGCCGAAAGAACATTGTGTCAGCTGAGTACTTCTTAATTAGCCTCAGTTCTGGTTCCCAAGCCTTTTTGAGATTATAGCCAGAGTCTCGACGGACAACTTTTCAAAGGAGGTCACACTCGCGGGTTCCTCAAGCTTAACACAAAACTTGATTGCAAACCGTTGCTCTAAATTCCGCTGTTCCATTTTCGTAACACACAACAAAAACACAACTTCACTATGGCGCTCTGAAAACTCACGTGATGGCTGTACGGAGCTGAAACTCGGACTGAGCATCTGGAAGGTATGAACACACCGGTCTACTCAAGTGGAAAACACAGCTTTGCCAGATGCTCGCAGTGTTGTCAGTCCCAGCACGATTCTCACACGCCTCGTAAAAAGATATAATTTTCTATGCTTCTTCAGGTGGGACAGCTTGATATTGCTGCCAAAGCCCTCCCACCTGGAATAGCAACAATACTAACTCTGATTTACATGTTATATTTCGTTTTAACAGCAAAAGAAAATCTCCAGATCGTCCCTTTCCTATCTATTTATTATTTTCTAAATTACTAACATTTATTATTTTATAACCTCCTTTTTCTTCAAATAGTTCAATTTTCTTTGTAACTGATTCTTATTGCCCTTATTTTTATTGTTCAAAACAGTTCGTGCTAGTAACGTGAAACAATGTACGATTATATGTAAAATTGTAAAAAGTACGTCATCTTTTTATATTATGGTGCACCAGGTCTTTGAATATGCAAGCAATGAAACGAAATGAATATCCTGAAACAGCTCAACGTAAATGCCGGGATGGTCGTCTGAAAAGAATATATTCGATTTCCTTCTCTAATCCGAGGTTGTGTGCCGTCTCTAGACCTCGTCGTCGACGGAATTTTGAACCAAATCTTTCCTTCTGAGGGCGCAACCGCTCAAATGTGATGACATTCGACGCAGGAATCCCGTTAAGTCCTAGCGGTGGAAGACATTTTCTTTTCTGGTTTCTCTTGTGCCTTTGCCCCGTATTGAGGCAAAATCAGCATGGTTATTAACGTAATTGGCTCGGATGTCTTTCCTATTACCACCCCATTAACCAACCGGGACGGAATATATATGTCCCAACTGCCTGTGGCGATTCTGCAATCGGCAGTATTTGACTGACATGTTTTTTGAACAAGTAATACTGAATTCTCCAATACTAACTCAAATTTACAAGTATTCTTAAGTCTTTGCTCGGTAAAAACCGTCTTCTGTCCGCCCAAAAAACATGGGGGATTACTGGGGGCCGGCTGCGGTGGCCGAGCGGTTCTAGGCGCTCAGTCCGGAACCGCGCGACTGCTACGGTCGCAGGTTCGAATCCTGCCTCGGGCATGGACGTGTGTGATGTCCTTAGGTTAGTTAGGTTTAAGTAGTTCTAAGTTCTAGGGGTCTGATGTCCATAGATGTTAACTCCCATAGTGCTCAGAGCCATTTGTACCATTTCATTACTGGGGAGAGTGAATGATTACCTCCGTTTATGGAAGGCTGGTGTATACCAGATTATTCCGTACCACTGTGGCAAGACATAGATGGGACAGAAAGAGCGCAATATTGATCTGGGCCGAGAACACCTGCGGCACACACGACCGACGCATCCCAACAAGTCCGCGGTAGCTGAGCAGTGTTTGTCGGACATTCACGCGATGGAATACGAATGCACCATGATTTTAGCACAAACGCCGAAATACCGTACTGCGACAAGGTCAGTTAGAGAGGCCAGTGGAATATGGGAGGCTGGGAAGTTGAAGATGAACCTCGATCAGGGAGACTTTCAACTTCAAATACCGAAGAAAACATCGGACGTGTGCGTGCGCTTGTGAGATCAGAACAACGATTAACAACAAGGATTATGCATGACCTGTTAAACTCTTTTACCGCACATCAAATTTTGACCGAAGCTTTGCACATGCGAAAGATTTGTGCCAAATTGGTACCGAAAAGAAAGCTCAGAATTGAGCGGAAGGACAACAAATAAACGTGTGTGTTGATCTTCTTGAGAGAACTGTCAATGACGACGAATGGTTCAATCGTGCGATCACAGGCGATGAATCATGGATTTTTGAGTACGATCCTGAGACAAAACGGCTAAGTGAGGAGTGACACACTGGGACATCTCCTCGATCAATAAAAAGCTCGAATGAGTGAATCAAAGATCGAAGCAATGCTGATTTGCTTTTTTGATGGTACGTATATCATCCATAAAGAATTTGTTCCCCCATGACATATTGTCAGTCACGTGTTTTACAAAGATATGTTTGAAAGATTCAGTCATCGTAAGGTTCGAGTGTGGCGCAGACCTATCAAAACCGTGGATCCAAGTCGGCACCAAGGCATTTTGCAAGCTTGTAGTGGCTCCATAACGGTGTAGTCTGTGTTTCCATGGAATGGACTGTGTCCTCTGGTCCAACTGAACCGATCGTTGACTGGAAATGGTTATGTGCGCCTATTTGGAGACCATTTGCAGCCATTCATCCGCAGCTCGTGGTCTCGCGGTAGCGTTCTCGCTTCCCGAGCACGGGGTTTCGGGTTCGATTCCCGGCAGGGTCAGGGATTTTTCCTGCCTCAAGATGACTGGGTGTTGTTGTGTCGTCTTCATCATCATCATTCATCCCCATTACGGTCGGAGGAAGGCAATGGCAAACCACCTCCACTAGGACCTTACCTAGTAAGGCGGCGCGGATCTCCCGCGTCGCTCCCCTACGCTCTGTAAAGGAGTATGGGACTCATCATCATCATCATCTTGGACGTCATGTTTCCAAATTTTCATGGATGACAATGCGCCATGCCACTGACCCCAAAATTGTTTGCGACTGATCTGACAAACATTACGGACAGTTTAAGCGAATGATTTGGTTACCCAGATCGCCCGACAGAATTCCATCCAACATCGACAGGACATAATGGAGATGTTTGTTTATGCACAAAATCCTGCACCAGCAACGCTTTTGTAATAATGGCGGTCTTTAGAGACGGTATGGATAAGTACTTCTGCAGGGGCTTCCATCGACTTGCTGAATCTATGACACGTCGAGTTGCTGCACTACACCGGCTAAAAGGAGATCAGACACGATATTAGGAGGTATCCCATGACTTTTGTAATCTCAGTTTAAAGTCGAGAATGAAATGAGGGAAAGGGGAAAGGAGAATTCGAGGGCAGAGCTTAAACAGTTCCTCTCGAATAGCATGAAAGGTGCAATGTTCCTGGCCGCATTACGTGTTTCCATTTTTCGCCATATGAGGATACGTCCAGCACTGTTGAACATGTTCGTTTTTGTTATCCAAGTGTCATAGTTTGGGGAAGCATAATGCTGCATGGTCTTACTGACCTCCAAATCGCCGGCCGAAGCGGCAGAGCGGTTCTAGGCGCTTCAGTCTGGAACCGCGCGACCGCTACGGGCGCAGGTTCGAATCCTGCTTCGGGCATGGATGTGTGTGATGTCCTTAGGCTAGTTAGGTTTAAGTAGTTCTAAGTTCTAGGGGACTGATGACCTCAGATGTCCCATAGTGCTCAGAGCCATTTGAACCATGTTTTGAACCTCCAAATCTTCGAACACTGTACGCCCATGACAATGCGCGACCGCATCGAAAAGCTTAGGTGGAGGACCTCTTGGAACGAGAGGGCATTTGGGGAATACTCGCGACCCCGGTTAATCCCCTCCACGAATGCTCGCTCCTACGACTTAATTCCCTCGGAGCACGTCGCGGGATACGTTGGGGAGACTTGCACATGCACAATCCGCATGCACCAATGGTCATCCAGTAATTGTCAACCGCCCTGGTGGAGGAATGGAAAGACCTACCACAAGAATTCCTTTCCAGCATGGGGGTACACTGCAGAGCACGAATTGCCGTCCATGGTAATCACTAGAGACCGGATTATATGCATTTGCATGCTGCATGTGCATTTGTATATTTTCTCCTTTCCACCGGTTATTGCATATTTTAAGTAAAAACTAGTGACGATGAATATTTTCGCTCTATGTTTACAACTTTATAAAAATTTTGTCGGGAAGTCTCTAGCTCCATCTAGTTTTGATGTCTCACAGAATGACCGCGACCTAGAACTGCGTGCAATCGCTAATCGAGATGCCACCGCCTAGCGAAATCATTACAGAAGAGGATCAAGAACGGGCAGAGTCAATGCTCCTGCGCCCACGTCCACGGTTAATACCTTCCGCTGCCATACCGTAAGCGTCGGCAACAATTACATTAAAATAAGCAAGCTTTTAGTCGCACTTCCATTGTTTCGGTTTAGCTTTCTCTTTACTTGTACACAGCTGAAAGTGTTTACGACGTGTTGTGTGTAATGTGTTGTGCGCTATACCGCCCGAAAAAAAAAGAAACCTTTCATGGATACCGGACCATCCTGGAACATTTAGATACGACGGAATTGTTTTATATTGCCGAATTTGCGAGAAAATCGTTTCGTGCAAAAACAAGTTTCAAATACACCAGCATGTTAAGACAAGTCTTCATATGACAGGAAAGCAGAAGAATGCACCATGACAACAACTTCTGAGAACAGCATGTTGCAGTAGCTGTAATTTGTCCAAAGGTAACCAAAAAAGTCGGTTTAACATGGATTTATATGAAGCATTCGTTGCAAGTAATATTCCTCTCCACAAAGTTACAAACCCTATCCTCAAAGGCTTCCTGCGCAAATTTTGCTTAAATCAAAATATACCAGATGAATCAACATCGTGTAAAAATTACATACCGACAATTTACGCAAATGTTCTGGAAGAAATACGCAATGAACTCAAGGACAGGATTATCTGGAATTCAATCGACGAAACTACAGACACTTGTGTCCGTTACACTGCAAATTTAATTGTTGGTGCTTTAAAAGAAGAGCCTTCTTCTTTCTATTTAGTGGCCTGCAAAGAACTTTTAAATCATTCTACGATCGCCAGATTTGTGAATGAGGGTACTAGAAAAATATTTCCAGTATCTTCTGTAGATGGAATTGTGTTTGTTTCAGATGCTACTCCCTATATGATCAAAGCAGGAAAAGCCCTCCAAGTATTTTATCCCAATTTGATTAATGTGACGTGCTTTGCTCATTGAGTACATCGCCTTGCTGAAGAAGTACTTTCCACGTGTGTGAATGTAAATAAACAGATTTCATCAACAAAGAAAGTGTTTCTGGAGGCTCCTGCTCCTATCAAGATCTACAAAGAAAAACTGCCAAACGTGCTTTTACCTCTCGAACCAGTGGTAACTCGTTAGGGTACGTGGGTCGAAACTGTGTTGTTTTACAACGAACATTTCGAGATCATTGGAGGGATAGTAAACGACATCGATAATGCAGAGACTTTGGCTGTTTGCCAGTGCAAGGAAGCTTTTAATGATTCCAGCATTAAAAAATACATTGATGTGATAAGCACTCATTTTTCCCATATACCTGCCAAGTATTAAATTGGGTGATGCTGAGGGAGTTAGATTAGGAAATGAGACACTTAAAGTAGTAAATGAGTTTTGCTAATTGAGGAGCAAAATAACTAATGATGGTCGAAGTAGAGAGGATATAAAATGTAGACTGGCAATGGGAAGGAAAGCGTTTCTGAAGAAGATCGAGTATAGATTTATGTGCCAGGAAGTCTTTTCTGAAGTATTTGTATGGAGTCTAGCAATGTATGGAAGTGAAACGTGGACTATAAATAGTTTACGCAAGAAGAGAATATAAGCTTTCGAAATATGGTGCTACAGAAGAATGCTGAAGATTAGATGCGTAGATCACATAACTAATGAGGAGGTATTGAACAGAATTGGGGAGAAGAGAAATTTGTGGCATGAGTTGACGAGAAGAAGGGATCGGTTGGTAGGACATGTTCTGACGCATCAAGGGATCATCAGTTTAGTATTGGAGGACAGCGTGGAAGGTAAAAATCGTAGAGGGAGACCAAGAGACGAATACACTAAGCAGATTCAGAACGATGTAGGTTGCAGTAGGTACTGGGATATGAAGAAGCTTGCACAGGATAGAGTAGCATGGAGAGCTGCATCAAACCAGTCTCTGGACTGAAGACCTCAACAACAACATTAAAAAGCTTGTGACTCAAGGTTTAGCGCTGAATGAATCTGTTTAGTTAATGAATAAAATTATTCTTGTGAACTCCTCATTGCCGGAGGGATTCCCAAGAAAACTTAAAGGAAAGTTTGAAATAATTTTAAACAATAATCCAGGCTTTGAAACCTTGTGCCAAATTGATAGTTTTATCAACAGGCGCGTGAACTTTTACCAGAAACAATAAGTGCCAACATAGCACCCAAATTCAAATACTGCCCAGTTACCTCAGTTGATATAGAACGGTAACGGTCCATAAAAATGTTTTGAGTGATCGAAGACTCAATCTTACTACCGAACATTTGGAACAGTACTTTGTCGTTTACGTTTACTTACTTTTGAATACATTGTGGGAGTGAACAGTGATCAATGTGTTACAAATATTTACTATCAAAAACAGTCTTGATCACAATTTATTTATTACGGTGACCGGTTTCGACCACTACTGTGGTCATTTTCAGACCAATGAGTAAGAACCTCCTTCTGGTGGTAAATCACCTCCGTAATAAATAAATTGTGATGAAGACAGTTTTTGATAGTAAATATATGTTTACGTTTACAATAGTAGAAAATTGTAAAATGAATTGCAAAAAATGCTTTGGTCCAATAGCATCAATTAAAAGTTAATGCTGTTCATAAAAATTCAGTTCGTATGTTGTAGGTTAGATAAAATATTCCGGAGTGTTCAAGAGTGCCCCTCTGCGCGCGATATATCTCGAAGTTGGTCCTGTACATACCGACTGTTTCGCTGCAACTCACTCGCATCGCATCCGCTTGTTACCGACAACAACAGCAAAGAAGGAACAATTCTTGAAACACGGTATGCGTCTCCATTTTGCAGATTCTTAGAAAAAAATCCCATAAAGGCTTCCTTCCCTACATACCAGAAAGTATTCAGAAAATGATATCAGTGTTCTAAATGTATCGATTTTTCGCGCGGCCGGCGCTCTTCAACGTAATTGATATGCAGAGGTTCGACTTTGAGATATAATGCGCGCTATAACTACCATGTTTTTTTATTATTTGATCGTGCACATTTCGACACTTTTCATGCATTTTTAAGCATTTTTCATGCATATTTGCACTGCATATTTTAAGGTTGTTATGATGCATATAATCAGGTCTCGAGTAATCACACACTCGGCTTAAGACGCGTCTTCTGCCTTTTGTAATGTCCAAGGGATCATCATGAATCGCGGTGACTCCAGTATAGTTATTGTCTTTGAATAAAAGTGTCACTTCTGTTCGTCTCATTGCATATTTCTTTCAGCTTCCTCCTTACTATAATGTTAAAAGCTCTTCCTGTGTACAACCCCAGCTTCATCGATCTACGTTACTTGGAAGTGACACATCATGAGAATATTACTTTCTTCTTTAAGTTTTACACAGCATTGTACTTTTAGTATTATGGTTATGAATTTCACAGTTCATTTTAAATTCAGTCTTATTATTAACTACAAATGCCATTAGAGAGGGACTATATTGACACACGAGTGTAAGAAATTGAAGATCGCTGAAGAGGCTACTGCAAGATATTGACTTTTCGACTTTAACTGCACTACAACAGAAGTTTACTCCATAGGGCAATATCGAGTTCAAATATGCTACGAACGCAAGCAGTCGCTTCTACAGGTCATCACTGTGAGTTTTAAATGCAGGGAGACCTACAGATCGAACATCGCAGCACTAGCATACATTAGCAGCTTCGGTTACGAAAGCAGGTATTGCAGTGGTAGAAAAAACATTTAAAGTGACTTTTAATCGACGTCAACAATATTGCTTAAACGTTACTGCAAATTTTCCAGAGATCATACGAGAAACTGCGATATGTATTCATATAATATCAAGTATCGGATCAGTAGTCGTTAGGACTAGTGTCTGACAGAATTTGTTTGTCGCATTTGACGTAACTCACAGCAAAGGAAGCCGCTTGCAAAAGTAAAGACGTTAAGTTGCGCTGACATTAGGGTTCCATGTTAAACTATTTTTTTTTCTTTGTATTCGAAAGCGTTTATACGGCCTAGTACAGTGTGCGCTTTTTGCAAGATTTGTGAAGTTTTTATATTATTACTTCAACTTGGTCGCCAGATGCTCTTCCTGTGTCATAGGCGTCAATGTAATGTAAGGAAGAGAAGTTTTGTGCACCATATGTTGTGTGTCTTCATATTTTAATTGCTTGTGTATCGTATGCTCTGAGGCAGAATTTGGGGACCAACCCAGCATTTGCCTAACCAAGTGTGGGAAACCGCCCAAAACCCACATTAAGGCTCAGCAGCGTGGATTCGATCCGCTATGGCTAACCTCCCTGAGTTGTAAGGTAGAGCACTGCGCGTTACACTATTTTTCCTTCTTTTTTTCCTTTCATTTCGTTCGGCATTGTTCCTTGAATTTGGTCTGGGCGGACGTCACAGGACACCCCTTCTCGAGTTCATCGTTGAATACTTGACGCAGCTTTTTTTTTTTTTTTACAGAGAGCAGCCAGCGCTGTGACCGAACACGCTGAGTTATTCTGTCGGCGCTATACAAGCAGGTGGTTCCTTCGTAGAACTGCTTACCGGCTGATGGACTGCTTCACAAATCAGAAAAGATGAAGCAACATGACATTTAATGAAGGAACTTTGGTGTTCTGCTCCCAGCCGCTTAAGTGTGTTAAATGTAGACGACTATCAACAAACAAATAATTTTGATTGACTTCATGTGCACGTATTGAATGATTCTTCATATTGTTCAGTCTCTCTTGAACTCCCAGCAAATGATATTGATCAATTTTGACAGGCGATCTAATGTTTCCAATTCTCTCCAGTATTTATGTTCTGCAATAGCATTTTTTTATATTTCGTTATGAATCTGCTTTTGGCTTTGTAGGCCATCCTCAGATAACATAAGACTAAACAGAGAGTCCACACATCAGCGAGAATTTATAGCTGCACAAGGATGGTTTTTCCTAAAACATGTGACGTTTATAAATACATACCTTAAAAAACACAAGCATAATGAAATTCTCAACGAAACTTTGAACAATTAAAGCTTATATTATGTTATACTCAAAGATTAGAAGTGAACGGTGTATAAGTGACTACTAGCTCAGACTACTACGTCATATGGACAAAATAAATGGTGACTGTTCTGGACAGGCAAAAAAGGGGGGACGCAGAGGGGAGGAAGGAGTGAATAGACTGTGGTTGGGGGACAATTACAACAAGCAGCAGCAAATAAGTATTCTTTCTCATCGTTAGATAATATGCTTCTTATAAGTGTTATCCACTCTCATCCCACTGATTCCTTCCTCTGCTCTGCTCTCCCCTTCCCCTTTTGGCCTGCTCATCACATTCACACTTTTGTCCATATGACAAAGTAGTATCTGCCACTACATGCGTGTACACTGTTTCTGGCCTGCACGTTTTTATACTTGTATTCGTCTATTTTAAAGTAATACAAGGTTTTAATGTTCAAAACTTCTTTGTGAATTTCATTACGCTTTTGTTTCTGCATGGATAATATATAGTTGTAGAAGGTCACGTATCTTGGAAAAACAGTTATATACTTTCCCGCGTCAGGCCATCTTGATTTAGGTTTTCCGTGATTTCCCTAAATCGCTCCAGGCAAATGTTGGGATGGTTCCTTTGAAAGGGCACGGCCAACTTCCTTCCCCATCTTTCCCTAATTCGATGAGACCGATGACCTCGCTGTTTGGTCTCTTCCCCCAAACAATCCAATCCAGTTATATACTTTCGCTGATGTGTGGACTATCTGTTTAGTCTTCAGCCGAAAACGATCTATAAAGTTAATATTATTGAGAAACATCGATTTATGTTTTTCATATGTCTTTGTTATTCCAAGTGCTGATCGAATATTCCACAAATTTTGTATTATGATTTCCTACCGGATACCTGGCTATAAAAGGCAATCGAGATCTCCGTCAGTGTTGCATGGTAGTCAAGAGAACATTTTCAGGACTAAGAACATAAACAGGCGTCCCATCTAATTTGGACACTCCTACTATTTCCTAAAAGTTTGAAGATGTCAAAACAAGTGGTTTTATACTCGTAACTTCCTTTATCTGTCGAAATAGCGAAAAAAGAGGGCTTTTCCAACTAAAAAAAAAAAAAATGGTTCAAATCGCTCTGAGCACTATGGGACTTAACTTCTAAGGTCATCAGTCCCCTAGAACTTAGAACTACTTAAACCTAACTAACCTAAGGATTATCACCCAGATCCATGCCCGAAGCAGGATTCGAACCTGCGACCGTAGCGGTCGCGCGGTTCCAGACTGTAGCGCCTAGAATCCAACTAAACTTTTCAATGACATTATGGTTTTTGTGAATAGCGCTAGAAGATGCAATTTACTCAACGAAAACGTAAAATAAACACAAAGCAAAATATATCTAACATTGCTTCAATACTTCGTCGAAAGTACATAAACCATGCTTCTGTTATTCATAAACAACTTTCGCATTGATCACTAATAACAGGACACTCTTGCTTTTGATTATGATGAAAAATGGTTCAAATGGCTCTGAGCACTATGGGACTTAACATCTATGGTCATCAGTTCCCTATAACTTAGAACTACTTAAACCTAACTAACCTAAGTGCATCACACACATCCATGCCCGAGGCAGGATTCGAACCTGCGACCGTAGCGGTCGCGCGGTCCCAGACTGTAGCGCCTAGAACCGCTCGGCCACACAGGCCGGCAACAATGCGGACACGATCGAACCGCGGTATTGAACTGCAGACGACACGAGCCGTGTACCTCCTTCCTGGTGGAATGACTGGAACTGATCGGTTGTGGGACCCCCTCCATCTAATAGGCGCTGCTCATGCATTGTCGTTTACATCTTTGGGAAGGTTTAGTGACATCTCTTAAGCCGGCCGCTGTGGCCGAGTGGTTCTAGGCGCTTCAGTCTGGAAGCGCGCGCTTGCTACGGTCGCAGGTTCGAATCCTGCCTCGGGCATGGATGTGTGTGATAGCCTTAGGTTAGTTAGGTGTAAGTATTTCTAAGTCTAGGGGACTGATGACCTCAGATGTAAAGTCCCATAGTGCTTAGAGCCATTTGAACATCTCTGAACAGTCAAAGGGACTTTGTCTGTGATACAATATCCACAGTCAGCGTCTATCTTCAGGAGTTCTGGGAACCGGGGTGATGCAAAACTTTTTTCGATGTGTGTATAAACACATGAGATACGAGAAAAGCTAACGAATCGCCCACAACACACCGATCCTCGTTAACTGTAGAGTAGTCCAACTAAACGGCACAGCGGCCATCCAATTAACGGTTGTGTGCAGCCAGTTCTGGTCGAAATAAACCTGGTGTTAAATGAGAATAACTCATCCAAATGATATTAAGTAACAAGAAAGTAATATTACACTTGACTTAACGATATTGCATAAATCAGTGTAGTTTACCTTTGCGTTGTATAATTGGATTAATCAGAGGTAAATGGTCCAAACTGATACAGACATCCAGGTATTTACAACAATTTACTGTCACTGGGGCTTTTAAGGA
This sequence comes from Schistocerca serialis cubense, assembly GCF_023864345.2. NCBI lineage: Eukaryota > Metazoa > Arthropoda > Insecta > Orthoptera > Acrididae > Schistocerca > Schistocerca serialis. Next base: position 398,311,683 of record NC_064642.1, on the reverse strand, counting down.
ATCAATGGACATTAAAATCTGGCTCTTGCTGCACCATGTAATCGTAAGTTACATACAAGTCATTGTCAACTAAATATGTAATCATTTTAGGCTCTATCGGAACAGCAAGCAAGATACCAAATATTCATACTAACGGCCCTCTATTCCATCTCCAGAACACCTACTTTCACGCCCAAAATTCACTGCGTTTTATTGAACAAAACTAGGTCGTTTGCAAACCTCAACATAACTTTCTTAGCTGCACTTAGTTTACAGAACCAGCACTCATAAAATGTAGAGGAGACGAAACAATCACCTTCTAGCAGATCACTCTAACGTTTCTGCTGAAATCACTGGGGCGCGCGACGCCTGCTCTCCATGTGCCTCGGCCTACTGAAGAAACACTCAAGAGCTGCTCGCAGAACAGCCTTCCCATCATAGAGCACCCGGAAGAAGACGAGGCCTACTGTTGAAAGGTGTCCATTACCAGCCCAAATCGCCAGCTTCGGGCCATCTCCCTGCTGCTCGAAAAGGCTGACAGACAGCGCTGCAGACCCACCAAAGTGCATAACGGAGAGACACCACAAAGCGGAATCGATACACCGCCGGCGACCGACAAAGCTTATTCTCCCCCACAGAAAACCGAAAGGCACCCCTTTTCCTTTGACTAGGTGAGGAAGAGAGCTACCACCATTCTCTTTTATCCTTCGACACGTGGACTCTTGAGGTCTTCCGCATCCAAATATTCCGGACCAACAGACTGACCAGATTAAAGACCTTTAAAACTTCACAGGGAGACTCAGAGTGAGATGACCATTTATTTGTGCACGTTTCCAGTTGTCACTAGTACCCTTCCGTGTTAACTTTTTCAGGAAGATGATCATTAATCGACCACAGACTGGCCAACGGTCCGGCCGGGGTGGCCGAGCGGTTCTAGGCGCTACAGTCTCGAACCGCGCGATTGCTACGGTCGCAGGTTCGAATCCTGCCTCGGGCATGGATGTGTGTGATGTCCTTAGGTTAGTTAGGTTTAAGTAGTTTTAAGGTCTAGGGGATTGATGACTTTAGCAGTTAAGTCCCATAGTGCTCAGAGCCATTTGAACCATTTGAACTGGCCAATGGGGAGTTCAGGGGATAACTAAGCATCAAGGAAGCTGGAGTAGCTTTACTTGATTCATGACTAGCGGTATTGAGAGCCAAATTTAACCAGGGTAGTGACACATTTCCACTGAAAATTCTGGTAGAAGACAATAAGAGCGGATTTGAGGTTCCAATTGACCCTTTCTGCAAATGAGGGTTGCGAATAGTATAGTATAGTGATAGTATGACATATCGCATTCTCAGAACACAACTTCTTAAACTGTCGCGACACGAAGGTTTGAGCGTCATCACTTGCAAGTGGTCTCGGCGGACCAAAGATAGAAAATATGTCAGATATACGACGAATAGTTATACTGGCCACAACGACGCTACTGGCAACAAGCCGTACAAAACGCGAGAAAGCATCAACAACGGCCGAGAAATAACGGTTGCCATTTCATAACGTTCCCGTTTTCGGCCTGAACTCTTCCGACGATACAACGGCCATCTGTCCGATGGAGCCTAAAACTTGATTCATCTGAAAAGGCCACCTGTTGCCACTCGGAGGACATCCAGTTGCGGTATCAGCGTGTAAATTCCAGCCTTTGTCGGTGATGAACAGCTGTTAGAATGGACGCATGAACTAGGGCTTCTGACAAAATATCGCTAAATCGATACTTTCTCCAGAAAACATCGATATATATCTCCGAAGTATTTTCCACTATTTTTCGATGTCAATATTTTTTTCACATAATTCGAAAAATATTTGAAATTGTTCTCTTGAAACTGTAGTAGGACATAATTTTACTTTCATTGTGTGAATGAGTCTTCCCACTTTTTGAGCTTTCATCACGTCCAATCTTTCTCTTTGACTGTGTAAAGCAAGTATACAGGGTGTTACAAACAAGTACGGCCAAACTTTCAGGAAACATTATTCACACACAAATAAAGAAAAGATGTTACGTGGACATGTGTCTGGAAACGCTTAATTTCCATGTTAGAGCTCATTTTAGTTTCGTCAGTATGTACTGTACTTCCTCGATTCACCGCCAGTTGGCCCAATTGAAGGAAGGTAAAGTCGACTTCGGTGCTTGTGTTGACATGTTGACTCATTGCTCTACAGTACTAGCATCAAGCACATCAGTACGTAGCATCAACAGGTTAGTGTTCATCACGAACGTGGTTTTGCAGTCAGTGCAATGTTTACAAATGCGGAGTTGGCAGATGCCCATTTGATGTATGGATTAGCACGGGGCAATAGCCGTGGTGCGGTACGTTTGTATCGAGACAGATTTCCAGAACGAAGGTGTCCCGACAGGAAGATGTTCGAAGCAATTGATCGGCGTCTTAGGGAGCACGGAACATTCCAGCCTATGACTCGCGACTGGGAAGACCTAGAACGACGAGGACACCTGCAATGGACGAGGCAATTCTTCGTGCAGTTGACTATAACCCTAATGTCAACGTCAGAGAAGTTGCTGCTGTACAAGGGAACGCTGACCACGTCACTGTATGGAGAGTGCTACGGGAGAACCAGTTGTTTCCGTACCATGAACAGCGTGTGCAGGCACTACCAGCAGCTGATTGGCCTCCACGGGTACACTTCTGCGAATGGTTCATCCAACAATGTGTCAATCCTCGTTTCAGTGCAAATGTTCTCTTTACGGACGAGGCTTCATTCCAACGTGATCAAATTGTAAATTTTCACAATCAACATATGTGGGCTGACGAGAATCCGCACGCAATTGTGCAATCACGTCATTAACACAGATTTTCTGAGAACGTTTGGGCAGGCATTGTTGGTGATGTCTCGATTGGGCCCCACGTTCGTTATCATGATTTCATACGGGATACTCTACCTGTGCTGCTAGAACATGTGCCTTTACAAGTACGACACAACATGTGGTTCATGCACGATGGAGCTCCTGCACATTTCAGTCGAAGTGTTCGTACGCTTCTCAACAACAGATTCGGTGACCGATGGATTGGTAGAGGCGGACCAATTCCATGGCCTCCACGCTCTCCTGTCCTCAACCCTCTTGACTTTCATTTATGGGAGCATTTGGAAGCTCTTGCGTCTACGCAACCCCGGTACCAAATGTAGAGACTTCGTGCTCGTATTGCGGACGGCTGTGATACAATACGCCATTCTCCAGGGCTGCATCAGCGCATCAGGGATTCCATGCGACGGAGGGTGGATGCATGTATCCTCGCTAACGGAGGACATTTTGAATATTTCCTGTAGCAAAGTGTTTGAAGTCATGCTGGTACTTTCTGTTGCTGTGTGTTTCCATTCCATGATTAATGTGATTTGAAGAGATGTAATAAAATGAGCTCTAAAATGGAAAGTAAGCGTTTCCGGACACATGTCCACATAACATATTTTCTTTCTTTGAGTGCGAGGAATGTTTCCTGAAAGGTGCTGTTTCTTCACATCGACTTTCTTAAAAAACAACTGCTGGAAATGATGAACAAAGATCTGAATGACAAGATTGGTCGTGCGGTGCGCGGAGACTTGTGAGGGGAAGTGCTGACGTAATCGGCGCACCGCGATGCCAACAGAAACTGGAATGTTTAGCTTCACCACGCAATGTTAACACGACAACTGCTAGGTCGATGGAGTTTGTAGAAATTGAAAAAGAGAAGTCGTCATGAAGAGTTCCGGACAAATCCGATATGTGACGAAATCGAACGGTGGACCCATCAGACATATTTTATTGTGCCACTTACATGTAGTTACCATTTTAGCGAAGTGGTTATCGCTAAGCGTGAGGTCTAATGGCTAGTGTTGCTACCTCTGGATCACGGGGTTCCGGGTTCGATTCCCGGCCAGGTTGGGGATTTTCTCTGCCCGGGAACCGGGTGTTTCTGTTGTCCTCGTCATTTCATCATCATCCTCATCATTCGTGACAGTGGCTAGATTGGATTGTGAAAAAAAAATTGGAGTGTGAAAAAATTGGGGCTTTGTAGGGGCGCTGATGACCGCGCAGTTGAGGCCCCCACAAACCTAACATCATCGCCAAGCGTGAACGTGCAACGCTTTCCTTTCCATTCTTGCTCTAAGGGGGACAGGCAGGCTACTAGCTTGTTGATTTACAGAATATCTAATATTAAGTCAGTATTTAAATGTGCAGCTCTAAAACCTGCAGTATATTGACAATGTCCAACCACTATTTTTGTATGCAGGTACATCGATACTTATCCGCCGATATATCGATACTTATATTGACAATTGAGATGGGAAAATGACATTCATTGTAAATATCGATATATCGGATTCCCGATATTTTTAAAAATATCAATACATAATTGAACTATGCGCCTGCTGCAGAGGCCCATACGCAGCAGCGTTTGCTGAACGGTCGTTGAGGAGAAAGTGTTGGTAGCCCCTTGGTTGATCTGGGCGGTCAGTTGTTCAACAGTTGCACATCTGTTCGCCCGTACAAATCTCTGCAGTCGTTGTTTACCCTTGTCATCTATGGGCCGTGGTTCACCACAACTGCCTCGGCGCCAGTTTTAGATAGCGCCATTTTGCCAGACACGGCATACTTTCATTGTGGCGGCGTGCAGAGAATCTACAAAATTAGCCGTTTCAGAAATACTTCCACCCTTCGGACGTCAAATAAATCACTCCGTTTCTGCATGACAACGACTGCAGTATTTCCCCGTCCATCGACACGCTTTGTACTTGTATATCCTCCACTGACAGTGCTGCCACGTGCAGTCTGTGAGTGGTTATTGCACGCTGACGTCGAACATAGTCGGGTTGCATTAATGTAACTGGACCGTGTATAATTTCTTGCTGAGCGAGTAGAGCCTTATCGATACAGGCTTAGGTGGTAAACTACGTCATTTAGCCTAATGCAATATAAAAACACAATACCATTTAACAGTAGCAAATATCCGCCCCTTAGGACGATCGAATTAGCTATGTCTGACTGTTGCATATATCGGCACTTAGTTGCAATGTAATTTGTTGCTAACGATATTAATGAGCTGTTACGAGCACGTCACATAGTTAACCCCCGTAAAAGTGGCAATCACAATTTTAATTCTCTTTTTACGGATTCATTTTAAAATTATTCTAATAAACAGTTGTGAATTTTGGATACGTTCTTTCTTACCCTTCTAAGCGGTCGTTCTTTACATCCACATCAACATCTACATCAGTTCTCCGCAAGCCACCTGACAGCGTGTGGAGGAAGGTACTTCTAATCCCACTAACTTCTGACAATCACTTTCTCTCATTCCATAACAGCAAACTGCAATTTAGCCAGTTTATGTCTGGGTGTTAGAGTAGGTTTCTACAGTCATTTCTTAAATGCAAAATGTTTAACATGTGACAATATTTGTCGTGCACATTTCGCAATTACTGGTAACTATAAATCAGCATTAAGCTGGGGGTAATAATGGTTCGTAGCCCTTGTTTTGCGCAAAAGTAACCGTTTAGATTCCTTAGATAATTTTACGCTTTGCCCTTATTTTCCGTTCTGTCCATATGCGCCCAATCTAACGAGATTATCAGTCATTGTACTGCAACGGCTCAATTTCTTGGCGATGTGACGATTAGAGAATCGCCGGCCGGAGTGGCCATGTGGTTCTGGGCGGTTCGAATCCTGCCTCGGGCATAGATGTGTGTGATGTCCTTAGGTTAGTTAGGTTTAAGTAGTTCTTAGTTCTAGGCGACTGATGACCTCAGAAGTTAAGTCCCATAGTGCTCAGAGCCATTTGAACCATTTTTGATTAGAGAATCCCATTCCCTCGCATACACCAAATATTGCTTTCTCATCATATGATAACTGTTTTCGACGTGGCGTTGTCACAATCGTGGTTTATGTATACAACACGCAGTGTCACTAACGGTGTCAGTTCCTTATCTGCAGCAACGGCACGTATGTACACACTAACGTCGCACGGCTGCCTTTGTACCGAGTTCTAACCTGTACCTCCTGAATTGGTGACATCTTGTTGTATACTGTACTACTGGCATAAAATGCGATATCATTTGACTGCATTTGCCGGTATACTATACTATTGTATATACACTGCACAACTATTTCAACCGACAGTGTTAATTTTTCTACAAATATCCATGGCTTTTTCCTTTGTCGCTCCAGGTGGTTACTTCTTGACGTCTTGCTTTGATACTGTTTCCAGCTATTAGTCCTGTGCGAGCTGAAAAGAGCGATACGAGTGGTAGATGATTTCAATGCGAGGACTAAAAGCCCTAAAAAGTCAATGCCGAAGAGAATTGTTGAGGTAATGAGGAAGAACGGAGGTTGGACAAAGTACTAGCAATGCAATAGCACAACAGGGCAGTGAGTGCCTTTATAACAACTTCTATCTAGTAAACACAAAAGCCTTATGTTGTTACTCGTGTTATGAAACAAACGATGTAATTCCGTCATGATTGTTTGTCTTATATGCGCCTGCAACATACACAATAAATTCTATAGATGCCGCTGCAAACAGTGTACTATTACTTTCGCAGGGATCCTGTCTTTACACTGATTTCCACTACTGTGATACAGATAAATTTAACCAGTGGCCTTTGGCTACTAAATCTTAAGTTACCACGTTGTAAGTTGAATCTGTAATTTTATTTCATTTTGTGTTGGTTTATCACTTCGTATTTCCCTCATTTCTGAAGATGCTTACGTCTGTCGAGTGAAGCATGACGATAGATGAAAGCTGTATTCGATTTGTGGCTGCTCCACAATTTTCATTTCTAACGGTCGCTGTTCCTCCTGAAGGCAATGCGGACTGTCGCTGTTATGTCCAGCATTGTATTCCTAACTCATGAATAAGCTGGTGGGTCGAAGTGGAAGTCTCCTCATAGAGATTTTCAGACTTCTACTTCACGCTGGTAAAGCTGGATGGTTTGCCTAGGAGTTTCCTAATGTGTGTTTTTGTCGCGTACTGGTCGGCATCTGCTGTGATGCGAAGGATCTTTTTCCGCAGTTTTTGCAGTTTGTCTAGAGGCGAATTTTCTGCCATAAACCACACCTCTGATCCATACAGCATCGTCGGAAGGATGACACTCTTATACCCTACTGGCCTTTAAAATTACTACACCATGAAGATGACGTGCTACAGACCGAAATTTAATCGACAGGAAGAAGATGCTTTGGTATGCAAATGATTAGCTTTTCAGAGCATTCACACAAGGTTGGCGCCGGTGGTGACACCTACAGTGTGCTGACTGAGGAAAGTTTCCAACAGATTTCTCATACACAAACAGCAGTTGACCGGCTTTGCCTGGTGATGCCTCATATAAGGAGGAGAAATGCGTACCATCACGTTTCCGATTTTGATAAAGGTCGGATTGTAGCCTATCGCGATTGCTGTTTACCGTATCACGACATTGCTGCTCGCGTTGGTCGAGATCCAATGACTGTTAGCAGAATATGGAATCGGTGTGTTCAGGAGGGGTAATACGGAACGCCGTGTTGGATCCCAACAGCCACGGATCACTAGCAGTCGAGACGACAGGCATCTTATCCGCATGGCTGTAATGGATCGTGTTGCCACGTCTCGATCCCTGAGTCAACAGATGGGGGCGTTTGCAAGACAACAACCATCTGCACCAACAGTTCGACGACGTTTGCAGCAGCATGGACTATCAGCTCGGAGACCATGGCTACGGTTACCCTTGACGCTGCATCACAGACGGGAGCGCCTGCGATGGTGTACTCAAGGACCAACTTGTGGGTACGAATGGCAAAACGTCATTTTTTTCGGATGAATCCTGGTTCTGTTTACAGCATCATGATGGTGGCATCCGTGTTTGGCGACATCGCGGTGAACGCACATTGGAAGCGTGTATTCGTCATCGCCATACTGGCGTATCACCCGGTGTGATGGTATGTGGTGCCATTGGTTACACGTCTCGGTCACCTCTTGTTCGCATTGACGGCACTTTGAAAACTGTACGTTAAATTTCAGATGTGTTATGCCCCGTGGCTCTACCCTTCATTCGATCCCTGCGAAACCCTACATTTCAGCAGGATAATGCACGACCGCATGTTGCAGGTCCTGTACGGGCCTTTCTGGATACAGAAAATGTTCGACTGCTGTCCTGGCCAGCTCATTCTCCAGATCTCTCAACAATTGAAAACGTCTGGTCAACGGTGGCCGAGCAACTGGCTCGTCACAAGACGCCAGTCACTACTCTTGATAAACTGTGGTATCGTGTTGAAGCTGCATGGGCAGCTGTACCTGTACACGCCATCCAAGCTCTGTTTGACTCAATGCCCAGGCGTATCAAGGCCGTTATTACGACCAGAGGTGGTTGTTCTGGGTACTGACTTCTCAGGATCTATGCACCCAAATTGCGTGAAAATGTAATCAAATGTCATTTCTAGCATAATATATTTGTCCAATGAATACCCGTGTATCATGTGCATTTCTTCTTGGTGTAGCAATTTTAATGGCCAGTAGTGTAGATTTTTAGCTTTATCTCTTTTAATAGCCCCCACCCCACCCTTAAGGAGAGGATAGAACTGATAGTAAGCAGCACACCTTTACTTCAGGCCCTATCTATCTTTTTACAAAGCGTTGCGTTTCTGTCAAGCTTAAGGCCAAGAGAGACTACCCGAGTCGGTCCACTGCATATTTTTGCCGACCACAGAAATAAAGCAGTCTGGGATGATTCTGGCTGCATGAATTTTTATTTTACAGATATTATACCAATTGTATGTCCATCCTTTTAGCAGGAGGTCTCTGGGATGACGGCCGTTTACTATTGCAACAAGTAAATAAAAACACCTACAGCTGTCCTTACGATTTTATTTTATTTTATTTTGTCGCTACCAGTTTCAACGCTTCAGTGCCAACTGTCAACTGGTAGTTGATGGTTGGAGTGCTGGCACATTCTCTGCGTGTCCTGTAATTCTGGCAACAGATGTGGTATGCATGGGGATCATATCAACCTGTATCGCATCAAAAACAGCCTGAAGATGACGCACTGAAACGTTGAAACTGGTAGCGACAAAATAAAATAAAATCATAAGGAAAGCTGTAGGTGTTTTTACCCTAGGACACCTAACGGGGGGGTTCGTTGAACCAAAAATTTTTTTATGTCCCCTGCTTTTGCCCAAGTAACTTCCATACTACATATTCCCTTTGAGTTATTGTTTGTTGGCTATTTTATGAAACATTAGTGTCAATATATTTTATAGAAAATTCCTGCTTTGAAAGAAAAAATAGACAAACTTATTATGGTCCCAACAAATCCCCCCCCCCCCCTTAGGCTTCCATGTTATAGAAAATTTCCCTTAGTGGTATTTCATATGTAGAGACAACAATACAAGTTAGTTCCTTGTTGGTTGCTATTCTTGATATTCACAACAATCGGTTTACTTTGAGAGGAAGTGATTGTTTATGTCAGTCAGTTGTTATTTATCTTGTAAACTTGCGGTGTGTTAGTGCAGTTCCCTACTGTTCGCACCCAGACCTAGAAATGACTAAAAGAATACGTGAGTCGTCTTTAGAAAGAGTTCTGAATGAAATTTTAGATGAAGATTCTGACTCGGGGAATGAAAGTGAATATGAGGATGGTGTTATGGAGTATGGTTCAAATGGCTCTGAGCACTATGCGACTTAACTTCTGAGGTCATCAGTCGCCTAGAACTTAGAACTAATTAAACCTAACTAACCTGAGGACATCACACGCATCCATGCCCGAGGCAGAATTCGAACCTGCGACCGGAGTGGTCGCTCGGCTCCAGACTGTATTGCCTAGAACCGCACGGCCACTCCGGCCGGCCGACATTCCAGTACTTTCCTAAAAGAAGCACAGGAGGGTCTGTAACTTTGGAAGGACGAGTTTCTTGTGTCAAATGGGTACACAGCCGACTTATATATACCCTTCCCTCCACGGGCCGTCCGTAAGCGGTGCGCACTTGGGGCTTGCGTCGAGGGCCTAAGTGGCGATTGCACCGGCAGCTGTGGCCGATGACACCATCTGCGGCCCGCCGGCAGCATGCGGCCCGGATCAGCTGTTCCCGAGACCCGTGCTTCTCAGCCGTATTTAATAATAGTATTCTTTTAACACCTAACAGCCAAATCCAAAAACGTTAACTGATTTTAAGAGCTTCACAAGAGTATATTTCTCTTTCTTAGTAACACACGAACATATTTATATAGACATTGATATTTTAAGATGTGCTTAGTTTGAACTGACGTTCGTGAATTCGACCGTGAGCTAACTACAGTTCGACGCTTACGTCAGGGGTAGAGTGATATATAGAGCAGCCACTGTGGGATTAGAGAATATGACACAGGGAGTATTTTATGATTTGTCTTCCAGTGCTAACCATCCAACGAGCGTGCGCACATTGCATCAATCAGCTGCCATGGTATAAATGCGAAACGAAAGTAACATGGATTCTTGAATGCGCATTATAGACAAACGGTCATCTTCAAATGTGGCACATGTTTTTAGCAAGTAATATGAAATCAAATTAAGGTTCTTGTAATACAATCCAATTAGTAGGCTAGCAGAAAAATGAAATTCAAAATATTCAGTAAAAGTCTGTGATCGTGTCTCATATTGTAAATGCTGTTATTAATTAATATAACATACTAATTCATGTAGGTTACCAATTAACAGTCAGATCGGTAGGGGAAAGTGAGGTAAAATGACCAGGACAGGAAGAGAGGTAACTACATATCTTGCCCGTCCAATCGGGAAAAGTGGCCATGGTGTTCACCCCACTAACATGTAAGAGTTAGTTACGTCCATAAACATGCATAACGCAACAGGTAAAACTGAGTTCTAATCCCTTTTAAATGCAAACCTCTCATCCGCAATTCTATCCCTTAGTGACAATTTTGAATTAATTAATTAGTAGTTTTTAAAACCATCTTCGTTCCAAATAGCCTAATGCGAAAATGCGATTGAAAGTGGTGCAGCCACTTGGTATTCTTTTAGACACGAGGGTGTGAAAACACCTAAAAAATGTGCTCGGAAGTCTGAACAACAAACAGTAGGTCCTGTTGCACTGTACACTGTTTCCGCTTAGGTAAGGAAAATTGGTCATTATGTAAGCCTTCAGAAAAATGCGTCTAGTTCCAGTATATTATTTTCTTTTTCGCTTAAAAATATTGATTGCGATGCCTTATAATATGTAGATTCAAAACTTGTAGGTGGTAAGCTTCTATCAGCAACCATGGTCTATTAAAAATTGAATCTTTCTTCGAATGGACATTTAGCCTCCTTCTCCTTGTAATGCGGCCTGTGGTGTCGCCCTACAATATCAACTGGCTCTTAAGGGAAAAGGTTTGGAGACCACTGGTCTAGACTGTCCGTCCGTCCAGGCCGAAAGAACATTGTGTCAGCTGAGTATCTTCTTGTAACTCTTCAGGCTTTCCCGGCGATCTAATGACATCTTGGGTTGTTGGGTGTTCTGCCGGATGTCAGCGTCGTACTTGCACGATATTTCGGTCACATAGCTCGTAACCTTCATCAGGTGCGACCTGAGACTGCTCCTCGAGTTTTTTTTTATAAAGGATGGGGCCCCTCCACGCCCACACCAACGTGGTGATCAACACAAAAGTTCTACTGTCACCTCCGTAAATATGTTAGTTTTTGAATCAGGCGTCACAGGATGCAGGCTGTGATGTTGTCCATGCGTCTGGGTAGGATTACTCATTAACATGGTCCATCAGGAGGTAGAAGTGGTCGAAAACGATTGAAGGGTAGCGGTTGTAAGGGGAGAGGAAAAAAAGTGCCAAGGCCAGCGCCAAGGGAAAAAAACCTCTGCGACAGTAGGACGGGTAGTAAGGGCAGTAGCGGCTTGCTAGTTGCGACAGAGCATGCAAGGTGAGGGGTGGTTAGCGTGAGGTATCGTGCGACGTTACCTATGTACTGCGTGGTCGTTAGCTGGGTCAGTCCGGTGCTGCGGCTGGGTTCTCTTGTAGTCTCCTGGGCCGGCCGCAGTGGCTTCCTCCCTGTAACATAAAAGTTCGGCGCGGCAACGCGTGCGCTGCTGTTAGGCCCTCTACTGCGCCTTGTCGTCAGTGACTTGGTGCAGCTTCATCAGGCTGGCGCAGAACGACGGTGATCGGCTACCGTACAGCGTCCTCCTCTACTGCACGGCGCAACCCTTCTGCCATGCAGCTGTGAGCTGCTCCGCTTGTCCAGTGATCTGCGCCGCTTCAGCGTCGGAGAGATGCACGCCGTTCGCTCGCGCTTGCGCGATGACGGCTGCCTTTCTGTCTTCTCGGTCCCTTGGGGGCGGCGTCGCCACCGGCTCCTCTGGGGCGGCGGTTGTCTTCTTTGCGCCTCTCACCTGCGGTGCTGCTGGAACAAAAGCTGGGATAGGCGCGCGAACGTCCTTCTGCGAGGTCGCAGGAGTGTTCGCAGGTACGACTGCACTGAGGCCTTGGGCGAAGACTGCTCGCAGTTGCCTCAAGGCCTCTTTCTTCTCTGCAGCCACGGCGGCTGCGAAGGCAGCCCTCTCCGCCGCCATGACGGCTTTGAGGGCTGCTGTGGCCTCCTTCACGGCGGTGCCGAGTTCGAGGTCACATCTCTTCACGGGAGGGCGAGCTGCGTCCTGGCTGCCCGTTTCCGAGCGGCCGTCCCCGCCCCTGGCAGGTGGATCTGCTGCTGCGCCGTCCCTCAGCTGCACCGGGCTGTTCTGCGCCCTACGCCGTTTCCAACGTCGTCTTCTCTTCTGCTGCTGCGTCGGTGCGGCCGCGGCCGCTTCGCCGCCCCCGGCACGATTGCGGCTTGAGAAAGCCGCACAACCGCGCCAACTGGCGACGTGCGGGCCGCCACACCGGACACAAGTCGGCAGAGCGTTGCTGCCGCGGTCGCAGGCGCGGCTGTCGTGCTCACCTGAGCATTTGACGCACCGCGCCGCGTTGCGGCAATACTTCGCAACATGGCCCTCGCCCTGGCACCTGAAGCACTGGGGCTGAGGGTCCATGGCGGTCGGGTGAGCCTCCGTCGTAACCGGGAAGCCCAGCAACTTCCGCAAGTCGAAGATGTCGCTCCCGCCGTCGACCGTTTGCACGGTCACGGCATAGAGCGGCGCCCTCTTCCTGTTGGTCCGGTTGTGCAACCTTGCGGCTGCATTACCAAACCCGGCTCGCAGCAGCCCTTCCCGGACCGCTGCCTCATCACAGCACCAAGGTAACCCCCTGAGGAGTGCCTTTAGTCGTCTTCATCCTTCCTACGGAAGGTGCCTTCACACGCGCCGGCGGCGCTTCGACGATGTGGTCGGCCACTGCGACCTTCATCGCCCTGTGGTCGGCCACGTTTGCTGCATGAACGCAGATCAGCGAGTCTGTATCGACAGACTCGTAGACCACCTCGTTCCGAGCGCAATTCGTCATGGTGTCGAACAGCGCTGTCCATCCGCCTTTGCACTTGACGTACAAAGGGTGGACAGGCCGCGACTCGTCTTCTCGGGAGTTCCTTGCACGGTCGGCAGACTCAGTGAGTTGCACAACCGAAGGACCCTTCATAGCGGCAGGTTTCCTCTGCGCACCCTTCTTTCCCATGCTGCGAGGCGCAGAACACAACAATTTGCACGCGTTGTAAGAACAACGCACGACAATCTGCTCTCCGCGGCGCCCACAGCACAGAAAACCTCTTCACGAGTGGACCTGGTCCAGTATTTATGCCTATGGCCTTCCCCTGCCACCAACGGCTGCAGGCGCTTCCTCTGTGGTCCGCGCCCATTCCCTGCGACCTGCTGGAGCGTTGCTGCTCCGTTTTCCGTCCGCTGCGGTTCTAGGTGTTCCCTCTGCGGTCCGCGCCCACCAAACCCGCTCCTGGGGGTTTCCTCTACGGTCTGGAGTACCAAGCATTCCCCCTGCGGTCCGCGCCCGCGCCCGCCCCTTTGCTACGACCCCTAGAAACGTACCCATTTCAGGTTTCGTCAGTGCAGTAGAGCAAGTTGCAGCCACACTTCCACCTAATGTGGCAGAGGAAGTCCGCCGAGAGACCTGCAGGGCCCTCACCAAGGCCAGGCCGCCGAAATCGAACATCACAACCGAGGAGAGGCTTGCACTCAAGAAACTCCGGGAAGACAACAGCATTGTGGTACTGCCAGCAGACAAAGGGAACTCCACTGTCATCTTGCAGCGGGTGGATTATGATGAGAAAGTACGCCAACTTCTGGAGGACCTTGAATACAGAATTCTGGAGTGTGACCCCATGGACAAGGTGGCCAAGAAGACTAGTGCTCTCTTGAAGGAAACAGGGATACCCCATAAGATCATCAGACAACTACGGGAAAAAGCGCCAGTGCCACCTAGACTGTATGGTCTGCCTAAAATACACTAGGAGGGCGTGCCCCTACGTCCAATTGTCAGTAGTATTGGGGCACCTACGTACACAACAGCCAAGTACTTGAAAGGTATCCTGTCTCCATATGGGGGCAAATGTATTCACCACATCCGCAACTGAGAAGATTTCCTGCAATGCCTCAAGCAACTGCACATCACAGATTCGGACATCATGGTTAGTTTTGATGTGGTATCGCTGTTCACCAGGGTCCCACTGAAGGACTGACTAGAAGTGATTGCAGAGAAATTTGACGGTGCTCTGTTGGACCTGTTCAGTCATACACTGACATCCACGTATTTCCTGTACAGAAACCAATATTACGAGCAAACCGAAGGTGTAGCTATGGGCAGCCCACTGTCCCCTGTGGTTGCCAACATGTTTATGGAGAGTTTTGAGGAGAGGACATTGGAGACGGGCACATTTAAACCCACATGCTTCTTAGGTATGTGGATGACACCTTCATGATCTGGCCACATGGGATGGACAGGCTCAATGAGTTCCTTGAACATCTTAACTCATGCCACCCTAATATCAAGTTCACCATGGAACTGGAGAAGAATGGCCAGCTGCCATTTCTGGATGTACTAGTCCAGAGGAAAGCAGATGGATCAATTGGCCACAGTGTACCAAAAACCAACACACACTGATTTATATCTATAGGCCAGTAGCTGTCACCACCCTGCACAGAAGAATGGGGTTCTGAAGACTTTGGTCCACAGAGCATATGCCCTGTCAGACCAAGAGAATCTACCTATAGAGATAGAACGTCTCAAAACAGTTTTCTCCAAGAATGGATACACGGACAGACAAATTGAGAGGGCACTCCAACCAGCCACTATACCACAGGTTCCTGAAGAAGACCAAGATGAAACAAAGAATGTGGCATATCTGCCCTATGCTGGCTCTATTTCTGCAAGAATCAGTAGGATCCTCCGTAAACACAACATCAAGTGTGTTTTCTGTCCATCCAACAAGATCGGGGGACTGCTGGGGAGTGTCAAAGACGACCTGGGGTTACGAAAACCAGGGATTTACAATATACCTTGTCAATGTGGCATGTCCTACATTGGCCAGACGACAAGAACTGTGGAGATCAGGTGCAAAGAGCATCAGAGGCACACTAGATTAAGACAGGTGACTAAGTCAGCCATTGCTGAACACTGTCTAGAACTAGATCATGCCATGAAGTATGAGGATACCAAGATTCTAGCACAAACACCCAGATTTTTGGACAGTGTTATAAGAGAATCGATAGAAATTAAAATGGCTGACGATGTTATGAACCGTGACACAGGGTACCAGCTAAGCAGAGCCTGGGATCCGGCTCTGGAATTAAAGGAGCAACGAGGCCAGCTGCAACACTACACAAACAGAAGAACCAGAGACATGGAGATGGAAAACGAGCCGCTGACGGACTGCCAGGCGCACCAGACCGAAGATGGAACACCCAGAAGTGGGACTGGTGGGCGCAGACCGCAGAGGGAACATCCAGAGCCCCAGCGGACGAAAAACGGAGGTGCCTGAAGGTCGTTATTTATCGTCTCTTGGTATTTCTTCCAGTCTGCTTTCGAGTACAGTCGTATGGTTCTGGAGGTTTGTGAGGGTGGAGGAAGATTAATTGCAGTTGTGCTAAAGAGAATGGGGAGGTGGTCGCTCGTAATGCTGTCTCCTATTGTTGCTGCGGTCATGGTGTCTGTCAAACTAGGACTGTGCAGGATGTGGTCGGGAAGGGAGTTGCCACCGTGTCCTACGAAGGTGTAAGTCATCATCGGGATTCTAGTAGCGTTTTCCATTGTTAGGAAGTCCAGGAGCGCTTCGCCGTTTCTGTTGTTGCCTGTGTCGCCAAGGAGTTCGTGTCTGGCATTAAGATCACCCATTAAGACGAGTGGACCTGGTTCAGTATTTATACCTATGGCCTTCCCCCTCCACCAACAAGATTCGCGCGAGAGATGTCGAAGCGAACGGAGCTACGTACTGCGAAGGGTGTGGCAGATCGCCGTCCGGCGGAGCTTGTTACGTCGGCGGCCCCATGTGGCCCCCCACTTATGACGGACCACGCAACGAATGAGGACATGATGGATATCGCTGTGGATGCGCTTACAGTTCCGCTTCCGGAGTCGGAAGAAGACGAGCCGTCTGCCGTACCACCACCTCGTCGGCAATCCGGCAAAAGCAGAAGAAGATACAGCCCCTACCGGCGGGCGCAGCTCACCGGCTGAGAAGCGACCGAAACAAACGCCTGCTGACGATGCTGACGGATTCACTCGCCCGAAGCGACGCCATACAGCGCGACGACGGGTGCTGTCCACCCACGAGCCGGCATCCACTGCTAACACTTTTGCTGCCCTTGAGGATGCCCCAGAGGAACCACCGCGCCCTTCCACGGCGCCAAGGAGGGATGCGCCACTTCCGCCGATCGTTCTGAAATACGAAGGGACCTTCCGGCAGCTGCAACAGCTTCTCAATAGCTGGACGACGGCAGTCTACAATGTGAAGGTCGCCGGACGAGACATGTACAAGATTACGCTGCGCTCAGCAGACGACTACCGACGCGTGACGCAGGAGGCGTCTGAAAGGGCAATCCCTTTCTTCACTCACGCCACCACACCGGACCGCGTCCTAAAGATTGTCATCCGGCATCTGCCCTTCAACATGGAGCCGGATCACATTCAAGAAGAACTCGAAGAGCTCGACTTCAGTGTCAGAACTGTGGTCAAGATGAAGCAGCCCAAGTCACGTGACTACATGCCCCTGTTTCTCGTCATCGCAACCGATACAATCGAGAACAGGAAGCTCTACCAGCTCACCCGACTCGCCAACGTCTCGGTGACCACAGAAGACTTGCGCGCCAAGAGAGGCCCTGTTCAGTGCTACTGGTGCCAGGGCATCAACCATGTCGCCCGGCATTGCTCCATGCCTGAAAAATGTGTGAAATGCGCCGGTGCACACCCAGCGAAGGCCTGCCCCATCCCTCGGAAGCAGCAGCCAACGTGCGCTCTCAGTGGGGGCGCTCACGTTGCCAGCTACCGCGGCTGTGAAGCTTGGAGACGCGCCAGTGCTCGTCAGCGAGGCCAGCCAGTCGCCGCGAAACAGAAGAAGTCTGCCAAGGCTGAACCTACAATCTCCCACGCCACGGTTGTCGCCAGAGGACTGGCGCCCCGCCGACCCAACAGCGATGACGCCGACCATGCAGGCCCACAGGCACGTCGCCGCAATGACGACTCACACACCCGCGATGTTTTTGAAGACGCAGGGGCACGACATCCACTACTAAACTGTGCCACTCCACCTGTGCAGAATTCGTCGGACCCGGAACCGGGACCCTCCTCTGCTGCCCTACCCGTGACGTCTGGTGCACGCTCCCAACGCCGCGGCGGCCGGCGCCAGACGGGGGGTCGCACAACCAACGCTCCAGAAGAAGCCACATACAATGGCGAAGAGGTGGCCACTTCCATCGGCACCAGAGAAGATACGGCTCCCGCCGCCTCCGCCACGGACATCGCCAGTCTAATTACTCAACTCACCGCACTTGTGGCGAGCACAACAAAACTGCTTGATGTCCTCACGCAGCACCTGACTGCTGCACAGAAGATTGCCGCTCCGGCAGCCACCAGACGCTCCTCCACTACTCATTATGGGAAGTGTTAGAGGACTCACGGTCGTCGCGTGGAACACCCTCTGTATACGCACACAAGCTGGCGAATTTCGTCAATTTCTTCGTGATGAAGCCGTGGACATCTGTCTGCTCAGCGAAACCCGCCTTAAACCAGGCATTGCAGTCAAAGCGCCGAACTACTCCTGTTACCGTGCTGACAGGCCAACTGCCGGCGGAGGAATGGCCATCTACATACGGAATGGGATCCGTCACCACCAGATTCAACTGCCGCCGCTCGTGACTCTGGAGGCGATTGGAGTTGTCGCGCACACGTCGGCGGGAGCCATAACCTTCATTGCCATCTACAAACCACCGTCGCATCCGTGGGTAGATGCGGACTTAGAATCTCTTCTCTCCATCGGAGGCAAGCTGTTCATCGCTGGAGACTATAACTCCAAGCACGTCGCTTGGCGTTCACGACTCACCAACAGAGACGGACGCCGCGTCCTACGAATCGTGGATCGCAATGACGCCGTGGTCGTGGGTCCCTATGATCCCACCATCTTCCCCGCTAATGGACAATCGGACATCGTCGACTTCGCGGTCGTGAAAGGCATTCCGCACCGCATCCTCCCCTCGACACGGAATGTTCTCTCCTCTGACCATGTGCCAGTTGTTTTTGACGTCGACCTCGACCCACTGCAGTTACCCAGGCGTGGGGTGTCACTCTCTGGAGTCAACTGGGATCTCTTTCGCCACACCCTGACCGAGTCCCTAGCTGGGATGCCACCTGTAGACGACGCAGACGCTGAAGATTCCCTCCTCCACTTCACGGACGCCGCCCTCGCTGCAGTCGCAGAAGCGGCTCCGCCCAGACGCGAGCGCCACGACCACTCTCGACAGCTGCCCCCCGATCTCCTTGCACAAATTGCCGAGAAGAACAGAGTGTACCGCGAATGGCAGCGAACACGGAACCCCGCCACCAAACGGCAACTCAACCGTATGCGGCGCGAAATCACGGTGGCTGTGGACAATCACCGCAACCGAGAGTGGGCTAGCCGTGTGGCGACTCTTCAGCTTGACGATGGGTCTGCCTGGAGGACCACGAAACACTTCCTACGGCGAATGCAGCGTATGCCGCCTCTCCGAACTGCAACCGGCACTGTCTGTGAACCAAACGCGAAGGCTGATGCCCTCGCCGATGTTTTTGAAGAGAACTTCAAGCCTGTAGAGTATCCACTGGCCGCAGAACATGAAGCGATGGTCGCCGACCGGCTCCCTCGCTATCTGGAAACGGAGGGCGATGATGACATAGAGGCCACAACACCTGAATAAGTCTCGACGGCTCTCAAGGCCCTCAATCCAAAGAGAGCTGCAGGCCCTGACGACGTTTCCACTGCCATGCTGAAACAACTGCCTGAGGACGCCTCTACTCACCTGGCTGCAATCTTCAACAAGATCTTTCTCACCGGTCACTTTCCCCTGCAGTGGAAGTATGCTGAGATTGTGGCTATTCCTAAGATGGGAAAAGATCTCCGGCAGCCGAAGAGCTATCGCCCAATTAGTCTGCTGCCTGCCATCTCGATAGTTTTCGAGCGCATCTACCTGAAGCGGCTACAGCAACACGTCACTGCCGAAGCTCTACTCCCAGATGCCCAGTTCGGCTTCCGTAAGGGCCACTCTACGGAGCACCAACTTCTCCGACTCGTGGAAGAAGCCTTCTATTCCCTGGAGAGGCGCGAATACTTTGGAGCAGTCTTCCTTGATGTTTCGCGCGCTTTTGACAGCGTCTGGCACAATGGGCTGCTCTTCAGACTTCTCGAAATGGGGGTCCCTGGATCCCACATCCGTCTGCTACGGTCCTTCCTCGATGGACGGACTTTTCACGTTCGTGCAGAAACTGGCCTGTCAACAGTCCGTCCCATCAGAGCAGGCGTGCCGCAAGGGTCGGTCTTGGGGCCGATCCTGTACACGCTCTACACGGCTGATAAGCCGACGGTCCCTCGTGTGCACCTAGCACTGTACGCCTACGACACTGCGCTCTACTCACGAAGTATGCGCGCGGACACACTTCGCCAGAGGTTGCAGCACGCTGTCGACACCCTAGCCGATTGGGCCGTCAAGTGGAAACTGCAGTTCAACGGCGCCAAGACGCAATTTTTCATTGCAACCCGTTGTGTCATCCCAGCCGCTCTGCCCCCACTCGTCGTTGGAGGCAGTCCTGTCAACTGGCGACCGACAGCGCAGTATCTTGGGGTCACCATAGATCGCCGCCTCACCTGGGGCCCACACGTGAAGGGCGTCGTAAACAAAGCAAGGGGTCGACTTCTCCAGCTCTACCCCCTGCTCAACCCGACGTCGACTCTTCCTCCGCGATTGGGCGTCACGTTGTACAGGGCGCTAATCCGCCCTGTCTTCGATTACGCGGCTGTCGTCTGGGGGAATGCGGCAGACGACCACCTGAAGAAACTACAATCTCTGCAGAACAGGGCTCTCCGCCTCGCGCTGCACCTGCCGCAGGACTTCCCATCTGGACCACTGCACGACCTCGCTGAGGTCCGCAAAGTCAAGGACCACGTCCGTATGGTTGCCCACCGCTTCTACGAACAGGCGCGGCAATCCGAGAACCGGTACATACGCTCTCTGGGGCAGAAGATACGGCGCAATGCCAACACACGCTGGCCCCAGCTCCTTACGGCATAGGCTGTAACTGAAGAAGAAACCAGAGTGGAAACAACCAGAAGCCAATCACCTCTAGAAGACGCACCATCAGAATTAATAGGAGGCAAAACATGTATATGTTGTGAACTCCGCTTTACTCGAAGACTGAAGTTTCTTCGCGAAGAAGCCACGCGGCCTCCACTAACGGCTGCAGGCGCTTCCTCTGTGGTCCGCGCCCATTCCCTGCGACCTGCTGGAGCGTTGCTGCTCCGTTTTCCGTCCGCTGCGGTTCTAGGTGTTCCCTCTGCGGTCCGCGGCCACCAAACCCGCTCCTGGGGGTTTCATCTACGGTCTGGGGTACCAAGCGTTCCCCCTGCGGTCCGCGCCCGCTCACCACGACCTGTTGGAGCGTTGAAAATGGTAACTACTGTAATTTCGAAAGTTTGTCCGCCTGAAAATGTACTGTTGTCCCAAGCATATTGCAACAAACGGTGTATTTCTATCGCTGCTCGTTTAGTTTTTATTGCCGTTTCAAATATACCGGTCATTTTTGAAACACCCTGTATGAACACGTCGGTCTACTTAAGTGCAAAAACAAAGCTTTGCCAGGTGCTCGCAGTGTTGTCAGTCTCATCACGATTCCCACACATCTCGTAAAAAGACATAATTTTCTATGCTACTTCAGGTGAGACATCTTGATATTTCTGCCGAAGTCCTCCCACCTGGAACACAACAATACTAACCCTGATTTACGTGTTACATTTCGTTTTAACAGCAAAAGAAAATCTGCAGATCGTCCCTTTCCCTAGCTATCTATTATTTTCTCTTAATTACAAACATTTATATTTTACACCCACCTTTTTTCCAACTAGTTTAATTTTCTTTGTAACTCATTCTTATTGCCCTTATTTTTATTGCTCAAAACAGTTTGTGATAGTAACGCGAAACAATGTACGATTATTTGTAAAATGTACGTCATGTTTTTAAATTATTGTGCAGCGGGTCTTTGAATATGCAAGCAATGAAACGAAATGAATTCCTGAAACAGCTCAACGCAAATGCTGGGATGGTTCTCTGAAAAGAATATATTCGATTTCCATCTCTAATCCGAGGTTGTGTGCCGTCTCTAGACCTCGTCGTCGACAGTATTTTGAACCAAATCTTTTCTTCTGAGGGGGGCAATCGCTCAGATGTGATACATTCGAATCAGGAATCCCGTTCAAGTCCTAGCGGTGGAAGACATTTTCTTTTCTGGTTTCTCTCGTGCCTTTGCCCCGAATTGGGGCAGAATCAGCATGGTTATTAAGGGATTTGGCTCGGATGTCTTTCCTATTGTTGTTGTTGTGGTCTTCAGTCCTGAGACTGGTTTGATGCAGCTCTCCATGCTACCCTATCCTGTGCAAGCTTCTTCAACTCCCAGTACTTACTGCATCCTACATCCTTCTGAATCTGCTTAGTGTATTCATCTCTTGGTCTCCCTGTACGATTTTTACCCTCCACGCTGCCCTCCAATGCTAAATTTGTGATCCCATGATGCCTCAGAACATGTCCTACCAACCGGTCGCTTCTTCTTGTCAAGTTGTGCCACAAACTACTCTTCTCCCCAATTCTATTCAATACCTACTTATTAGTTATGTGATCTACCCTTCTAATCTTCAGCATTCTTCTGTAGCACCACATTTCGAAAGCTTCTATTCTCTTCTTGTCTAAACTATTTATCGTCCACGTTTCACTTCCATACGTGGCTACACTCCATACAAATACTTTCAGAAACGACTTCCTGACACTTAAATCTATACCCGATGTTAACAAATTTCTCTTCTTCAGAAACGCTTTCCTTGCCATTGCCAGTCTACATTTTATATCTTCCCTACTTCGACCATCATCAGTTATTTTGCTCCCCAAATAGCAAAACTCCTTTACTACTTTAAGTGTCTCATTTCCTAATCTAATTCCCTCAGCATCACCCGACTTAATTCGACTAGAGTCCATTATCCTCGTTTTGCTTTTGTTGATGTTCATCTTATATCCTCCTTTCAAGACACTGTCCATTCCGTTCAACTGCTCTTCCAAGTCCTTTGCTGTCTCTGACAGAATTACAATGTCATCGGCAAACCTTAAAGTTTTAATTTTTTCTCCATGGATTTTAATACCTACTCCGAATTTTTCTTTTGTTTCCTGTACTGCTTGCTCAATATACAGATTGAATAACATCGGGGAGAGGCTACAACCCTGTCTCGCTCCCTTCCCAACCACTGCTTCTCTTTCATGTCCCTCGACTCTTATAACTGCCATCCGGTTTCTGTACAAATTGTAAATAGCCTTTCGCTCCCTGTATTTTACCCCTTCCACCTTCAGAATTTGAAAGAGAGTATTCCAGTCAACATTGTCAAAAGCTTTCTTTAAATCTACAAATGCTAGGAACGTAGGTTTGCCTTTCCTTAATCTTTCTTCTAAGATAAGTCGTAGGGTCAGTATTGCCTCGCGTGTTCCAATATTTCCTATTACCACCCCATTAACCAACCGGAACGAAATATATATGTCTCAACTGCCTGTGTATAGTGTTATTGATGAGCTATTCTGCAATCGTCAGAATTTGACTGACATGTCTTGTGAACAAGTAATACAAGATTCTCCAATACTAACTCAAATTTACAAGTATTCTTAAGTCTTTGCTCGATGAAAACCGTCTTGTGCCCGCCCAATAAATCACGGGCGTTACTGTGGAGCGTGAATGATTACCTTCGTTTACGGGAGGCTGGTGTATACCAGATTATTCCGTACCACTGTGGCAAGACATATATGGGACAGAAAGTGCGCAATATTGATCAGGGCCGAGAACACCTGCGGCACACACGACTGACGTATCCCAACAAGTCCGCGGTAGCTGAGCAGCGTTTGTCCGACATTCACGCGATGGAATACGAATGCACCATGATTTTAGCACAAACGCCGAAATACTGCGACAAGGTCAGTTAGAGAGGCCAGTGGAATACGGGAGGCTGGGAAGTTGAAGATGAACCACGCTCAGGGAGACTTTCAACTTCAAACACCGAAGAAAACATCGGAAGCGTGCGTGCGCTTATGAGAGCAGACCGATGATTAACAACAAGAATTATGGATGAACTGTTAAACTCTTTTACCGCGCATCAAATTTTGACCGAAGCTTTGCACATGCGAAAAATTTGTGCCAAATTGGTACCGAAAAGAAACCTCAGAATTGAGGAGAAGGACAATCAAATAAACGTGTGTGTTGATCTTCTTGAGAGAACTGCCAATGACGACGATGGTTCAGTCGTGAGATCACAGGTGATGAATCATGGATTTCTGAGTACAATCCTGAGACAAAGCGGCTAAGTGAGGAGTGACACACTGGGACATCTCTTCGATCAATAAAAAGCTCGAATGATTAAATCAAAGATCGAAGCAATGCTGATTTGCTTTCTTGACAGTAGGGATATCATCCATAAAGAATTTGTTCCCCCATGACAAATTGTCAGTCTCTTGTTTTACACAGATATTTTTACAAAGATATGTTACCGGACATTGCAGACAAGTGGATGCTGCGTCATGACAACGCCCCATGTCACACGCTCGCTTCCATCACGTAATTTTTTTATCTCAAAAAACATTCCTGTTGTTCCACAGTCCCCTTGTTTATCCGATCTGAGCCTTTGTGACTTTTTGCTTTTCCAGAATTTAAAAAATGTCTTAAAAGTACTTCATTTTGGGGCTCTGGAGAACATTAAAAGGAATGTGACCGAGATATTAAAGGCCCTACCACTTGAAGCTTTCCAGCGCTGCTACCAAGACTGGGAATAATGACTCTGCCAGTGTTTAGCTTCCGATGGGAAGTACTTTGAAGGGTACAATATTGTTGTTTGGAAGAAGAAACTTTGATTGATAACAGAACAGTTTCATTACTTGTCCCGCACACCTCGTATATTTCTAAATGAAATACACCATGAATGAAACCACTCAGAAACTATGGAAAATCTAAATCAGCATGGCCCAATGGGGATTTGAACCAATGTCCCACTTAATGCGAGTCCATTTTCTTAACCACTGCGCCACCTCGCTCGGTCTGTATCGGAGGGATGTGCAGAAATCTTACTCAGAAAGTGAGGTTCCTTTATTTATGAGATAGTGTTTACCGCCAGTAAGTAATTATACCCTCTGCCCTCGAAGGCGGAAGAGGCACGGAAAGCCAACAGCGCGCGAGGTGGGGCGTGCTGTGCGAGTCGTGTGGGTTCCAGTCCGCAAGATGCCAGGCAACAGTGAAGACACCCGGCCGTCTAGGGGGCAGGACGCGGCGCGCAGGGAGAGGCGTCGTTATCGTACGTATGATAACAACAATCTTACTTGCTAGGCAGTCGTAGGTCCCTGCCGTACCGGCATTGACCGCGGCGAGGCCCTGTGAAGGTCTGAACATGGTGCGTTTAAACTGGAATGAGGAAACCTGATAAATGTAGAGCCAACGGAAATCTGGACAACGCAACAACGCCGCTGCAGTTGGTCGTGCTACCAAGACTAGATGCCAGTAACGAAAACGTCTATGCTTCATGTCCATCCTCGGGCATAAAGAAACGATTTTAATCGTTAGTAACTTCGTCTATGTGATGTATAATTTTGCCTTCGGTGACGTCTATATTTGATACCTTGTATAAGTACAGAGACTCGCTGATTTGAGTAATGTGTTATATAAAGGTACTTAAGTACTCAGCGGAAACACGAGTTTATGGTTGCACTTAACAATTTACGACATAGGTGTTGCTATTGGATGCTGTCCAGAGTATAATTCAATCCCATATTCACCAGTGAACTTCCGGGAGAATATGGGAATATCGCATTGCTGTCCTGGGCAGGCTCGTCGCGTCGCGGAATTTGTTTACCGTTGCCTTCGACCAACTTGTTATGAATTGCATGCATATTGTGTAGCTGTGTGCCGGCCGCGGTGGCCGAGCGATCCTAGGCGCTTCAGTCCGGAACCGCGCGACTGCTCCGGTCGCAGGTTCGAATCCTGCCGCGGGCATGGATGTGTGTGATGTCCTTAGGTTAGTTAGGTTTAAGTAGTTCTAAGTTCTACGCGGCTGATGACCTCAGGTGTTAAGTTCCATAGTGCTCAGAGCCATTTTGTGTAGCTCTGTCGTTTATGTCTATGTGCTGTGTTCTTATGCAGTGTAGCTGCATTTTGTGTTATTACTCTGAGGTGACAAAAATCATGGGATAGTGATGTGCAAATGTACAGATGGCGGTAGTAATGCGTAAACAAGGTATAAAAGGGCAGTGCATTGGCGGAGCTGTCATTTGTACTCAGGTGACTCGTGTGGAAACGTTTCCGACGTGATTATGTCCGCACGAAAGGAGTTAAGAGAGTTTGCATATCGAAAATCGTTAGGGAATTCAGTATTCCGAGATCCACAGTGTCAGAAGAGTGCCAAGGATACCAAATTTCGGGCATACCTCTCACCACGAACAACGCAGTGACCGACGACCTGCTCTTGACGACCGACAGCAGCGGCGTTTGCGTAGAGTTGTCAAAAAAATGTTCAAATGTGTGTGAAATCTTATGGGACTTAACTGCTAAGGTCATCAGTCCCTAAGCTTACACACTGCTTAACCTAAATTATCCTAAGGACAAACACAAACACCCACGCCCGAGGGAGGACTCGAACCTCCGCACAGTCCATGACTGCAGCGCCGTAGACCGCTCGCCTAAGCCCGCGCGGCGTAGAATTGTCAGAGATAAGAGACAAGGAACATTGCGTGAAGTAACGACAGAAATCAGTGTGGGACTATGATGAACGTATCCGGTAGGACCGTGCGGCGCCATTTAATAGGCTTTGGCAGCAGACGACTGACGCGTGTGTCTTTGCTAAAAGATCTACATCGCTTGCTCCTGGGGTCGTAATCATATCGGTTGGAACCTAGACGACTGGAAAACCTTGGCCTGCTCAAGTGAGTCCCGATTTAGTTGGTAAGAGTTACTCGTAAGGTTCGAGTGTGATGCAGACCTCACAAACCCGTGGATCCAAGTTGGCAGCAAGGCATTTTGCAAGCATGTAGTTCAAAGATGGTTCAAATGGCTCTGAACACTATGGGACTTAACTGCTGTGGTCATCAGTCCCCTAGAACTTTAGAACTACTTAAACCTAACTAACCTAAGGACATCACACACATCCATGCCCGAAGCAGGATTCGAACCAGCGACCGTAGCGGTCGCGCGGTTCCAGACTGTAGCGCCTAGAACCGCTCGGCCACCCCGGCCGGCCAAGCTTGTAGTGGCTCCATAACGGTGTAGCCTGTGTTTCCATGTAATGGACTGTGTCCTCTGGTCCAACTGAACCGATCGTTGACTGGAAATGGTTATGTTCGGCTGCTTGGAGACCATTTGCAACCATTCATCCGCAGCTCATGGTCTCGCGGTAGCGTTCTCGTTTCCCGAGCACGGGGTTTCGGATTCGATTCCCGGCGGGGTCAGGAATTTTTCCTGCCTCGAGATGACTGGTTATTGTTGTGTCGTCTTCATCATCATCATTCATCCCCATTACGGTCGAAGGAAGGCAATGGCAAACCACCTCCACAAGGACCTTGCCTAGTTAGGCGGCGCGGGTCTCCCGCGTCTCTCCCCTACGCTCTGTAAATGAGTATGGGACTCATCATCATCATCATCATGGACGTCATGTTTCCAAATTTTCATGGATGACAATGCGCCATGCCACTGATCCCAAAATTGTTCGCGATTGGTCGGAAGAAGATTCTGGACAGTTTGAGCGAATGATTTGGCTACCCAGATCGCCTGACAGAATCACATCCAACATTGACGGCACATAATCGAGAGGTCTGTTTATGCACAAAATCTTGCACCGGCAACGCTTTCGCAATAATGGTGGGTTTTAGAGTCAGTATGGCTAAGTATTTCTGCAGGGGCTTCCATCGACTTGCTGAATCTATGACACGTCGAGTTGCTGCACTACGCCGGTTAAAAGGAGATCAGACACGATATTAGGAGGTATCCCATGACTTTTGTAATCTCAGTTTAAAGTCGAGAATGAAATGAGGGAAAGGGGAAAGGAGAATTCGAGGGCAGAGCTTAAACCGTTCCTCTCGAATAGCATGAAAGGTGCAATGTTCCTGGCCGCATTACGTGTTTTCATCTTTCGCCGTATGAGGATACGTCCAGCACTGTTGAACATGTTCGTTTTTGTTATCCAGGAGTCATAGTTTGGGGAAGCATAATGCTGCATGGTCTTACTGACCTCCAAATCGCCGGCCGAAGTGGCCGAGCGGTTCTAGGCGCTTCAGTCAGGAACCGCGCGATCGCTACGGGCGCAGGTTCGAATCCTGCTTCGGGCATAGATGTGTGTGATGTCCTTCGGTTAGTTAGGTTTAAGTAGTTCTAAGTTCTAGGGGACTGATGACCTCAGATGTTAAGTCCCATAGTGCTCAGAGCCATTTGAACCATGTTTTGAACCTCCAAATCTTCGGACACTGTACGCCCATGACAATGCGCGACCGCATCGAAAAGCTTAGGTGGAGGACCTCTTGGAACGAGAGGGTATTTGGGGAATACTCGCGACCCCGGTTAATCCCCTCCACGAATGCTCGCTCCTTCGACTTATTTCCCTCGGAGCACGTCGTGGGATACGTTGGGGAGACTTCCACATGCATCAATCCGCATGCACCAATGGTCATCCAGTAATTGTCAACCGCCCTGGTGGAGGAATGGAAAGACCTACCACAAGAATTCCTTTCCAGCATGGGGGTACACTGCAGAGCACGAATTGCCGTCCATGGTAATCACTAGAGACCGGATTATATGCATTTGCATGCTGCATGTGCATTTGTATATTTTCTCCTTTCCACCGGTTATTGCATATTTTAAGTAAAAACTAGTGACGATGAATATTTTCGCTCTATGTTTACAATATTTTAAAAATTTTGTCGCGAAGTCTCTAGCTCCATCTAGTTTTGATGTCTCACAGAATGACCGCGACCTAGAACTGCGTGCAATCGCTAATCGAGATGCCACTGCCTAGCGAAATCATTACAGAAGAGGATCAAGAACGGGCAGAGTCAATGCTCCTGCGCCCACGTCCCCCGTTAATCCCTTCCGCTGCCATACCGTAAGCGTTGGCAACAATTACATTAAACTAAGCAAGCTTTTAGTCGCACTTCCATTGTTTCAGTTTAGCTTTCTCTTTACTTGTACATAGCTGAAAGTGTTTACGACGTGTAGTGTGTAATGTGTTGTGCGCTATGCTGCCCGAAAAAAAAAAGAAACCTTTCATGGATACCTCAACATCCAGGAACATTTACATACGACGGAATTGTTTTATATTGCCGAGTTTGCGAGAACATCGTTTCGTGCAAAAACAAGTTTCAAATACACCAGCATGTTAAGACAAGTCTTCATATGACAGGAAAGCAGAAGAAAGCACCATGACAACAACTTCTGAGAACAGCATGTTGCAGTAGCTGTAATTTGTCCAAAGGTAACCAAATAAGTCGGTTTAACGTGGATTTATATGAAGCATTCGTTGCAAGCAATATTCCTCTCCACAAAGTTACAAACCCTATCCTCAAAGGCTTCCTGCGCAAATATTGCTTAAATCAAAATATACCAGATGAATCAACATCGTGTAAAAATTACATACCGACAATTTACGTAAATGTTCTGGAAGAAATACGCAATGAACTCAAGGACAACTTTATCTGGAGTTCAATCGACAAACTACAGACACTTGTGGCCGTTACACTGCAAATTTAATTGTTGGTGCTTTAAAAGAAGGGCCTTCTTCTTCCTATTTAGTGGCCTGCAAAGAACTTTTAAATCATTCTACGATCGCCAGATTTGTGAATGAGGGTACAAGAAAAATATTTCCAGAATCTTCTGTAGATGGAATTGTGTTTGTTTCAGATGCTACTCCCTATATGATCAAAGCAGGAAAAGCCCTCCGAGTATTTTATCCCAATTAGATTAATGTGACGTGCTTTGCTCATTGAGTACATCGCCTTGCTGAAGAAGTACTTTCCACGTGTGTGAATGTAAATAAACAGATTTCATCAACAAAGAAAGTGTTTCTGGAGGCTCCTGCTCCTATCAAGATCTACAAAGAAAAACTGCCAAATGTACTTTTACCTCTCGAACCAGTGGTAATTCGTTAGCGTACGTGGGTCGAAACTGTGTTGTTTTACAACGAACATTTCGAGATCATTGGAGGGATAGTAAACGACTTCGATAATGCAGAGGCTTTGCCAGTTAGCCAGTGCAAGGAAGCTTTTAATGATTCCAGCATTAAAAAAGACATTGCTGTGATAAGCACTCATTTTTCCCATATACCTGCCAAGTATTAACTCGGGTGATGCTGAGGGAGTTAGATTAGGAAATGAGACACTTAAAGTAGTAAATGAGTTTTGCTAATTGGGGAGCAAAATAACTAATGATGATCGAAGTAGAGAGGATATAAAATGTAGACTGGCAATGGCAAGGAAAGCGTTTCTGAAGAAGAGAAATTTGTTAACATCGAGTATGGATTTATGTGTCAGGAAGTCTTCTCTGAAAATATTTGTATGGAGTCTAGCAATGTGTGGAAATGAAACCTGGGCTATAAGTAGTATACTCAAGAAGAGAATAGAAGCTTTCGAAATATGGTGCTACAGAAAAATGCTGAAGATTAGGTGGGTAGATCACATAACTAATGAGGAAGTATTGAACAAAATTGGGGAGAAGAGAAATTTGTGGCACAAGTTGACTAGAAGAAGGGATCGGTTGGTAGGACATGTTCTGACGCATCAAGGGATCATCAGTTTAGTATTGGAGGACAGCGTGGAAGGTAAAAATCGTAGAGGGACACCAAGAGATGAATACACTAAGCAGATTCAGAAGGATGTAGGTTGCAGTAGGTACTGGGATATGACGAAGCTTGCACAGGATAGAGTAGCATGGAGAGCTGCATCAAACCGGTCTCTGGACTGAAGACCTCAACAACAACAACATTAAAAAGCTTGAGACTCAAGGTTTAGCGCTGAATGAATGTATTTAGCTAGTGAATAAAATTATTCTTGTGAACTCCTCATTGCCGGAAGGATTCCTAAGAAAACTTAAAGAAAAGTTTGAAATAATTTTAAACAATAATCCAGGCTTTGAAACCTTGTGCCAAATTGATAGTTTTATCAACAGCCGCGTGAACTTTTACCAGAAACAATAAGTGCCAACATAGCACCCAAATTCAAATGCTGACCAGTTACCTCAGTTGATATAGAACGGTAACGGTCCATAAAAATGTTTTGAGTGATCGAAGACTCAATCCTACTACCGAACATTTGGAACAGTACTTGGTCGTTTACGTTTACTTACTTTTGAATACATTGTGGGAGTGAACAGTGATCAATGTGTTACAAACATTTACTATCAGAAACAGTCTTGATCACAATTTATTTATTACGGTGACCGGTTTCGACCACTACTGTGGTCATCTTCAGACCAATGAGTAAGAACCTCCTTCTGGTGGTAAATCACCACCGTAATAAATAAATTGTGATGAAGACTGTTTTTGATTGTAAATATATGTTTACGTTTAAAATAGTAGAAAATTGTAAAATAAATTGCAAAAAATGCTTTGGTCCAATAGCATCAATTAAAAGTTAATGCTGTTCATAAAAATTCAGATCGTATGTTGTTTTTTAGATAAAATATTCCGGAGTGTTCGAGAGTGCCCCTCTGCGTGCGATATATCTCGAAGTTGGTCCTGTACATACCGATTGTTTCGCTGCAACTCACTCGCATCGCATCCGCTTGTTACCGACAACAACAGCAAAGAAGGAACAATTCTTGAAACACGGTATGCGTCTCCATTTTGCAGATTCTTAGAAAAAAATCCCATAAAGGCTTCCTTCCCTACATACCAGAAAGTATTCAGAAAATGATATCAGTGTTCTAAATGTATCGATTTTTCGCGCGGCCGGCGCTCTTC
The DNA here is from genome assembly GCF_023864345.2 of Schistocerca serialis cubense. NCBI lineage: Eukaryota > Metazoa > Arthropoda > Insecta > Orthoptera > Acrididae > Schistocerca > Schistocerca serialis. Next base: position 398,280,092 of record NC_064642.1, on the reverse strand, counting down.
AACGTAATTGATATGCAGAGGTTCGACTTTGAGATATAATGCGCGCTGTAACTACCATGTTTTTTTATTATTTGATCGTGCACATTTCGACACTTTTCATGCATTTTTAAGCATTTTTCATGCATATTTGCACTGCATATTTTAAGGTTGTTATGATGCATATAATCAGGTGTCGAGTAATCACACACTCGGCTTAAGACGCGTCTTCTGCCTTTTGTTATGTCCAAGGGATCATCAGGAATCGCGGTGACCCCAGTATAGTTACTGTCTTTGAATAAAAGTGTCTCTTCTGTTCGTCTCATTGCATATTTCTTTCAGCTTCCTCCTTACTACACTCCTGGAAATGGAAAAAAGAACACATTGACACCGGTGTGTCACACCCACCATACTTGCTCCGGACACTGCGAGAGGGCTGTACAAGCAATGATCACACGCACGGCACAGCGGACACACCAGGAACCGCGGTGTTGGCCGTCGAATGGCGCTAGCTGCGCAGCATTTGTGCACCGCCGCCGTCAGTGTCAGCCAGTTTGCCGTGGCATACGGAGCTCCATCGCAGTCTTTAACACTGGTAGCATGCCACGACAGCGTGGACGTGAACCGTATGTGCAGTTGACGGACTTTGAGCGAGGGCGTATAGTGGGCATGCGGGAGGCCGGGTGGACGTACCGCCGAATTGCTCAACACGTGGGGCGTGAGGTCTCCACAGTACATCGATGTTGTCGCCAGTGGTCGCCGGAAGGTGCACGTGCCCGTCGACCTGGGACCGGACCGCAGCGACGCACGGATGCACGCCAAGACCGTAGGATCCTACGCAGTGCCGTAGGGGACCGCACCGCCACTTCCCAGCAAATTAGGGACACTGTTGCTCCTGTGGTATCGGCGAGGACCATTCGCAACCGTCTCCATGAAGCTGGGCTACGGTCCCGCACACCGTTAGGCCGTCTTCCGCTCACGCCCCAACATCGTGCAGCCCGCCTCCAGTGGTGTCGCGACAGGCGTGAATGGAGGGACGAATGGAGACGTGTCGTCTTCAGCAATGAGTCGCTTCTGCCTTGGTGCCAATGATGGTCGTATGCGTGTTTGGCGCCGTGCAGGTGAGCGCCACAATCAGGACTGCATACGACCGAGGCACACAGGGCCAACACCCGGCATCATGGTGTGGGGAGCGATCTCCTACACTGGCCATACACCACTGGTGATCGTCGAGGGGACACTGAATAGTGCACGGTACATCCAAACCGTCATCGAACCCATCGTCCTACCATTCCTAGACCGGCAAGGGAACTTGCTGTTCCAACAGGACAATGCATGTCCGCATGTATCCCGTGCCACCCAACGTGCTCTAGAAGGTGTAAGTCAACTACCCTGGCCAGCAAGATCTCCGGATCTGTCCCCCATTGAGCATGTTTGGGACTGGATGAAGCGTCGTCTCACGCGGTCTGCACGTCCAGCACGAACGCTGGTCCAACTGAGGCGCCAGGTGGAAATGGCATGGCAAGCCATTCCACAGGACTACATCCAGCATCTCTACGATCGTCTCCATGGGAGAATAGCAGCCTGCATTGCTGCGAAAGGTGGATATACACTGTACTAGTGCCGACATTGTGCATGCTCTGTTGCCTGTGTCTATGTGCCTGTGGTTCTGTCAGTGTGATCATGTGATGTATCTGACCCCAGGAATGTGTCAATAAAGTTTCCCCTTCCTGGGACAATGAATTCACGGTGTTCTTATTTCAATTTCCAGGAGTGTATAATGTTAACAGCTCTTCCTGTGTACAACCCAAGCTTCATCGATCTACGTTACTTGGAAGTGACACATCATGAGAATATTACTTTCTTCTTTAAGTTTTACACAGCATTGTACTTTTAGTATTATGGTTATGAATTTCACAGTGCATTTTAAATTCAGTCTTATTATTAACTACAAATGCCATTTGAGAGGGACTATATTGGCACACAAGTGTAAGAATCTGAAGATCGCTGAAGAGGCTACTGCAAGATATTGACTTTTCGACTTTAACTGCACTACAACAGCAGTTTACTCCATAGGGCAATATCGAGTTCAAATATGCTACGAACGCAAGCAGTCGCCCCTACAGGTCATCACTGTGAGTTTTAAATGCAGGGAGACCTACAGATCGAACATCACAGCACTAGCATACATTAGCAGCTTCGGTTACGAAAGCAGGTATTGCAGTGGGTAGAAAAAACATTTAAAGTGACTTTTAATCGACGTCAACAATATTACTTAAACGTTACTGCAAATTTTCCAGAGATCATACGAGAAACTGCGACATGTATGCATATAATATCAAGTATCGGATCAGTAGTCGTTAGGACTAGTGTCTGACAGAATTTGTTTGTCGCATTTGACGTAACTCACAGCAAAGGAAGCCGCTTGCAAAAGTAAAGACGTTAAGTTGCGCTGACGTTAGGGTTCCATGTTAAACTTTTTTTTTCTTTGTATTCGAAAGCGTTTATACGGCCTAGTACAGTGTGCGCTTTTTGCAAGATTTGTGAAGTTTTTATATTATTACTTCAACCTTGTCGCCAGATGCTCTTCCTGTGTCGTAGGCGTCAATGTAATGCACCATATGTTGCGTGTCTTCATATTGTAATTGTGTTTGTATCGTATGCTCTGAGGCAGAATTTGGGGACCAACCCAGCATTTGCCTAACCAAGTGTGGGAAACCGCCCAAAACCCACATTAAGGCTCAGCAGCGCGGATTCGATCCGCTATGGCTAACCTCCCTGAGTTGTAAGGTAGAGCGTTGCGCGTTACGCTATTTTTCCTTTCATTTCGTTCGTCATTGTTCCTTGAATTTGGTCTGGGCGGACGTCACAGGACACCCCTTCGAGTTCATCGTTGAATACTTCACGCAGTTTTTTTTTTTTTTTATTTTAATTACAAAGAGCAGCCAGCACTGTGACCGAACACGCTGAGTTATCCTGCCGGCGCTATACAAGCAGGTGGTTCCTTCGTAGAACTGCTTACCGGCTGATTGACTGCTTCACAAATCAGAAAATATGAAGCAACATGACATTTAATGAAGGAACTATGGTGTTCTGCTCCCAGCCGCGTAAGTGTGTTAAATGTAGACGACTATCAACAAACAAATAATTTTGATTGACTTCATGTGCACGTATTGAATGATTCTTCATATTGTTCAGCCTCTCTTGATCTCACAGAAAATGATATAGAGCAATTTTGACAGGCGATCTAATGTTTCCAATTCCCTCCAGTATTTATGGTCTACAATAGCTTTTTTATATATTTCGCTTTGAATCTGCTTTCGGCTTTGTATGCCATCCTCAGATAATGTAAGACTAAACAGTGAGTCCAGACATCAGCGAGAATTTATAGATGCACAAAGATGGTTTTTCCAAAAACATGTGATGTTTAGAACTACATGTCTATAAAAAAACACGAGCATAATGAAATTCTCAAAGAAACTTTGAACAAATAAAGCTTATATTATGTTATATTCAAAGATTAGAAATGTATAAGTGAGTACTGGCTCAGACTACTACGTCATATGGACAAAATAACTGCCGATTGTTCTGGACAGGCAAAAAAGGGGGGACGCAGAGGGGAGGAAGGAGTCAATAGACTGTGGTTGGGGGACAATTACAACAAGCAGCAGTAAGTATTCTTTCTCATCGATAGCTAATATGCTTCTTATAAGTATTATCCGCTCTCATCCCATTGATTCCTTCCTCCTCTCTGCTCTCCCCTTCCGCTTTTGGCCTGCTCATCACATTCACACTTTTGTCCATGTAACAAAGTAGTCTCTGCCAATACATATTTGTACACTGTTTTTCGCCTCCACATTTTTATACTTGTAATCTTCGATTATAAAGTAACATAACGTTTTTATATTCAAAACTTCTTTGTCAATTTCATTACGCTTGTGTTTTTGTATGGACAATATATAGTTGTAGAAGGTCACGTATCTTGAAAAAACAGTCGTTTGTGCAGTTATATACTTTCGCTGATGTTGTGTGGACTATCTGTTTATTCTTCAGCCGGAAATGAACTATAAAGTTAATATTATTGTGGAACATCAATTCATGTTTTTCATATGTCTTTGTTCTTCCAAGTGCTAAACAAATATTCCAACAATTTTGTATTATGATTTCCTACCGGATACCTGACTATAAAAGGTAATCGAGATCTCCGTCAGAGCTGTATGGAAGTCAAGAGAACATTTTCAGGACTAAGAACTTAGACAGGCGTCCCATCTAATTTGGACACTCCTACTATTTCCTAACAGGTTGAAGATGTCAAAACAAGTGGTTTTATCCTCGTAAGTTCCTATGTCCATCGAAATAGCGAAGAAAGAGGGCTTTTCCAACTAAACTTTTCAATGACATTATGGTTTTTGTAAATAGCGCTAGAAGATGGAATTTCCTCAACAAAAACGTAAAAAAACACTATGCAAAACATATCTAACATCCTTCAACACTTCGTCGAACGTACATAAACCATGTTTCTGTTATTCATAAACAACTTTCGCATTGATCACTAATAAGAGGACACTATTGCTTTTGATCATGATGAACTTTGTATTGAGAACAAAATAAAAACAAGAATTGTAAATATACTTTTATGTTTGTGCACGTAAGTTGTACTCGCATCATCAGAAGCAAATACTCTGATTACACAAAAGCGCAGAAGTTAAGCGATCAACCAATTTTTAGTTTTCATAAAATGCAATTTATATTGTGTAAGGATATAAAATACACAATGGACTAACGCTTAATGATGTTCTGTTCTATTTATGAGCAAAACAAACGACCGAGCAAACAGAAAAACAGAGAAACGTCGTGGGCTTCCAGGTTCTCTCTTACACATTCATTTAAGTTTCTTTCCTTATCAATTCCACCAATACTACAGTTAATCCCACCATTTACTACGTCATTTATGTAGCGCAACTGTACTAGTAATGCTGTCTGGTGTAGAAACCAATCTTCGGGTAGATGACTGCTTTACCTTAATGTCAATAAGGAGTGTGATCAACCCAGTCAGCGATACAGCTCATAGAGCGTCGAGAAACGATATAGTTATGATGTCTACGACAGCCAACAGAGAAAGTCATTTCAATTGTAAATATGAGAATGTAAAGCTAATAGCATCTGCTAAATAGCAGTTATGCTTATCACCACATTTGTATAACTACAGTCAATGTCAACAATAATAATAACAATATCAATAATAATAATATACATAACTTGTCTCAAAAAAGAAAGAATTGTTTCTGGGGAATTTTGTTGTTTGTACATAATTAAGTATAGCTTAAGGCAAGAACGGAATACTGTTTAAGCTTTCGCTAGCCTCCGTTCCACATTGTTGTGTTAGTGGGAATTTTCGTGTTTTTTTTATTTTTTTCGGACAAATGTACTAGATCCCTAATACATGTATTAGTTACCGAACTAATTTCCGCGCTGAAAAATAAGACATTCTTACGTTGCATACAAACAACAACTTACGCTTGTTATACACTTCTTTCTTAAATGTTCGCTTGCGGTCTCGCTTATTTGATTTCGTCACTCTCTCTGTCAACGGGTCTGCCGAGCGAGGCTTTAGTTCAAAATGGTTCATGTGGCTCTGAGCACTATGGGACTTAACATCTCAGGCCATCAGTCCCCTAGAACTTAGAATACTTAAACCTAACTAACCTAAGGACATCACACACATCCATGCCCGAGGCAGGATTCGAACCTGCGACCGTAGCGGCCGCGCCGTTCCAGACAAGCGCCTAGAACCGCTCGGCCACCAACGGCCGGCGAGGCTTTAGTTCCTTTGCAGCTAACTTTTCATGATAATTTTCTTTTCGGTTAGCACTTGAAACATATTCAAGAGATCTCTCTCATGTTGACACTGCAGACGAAAGTCGATTCCTACAAGTTAACAATCAACTGCAAACACAAACTGCCGTTTGTGGAAATAATTAAATTCAGGTTGTACTGCCTACCAACATGGTCAACTATAATACGAATGAGGCGCTGAGAACCATAAGAGCCAAAAGCACACCGTCGTCGTTGCTACATTTAAGTGAATATCAGAGAAACAGGGATACAACTTTTCGTGAAAAGATGTCAGAAGCATGAATAAAAGTTACAGTTTCACAATCGACGATGATGTGCTTTATGGTTCTCAGCGCCTAAAATGGATTACTGTATGAGAAAATCCAAAACTTAATATAGTATGTCAATTCAGAATCCCACAAAATATGCTATTCTGTCAGTATTGTTATAACATATACTGATGTCCGATCTAATTTTACTGTATAGTGAGTGAATTTGCGTATCTGAGGAGTGTCCTACGTCTAGCGGGATTTATGCCAAGCGGTCCGGTCCTGGTAGCTGAATGGTCAGTGTGACGGATTGTCAATCCTCTGGGCCCGGGTTCGATTCCCGGATGGGTCGGGGAATTTTCTCCGCCCAGGGACTGCGTGTTCTGCTGTCCTCATCATCATCCTCATCGACTGCAGGTCGCCGAAGTGGCGTCACATTGAAAGCCCGGCACCCGGCGAACGGTCTGTCCGACGGGTGGCCCTAGCCATAATATTAAATTAAAAATTATACCAAGCGAATGGGGATAAAATTCTGCTGTAGTGTGCTACCACCTGACGGCGTTGACATAAACTTGTATTTGGGCGGTAAGCGCTAGCTGAGCTCACTGTCAACATCCACATTGTTTATCCAGTTCGCATGTATTTGGCCCGTAAGAAAATTACTTCACGCCAGTTGAGCGTGCGCAGAAGCTCCTTGAAACGTGCACATCCGAAGGTGTGCCCGCGACCCTGATGTCAAGTTTCGCAGAATGTCGTGTATTTCAGACTACAGCATCTGCATAAAGTTTAATAGCATTCAAAGAAAAATATCCAGTAAATCCACAACATGTCAAAATCAGGGTGATGAAGTGCTCTTGTGCTCCAGAATGAAGTTTTCACTCCGCAGCGGAGTGTGCGCTGATATGCAACTTCCTGGCAGATTAAAACTGTGTGCCAGACCGAGACTCGAACTCGGGACCTTGCCTTCGCTGGCAAGTGCTCTGCCAACTGAGCTACCCAAGAACGACTCACAACCAGTCCCCACAGCTTCAGTTTTTCCAGTACCTCGTCTCCTACATTCCAGACTTCACAGAAGCTCTTCTGTGAACCTTGCAGAACTAGCACTCCTGGCAGAAAGGATATTGCGGAGACATGGCTTAGCCACAGCCTGGGGGATGTTTCCAGAATGAGATTTTCACTCTGCAGCTGAGTGTGCGCTGATATGAAACTACCTGGCAGATTAAAACTGTGTGCTAGACCGAGACTCGAACTCGGGACCTTTGCCTTTCGCGGGCAAGTGCTCTACCAAATGAGCTACCCACGCGCGACTCACGACCCGTCCCCATAGCTCCAATTCTGCCAGTACCTCGTGTCCTACTTGCTCTTGTGTTATTACACAACAGCCGCCATTGGTTGAAGGTATCAATATAACATGAGATGAGCACTGCTCGATTGAACTAGATCGTGATGAAGGCCGAAATCATCACTTATTTCTCCAGATCGAGGACATACTCACTGAGACTGCCTTTCTACAAAGCTATCAGTAACAGTTGTAACTGGCTAGACAAGGTGGTCTGTTCGTCCATTCATATACACTGTCTGACAAAAGAAGTAAAGCACACTGAAGGGAGGGAGAGCGAAACTAAACTTAATGGGTCGAGAGGATATGTGACGTTATTGAAGTGGTTATAAAATCGAGTCAAATTTACAGATAACTTGACAGTATGAGCTCACTTGTCAGTGTGATGTTGCATCCACTCTGGCCTGGATGCAAGCACTGATTCAACTGCCTCTCTTGGAGGCAAGCTGGCCGACGAAAGTTTAACTGATCCTTGATATCCTGGATTCTGGCACTGGGAGATAGTTAATATCTGAGCTCCTGCCACACAATTTCTGTAGGTGAGGGATCTGGTAGTCTTACTAGCCAGGTGAGTACCACAACATCATACAGTTCATAGAGACAACTCATATGAGTGAACGAGAACTGTCCTGTTGGAAAATGGCACCACGATACTGTCTCATAAGCAGTAACACACAAGGATGCAGGATGTCCGTGTCGTTCCGTTGTGCCGTCAGAATTTCCTATCATTACCAGCCGTGACTCGAAGTCGTTCCTGGTGACTTCCCACACCATTTGTGCCTCTGCACAACATTGGAAGAATGAGACCCCTTCTTGGGTTTCCGCCATACACGCCGACGATGATCATCTGGGCTAGTGGAGAACCGTGATTATTCACTGAACGCAGTACGACGCCATTCATTAGTAGTCCATGTTTTCCAGTAGCAGTACCACTCCAGACACATCCGTTTGTGTTGTGGTGTTAATGGCAGCCTACACATGAGAGACCGCAGTTCGTGGTCTAGTGGCTAGCATTACTGCCTCTGGATCACGGGGTCCCGGGTTCGCATCACAGTGGAAGCAATCACCCCAGACTGCAACCCATTCCCACGACCCAAGGGACTGGCGACTCTCTGGATCCTCGCCGTGACAGCACATGCCATCGTAGCAAGGAGGCAGACCGACCAGCTGGCCTTCCTGATGGAATTCTGGGAGGAGAACAAGACGACCCAGCAGCACAGGCGCTACCGTGAGAACTTCAGAAACTTCCTGCAGATTCCACTTCAGACAGCGATCGCCAGAGTCCTTCCCAGTCTGTGACCCTCAGCACCGCCACCAGCCACCTCACCACAAGAAGAACGTGTGCAGTGATAGTGAATAAATGCAACAGAAAAGATAAAGTGCCTTCTCCTCTCGCCTCAAATAGTGAAATATAGTAGTATAACCTGTTTCTTCTTAGTGAAATGAGTGATACAAAGTGCTTCTCACCAAACATCTGTCATGCTCACAGCCAAATCAGTGTCAAAAGTGTGCCCAATAGTTCTGCCAGTTTTTTTCATTATTTGTACTATATTGTCTAGGAAACAAGCATTACTTAGTGGAAAGTGCCAACTACTCATAATTTTTTTTAAATGATATCCTTTACTATGTGCCCTATAAAATTTATATTGTTTACTCACACTTTCCTCTCTGCTTCTCTTATATAAGTTTTTTCCACTTCTGCTCCATCTATCATGCTGATGTTTCCCTCATACTGTTCCACCTAACAGTGCAAACTAGAGGAAGAGATCAAACCAGAATGCACAATGTGCCTGCGGCATCACAAGTGCATGACATACAGAAACATGAACTCAAATCAATGTGTCGATGCTGCATATAAATTATGATGCCTGTCCTGCAATGTTTTACCCAAAAAAAGATGACAAATGGCCATGCAAAAGGGTTCAAGGAACAACAATAAGAGAAAAACGAAAAAGAAAAGAATATACAAACGGAAACCTATAAAATGACAGTAATGTTAACCAACACTAGGAATATAATAGGTTAATAGAATTAAATTTTTTAATGTATCGTTAATGTATTGGTAATATATTTAAATAAATATATATGGTTAAAAAAAAGGTTCGGTTCCCGGTCGGGTTGGGGATATTTCTCTGCCCGGGGACCGGGTGTTGGTGTTGTCCTCATCATTTCTTCATCATTCGGGAAAATGTCGAGATTGGACTGTGTAAAGACTGGGAATTTGTACGGGCGCTGATAACTGAACAGTTGAGCGCCCCACAAACCAAACATCATCATCATCATCTACGTATCAGACGGTAATTAAATAGCCCGGCTGTTGCTAGTCTTCGACCAATGGTGTGGGATGACACAGACTGTTGCAGGAAGTCTATTACTCGTTCTCCGATGGCAGGCGCAGATGTGGAACGGTTATGATGTGCTTGGTGCACAAAATTTACAAATGTGGGTGTCACTTGTGGTTGATGGGAACCTTGACCACGAGTATGGTTGCCTTCACATTATCATGCAGCCCAATGCCGAGTTAATATCACACCCGAATGCCCCAGAAGTTTGGATATTGCACGATTCGACTAGCTGGTCAAATGAGGATTCACAATGAGGTCACTTTCTAATCCGTGTCAGATGCTGATAACGCTGTCTCATACGAGTACATGTCATATCTGTACCCTTCGCAGTGATGACGTAACATCTGATACTGTTCACACGCCTTATACAAGATGAGTCACGAAAGGCGCAACACCCTTTTTATTTCGTTAACGGTTCTAGGTTTTATGCAAGTGATGGTATGCTAATGGGCACGTACTTCGGTATGTATTAAATAATTTTAACTCTAGTATAGACCGAGATACTGAAGCAAATACGAATTTTTAAAATAGAATGATATACTTTATAACCGCATCCGAAAGTGCTTGAAAAGTAGAGTACAGCGATATAATACTTATTCCTTTTGAGGTTAAAACTCTTCGCGAAGAATCCGCGAAATATTCTAAAACTGAAAAGCAAGCCGGCCGAAATTAGCTACTGCGTTGTAAACTCGCTCATGCCAGGATACGTCGTTGTATGAAGCGTTTCGTCTGTTTACTTGTCTGCACTGCAGAACTAGCAGGACCTGCGTTGTCTACTGGCGGTTCATCTCTGCTTCAACATTTCTTGCATGTAGATATTTATACGAAAGAAAAGACGTTAATCATGCTACTTTTATATGGCGAATGTCAAACAAATGCTGTCGAAATGATGATGGAAACTGCCTGACTAAACTGTAGTTGTTTCCACAAAAACATGGATCCGTACACACATTTGAACTAGTTTTTAAGCCCCATCTGATGCGACAGAGGCTGCATGTGCCCTAGTTCCACTTACAAAAACCGTAGCTGACCCTGCATCTATGTAGTATAGGAAATGAGGTTCTATCATACTAGCGTAGGCCGATCTTGCTGTATATAACTACGGAGACTGGCTTGAGAGCTCTGTTTGGCTCAATGACCGACTCTGGCCACATTGCTTTCCAATTTTAGGGCATTTCTCGGACTCTTTTGCGAAAGTTTCAATGTAAAAACTAACGAACGCTATACAATTGTAACTGTCTTTCCAAGAGCTATTGAACGCAGTTGTGAAAGGTAGACGGTTGCACTAAAACAACGAGACCAGACAAATACCGAAAAGTATCCGCTATTCGGAACTAAAATACCGGTATCGGTTTTAAACGGTCAGGTTTATCCGAGCAGTCCATGTTCGCAACGACCTTCTGCATATCTGGTCTGCAGTATTTAGTTCGCATTTAGACCTACCTACCGCAATGCAGTTTTTGCCCAGTCCTGAGTAAGTAGTCCAAAAGTGCAGAGTATTTTCCGGCTATGGCCAAATTAAGTAAATTTGCTTATAAGTTAATTACTCTGCCTAGTGCTTTTACTTCGGAAGTTATAAAAAAAATAATATCAGTATGGAGAAGATCAGCAAAAGACTGACTTCTAAAATGCTTAACGCTTTCGCGCTGATCTTTTGAAAGGGTTAAAAGCTGAAAAAGAGGGCTGTTTTAACTACCTAGGGCGAAGTGGAACTTATGTTGTTGCTGTTTCTTACATCGTAAGTAAGAAGAAATGACACTGGAATGAGAAAATCGGTAAGTGCTTATAAGAGACTTGACGCTGAGATATTGGCAATTGGCAGTAGCTATGCTGATCTGAAAATTTATGCTGTTATATCGCATTCGTCGTTGAGCCACAACATACCGGAAATATGTCGTGCCTTATATGAAGCACTTCATCTGGTCTCCATCATTTCAAGTGCACATACCGAACACAGGTGGTAACACAGACAAATTTTTCTGTCGGCTATTCATTCACAAACAACGATTTGTCTGTGCGATCACTGTCTGAACAGAGAAATCGGCGCAAACATCTGAGCATGTAAAGCGCTCTTGAAAACCACAGCAAGAGGTGACCGCTGTTCTATTCCTTCCTTGTGCAGCGCCAGATATTGGTTATCTGCTCGAGCCGTCTCCCTAGACGGTCTTTTCCTGAAACTTATGGATGACGCACTTGTGGTCATAAGTTGTTGCCACAGTCACGGTCGGCTTAAGGTCCAAGTGACACAAGTCGCTGCTCGAGGCACCAAACTGGTGGGATCGCCAGAAGCGCCACAACCGTAAGATTTATACGTGGGAAGTACCACATTTACTATATAGCTGACATAGGTGAAACTGTTCGAGGGAAAAGGGGAGGGGGAGATGGCGCCAAATGATGAAGTGGTTGTGTGAAAAAATGTTCTAGAACCGGCCTTGATCATAATCAATGAACTAAGAGGGATCCATGTTTCACCTGCTGTTCATCCTTGACTTTGATGTCAGCCCAATTTGAACAGCCACCCATCTCAATATTTTTGACAGAAATACTCTGATGTTAGTGGAACAAGTTGACAATCTCATGTATCCTGAATGAGATTTTCATTCTGCAGCGGAGTCTGCGCTGGTATGAAAGATCCTGACAGATTAAAAATATGTGCCTGACGGGGACTCAAGCCAGGAATCTTTCGCATATACAGTCAAGTGCACCGCTCACTGAGCTACCCAAGCACGGCTCGCGACGGCTCCTCACAGCACCACTTCCGCCAGTACCTTATCTCCCGTGAGAAGGGGCTCTGAGTTGTGACTGGGTAACTTAGGCTCTACAGTGTTATTCCTCATAAGGCAAATGTGCCGGGTTCGAGTCCCGCTCCGGCACACAGTTTTAGTCTGCCAAGGAGTTTCATCCAACGCACACTCCGCTGCAGAGTGAAAAGCTCATTCTGCAATTCTCAGATGTCTTCTCTCTGTACTTCTACATAATACAGTATATGCTGGGTTCAAATGGTTCAAATGGCTCTGAGCACTATGGGACTTAACATCTGTGGTCATCAGTCCCCTAGAACTTAGAACTACTTAAACCTAACTAACTTAAGGACATCACACACATCCATGCCCGAGGCAGGATTTGAACCTGCGACCGTAGCGGTCACGCGGTTGCAGACTGAAGCGCCTAGAACCGCACGGCCACACAGACCGGCAGTATATGCTCCCAAAGCCACTGAACAGTGCGGGGTGAGTGTACAACATTAATGATTCTTTATCGTATTTGATTCCCATATTGAGAGTGGGGAAAGTGACTGTCTTTACGATGGTGGCAGTAGGACTATACACTGTTCTTCCCGAAAGCCAGTGGTTTAAATTGGCGAGAAGAAAGTCAGTGTTCTTCCAGACATTCCCGTTTAAGTTATCCGATCCCCTCTGTTACACTTTCGTATGTACTGTGTCCACCTGTTAAGATTCTAGCAGGGCGTCCTGGATTCGCTTGCTATCATGCCCACTTCATAATGGCTCCAAATGCTGGATCAATATAGAAAAGGTCACACAAGCACGCTGTATTAAGATTTCCCTTAGAGAATAATAAATTCGTGCCAGATTTCAGATGTCCCTGTTCTATCCTCATATGGAAAGTAACATCATTTCACACTTTAACCTTTAACCCCATCTAAACATATCAGCCCATTTGTTTGTTTCTTATTATACGTTAATTATTTTTGAATTCGTTGCTGGAGAAAATCAGCGACCATAATGTAGTATTTGAAATTAATTATAAAAAAAGACCACATGGCGAGTCACGTTTATTAAAAGGTGACCGCTTTCGATCATCACATGATCATCTTATGACCTTCAGCTATATTCATGGACAATGTGTGCGCATGGAGCAGGCAGTTGACTACCGTATCGTCATTCAGCGGTTTCTGCTCCATGCGCACCCATTGTCCATTAATATGGTTGAAGGTCTGAAGATGATCATGTGATAATCGAAACCGGTCGCCTTTTAATAAACGGGCCTTGAAATCTGAACTGTTTTATAATTAATTTCAGTTATTCTACGTAGTTTCGAGTTTTCATTCTGATAATGTCATAGAACATATATCTTGAGCATATCGGATTCTCGCCCATAAAATACCAGGTGACATAAGGCGTTGAATTTTGGGAAAATAGTCAAAACAGTAACCTCCGTATGAAAACATCTTCCCATGTTTGCGCTCTCGGCCTTGAACTGTAGCGGCATGTTACTACAGTAACTGACAGACAAAACATGTGTCTTTCAGGTCACAAAGCCTGCGGCAGACGATTGCTGATACTCGTGCTTGCTGAGATCGGCCTGACCTTCAGTGCTTTCCTCATCTCTAGATGTGAATACATGTTGCCAGGTGAGTAAAAAGTTAATGTGTTTTTGCGTATTAACTGCCTCAAATAAGTTCAAATCCAGCTGATAACTTGCCCCAAGCTAAAGTCTACGTCTGAACTGCCCAAGCACCATTATAAGCCTTCGTTGTGACAAGGACTTCTAACGGCAATAAATACCCTGCTACGTTAAAAGGTCCACTTTTTCTTTCCACGGAGAAGATTTAGGGCAACACACAATAAATTTACAACATTTCACAATCGAATTTAAACAAATCACAACAAAGGTTCTAAATGTACACCATAAAGGTTAAAAGCTGCTTTATGAAACACACAACTTTAACAGTTATTTATTTACTCGATCGGCATTTACAAGGCGACATATTAAACTAGGACAGTGCAGCATTAAAATGACACATTTAGCATTACTTAATTACATAATACAAAATTTTATACAATATGACTTATTTTTTAAGCCATTCAATGGCATTGTCCGTGAGGTTATGTATACTCTCCAGTTCATCATAAAAACCATGCACAGTACACTCGATCAAGTGAGTCATTGATTGGTTGAGTCCACATTCGCACTGAGGGTCGTTCACGAGGCCACATGTTGTCATCATCTCCCTGCATCTTCCAACACCCGTCTTCGCACGGTTCAGCGTAGTCCACACTCTTCTGGAAAGCTTAAGGCCCTCTATTGGTATGCTTGGGTCACTAACCAGTTTTCTGTTCTTTACTGTGTTTCTACTCCATAAACTTTTCCATTCATTTTCTGGATCGAAGGGAAACACCTCTGTACATGTTTGCCATAGAGGTCACCTATCGATATCAGGCGTTTTTTTGGTGTCAGCTCCTGGTGTATGGGAAGGTTTGGGTTTGCCAGTAGTTTGCTATATTCTCTTGATAGTAGCTGATTTCTTCTGGTTTCAGGTGGTGCTATGTTAGACAGTACGTGTAGCCAATCTAAAGGTGTACGTCTAAGTGCTTCTGATATTATTCTTATTGTTTCTCTTGTATGTATACTTCTGGCTCATACAGGTGCACAGTACTCGGCCGCGCTGTATACCAGTGCCGAGGTTGAACTTCTCAAAGTATTTGCATCACATCCCCATGTGGTTCCGGTGGGTTTGGCAAGAATGGCATTTCTACATTTCAGTTTTTGTTTTGTATCTTCTAGATGGACTCTATACGTTAGGGATTGGTTGAGCTTTACTCCAAGGTACCGAGGATTATCTTCATGTTCAATGGCCAGGTTATTCATGCAGATGTTCATCTTTCTCTTGGCTTCTCTGTTACTGAGATGCATGTTTACTCTTACTGTCTTGTTTGGATTCGGTTGTAGATGCCATTTGGTGTAGTATAGGTGCAACAGATTTAGGTCTTCATTCAATTTCTGCTCTATTTTTTCAAAAGATTTGCTTTGATAAGCTACTGCCATATCGTACGCATATATAAATTTACGGGACGTTGTTTCTGGGATATCTGCAGTGTACAAGCTAAACAATAAGGGGCCCACTACCGAGCCTTGTGGGAGTCCGTTGTTGAGTGCTATGCATCTGCTGGTTTTGCCATTAAGAGTTAATCTAATTTCTCTTACAGTTAAAATGTTCTTCGTAAGTTAATAGGTCTGGCTGCTCTGAGTTTTTTCTATCAGTTTATATAGTAGGCCATCCCTCCACACTGTATCGTATGCTGTGGTTAGATCAAACAGGACAACGCCAGTTTTCTTCTTATCCTGATAGCCCTTTTCGATAAAGGTTGTGAGGGCAAGGTCTTGATCACAGCAATTTCTTTTAGGTCTAAAACCTGCTTGCTGCACTGGTAGGGAGGCTTCTATATATGGGAAGAGTCTGGTCATCAGAATTCTCTCAAATAATTTATACACAGTGCATAAAAGAGAAATTGGTCTAAAATGTTTGGGGTTGTCCCCAGTCTTCCCTGGCTTCAGAACAGCGACTACCTTGGCTTCCTTCCATATAGTAGGTATTTTGTTCTGCTTGATGCACTCAGGGAAGAGTTTTGCTAGCCAGTTTCTTCCTACTGGTTCTAGATTTTTAAGGAATTCTGGTAGGATTCCATCTACTCTTGCTGCTTTGCTGGCGTTCACCCCTGTCAGATGGATTTATTGTAAAAACACATTTACTCCTTCCCTTACTAAGATTTTTTCCAAGGTTTCTTCTTTCGTCTTGGTATATCCTTCTATACTGAGATGGCATATACATAATCTCTTATGTCCCGCTTGTTCCCGCCGGGGCGGGCTCTCCTGCTTCTTGTTCGCCTTTACTTGGACCGGGAGGCACTCGTGCGTTCGGTCACCGTTTTTGTGTAGATTCTTCGCCGCTGAGCCATGACGCAGCGTTTCCCCGGGTTGCACCATCGGCGGGGGTGGGTGTGGGGGTAATCTACACTTCACACCCCAACAGCAAAAAAATAAATAAATAAATAAATAAAAATAAAAAACGTAACAATATTTTTTTTATTAAAGACGATAAATTTTAGTCCAAAATCAGACCATTATCGGGCCCAAGAAATATCTCTGCTATTTACGGAACTGGAATACCGGTTGTAGACCGTTCCAGTACAAGTATTAAGCTGTATGTGCGTCACATATATGTTCTGCGAACCTCAGAGACGTTTGTGTGTGCTTGTTACCATGTCCTGGACTGATTTTTGTAAATGCTTAGCTGAGATGTTTTCGGATCCGATGATGGTCTGATCTTGACCGAAATCAATCGTCATTAATAAAATAAAATACTGTTACAGCTGTATATTTCGTAATACAGTTTTAACCTTCATTAACGCTGTACAACAACAGCTATACAAAACAGTCCACCATAAACTGCAATGTCTTCTTTTACTGTTAAGAGAACTTATAGCATTAAACAAGTCTTAAAGCATTTCTAAATTTCCTCATGGAGGAAGCAGTGTCCGTGATTTAACCCAGAAGTTTATCTCAACTGTCCACCTTCGCTTAAGAAGGATCATAAAATTTAAGTGAACAGATTCTAGGGAAATGAAGTGCTATCAGAAAATATTAAGAAAGAAATCTATGGACAACCCTTATCAGAATAAGGGGTAGGTTGTAAGACGTCTGCTGTGGCATCCATGAACAATGAACTAGACATTCGAATGACCAGAAAAGGGAAAAACAGTAGGGGCAAAGGAAGATGGGAAAATTCAAAGCAGATTGTAGAAGATACAGTTATGTAGAGGTATCAGTATTAGCTCAAGACAGGAACAGATGGCGAGCAGCTTCAAACCAGCCAAAGACGCGACATAAAAGTCCTTCTTCTGTGCACTTCTGTTTGCAAAAAACCCCATAAAAAATCAAGGGAAGCCAGATTTGGAAGTAACAATCAGTCCATCGATTAGGGACGGATACTGAAGGCCTTCAATGTACTTCATTGCACCACAAGTGGCCACCACCAGAGAGTGTCCCATCCCCCTACCCCTCCCCACCCATGCAAGAAAAAATTGGCGGGAAAAATGGCTCAGTCTGTGCTGAGATGGCGGCATAAAGTTATCCCACGACAGGAAATTCAACTACATTGCAGAGAGTATAATAATATATTGTTTATTTATAAAAATCAATTTGTATACCAGTTTACAGAGGTTGGATCTCGATATTTGGTGAGAAAAGCTCACCATTTTCTGATGTTCATTTAATTTTGGAAGATGCAGGTTTTGTAAAATACATAGAAAAGAAGTGGGAGATGCTGGTCACATGGGGATGAATGCTGGATACCAGATGCTGGCCTCGTCTGAAATTTGATACCAGACTCACTTCCTGTTCTGTACGAAACACACACATCCCACACCATGTCAGTGGAAGCAGTTGCTCTATGTGCTCGCCCTGCTGCGCAGATACTCACTGAGTAATTCACAATAGCACCAGCAGAGGATACTGAGAAAAGCAACTACCCCACCCCTCCTTCTTACAGCCCACTCTTCCCATAGACCCCTCACCCATTCAGTTACTTCCCACCAGACAAAGCATCCGGTGGCAGCAACTCTTTGGAGAAATTCGTGTCGAAACACATGCTCTCTCCCTCCCTCTCTCTTCCTTTCTCTCTCTCTCTCTCTCTCTCTCTCTCTCTCTCTCTCTCTCACTCTCTCTCCCTCTCCCTCCCCCCTCTCCCTCCCTCCGTCTCTCTCTCTTTCACGAGGTTACCTCCTGACCAGCAAGCACCTGTTACGTTCGCTGGAAGTCACACAAACCCCTCTTCTGTCCTGAACAAAGTAGCGGATACCAAGTAAATCTCTGGCTGTTCTCAAGCCACTGGGCTGTGGATGTATCGGAGATAGTCCATTTGTGCTACCCCTCACTCACTCAGATTGATTGACTAATTAAATAAATCGATTCCCTCTGTGTGGGACAGTTTTTCCTTGCTTCCTGTTGGTGGACACTAGAACTGGCATATCCGGCGGGAAATTCTAGGGCTATCCACGATTCGATCCCACAGCTGCCTGGTTTCCAAGCCCTACTTCCCCCGCTCCTTCTACATTTTCCTTGTCTCCTATTGGTGGATACTGGTACAGTTAGATCATTTGGCGGTAAATTCATTATGTTGGAAGTAGCTGAAAATGGTAGTGAGAATTTCAAG
Organism: Schistocerca serialis cubense; assembly: GCF_023864345.2. Taxonomy (NCBI): domain Eukaryota; kingdom Metazoa; phylum Arthropoda; class Insecta; order Orthoptera; family Acrididae; genus Schistocerca; species Schistocerca serialis. Next base: position 398,261,375 of record NC_064642.1, on the reverse strand, counting down.
TTTCAGCTCAACTGTGCTATGTGCTTAAGCAATTTTTGGGAGACACAGCAGGGGTTTGACAGGAGTGTGCTCGCAATACCAATATCGGAAACAAGAAATTGATCAATCGGGAATTTGACATCGTGATTGGAAGTAGTGCTTTTGACTTTGCTGTGCTGTATAAAATGATAATTCTGATTTCAAATTTCTACCGGAATTTATGCTATCATGGTTGTGTAATCCCCAATCGCTTACAGGTCTGCTAGTATATTTTTAAAGCACTATATAATTCCCAAATTGGTTTTCTCTACAACACCAGCAAGAAGAAGGAGGGGATAGAATCTGCCAAGTGACAGGACAGTAATAACAACAAGCCCACTTTTGTTTAAACAAATATCACTCCACTTTCCACTAAGAGACAGAGTCCACTGAGATGTATTGAGGAGCACTCAACACCACATGCAGCAGCCATCATCACATGGGCAGGGCACTTTGTAAACATATACACTCAACCCAATAAATTCCATAGTAGCTGTCACAGTTAGACGTCGGAGATCGAGGAAACTTCCGTCGGGCACCACCGCTCGTTGGCCAAGCCGGTAGCTGCACACTTTCTCTTAGCATCCACACACCGGCCGTTACACCGCCCAGAGGTCGGAGAAAGTGCCGCCATGACCGCACTGCCATCAACTGACCAATTTACGTGGGGGGATAATCGTCCACCACAAACACTCACCATGTTGTATCTTCTGTAATCTCCATGTAAAAATCGGAGAATACTCGCAACACACCGGATCGCAAATGCTGTCCAACACATAACTGAGTATTAGTTCGCTATTCACCCACCCACAGGGCGACGTGGTTAGGTGAGCTGCACCTCATACCCTGCCTGATTGGTTTAGAAGGCTCAGTGGCGGCTCACGCCTTAAACTGAAAATTTCCATTCGTTCTGGTCAAGTGGAGTCATCCTAAGAAACCAGCGATGTATTTATCAGTTTAATTACAATTAAATATTACGATTGCAGCACTAATCAGGTGACATTTGACAGGAAGCGAAGTATCTGAAATACCTCCTCCTGAGGATTGTAGCTGGGCAGACATCAGTTTCCCATGTAAATCTATTCCTCCTTATGGCTGGACATAATTTTTCACATAAAACCTTTCATACCCCTTACGACTATAGATGTACTGAAATCACAATTTTCCAGATCAAATCTATACCCCCTTAGGACAAGACATAGTCCCACCTACATCCATTTCTTTTCAGTTGTTGGAACACTGACCACAGTAACTGATTCTCCAACACACAAACTTTTAAGACAAGCAGTGTGATTATCATTTATGTTTGTATAGCGCCTGAAAAAATTATGATACGCCCATATTCCCACTGGCTAGGTGTCTAGATTCTCCTCAGTTCTAGGAAATTACTGGATGTTAACTTTTCCAGTCAACTAGATTCGAGAACAGACTGTAGGTACTTTCAGTCAGCACTTCCGGAGGGTGCTGCGTCCCGCCAAATGTGTGTTGTAAAGCACAGCCATCTTGCACTATGTGATAATCAATAGCACCGCATTGATGAAAGATTTGGAAAGACATCACAGCCATGTCCTGGTGTATTGTAATGAACATAGCAGTCGATAATGCGTCAAAAAATAGGTGATGGTCTGCTTAAGGGAGCCGATGAGAAACGTTCTGCGTATTCATGATGTTACAGCCGTATTACCTGCCCTGTTTGTATACTATAGCAGATCTAGTTGAACCCTTGCATTGGTATAATGTGCAGGTGTTTACCAAATGAATCTATCACATCTTGTGGTCGGATATACTCGTCAATGCGTTGAAACCAGAATTTTCCACGTCAAATCTATCCTCCCGTTATGGCTAGACATGCGTAAATTTTTACAGGAATAGTAGTCTGATCACTTCCCATATCTTTGGTGATATGTCAGAACACTGAACCACAGTAACATTACATTCAAACAGTATAACATTCCTGATTAGCAGCTTGACTGCCTTATACAAGACTATAGCATTCGAAAAATTATGGTGTGTCCACACTCACTCCAGCTGGGTTTCATTTCGCATGGTGTACCATAGTTTCCCATTAGTAAGACCCTCCCGCCACATCGTGATTATCACGTATTTGTTGAGGGCTAAAAGGCTTAACTACAATTAAAAAGCACGCACGTCTTATATTTGTGTTACATTTACATACGTTCTTGCATGATGTGTCATGTGCCCGAGCAAGAAGAACTGGCACATTTAACGTAGAAAGAGTAACTTAGAAGTGTCCAGCTAACTTCTATGAGAACATCACCTCAACCTCCCAGACATCTCATCCACATGAGATGTCTCGAGTTCGTCACTTCCACGAAATGATTTAACATTTATGTCTTCCAGTCAATCGGAATTGAGAATAGACTGTAGCTATCCTGCTCATGAGATTCTAATGTTCTCCCCCGGTCGTCATGATCTGTCCTTACCACTTGCCACGCACGGAGGTATCTGACAGAACTAATGTGCCTGTGAGCCCACGCCCTGCAAGGTAAGGAGGCCCCGGATGGAGTCACTATTAGACTTCAGAATAACAGCCGTCATACATGCCCTAAAGTATTGCAATGAGGAAGGGGTATCCTCTACTCTAGAACACTCAAACAACTATTACCTGCACTAAATATTTTTATTACAGATCACCATGCACATTGGGTTCAAGTGTGTATCTGGTGACGTCGGAAAATCCTCTATAATAAGGAAACTAAACCAAATTAATCGTGATAAACATAAACACATAACAATCTTTCAAAAGTCTTCCTACATGAGAAAAGAACCCCTAGCGTAACGTACAATAGAATGATCACAAAACAATTTACCCTCCAAAATATTACGCTCACAACACTTCTAGATACCCTGTTGTCTATGCTATTTTAGCTACACAATAACTTATATTTACCGATACCTTTCTCGACTTTTAAGCCCTATGAACACAATATGTGGCTAGAATGAACACGAGAGAATGAGAAGAAAATACGTAACACAACTCCAATCTCCAATAGAACTGAAGTGCACACACAGGCTTATGACTCCCTTACTGAGCACCTGCGCAAACGCGCTATTTATCGGCGGCTGCTATGGTTGGCAGGGGCGTATGATGACGGCGGCGCGTCGACGCTGTACGTACCTGTTAATCTCAATACCGTTCTGGCCTTGACTGTATCAGCAGTCGGAAACTGCCATGAGTTTTCGTGAGGCCAAAAACTGTGTTTTTCGCTAGCTAAACTACATCCACACATCTACATGGTTACTCTGCAATTCACACTTAAGTGCCTGGCAGAGGGTTCATCGAACCATTTTCATACTACTTCTCTACCATTCCACTCTCGAATGGCACGTGGGAAAAAGGAACACCTAAATCATTCCGTTCGAGCTCTGATTTCTCTTATTTTATTATGAAGATCATTTCTCCCGAAGTAGGTGGGTGTCAACAAAATATTTTCGCACTCGGAAGAGAAGGTTAGTGATTGAAATTTCGTAAATAGATCTCGCCGCAAAGAAAACGCCTTTGTTTCAGTGACTGCCATCCCATCTCGTGTATCATATCAGTGACACTCTCACCCCTGTTGCGCGATAACACGAAACGGGCTGCCCTTCTTTGAACGTTTTCGATGTCCTCCGTCAATCCTATCTGGTAAGGATCCCACACCGCGCAGCAGTATTCCAGCAGAGGACGGACAAGTGTAATGTAGTCTTTGTAGTGGCTTTGTCGCATCTTCTAAGTGTTCTACCAGCAAAGCGCAATGTTTGTTTCGCCTTCCCCACAATATTATCTACGTGGTATTTCCAATTTAAGTTACTCGTAATTGTAATTTCTAGGTATTTAGTCGAACTGACAGCCCTTAGATTTGTGCGCTTTATTGAATACCCAAACTACTGACAACGTCCACCCGCTCTGGCTTAGCGAAGTGTACACCTCTGACCTCTTTAGTTGTTCCGCAGAACGTAACTAACTCGAGTCGAAATCTGTAATCTCCACTCTGGAGATGTTACGAGATTTTCGAACCCTGTGAACGCAAGTGTTCACTAAAAAGCTCTTCTAGGCCGACAGAACAGGATGTGTTCCGCCTACACACGGCCCTGGTCTGAAGAGACCACTCTCCCTTCTACCCACGGCCCGGTCTGAAGAGACCTCTCTCCTTCTCTCTGATGAGACCGTCCTGTATCTCTTTTTGGTTCCCACAACTGTGCCTTGTGTTCATCTCCTGCAACAAGTCGTAGCGGCCAATGCTGATTGTGGTATGACTTGCGTCGTTTCTTGGCCCAATGAGGCTTGAGGAGCGTATTGGAGGTGGAAACTACTTTCCTTCTGGCCTACAGCATTCATGTTTCGCTCTTATCGATTCAGACTCCGCCCATACACGATCTGTCCACGCGCAACCTCGTGTTCTCCACGCCTTCATCATGTAATGTGCGAGTATTTGTTAAAATAGTATTGCTTTTCCACTGTTGCCTGTTTCTGTTTCGGAAAAAGAAACCTAGCAACAATGTTTTTCCTGCTTTTCTAAGACCTCCCGTTGTGATTCTGATAGTATTCCTTTCCTATTAGCTATCGACATTGCAACATGGTTCTCAATTTCTATATCATTGCTAAAAGTATTCTCACATTCGCATCGAACCTGCGTTGTGCCTTTGTGATCTACGCGGGAAATCAACACACACACACACAAACACACACACACACACACACACACACACACACACACACACACACACAGAGAGAGAGAGAGAGAGAGAGAGAGAAATTGCAGTGTTGCGTTACGTGTTGCCAGTTATTCTATATTTACACGAAATATTAGAATACATGGCGAGAAGTGAGGTCAGGTGCAGAAGTGACATGTTGTTGTTGTTGTGGTCTTCAGTCCTGAGACTGGTTTGATGCAGCTCTCCATGCTACTCTATCCTGTGCAAGCTTTTTCATCTCCCAGTACCTACTGCAACCTACATCCTTCTGAATCTGCTTAGTGTATTCATCTCTTGGTCTCCCTCTACGATTTTTACCCTCCACGATGCCCTCCAATACTAAATTGGTGATCCCTTGATGCCTCAGAACATGTCCTACCAACCGATCCCTTCTTCTGGTCAAGTTGTGCCACAAACTTCTCTTCTCCCCAATCCTATTCAATACTTCCTCATTAGTTATGTGATCTACCCATCTAATCTTCAGCATTCTTCTGTAGCACCACATTTCGAAATCTTCTATTCTCTTCTTGTCCAAACTATTTATCGTCCATGTTTCACTTCCATACATGGCTACACTCCATACGAATACTTTCAGAAATGACTTCCTGACACTTAAATCAATACTGGATGTTAACAAATTTCTCTTCTTCAGAAACGCTTTTCTTGCCATTGCCAGTCTACATTTTATATCCTCTCTACTTCGACCATCACCAGTTATTTTGCTCCCCAAATAGCAAAACTCCTTTACTACTTTAAGTGCCTCATTTCCTAATCTAATTCCCTCAGCATCACCCGACTTAATTAGACTACATTCCATTATCCTTGTTTTGCTTTTGTTGATGTTCATCTTATATCCTCCTTTCAAGATACTGTCCATTCCATTCAACTGCTCTTCCAAAGCCTTTGCTGTATCTGACAGAATTACAATGTCATCGGCGAACCTCAAAGTTTTTATTTCTTCTCCATGAATTTTAATACCTACTCCGAATTTTTCTTTTGTTTCCTTTACTGCTTGCTCAATATACAGATTGAACAACATCGGGGAGAGGCTACAACCCTGTCTTACTCCCTTCCCAACCACTGCTTCCCTTACATGTCCCTCGACTCTTATAACTGCCATTTGGTTTCTGTACAAATTGTAAATAGCCTTTCGCTCCCTGTATTTTACCCCTGCCACCTTTAGAATTTGAAAGAGAGTATTCCAGTCAACATTGTCAAAAGCTTTCTCTGAGTCTACAAATGCTAGAAACGTAGGTTTGCCTTTCCTTAATCTTTCTTCTAAGATAAGTCGTAAGGTCAGTATTGCCTCACGTGTTCCAGTGTTTCTACGGAATCCAAACTGATCTTCCCCGAGGTTGGCTTCTACTAGTTTTTCCATTCGTCTGTAAAGAATTCGTGTTAGTATTTTGCAGCTGTGGCTTATTAAGCTGATAGTTCGGTAATTTTCACATCTGTCAACACCTGCTTTCTTTGGGATTGGAATTATTATATTCTTCTTGAAGTCTGAGGGTATTTCGCCTGTTTCATACATCTTGCTCACCAGATGGTAGAGTTTTGTCAGGACTGGCTCTCCCACGGCCGTCAGTAGTTCCAATGGAATATTGTCTACTCCGGGGGCCTTGTTTCGACTCAGGTCTTTCAGTGCTCTGTCAAACTCTTCACGCAGTATCGTATCTCCCATTTCATCTTCATCTACATCCTCTTCCATTTCCATAATATTGTCCTCAAGTACATCGCCCTTGTATAAACCCTCTATATACTCCTTCCACCTTTCTGCTTTCCCTTCTTTGCTTAGAACTGGGTTTCCGTCTGAGCTCTTGATATTCATACAAGTCGTTCTCCTATCTCCAAAGGTCTCTTTAATTTTCCTGTAGGCGGTATCTGTCTTACCCCTAGTGAGATAGGCCTCTACATCCTTACATTTGTCCTCTAGCCATCCCTGCTTAGCCATTTTGCACTTCCTGTCGATCTCATTTTTGAGACGTTTGTATTCCTTTTTGCCTGTTTCACTTACTGCATTTTTATATTTTCTCCTTTCATCAATTAAATTCAATATTTCTTCTGTTACCCAAGGATTTCTACTAGCCCTCGTCTTTTTACCTACTTGATCCTCTGCTGCCTTCACTACTTCATCCCTCAAAGCTACCCATTCTTCTTCTACTGTATTTATTTCCCCCATTCCTGTCAATTGCTCCCTTATGCTCTCCCTGAATCTCTGTACAACCTCTGGTTCTTTTAGTTTATCCAGGTCCCATCTCCTTAAATTCCCACCTTTTTGCAGTTTCTTCAGTTTTAATCTACAGGTCATAACCAATAGATTGTGGTCAGAGTCCACATCTGCCCATGGAAATCTCTTACAATTTAAAACCTGGTTCCTAAATCTCTGTCTTACCATTATATAATCTATCTGATACCTTTTAGTATCTCCAGGGTTCTTCCATGTATACAACCTTCTTTCATGATTCTTAAACCAAGTGTTAGTTATGATTATGTTGTGCTCTGTGCAAAATTCTACCAGGCGGCTTCCTCTTTCATTTCTGTCCCCCAATCCATATTCACCTACTATGTTTCCTTCTCTCCCTTTTCCTACACTCGAATTCCAGTCACCCATGACTATTAAATTTTCGTCTCCCTTCACAATCTGAATAATTTCTTTTATTTCATCATACATTTCTTCAATTTCTTCGTCATCTGCAGAGCTAGTTGGCATATAAACTTGTACTACTGTAGTAGGTGTGGGCTTCGTATCTATCTTGGCCACAATAATGCGTTCACTATGCTGTTTGTAGTAGCTTACCCGCATTCCTATTTTCCTATTCATTATTAAACCTACTCCTGCATTACCCCTATTTGATTTTGTGTTTATAACCCTGTAGTCACCTGACCAGAAGTCTTGTTCCTCCTGCCACCGAACTTCACTAATTCCCACTATATCTAACTTCAACCTATCCATTTCCCTTTTTAAATTTTCTAACCTACCTGCCCGATTAAGGGATCTGACATTCCACGCTCCGATCCGTAGAACGCCAGTTTTCTTTCTCCTGATAACGACATCCTCTTGAGTAGTCCCCGCCCGGAGATCCGAATGGGGGACTATTTTACCTCCGGAATATTTTACCCAAGAGGATGCCATCATCATGTAATCATACAGTAAAGCTGCATGCCCTCGGGAAAAATTACGGCTGTAGTTTCCCCTTGCTTTCAGCCGTTCGCAGTACCAGCACAGCAAGGCCGTTTTGGTTATTGTTACAAGGCCAGATCAGTCAATCATCCAGACTGTTGCCCTTGCAACTACTGAAAAGGCTGCTGCCCCTCTTCAGGAACCACACGTTTGTCTGGCCTCTCAACAGATAACCCTCCGTTGTGGTTGCACCTACGGTACGGCTATCTGCATCGCTGAGGCACGCAAGCCTCCCCACCAACGGCAAGGTCCATGGTTCATGGGGGGGGAGAAGTGACATATAATCGGTAAAATTACAAAAATTGACGGAAAATACTTATAAACTGAGGGAAAATACCCAAAATGTGAGAAAATTGAGGAGGAATAAGGAGTAATTACGTGTCTGCTTAGTGCAGGAAAATTCTTGTGTATGGGAACGAGTGTACACAGCAAGAGGAATGTGAGTAAAAGCCGACATGGATGCACTGCAGATCAGGAAAACGAAACTATTCTCTAGCAATCAGCTAACAAATACCTTACAGAACAGCTGCTGCATGGTTTTAACAACATTCTGCTGTATGTCTACTGAAGTAATAGGAAAACATGCAAGTTGACCGCTGTCTTGGATGCTTTCCTAGCTAAGAGAACCATTTGCTTCTAAATTGATATGGATCTCGTTAAAGGATGATAGAAACTAGATGGAATAATTCTTTGAAAGAGGTTTTAACGAGATATGGTTTAATGGTAGAATGATGACGCATATTGGAGAGAGAGAGAGAGGTGTTGTGGCTGGTCATTTAATAGGACAGTTAACCACTTTTTACGTTGTTCTCTCGGACTGTACAGCTGTGTGGTATAACCTATGTTCAACTCGTATACAACTGCATGTTCTGGGTTTGACTTAGACCACTATCTACCTGCAATCGTTAACACCAAACCTCCCCATACCACACTCAGCTGACGACTTCCAGCGCATGTGTGATGAATCATGCCCACCAAACCGATGAAAAGCCTATTTCGACATCCTTTCTAGACGAGTGTAGAAGTATGCAAAGTACTCCATTCCCCTGCCATATCTTGGACATCAATCGAGTCCTCAGTTTCATAACTACAGTGATTCTAAGTCAGTGATTGGGGTTTGTGAGGTAAATGGAAATGAACGTTTGGCGTCATTGGCCGGCGTCATTGGCCTGACCCAGCCGGGAATTGAATCCGGGCCCCTTAGGACGGCAGTCCGTCACGCTGACCATTCAGCCGTCGGGGCGGACGTTTTGTGAGGTACTGCAATCCCTCTGTATACATGTGCATGACACATGTGTTGAAGAGACTGTGTTCTGCTCATGGGGTTAATGCAGTATGGCGTGTAATTTCCCATGTCAAACACCGGTGCTAGACATTTGTCTATTTTCTCATAAGATGTCGTTGTTTCATGCATTTTCCGTATTTGACCATTATTTCAGAGGACTGATGCAAGAATAGCATAATTTCCGAACAATAATCGGACGTGAACAGTGGGCGCTGGAGACCTCCAGAAAGTGAGAATATTTTATGGATCCCATCCACATATGGGGGAGATGGTGAATTTATAAAGTGTTTCGGTTTAGGAACGTAGTTTTTGCATCTCCTGTCTGCCACTGGCTACTGCCCACACTGCGAAACAGTATTTGCATCATGTCATCCAGGTGCCTAACAGAGTTCACTTGCAAAGCAATGGAGGTTGTCGTTTAGCAATGATACGGAAATAGCATCACGAGAGCTGTGGTTTTGAACTCGAGTAATTGGGTAAAATACTATAAAATTACGGAAAAAACTGATAAAACTGTGAAATTGATGGGAAATACGTAAAATTGCTGAAAATATCGCAGAAACTACTGTTACACAGCTCCGACCTCGGCAGTTTGCTCATCCGTCATCGACAACAATCTGGTAGACCAAGTTCTTTGCTTTACTTAACTCCAACATACGCACCATCCACTGAACTGTGGATTTTTTCCAGCGATATCGCGAGGACAGAGTATGGATGGGAATATACCGAGAGTCACTACCTGTTACATCAATGTTTGATGACGCTGATCTAATGGTGAAATCCGGGGCTCGATCCATTTATTTACGACATACCAGGAGCAGAATAGCTACAATTTATTCTCGAATCTGATTGGCTGGAAGATATATATGTTAAATTATTTCGTGGAAGTGATGAAATCGAGACATATTATGGGGATGAGATGTCTGGGGGGTTGAGGTGATGTTCTCATAGAAGTTAGCTGGACAGTTCTAAGTTATTGTTTCTACACTAAGTGTGTCATCTCTTTCCGCCCAGGCGTACGACGACTATCATACAAGAACTTATGTAACATAAATAAAAGAAGTGTGTGTTTTGTAATTGTAGTTACGTCCTTTAGTCCTCGACAAATATTTGGTAACGAGCGATGATGTAATCGAGGCATCAGGTTCACTTTAGTGCCAGTATGTGAGCAAGAAATGTGACTGAAGCATAGGGTCATACTCTTTTTCCGTGGAAATTACCTGGGTTATTGGAAAGCGTTACCCACCTAGAAAGACTGTGAATGTGATTTATGCTGACGGGACTCCACTCTTATCTCCTACACCTACTGTGACAATACCAAATACAAACATTTAATGGTCGAGGAGATCCAATAACATGGCCTTCCCTTTCACCAGAACTTAATCCTTCAGATTACCAGCTGCGGGGACATTTCTTCAAATGCTATTTGTATCTTCCACGAACATCGACAACGTTCACACGTTAGAGGATCGTGATTCCCATGCATTGACCAACTCCCAGGGCAGCAAGACACACAGATCAGCCAGAACATTATGACCACTGACCTGCTATCGATATAAACCCTTCGAGGCGATAACAGCGTCACCTGACGAGGAATGACTGCTAGTCATACACACGCACAGTGCATGAAGCATCAGTGAACACGCTGTCCGTGTGTAGAATGGGGAAGGCACGCAATCTATCGGAGTTTGACCGAGGGCAGATTGTGAAGGCCCGGTTGCTCGGCACGAGCATTTCTGAAACTGCACAACTTGTCGGGTGTTCAAAGAGTGTTGTTGTGAGCGTCTTCGACACGTCACGAATCCAACATAAAACCATGTCCAGATGTTATAGTGTTGGGTGGCTACACCTCATTACAGATGTAGGACGTCGTAAGCCGGGCAGACTGGTAAAACAGGACAAGCGGAGAAATTTGGCAGAACTAACATCAGACTTTAACGCTGGGCAGAGTGCAAGTGTGTCTGAACACACAGTGCACCCAACACTCCTACCGATGGGCTTCTGCAACCGACGACCCATGGATGTGCCAATGTTAATACCACGACATCGACAAATTCGACTGAAAAGGGGGCATGACCGTCAACACTGGACGTTGGTGCAGTGGTAGAGTGTAGCATGCTCTGATGAATCCCGATACCTTCTTCATCATGCCTATTGAAGGGCACGAATCCGTCATCTTCCAGGGGAACAGCTTGTTGACACCTTTACTGTGGGACGGAGACAAGATGTGGCGGCTCCATTAGGCTCTGGGGAACATTCGCATCGGCATCAATGAGTCCAGTAGAGCTCGTGCAAGGCACCATGACGGCCAAGGAGTATCGTACACTGGTCGCAGACCACGTACATCCCTTCATGACGATTCTGTTTCCCGACAGCAATGGCATTATTCAACAAAATAATTCGCCGTGTGACAAAACCAGGAGTGTGACGGTGTGGTTCGAGGAACACATAGGCGAGTTCCAATTGATGTGGTGGCCCCCCAACTCGCCAGATCTGAACACAATCGAAAACATGTGGGATGTGATTGAACGTGACGTCAGAGTTCATCGCCCACCTCCCAGGAATTTACGTGAATCAGGTGACTTGTGTGTGCAGATGTGGTGCCAGCTCCCTCCAGTGGCCTACCAACGCCTCATTGCTTCCATACCACAATGCATCGTCACTGTTATCCGTGCCAAAGGTGGACATACCAGCTGTTACGTAGTTGGTCATAAAGTTCTGGCTGATCAGTGCATGTTCGCACTGGTTTGTTGTTCTTTGAGAAGGAGAGGTGAAAGAGAAGTAACGACATTGAACTTCTTCCTGTAGTGTCAATCGACAGATGATTATCATGGGATGCAGTGGTCCAAATCTTAAAAGGATTTTTTTCTGATATTCTTTTATAGAGCTTTTCCTTGTTTTGGCCAGTACTATCTCCTCCAAGATATTGGTATAGTTTTTTTTTTTTTCAAATCCTTCCTTAAATAAAATTATTTCTTCAGAATAAGGTATATACCATAATTTTCAAGACAATAAGGCATCCAGTGGCTCAGGAATGACTTAAATTTTTCCATCAACATACATACATCCCGCCGAAATTATTACTATTGAAGGCGTGAAGGCCTCACTGGGATAAAAGAGATAACAGCGACCTGGAGCGAGTTGTAACATTTATACTGTCTAGTCACATTTATGTGACCACCTATAAAAAGCTTGAATAACCACCTTTGTCAGCGCCGACCGCTGCAACACCAGCAGGATGAGAGTGATGGGGGTTCTGGAATGTATCGACAGGAATGTGAGGTCATGCCACTCCAGTGCAGTGCCCAGCTGCGCTAGGTTTCTCGGTTGAGGATGTATGGCAAGGGCAGCCAGAGCGAGATGGTTCGACAGACTCTCGGCCGAGTTTTAATTCGGGGAATTTGGTGGCTAGAGAAATACGGTAAACTCATCCCGTTGTTCTTCGAACCATGCATATACACTGCACGTTGCACTGCCATACTGGTATATGCCATCATGCCAAAAGAAAACAAACTGCGTTTAGGGATGGATATGGTCTCCAAGGATAGATGCATACTTGTGTTGATCCATTGTGCCTTCCAGAATGGGATCACCCAGGGAATGCCAGCAAAACATTCTCCAGACCATAATGCTCCTTCCTCCAGTCTGGACCTTTCTGATGATTGTTGCAGTGTGTTTGATTTCAGACGTTTCACGCATAAAACGTGAGCCATCTGAAAAGGCCACCTTCTCCACTAAATGGACGTCCAGTTGGGGTATTGACGTTTAAATTCCAGCCTTCGCCACTGACGAATAACAGTCAGCATGGGTGCATGAATGAAGCATATGCTGCAGAAGCCCACGCAGAGCAATGTTCGTTAAACAGTCGTCGAGGAGACACTGTTGGTGGCCCGGCCCCTTTGTTCATTTGGTCAGTCAGTTGCTCCGCAGTTGTATGTCTGTTCGTCGTCCACCCCTCTCATCTTCAGCCCGTGGTGCACCATATTTGCCGCAGCACCGGTTTTGGATAGCACCATTTTGACATACACGGTATACTGTAACCACAACAGCACTTGAACAGCTTATAAACTTAGCCGTTTCGCAAATGGTTCCATCCTTGGCCCGAAGGCCACTGATCATGCCCTGGTGGATATCAGATAAATCACTCCGTTTCCGCGTTTCCGGATTACAACAACGAATGCACTGTTTACCGCGTCCCCCAACACTCTTTATGTGCCCACCACTGCTAGTGCTGCCACTTGCCATTTGTGATTAGTCATTCCACGTTGACATCGATTATAGGTGATGCAGTGGTTAGCACACTGGACTCTCATTCTGGAGGATGGCAGTTCAAATCCCCCATCGGCCATCCAGATTTAGTTTTCCCGTGATTTTCCTAAATCGCTGCAGCCAAATGTCGGGGTGGTTCCTCTGAAAGGGAACGGTCGATTTCCTTAACAAAAAAATCCAAGCCTGTTCTCAGTCTCTAAAACCCTAGAGTTCCTTCCTTACATATCTGGAAGCGAAGGCCAGTTTCGAACTTTTGTGTTGGGTGGCCACACTGCTGTCAGTCATGTTTCATTTCAGTTTTGTGACTCTGCAAAACCTTATAGGGTTATAAGGAGTGGTCGTCGAACTTTCTTTGTTGTAGGACCAATACTGACATTGTGAGGTGGCACCGATCTCATTATTAATTGGCATCTTCATAAATTAATACAATATGAGCCCGCATAGCAAAGACGCGATAAGTTGGCCGCCGGCCCCAAAGAATTGATCCTTAGAGGTCGGCAGCATTCGGAACACTTCCTGCCGACTGTGTCTGTTTCATACAGCTGCCAACCGTTGTGACACTGTGGGTGCGTGGTGAAGCGTTTTTGGTCTTACTGTGCAAAGAATATTGACGTTAAGCACTGAATGACTTCTACTAATAATATATATGCACTTACATTTAAATACATTATTGAATATGAGACGCCATCATAAAATTTTGATAAATGATTTAAATGCCAGATTTCTTCTACCTACTACGTTCTACACTCATGCTCATAAATTAAGGATAATTACAGAATGTGCTGCCACACAACGTGGCACGACAAAAAGCTGGCGCTAATAGCATAGGCACATAGGGAACATACACGACACAGATCTGTAAGTCCACGGTATTGGTGATAAGTTGAGAAAACCGTCCCGAAACACACGTGATACAAAACGCCACTTTTTCCTGCGCATGTATCCCGACATCAGTATGGGATATAATCACCATGCACACGTACACAGGCCGCACAACGGGTTGGCATATTCTGGATCAGGTGGTCGAGCAGCTGCTGGGGTATGGCCTCCCATTCTTGCACCAGTGCCTGTCGGAGCTCCTGAGTGCCCTAGGAGTCTGAAGACGTGCAGCGATACGTCGACCGAGAGCATCCCAGATGCGCTCGATGGAATTAGGTCTGGAGAACAGGCAGGCCACTCCATTCGCCTGATATCTTCTGTTTCAAGGCACTCCCTCACGATGGCAGCTCGGTGGGGCCGTGCATTATCATCCATCAGGAGGAAGGTGGGACCCACTGCAACCCTGAAAAGGCGGACATACTGGTGTAAAATGATGTCCCGATACACCTGACATGTTACAGTTCCTCTGTCAAAGACATTCAGGGGTGTACGGGCACCAATCATAATCCCACCCCACACCATCAAACCACGACCTCCATACAAGTCCCTTTCAAGGACATTAAGGGGTTGGTATCTGGTTCCTGGTTCACGCCAGATGAAAACCCGGCGAGAATCACTGTTCAGACTATACCTGGACTCGACCTTGAACATAGCCTGGGACCACTGTTCCAATGACCATGTACTGTGTTCTTGACACCAGGCTTTACGGGCTCTTCTGTGACCAGGAGTCAATGGAATGCACCTTGCAGGTCATTGGGCGAATAAACCGTGTCTGTTCAGCCCTCTGTAGGCTGTGTGTCTGGAGACAACTGTTCCAGTGGCTGCGGTAAGGTCCCGAGCAAGGCTACCTGCAATACTCCGTGGCCGTCTGCGGGCACTGATGGTGAGATATCGGTCTTATTGTGGTGTTGTACATTGTGGACGTCCCGTACTGTAGCACCTGGACACGTTTTCTGTCTGCTGGAATCGTTGCCATAATCCTGAGATCACACTTTGTGGCACACGGAGGGCTCGTGCTACGACCTGCTGTGTTTGACCAGCCTCCAATCGCCCTAGTTTTCTACCCCTCATAAAATCATCAATATGTGTTCTTTGGGCCATTTTCAACACAAAGTCACCATCAACAGGTCTGAAAACGTTGCACACTTACTCGCTGCACCGTGCTCGAACATGCACCAACACACCTCTGCATATGTGGACTGCTGCCAGCGCCACCGTGCGACGACCGCAGGTCAGATGCACCACATGGTCACACCCCGAGGTAATTTAAACCCGCAAACCGCCCACCAGAGCGTTGTTTCACCATGTATCAGCATTATCCTTAATTTCTGAGCATGAGTGTATTATAGCAGCCTTAACTACAGTCTAATATGCTTTCACGAATCCACGTTACTTCCGTGTCGAAATTTATACCATAGTAGCTGATAGGTATGAGCCACGCACACACGTGAGTTGTCAGTATTGAAAAACTCAATAAAACATTCCCCTCTCAATCCTCTAACGCGACAGTGGCCGCGCCAATTACCCCTCTCCGCCTGACGTAAGAGACCAAATTTACTTAGTTCACCGCCGAATTCACCAACGTCAATTAAAATTAACCACAGTTTGAAACATTCTATCTCTGTACGTATTATTGTTTGTTACTGAGCAGGAGATATACACTCTTAAGAAGCTCCTAACGTTATCTGACGTTCTTGGGTTCGGCTCTTAGTTGCTAGATGCATATTATTATAAAATACGAACGAGAACCGCGGGCCGCACGAATACTTAATTCGATCGCATGCTGGCCGCGGGCCACAGTTTGACAACCACTGGTATACACCTTCTAAACATATTAATTCGAAGTCGAAATGTGTACTGCTGTATGTGATTTTTTAAGTCCTACGTGTAAAAAACCAAAAAGATCCTATCGCCATTTTCACTGTTATTTATCATAGATGTAAATCAGACATCACCACAATATTTTAAATCTGGGTGAATGAACCAAATGGTTAAACTGTTCTCCGTAAGTGTATTGATTCCGAGCATCGAGCCATTAAACAAAATGATATAATAATAATGAACCGATGCAGTCATAAGCCAAAAGTGAACAGCTTGTAGGTGGAAGTGCGGATAATTTGAACAGTGATAATCAGTAGTTTGAGCTATTTCAACAGTTGGAAATAAATTCGAGGGATATGAAGCACTACAGATCAGTGTAAGTGACAACAGCAGCCCACATCTTCCAGCACCAAAGTAACAGTGGAACTTTTAGAACAACAGTAACTATTTGTGGACACCGATGGGTAATATGGACGTAATTCTATGGATGTATCTCAATTTCTGCCTTACAGACAGCAGTGTCGGTTACACAGAAAAATGAACAGGTGAGTGCACTAGTTCTGTCTATATCTGATATAATTTAATCCATCCCAACCTGTTCAGCACGATACGCTTAAAATTAAGGTCCATAAATCCAAAACGTGACACGAAGATACGTGGTTTTGATAAAAAATTAACTCCTTCAAGTACATGCTCGTGCAATTTCCGCCTCTTCCTATATGACCTCTATATAGGACGTCTTATCCTTTACAAAGACAATAGTGAAGCATCAGTTTTGCATTCGTACTTTCTGTTTACATGTTATAAATGTCCGTCCCAAAAGTCACTTACTTGTTCATTGTCTGTAAATGATTACATCATTTTCATAATAAAAAAACCACATGACCTAATGCCATAGAAAATTTTGGGTTCCATGTAAGATTTCTGCACTGGATTAACCTGTGATAAATGCCTTAATATTGTTAGGTCATTAAACTGGTGAAAAATTATGACTTTTTTTTGTATAGGATGGTCGCCTTGGTACACACTCGTCGTGTGTTTCGGTGCGGCTGTGACGTTCACCTCCATCGTCGCATGCGGCGATACTCTCAAAATCTGCATCTGCGAGGACTCCAACTTATCAGGTGAGCGAGAATCCAAGTGTTAAATTAAATGAGAGTTCGCTTAGGCCATTAAAAATGTTATTGGCGGTCATATAGCGCGCGCTATTTTACTTTGTCTTGTCGGAAATGAGTTCGGGTAATGGCACCGGAAAACACTGTGAACACAATTCTTCGACATGGCGCATGTAAGCAACAAAGAAGTTGCGCCGGTGGAACTTGATACTAACAGATAGAGTTATTCACGAGGAATGTTTGTGAATACAGGACGTAACAAAAATACTATTGCCAAACTTCCAGAAAACATTTCTGACACGCTAGAAGAAGAAAAATGTGCTATATGGATGTGGGCCTGAAAACGCTTCCTTTCCATGTTAGACCTCATTTTATAAAATTCTTCAACACATTAATCATGGTAAACATACACGAAAATATCAGCACAGTGTGGAATACTTTTCTCAATGAAATGTTCAAAATGCCCTCCGTTACCAAGGATACAAGTATCAACCACCGTTGCATTGAGCCCCGTTAGCAAGAATACGCATAACCTCGCTATCGCTGATGCACTGATGTACCCCTGGAGAATCCCGTATCCAAGAGCTTTCAAATGCCCACACTCATAAAGATCTAGTGGGTTAGGTCCGGAGAGCGTGGAGGGCAAGGAACTGGTCCACCAACTATCCATTTGTCACGGAATCTGTGAAGTGTCCGAGCATTACCCCTGAATGGATGAGGAGATCCATCGTGCATGAAGTACATGTTTTGTAAAATTGGCAAAGGTACGCGCTCTAACAGAACAGATAGAGTATTCTCTAAGAAAAGATTGTAAATTTTTCCGTTGAGCCTGGGTGGAACGACATGAACTCCTAACAAACACTTACCAACAATGCTGGCACAAATGTTCACAGAAAATTTTTGTTGACGACGAGAGCGCACAATTTCGCGGGCATTCTCGACAACCCATACGTGCCGACTGCGAAAATTTACAATCTTATCATGTTGAAACGAAGCCTCATCCGTGAACAGAACATACGTGCTAAAGTGGGACTGACACATTCTTGAATCAACAATTTGCAGAGGTGTACCAGTACAGGAAACAATTCGCTGGAGGTACCCTCGCAGAAAAGCCAGCTGCTAATGGTACCTGCACACGTTGTGCATGGTAGGGATACAGCAGGTTCTCATGTAGCACTTTCGAGACAATCACGTAGTCAACATTACTTGTTGCAGCTAATTGTCTTACGCTGACACTAGGGTTGTCGTCAACTGCAAGAAGAAGTTCCTTCTCCATTTGAGGTGTCATCGTCTATCTAACCTCCCCCGGCCACGAACAGTAAGCTTAACCGTCCCATGCTCCCTATGACGACGATCAGTTGATTCAAAGGGCCTCCTGTCGGAACACTGTCGCTCTGGAAATTTCTTCCGATAAAAACTTTGAGCGTCTCGGCCATTACTATCTGCTAAACCGTACAGCAAATGGGCATCTCCGTATTTTGTATATTTCCATTGCACTGTGCCGGAAAACAAATCCGTGATGAACACGAAATAACTGATGCTACGTGCTTGGTGGTAGCAGAGCCATGAGGTTAATCGCATGTCAACACAAGTAACGAAGGAAGTTATATGTTAACATTACCTTAGGTCCACTGATACAACAAACATTGGCGGTGAACCTAAAAATTACAGCTTACAGTACATTCTAACCAAACGCAACCAAGTGCATATTTTGAGTATTTCAAGTAACGCTGGTACTTTGTATGTGTTCCCCATGATTAATGTGATTGTGAAGAGAAGTGGAAAATGAGGTCTAACATGGACATAAAGGGTTTACCTACACTATCACACATTTTATTCCTCTGCGTGTGAGAAATGTTCGCTGAAAGTTTGGGTGTACTTTTTTTATTACACCCTGTATAATTTATTATCACTATACTGGACAAATCGTTCGGCTGTAGATACTTTGTGTTATTCATACATCTCTAGTTTCACGAATAAATTAGTCCAAATGCTGTCAATCTTCAGTTGCTCAAGGTGACGTCAATGGCCAGTAGACCGCTATTCCTACGCCTTAAGCTGAAGATGGAACAGGTGTGAACCGGGAGGCAAGTACTGTGTCCTATGGAAAAGCCCGCCCGGTTGGCCGTGCGGTCTGACGCACGGCTTTCCGGGCGGGAAGGAGCGCCGGTCCCCGGCACGAATCCGCCCGGCGGATTTATGTCGAGGTCCGGTGAGCCGTCCAGTCTGTGGATGGTTTTTAGACGGTTATCCATCTGCCTCGGCGAATGCGGGCTGGTTCCCCTTATTCCGCCTCAGCTACACTATGTCGGCGATTGCTGCGCAAACAAGTTCTCCACGTACGGGTACACCACCATTACTCTACCACGCAAACACGGGGGTTACACTCGTCTGGTGTGAGATGTTCCCTGGGGGGTCCAACGGGGGGGCCGAACCGCACAATAACCCTGAAAGAGTGGTTCGGTGTGGGGAGGCGGTGCGGTGACGAGGACTGCGGTAGTCGTCGTGGAGTTGTGGACCACTGCGGCTGCGGCGGGGACGGAGCCTCTCCGTCGTTTCTAGATCCCCGGTTAACATACCATAACATCCTATGGAAAAGTAACGACACAGCAAGGGAGAAAAAGAAAAAAATTATCCTCGCAAAGCGAACTCGCCTTCTACCTCGCCATACAGATAGAGGTTTCATTTCAGATTCAGTCTGAAGAAAACTACATAATGGGTATCGATAAGTTGATCCCTGATAGTTGCAGTGGGCTGGGTGCGACAGCTTCGCGCGCCTACCTCAACCGACAACGGAATGCGATTTTGTAAACGTCTCTATGGCAACGCCTGAGTGTTGTTCAAAATGTGTGTGAAATCTTATGGGACTTAACTTCTAAGGTCATCACTCCCCAAGCTTACACACTGCTTAAACTAAATTATCCTAAGGACAAACACACACAGCCATGCCCGAGGGAGGACTAGAACCTCCGCCGGGACCAGCCACACAGTCCATGACAGTAGCGCTCGAGACCGCTCGGCTAATACCGCGCGGCGCCTGAGTGTTGTCGCACCTATATAGACGCTACTTGTTTTCGCCTGCGGCAGTTTGCGCTTCGCAGTTGACTGCTGGCAACAGCGGTGCGATTTTCAGGGATCTTCACGCCGTATCGACTTATAACAAGTACATACAGAGCCAACTGTCGCGAATTCTGTGAACTATTTCTCCGTTTACCAATATTCTTCATGCAACTGAAAACGCTACATGGCTCTGGGTTATAGAAGCGCCCAGTAACATCGAATCTTCAGTTCACGATTTTTGTCCTTGTGTAGGCAGGGTCACGAGCTGATGTCAGAAATCACAAAAAATGCGAAGATACAAAGTATTAGCATGTAGCTGAGTTGGACAGACAAAAATAGTTTGTGCAAACCGCACAGAAATTACACTCTGTCTGATAATTATATTATAGGTTGAATGTATCTATTACAAAGTAACAACATATCTTTGTAGATTAAGAAACTCATTTATTCAATTTTTTTTTTTTTTTGCTTTCAGTAGTAGGAAAGTACCCACTTCGTTACTTCGTTTGGCCTTTTTTAATTTCTTTTCTGAACTGGAAAAAGATGTGCAATTAATCAACTCGTTTGTAATGCATCTACCTTTTTCTTACTATATTCTTATAAATTATATTATGTAATTTGCTTTCCGGTGCAATAATGAATACGTTTTGCGGTTGTCTGACACGTAAACACGCTACGTATAGCGAAACACGATTGTTTTAAATTCACTCCGCAATACTGGAATTATTGACCTTGTTTTTCATTGATATTTATATGAGAACCTAATCTTAGTGGAAATTTGGGCCTTTTAAAGCTGAATGATAATGTTTCGCAGCTTTTTTTTGCGAGATTTGACCGGGAACACTGAGTGAATGTAGGAATCCTGTTGGATTTAAACATTTTTCCTTCTTTTGGTATAGTCTTTTGTATACGCTGAGTTGTTTGTTGAATTACGTCATTTTTTGGTAAAGTTTTTCGCTGTACCTGTCAGATTCCTTATGTTTCGCGAGCTATTGCTGTCTTTCTGCGTTTTTCGAAATCCAGTGTAACTAAATATTGTTCTTGTGCAGGCTTCAACACCTGCTCACGTATGCTGACAGCTCTGTTAATCATGGGGTTCCTCGGCATCCAGGCCTTCATTTTCGTCTGGCGGTACAGATACGGGTGTCCCAGCTCGACAAGTAAGTAAAATCGGCACTTGCCTGCGATGACACAAATATACTAGGCGCTTCAGCTGTAGTACTTCTGAGGCTTACTGGTACCTCTGTGTCAAGCGTCGCCGCACAGACGAGCGTTACTGACTTCGGCTATGGAGGACGGTAATTAATAAATATATCTAAGAAAGTCTCTTTATTAATTAAACGAGTCACTCTGGTACAGAATATCAAAATATTCATCTCCATAGAGACAAATGGAAATCACTCTGTCAAATAATCCGTAACGGTGGTACATGAGATTGTACAAACATCAGTGTAAAGAAGGGACTGTATTGGTTTTGGAGCGGAATGTGAGGCGCTGCAGAGACACTGTCTCGTTCATACCAACGGAAAATATTTGGGTCGGTTATTTAATCATAGCTAGTATTAGGTCTCAAAGTACTGTAAATCTTATCAGACAATGTGCGAACATTACCTTATTTGATTTTATGGAATGAAGTCGCAGGTAGCCTACTTAGAATCTTTCAATCCATATGTGGCATACAGCAAACCACTGCTTAACAGTATCGGGTAAAAACAGTCTTGGTTGCAATTTTAGTTTTTTTTTTTTTTTTTGCATTAGCCGGCCGGGGTGGCCGAGCGGTTCTGAGCGCTACAGTCTGGAACCGCGCGACCGCTACGGTCGCAGGTTCGAATCCTGCCTCGGGCATGGATGTGTGTGATGTCCTTAGGTTAGTTAGGTTTAAGTAGTTCTAAGTTCTAGGGGACTGATGACCTCATAAGTTAAGTCCCATAGTGCTCAGAGCCATTTTAACAATTTTTTTTCTTTTTTTGCATTATGCTTACTACCTCAGTCCCATCTTATTCTGTTACTCGGTCCTGTGAACGAGAACGCGTTAAGCAGGTCTTGGAGTCACTCGCGTCCATCTAGAAAAGTTTTTACTGGGTTTAACGAAGGCGATGTTGGCCCGATGTATTCGACGATGCCCTTTGACTACACTCTCTAAAGGATTGTTATAAGAAGTACCAAATTTAAGATCAACCTGAAGATGCCTAAATAAGGCGAAACGCGTAGTTGAAAAATAAAAAAAACTAAAATTGCAACCAAGACTGTTTTTTAACCAATACTACTTACAATCTCTGATAGAAGTACACATGGAATACGATGCTGAATAAAAAGTATTCTAAGGACTGTGAACGTCATTTTTATGACAGTATATCCGCATCCTAATCAAATCTCTCTCTTCTTGTATTTGCCTTTGTATGAGGACTGTTCGAAAGTAATGCATTTTTGTTTTCTCAGCCGAAAACAACGCTACGAACGCGAAACGTTACGTATGTGTTATTAGAAGTCTCCTGAGTGAGCGCGCCAAGTTCCCATCACTTCCGACAGATAGCGTAGCTGCAGGACAGTTTCAAAATGGCGTCTGTAGGTGATATACGTTGCAAGCAACGTGCCATCATTGAATTTCTCACTGCAGAGAAAGAAGCTATGGGGAATATTTACAAACGCTTGTGCAAAGTCTATGGAGCATCTGCAGTCGAATAAGTACAGTTAGTTGCTGGGCACGGAGGGTGAGGTCATCAGAAAGCGGTTTGGCGGAGCTCCACGATTTGCAGTGGTCCGGGAATCCATCCATGGCTGTCACACCTGACATGTTGCAGCGAGCTCATGTCATTCGCGAAAACAGACGCATTACGACTCTGCAGTCGGCACTGCATCTGTGAAGCAGTAAAGGAAGTGTGAATGCAATTATCCGCACTCTTGGATATTCAGAAGTGTGTGCAAGATAGGTCATGCAATGTCTAATGGTGGATCACAAATTGCACAGAAAAAACATTTGTCTTGATTTGTTACAACGTTTTGAAGCTGAGGGGGAGGCCTTCTTGTCCCCAATTGTGACAGGTGATGAAACCTGGGTTCACCATTTTGAGCCCAAAACAAAAAGACAGTCGATGGAACGGCGTCATTCCTACTCTCCACAGAAGAAAAAATTCAAAGCAACTACTTCCATCAGTAGGGCCATGATCACAGTTTTCTAGGACTGTGAAGCTGTGATTCTCATTGATGTGATACCAAGAAGCGGCACTGTTAATTCAGAAACATATTCAGCACATTAAAGAAACTCATGACGCACTTCTGGCGACTTGGGCGCCACAGCAACCCACGAGATGTTTTGCTCCAACACGATGACGCTCGGGCCCACACAAGTCTGAGAATTGCTTAACACATCGCAAGATAGTGTTGAACAGTGTTACCCCATCCGTCCTACAGCCCCGTCCCGTCGGACTTTCACTTGTCTGGACCATTAAAGGAAGCACTGGCTCCGCGACGAGGAGAAGGATTGGTACCGACAGGGCACACACGCCCTTGTTTCGCACTGGAGGAAGGCCATAGAATGGGACGGAGATTACGTGGAAAAATAGAGTGTGTATAATAAAAAACCATTCTTTCGTGTGTGTAATTCTCATTATGTTCAATACAGAATTGTTAAAGAAAAACATGAGGTGCATTACTTTCTGGGCAACCTCGAAATTACGTTGCGAAGTAACAGAGCAGATGCGGAGCTGTAAATGAGGCAGCTGGGCGTAGCGACTTGGTTTTTTAACAGGAAGTTACTGCTGCAGCGGTAGGTTCCGTAGTAGGTATATTAGAACAGGATTCGTGAGCCATTATATTTTGGCTGGGGTCCTCGAAGACATTTAATGTTCTGTCTATGAAGAAGCCCACTAACCTTCCTCATGTCTGAGTCACAAAATGATAGAAACCCAAGATTCTGTTGTGTTTTCGACGGTGTTTTGCATGTGCATCTCGCTGGAATTGGACTGTGATATGTAGCAGGGATTGTAGCCATTTTCAAGAATGACTTCCCGAAGATGGCTCAGTTCCTTTAGGAACTTCTCTTCACTTGAGATGACTTTTGTTCGATGCTGTAGTGTCTCCAGGATGCTGTGTATCTGTACCGGATTGTGGTTGCTGAGAGCTGGTCCGAATAGACGGGTTTCCTACAACCATCGGTACTTAGAAACCCATTGCTCTTCGGTGAACCAGGATGTTTGCGATCGTACACGTGAAGTGTAATGTTTTCTTCCGCTAAATCCAAAGTTCGGGATTTAGTCCTCAATCGGTACTAGACATTTCTCTGCCCTGTTTAGCGTTTTTCATTTCAGCCAGTAATTCGAGTGTGCAAAAAATGCCACGTTGCACCAGAGTCCACATTAAGCTGCAGGTCACCATATAAATGGCTGGGTAAATGAGATCAAAATTCAGAGGAAGGTAAGGGCATGTCAACTCTAACATGACCTTGCCTAGCTGAGCACTATTGTGTTCGAACTATGGTGAGGACCGTTGTAGCTTTTCTTCGTCTCTCCTCCAATTCGAATCGTCTCCTTCGCACTGCTCATTCACTCTTTTTAGTTAACAATATTGACTTTATCACTCACAGAGGTTCATATGGCACTGAGCACTATGGGACGTAACATCTGAGGTCATCAGTCCCCTAGAATTAGAACTACTTAAACCTAACTAACCTAAGGACAGCACACACATCCATGCCCGAGGCAGGATTCGAACAAGCGACTGTAGCAGCAGCGCAGTTTCGGACTGAAGCGTCTAGAACCGCTCGGTCACAACGACCGGCACTCACAGAGGCCATGACTAAATTTCTATCACTTTTACAGTCAGACATGGCGCGAAACCTGCAGCTCGCAGGTTGCAACTTATGGGGGGACGTCTGAGAAAATCTACGGGTGCACATAAGGTAATCTAATTTTTATCGTTCAAGGGATAATTAACCAAATTACCAAATTTTTCACATCTTGTCATTAGATTGTTGGTTATAACCTGAATTTTTTTCAATTTCTTTGTCAACTAATTTGATCAGAACGTTTCTGGATACTTTTAGGACACACTATTACATGGGGAACATTTTCTCAAATATTACTTTACTTTCACTTTCAAAATGTGGTAGGTTATTCTTAATACTTAGATAAACAAATCTGGGTACAAATTTTTAACATCAGTTTTAGAATTGTCGCAACGACGTTTAAATTATGTATATGGTACTTACTAATTTTTTTCATAAAAACTTAAATAAATTTGACAGCAATGCACTTTGGAAAATTTTGTACCACAGGAAGTTGTATTATACTGTGTACGAAGTCTGTAGCAATTTTCACCTTCTTATCTGCAATGGCCCGCTAAAAGTATTCCTTACACACTAGAACAGGGGCGGGCAGGAATCCTGCACATGTGCGATGCACTTGCACGCGTGCAGTTAACAGGTGTTCCGCGTGCACACAGGGGCAAGCTGGCCACCCGCTTATCTCCCATCCCCACCATACCTTCTGTCCGCTCCTTCCACTGTAATGCGTTTTGTTTCCTAGCTTGCTTTATTGAGTGAATGAATAAGGTTAGTAGGAGTGCTTGAAAGAAATCATGGTTTGAAAGAGTACCTATTACCTACGATACGTTTTATTTACTTATCACAGGTGGAGTTTACAATACGTTTAATATCTGGAACAAAATTTCTACATACAGACAAACACAAACAAATGGTTCAGATGGCTCTGAGCACTATGGGACTCAACTGCCGAGGTCATTAGTCCCCTAGAACTTAAAACTAGTTAAACCTAACTAACCTAAGGACATCACAAACATCCATGCCCGAGGCAGGATTCGAACCTGCGACCGTAGCGGTCTTGCGGTTCCAGACTGCAGCGCCTTTAACCGCACGGCCACTTCGTCCGGCTAAACACAAACAGTTACGTAAATTTTCATCACTTATGTTTGCTCTTAACCGAGACTTATTAATTCAGCAAATGGTTTTCCAGCTCTCGCTATATTAAGCTCAGTCTTATAACTTGCACATACCGCTGGGCTATTATTGTTGTTGTCGTCCTGAAAACTTGAAAACAGTGCTCCATAAAATGTTAAATCAGTTAGATGAGAGACATGACGAGAGAAAGTCGCAGATCTCTCGTGACAACAGCAACTACGACAAGTTCAAATGGCTCTGAGCACTATGGGACTTAACCGCTGTGGTCATCAGTCCCCTAGAACTTAGAACTACTTAAACCTAACTAACCTAAGGACACCACACACATCCATGCCCGAGGCAGGATTCGAACCTGCGACCATAGCGGTCGCGCGGTTCCAGACTGTAGTGC
Organism: Schistocerca serialis cubense; assembly: GCF_023864345.2. Taxonomy (NCBI): domain Eukaryota; kingdom Metazoa; phylum Arthropoda; class Insecta; order Orthoptera; family Acrididae; genus Schistocerca; species Schistocerca serialis. The sequence continues at coordinate 398,234,747 of NC_064642.1, read as the reverse complement.
CTAGAACCGCTCGGCCACTCCGGCCGGCCAACTACGACAGATTCATCTGGTATCGTCAGATCGCTCTTCTTAAGCTCAGCCAATTCCCCATCCGCTCAGAATCCGACAATAAATTGTACTCGTCCTTGTGAAATTTATTATAATGGTCTTCAATACTAAACTTCCGTTGACCAGCGAGAATACTGCCACATATTAAACATTTCGAATTTTCACGTTTTTGCACAAAGAAAAAATGATTCTCCCATTACTTTTTAAAAGATAGAAAATCTCCACTTCTCCGTTTCTTGAAATACAACGTTCACTACATAGTGCTCGCTTCGCATCAACGTCCGCAGCTTAGCCTGACACTACACTGCCGCAACCTGCCGGCTGTCGCCACAGCCCCGGTCGACGCCTGCACGAGAGCAGCACACGTCCAGCGCTATGCGCTCATGAGCCGCGTGCAACGTTTGCCCACCCCTGCACTAGAAAATGAAAGTTGCGGGATATATTTTATTAGCATTTATGCCAGAAGTAAGTACCTTAATGTTGACAACAACCATATATTTGGACTTTTTGGTCTTCATGTAGTTCTTTTCCTCTACTCTGATCCTCCTGGCGTACCCTTTTGGCAAAACACTTTACCGGCGTTTCAGAACTAGCAATGTGCACATCATCTGTCTTCTTCAACCGATTTACAGTGAAGCAACCTGCATCAAATCCTAGTCTTATAAGGTCCTGTTTCTCCCATTGTTATCATCATTGGACACCAGACAAGCATCATAAGAGGAAATTTTAACAACAGCAGATGAGCAAATAAAATTATTAAAGTTTTGCCATGGGTTTTGTGTTCCACCATGTATGCATTTCTTTAATAAACCATAATTACTCGCATTGCAAGTGGGCTCATAAGAGCCTTGTATACTCTACAGGTATCTTCTCTGATGGCACTACGTAATAAAATATCGTAAATAAAAGGCAGAGTCGTTTAGGTTAGGGGGCGTGGCAATTCGCGTTGGCTTAAAGAAGATAGCTTATATATCATTCGTAGCATGAATTAAACTCCGAAAATTGGATACAACGTTTCTAACCTACTACAGAACAATCTGGTACCAAAAAAATTAAAAACCTACGTATTTGACCCATTTTACATACATCCCCCCTTAACGGCAGATCACAAGCGCCCATGCGCACCACCCACCACAATAATATCTCAGCTGACTGTTGTGCAGCAGCATAGATCTTTCTCGGCCGGCTTGTTCCAAAAATTATAGACAATATGTATACTGTCTGAGGTACAAACATTTCGCTCTTTATTCTAAGGTTTTTAAAATACATAAATCGATATATAGTACACCTAAAGTTGAAACATTTACGTGGATTCTGAAGTGCTTAGAATGATAACAATGTTATCAAAATTATTTTCATTGATAATGTAAAAAATATAACTGATGAGTTTTTCCTCCTTTTTAGATATAATTAAAAGATGATGCAAAAGGGGGGAAGATTTTGCAAAGGATCACCATACACTCAATGAAAATTAAGAAACTGCACTGGAAAAGATGAGTTAGTAAGGGAAGGTTAAATCTATAGGATTGTAGAGTATGCCTATAACCAAACTAGTCTGGCGGGTTGTGCTGTGAAACTGAATCTAGATGGAGGTTGGATTGTAAGAGACAGACATGGAATAAGATACTAGATCATGGATCAGGCGATGCTGTGAAGAAGAAAGCAAATAGGGAAAGATGGAGGGGGAGGGGGTCCCTGATATGTGATAGGAATTGGAAGGAATTATTACAGTTGACATGACGGATAAATATCGAGGAGGATTTCATTTTCTGTGTAGAGGGTGTTCGTTGAGGGTGGATATGAAGTATGAATAGATGCACGGTAGATGAGATGTGTTGGTATCGATGCGGTTACGTAACAAGATTGGAAAATAGAGGGGAAACAAAGGAGTTGTTAGTGATCGAGTTTGCAGGTAGTGTAGGACATACTGAGCTGTTCAATTTGAGGGAGGGAGGGGGGAGCTAGGTAGGAATATGATGAGGTGGTTAAGCATCCATGTGGGGGAAGATAAAAACATGCAGTGGGGAAGGCGGAGTGCATGACTTTCCAGGATTTGCAAGGAGCGTTATGGCTTTGGTGGAATGGATATTGAGGCAACATTGGTGAAGGAGAAGATAATTTGGATCAACATCTTGAAGGTGAGGAGGATGGTAAAAGGGTGCAATCCGTATGTTTGGTCAACTAGCAGTTTCTACTGCGGGCTCCCTGTTGGATGGTTAGTAAGAGAGAGTTCCATGTTAGTTACCTGTCGATCATATATTTAAGGTATTTTAGTGTGTTCATTAATGGGTTATGGTAGCTGTAAATGGCTAGGTAAAAGTCATAGTTGTGAATATTGTGGCTCATCATATAATTATTTCATCTGTTCTGGAGAGGTTGATCTTAAGGAACCACTGGCAGCACCAGGGTGAAATTTCTGGAATACAGGAGTGTCATCAATGTATTGGCATAGATGGAGAGAAGGAGGTGGCTAGGGCTTATCAGCAATATACAGAATGCATTGGAGTAGAGAGAAGACAGAGTACTGAGGCAGATGTGCTGTGGGATGGAAGGTATGGGAACTGGTGTTGTTGACAGTGACAAGGAATAATTAATGAGATAGGGAGGACAAAGTGAGGAAGACATAATTAAACAGAACTGCGTGAAAGTAAAGTGTAGAAATAGAGACAAAAGGTCATATACAATTATAGGTGTTTTTGAGGTTCAGGTATATAAAAAAGGCGGATTTTTTTATTGTTAATCTGATAGTGTAGGGAGCGAGTGAGACACAGGAGTTGGACACTACAGGAGACATTTCGAAGGAATCCACGCTGGCTAATAGTAAATGCTAAGGTAGGTTCATGTGTTAATTGACGAGTTGGAAGGGATGAAGGGACGGATTAAATAATCTTGCTTAAAACTAAGATGAGAGTCGGCCGCTGCGGCCGAGCGGTTCTAGGTGCTTCAGTCCAGAACCGCGCACCTGCTACGGTCGCAGGTTCGAATCCTGCCTCAGGCATGGATGTGTGTGATGTCCTTAGGTTAGTTAGGTTTAAGTAGTTAGTGGATTTATCTATACAGTTTTATTAACAAAGAAGCATTATTTAGTAGCAAAAACATCGCTACATATACTCAATATAATAATATCATCAAATCTAAAGTGTTGGACCTTAAGATTTCATCACGAATCCACCTCTCTCCTGATTCTCATATAGCGTCAGAGTTCCGACAATGCCCCGACTACAGTTGACATTACCATTCACGACGAAGCATAAATCAGCTAATTTCGGAGTGACTTTCAGACCCTGATACTGCTGAGAGATGAATCCTTTTTTTTTCTTTTTTTTCCTTCTCTTGCAAGGCAGTCAGTGCAACAGCTCATCTGGAAAATGCCCATTATCTTTACATATGATGTTTTCCTCTTACGACACTCTGCTGGGTAATTTGTTTAGGGACCATAGTTTCAGACAGGGTTTGTGATAATTATATCCCACATCTATTAATAGAACCTGAATCTTTTGTTGCTTGCAGAAATGCTGCAACACATCCTTCACTAAGTAGAAGACTTCTCCCAAAATGAATAATGTAATGTTGGACAGGGAGGCTCAATCAACACGCTAGAAATAAGTGTGCTCAAACTGAACAACAGACATAAGATAAGAGAAATTAGGACTAACGCAGATAGATGTTTCCTCCCTAGAACCGTTTTTGTGCGTGAAGTATACGGAATATGTCTGTGTGCGTGATTAAAAAAAGATTAGGAAGAGGCGTCATGTTCTGTGATACTCTTATAAGTGACCTAGAGTTTGGACAACCATTAAAAAATACTGTGAGTCAGTGCGTATGTGTATGTATAGTATTTGTTCGGAAATACAAGTTTGTAAACACTGGACTTCCAGTAAAATATGCTTCAGTGGAAGAGCTACAATATACAGTAGTTATAGCCCACATCTATTAACCCAACCTGGTATGTGTCTCAGACTGATGAACAAATCCTACGTATTTGCACTAACACACAACAAAAATCCTAAACATGTTATGCTTGTGATAAATAATTATAGACTGATGGATAATCGTAGGTATTTATTTACAACACTGTACTAACATTAGCGCTGTGTGATGGAAACATACCAAGTCTGCAAAGGCCATATTCCTGGCAGCCATAGTTGCAAGTGCATAATAAAGCGTATTTCCCAGCCTGACTCTAAAGGCAGTGACGTGGCAGACGAACTGATTTCAGTCCTCAGGCAGAGTAACTATGAACTCCACCGTTAGATCATCTACAAAACAACTGCCAATATCGATGTTTTGTGTAATCGCTTTTCACTATAAAACTATAGGCGTGCAACGCATAGTTTTATAAACCATTCTGGGCCCTGGTTGTCCTTTTTTAACGTAGAGTGTCAAGGTATGATATTGTTCCCTGCCATTACTAAATAATCATTAAAACTACAGGCTTGCACAAAATGTACACATTCAGCTAAAAATATAATACTTATATATTCTAATTTTATTTGACATAGCAGGAAAAAGACATCATGACCAAGTGATCAACGTGTAAGCTAGTATTACATCCCAATAGACAAAATTGCAGAACGATCTTAGAACTACGTATGAGAAAATTTTAGTATTTAGTGGTCTAAGTCTGCCTGACACACATTGCCTGCTTTACATATCAGGAAGGGATAATTTGGTCTATATCTCTGTCAGCAGTCAGCAAGGCAGTCAGGCCCTCTAGATACTTATAGCTGCTCTGCACACCCTCAGACTTACTATCACTAGAATTTTCCCATTCTTAACACTAGCAAAAAAACCTCTGGAAGGCATTGTCTCCGATACTGATTTGCTCATGACAAATCGATAGTCATCCACTCAGAGGTGGTCCACAGTAGAACAGAATAGCTTTTTGGTAGTTCATGTAATCGGTTTCAGGCTAAATAATTAAAACTTTAGACATACAGCATATTGTTTTATAACCAGTTGACGTCCTGATTACCTGGAATGTTTGTATATAGCCAATAGTCAAGTCAATAGTATTTACTTAATTCTCAGTAAGATGCTGGTTTAGACCTCATGTTAGTCTACCTTAGTATTTGTAAATGTGTAGTACAAATACTGGAATCCATCTTAGCATAGCAGTATGACCACCGACAGCAAATGTTTTTTACTGATGTTGATTATTCATACCAGTAGCAAAAAAACTTTCGGGTAAGGTCATAATGACAAAACTTCTAGTCATGTGATCTCCTGAGATAAGAGTGTTACCTCAGTCAGAATACACATCTACTTATATCATCTTGGGGGGGGGGGGGGGGGAGATAATAATACAGCCTGCATACTACAGAACCAACGAGAATCTGGCCCCAACATCTAAATCTATCTCTGAAAATCACAGTAAAGGGCCAGAATGTATTTTCTGCCGCCAGCAGTGTGTGCTCTAATTTGAAACTCCATGGCAGATTACAGCTATGATCTGGACAGGGACTAGAATGTGGGCTCTATGGAGATAAGGTACAGAGTAAGTAGAGCTGTGTGGACGGGTCATGAGTCCCCTGGCCAACTCAGTTGATTGAGCACTTGCCCATCAAAGGTAAAGGTCCCACTGTCGAGAACTGGTCCTCCACACTTTTAATCTATCACTAAGTTTCACAGTAAATTGGATGACAGGATTCTTCCTATACCACCTTGTCTTAGGATTTCTCCCTGTCCTATTCGCATATAAGGCACGGGAAGAATGACTCCTTAAATGTCTCTGTCCGTGCTGTAATTAGTATAATTTTGTGTTCGCGATCGTTGTTGGTCTTCGAATTTTGTAAGTAGGCTTTCGCAGAGTAATTGACGTCTATTTTCAAGCGTTTACCTGTTCAAGTTTCTCAGATTTTTCATGCATGAAACAAACCACTCACCATTGGTGCTGCCCTTTCTTGTAAACGTTAAGTATGCCCTGTTAGTCCTATCGGTTTAGGTCCCATACATTTGAACAGTATTGTAAAATGGTTCGCACAAGACTTTTGGAGGCAATCTTCTTTCCACAGTGACTGATTTTCTTTCTCTACGTGTGAGCACAGGTGATCATTCAATACGTTATCCCCACGAATCGTTCCAACCAGGTGTTTGCACAGTTGACTGGTGCAAATTGTGACTTACTGATATTGCAGTCGTGGGATACTGTACTAGGTTTCTGCGTTTGTGAACACTGCAGTTATACGTTTATGGACACTGAGAACCAGTCTCCAATCGTTACACTGGGGTACACGAAAGGAATCTCCTCAAAGATCGTGACAGCGATCGGGCGTAGCCTGGACATTGTTAGGTCTTTGCCTAACGATCACTCCTTTCAGCACCAAGACATCACCAAACGGCATTTATTAAAGCCAACTTTGACGATAATCCCCATAAACATTGAAGGGCTCTCACATGAGAAAGAGGTATTACTCGCTGAAGCATGTAAAAGACAACTGTGGCGTCCTACTAATTCAAGAGATCCACAGTGGCCCCAACAATAGAAGACGGAAGATCCACAGAATGAAATTAGTAACTGAAAGATCACATGGGCAATACGGCAGCTCAAGAAGACATCGAAATCTTTACTGTAGAGATACAATCGTGTACAGTGACATCTATCTATAAGCTATCGAACAGCGAGTTCAGATTCAGTGAACCATCCGACTTCGGGTTACAGTCAACGAAACTAGTAGTGGGCGATTTCAACTGCCATAGCTCAGCCCGGGGATACAGGCACAGACAAAAGCGGAGAGGACCTCGAAACCTGTGCAGACTAAACTGGACTGAAAGTAATACACGATCCCGTATTTCCATCCTCCTTTAACAGAAGCAGGTGTAACCGCGGATACAGTCATGATAGCCGGCCGCTGGTGGCCGAGCGGTTCTAGGCGCTTCAGTCTGGAAACGCGCGACCGCTACGGTCGCAGGTTCGAATCCTGCCTCGGGCATGGATGTGTGTGATGTCCTTAGGTTAGTTAGGTTTAATTAGTTCTAAGTTCTAGGGGACTGATGACCTGAGATGTTAAGTCCCATAGTGCTCAGAGCCATTTGAACCATTTTTTTGAACAGTCCTGATAACATATTTGTCAGTGAATACATTGCACATCAAACCAGGAAGGATGTGGGAGCGTTCCTCCCACGTACACAACTGGTAGAAGCAGTTATTAAACCAGCAACCACCCATTTCAAAGGACGCTTTAATTTTAAACGTGCCCAGTGAGACAAACTCACCTTAGAAAGAGGTGCAGAACCTAAACTCGAGTCCTGAAAAATATGACGCATTTATTGAACTAGTAAAAACTATTGCACACAAAAACATCCTCCGAGATTGTAGATACTACGTATATGCCTGGCCTCGACCAAAACTCAAAGGTTCTCCTGGAACATTACCAGCAATTCTTTGAGGGAAACCCATTTTCAGAAGAAACAAGTGCGGCGGGAGAACTCCTCCAGGCCATATCAGACTCTAGAAGAGCGAAATGGTGTAACTTAATCACAAGCCTAGACATAAAACAGAATAGGCGAGAGGCCTGGCAATTTCTTAAAAATATCAATAACGACTCAAAATTCATATAAGGTCACACAAAATCAAATTGCACATCAGCTCCTACTCAATGGAAAAACCAACAGCAAGCATGAAACAAAGAAGCTTCAGAGATTTACTCAAGAAAACGACAATCAAGGTATTCCCTTTACCCTGGAAGAGTTAGAAGACTCCATCTCTCTAATGAAGAACAGGGGAGCTGCTGGGCTAGACGATCTACGCCCAGACCAAATAAAAATTTTCGGACCCGCTACCAGATGGTGATCATTAGCTACGATGAACAAATGCGTCCTTGAAGTGAAGGTCGCCAAGATCTGGTGGAAGTCAAAGATAGCAGCTATACTAAAACCTGGAAAGAGCCCCACAGAAAATTTTCGGCCTGTCTCCCTCCTCTGCCAGCTCTATAAAGTCCCAGAAAGGATTATCCTCAACCGCATCTCTGCACATGTAGACCAGAATATTATTAAAGAACAAGCAGGGTTCCGCCCTGAAAGGGCATGCTGTGAACAAATTTTGAACCTAACACAGAACATATAAGATGGCTACGAACGGAAACAGATCACAGGTCCAGCTTTTATCGACCTTAGAGCCGTGTATGTCACCATTAACCATAAGTTAATATCAAAAATATATAACACAACGAAGGATTAACGACTGACGCAATTCATCCAGTACCTGCTGCAGAACAGACGCTACTTTGTTACGCTGCAGACAAAGAGGAGTCGATCGTGGACCCTGAAAAATGGACTACCCCAAGGTAGCGTTTTTGCCCCACTGATGTACAGCATTTATACCAATGACCAGGTGATTAGTACAGAAGCATGCCCCTTCACCTACGCAGTTGATACAGCCATTGCTGCTCAGGACAAAACATTTGAAGAGGTAGGAAGAAAACTGACAACAGTACTTGAGAATCTGCCTGACTACTATGACAATAACCATCTCAAGCCCAATCCGGTAAAAACCCAGGTCTGCGCTTTTCACCTGCGCAGTAAAGAGACCAGGAGAAAACTCAAGATGGAGAGGACAGCGCCTCCCTCACTGCGACACACCAAAATACCTTGGAGTCAAACTTGACCGCCCTCTCATCTTCAAGGATCACTGTTTGGACACAAAGATGAAAGTGAATGCCAGGAACATCATCCACAAGTTTACAAATAGTATACAGGGAGCACAACCCACAGTTCTCCGTACGTCAGCTCTGGCGTTATGTTTCTCCGCTGCGGAGTACTCAGCACCTGTATGGCAAAAATCCAACCATGCAAAACAAGCAAATATAGGTCTGAATGAGACAGGACGCATCATAACAGGCTGCCTCCGCCCAACTCCCACAAACCAGCTGTACCAACTTATGGCCATAGCCCATCCAGACATCAGAAGAACAGCTGCAGGAATCGAGAAACAAAAACAAGAAATAGATCCCAGGCATCCAATGTTTGGACACTACCCCCAACCTAAAAGCCTTAAATCGAGGAAGAGTTTTCTACAAACAACTAAACCAATCCCTTTACCGCCTAAAACACGACGAGAAGAACTGTGGCGAAATTCGGAAACAGGAAAACACTCCAGAAAGAACCTATAGCCAACTTCGAACTTCCAAACACGATCTGGAAAGTCTTGAATAGATTAAGATCGGTGTATTATGATGCAAAGTAAACCTGAAGAAATGGGGCTATATCAGTACAGACGAGCTCTGTGAGTGTGGAGAACTGCAAGAACCACAGCACCTACTTGTCTGCAGGAAACTGGATGACTCTTGCACGATACAGGTCTTACTAAATGCAAATGATAAGGCCGAACATGCTGTAATGTACTACGCTTCGCATGGGGATATAAAGATTGTAAATGAACATTGTTTTCTGTGTTTTTGTATTTTACTTTATTTAATCTTCACTTTTCTCACCTCCATGTGTTGTATTGCTTTATGTTTTCTCTTTATTGAATTTTGGTGGAGCAAATACTAAGGCGAGATTGACGTTTGAGAGGATAGGTCAGATCAGCGTTTTGTGGAAGAGAATTGTGGTGAGGTGCAATATCCAACCTCCAGAGTGAATACAAAACTAAACTGGATATTAGTGTAGCGTACTGGCCCATAATTGATGGTGCAATAACCAATAGTTAGTGTAATGAAGTGTGAATGGTGCAAAAAAGGGCAGCTCGTTTTGTATTATCACGTAATAGGGGAGAGAATGTGGCAGATATGATACGCGAGTTGGGATGGAAGTCATTAAAGCAAAGACGTTTTTCGTCGCGGCGAGATCTATTTACGAAATTTCAGTCACCAACTTCCTCTTCCGAATGCGAAATTATTTTGTTGCGCCCAACCTACAAAGGTAGGAATGATCATCAAAATAAAATAATTGAAATCAGAGCTCGAGCAGAAAGGTTTAGTTGTTCGTTTTTCCCGCGCGCCGTTCGGGAATGGAATGGTAGAGAGATAGTATGATTGCGGTTCGATGAACCCTCTGCCAAGCACTTAAATGTGAATTGCAGAGTAATCATGTAGATGTAGATGTATTTATTCCAGTGTTATCCTTTCATTTAAACTAAGAATGTGAAGTATAATCTGATAGATTTTGTAATCTAATTTTGGATACGATAAATATGTAAGTTGCACCACTTTCAAATCTTATCAAAAGCTGCCTGAATATTTGTGCAGATTTTTATCTTTTTATAGATAAGCATTCAAGGATTTGGAGGGAGTGATAGAACTTTGATGGAGCAAATACTAAAGTGAGATTGGCGTTGGAGAGGATAGGTCAGATAAAGGTTTTGTAGAAGGGAATTGTGGTGTAATATCCAACCTCCTGAGTGAATACAAAATTAAACTGGATATTAGCGTAGCGTGAATGGCCCGTAATTGATGGTGCAATAACCAATAGTTAATGTAATGAAGTGTATTTATTCCAGTGTTATCCTTTCATTTAAACTAAGAAAGTGAAATATATGGCATCAAAAGACACATATGTTCGCCTAGGCTACACTGCCAGTTTAGTTTAGTTTTTCACAAATTCTGTGGACCATATTTACGACAACTTGCTATGTTGTGGAATGTGTCACGAAGTTTACAATTAAGATACATTTTCTCTGTTTATCATGCCTATGCACTGACCATTACATTAATAAATCTTAATGTACATCAAAATATAATGAATGTATCTCATGAAGCATTCGTCTCTGGAAAAAAAGGAGCTGCCAATAAGAAATCATTTCAACATGCTTTTGAAACTTTCACTATCTTATCAGATGACCACTAAAAAATTATGGACAATCACAACTTTTACATACTCTCTCTCCCTTATGCTGCATTGTTATTGGTGACTATTTGTCTTTCCTTCTACTGAATTGAATGAATTGTGAGTTTTTCTAAGTAATAAATCATTTATTGAGAACGAATTAATAATACTTTTGAATATTTCATTTACACTCCATAGATTGTTGCAGGTCTGTTGGGCTACATTCTGATGCTTTTGCAATCAGCAAAGAGCAGTATTTCTGCTTTATCCGTTTAAGAGGGAAGTTCAGCTATATGTAGCAAGTACAGAATGCCAGTAGTAATTTCTTTCCACTCAGAGAAAGAGTCATCATGAAAGCTGCACGAGCTATATATGACGCTTTGCTTCCTGTCATTTAAATATGAAGTGACTCACTTCCTCGTTGTATCTCGAGAGCCATAAACTTGACGTGTCTCCAAAAGAACGTTGTGATTTGGCTTCCAAAACCAGAAATCCTACGTGCAGTCCCTCCATTAACCTACCACTCTGACTGTGGTGAATAACCGTTAAAGCTTCTATTGCACTACTGGCCATTACAATTGCTACACCACGACGATGACGTGCTACAGACGCGAAATTTAACGAACAGGAAGAAGATGCTGTGATATGCAAATGATTAGCTTTTCAGAGCATTCACACAACGTTGGCACCGGTGGCGACACCTACAACGAGCTGATATGAGGAAAGCTTCCAACCGATTTCTCATACACAAACAGCAGTTGACCGGCGTTGCCTGGTGAAACGTTGTTGTGATGCCTCGTGTAAAGAGGAGAAATGCGCACAATCACGTTTCCGACTTTGATAAAGGTCGGATTGTAGCCTATCGCGATTGCGGTTGATCGTATCGCGACATTGCTGCTCGCGTTGGTCGAGATCCAATGACTGTTAGCAGAATATGGAATTGGTGGGTTCAGGAGGGTAATACGGAACGCCGAATCCCAACGGCATCGTATCACTAGCAGTCGAGATGACAGGCATCTTATCCGCATGGCTGTAACGGACCGTGCAGCCACGTCTCGATCCCTGAGTCAACAGATGGGGACGTTTGCAAGACAACAACCATCTGCACGAACAGTTCGACGACGTTTACAGCAGCATGGACTATCTGCTCGGAGACTATGGCTGCGGTTACTCTTGATGCTGCATCACAGACAAGAACACCTGCGATGGTGTACCCAACGACGAACCTGGGTGCACGAATGGCAAAACGTCATTTTTTCGGATGAAGCCAGGTTCTGTTTACATCATGATGGCCACATCCGTGTTTGGTGACACCGCGGTGAATGCACATTGGAAGCGTGTATTCATCATCGCCGTATGGGTGCCATTGGTTACACATCTCAGTCACCTCTTGTTTGCATTGACGGCACTTTGAACAGTGGACATTACATTTCAGATGTGTTACGACCCGTGGCTCTACCCTTCATTGGATCGCTGCGAAACCCTACATTTCAGCAGGATAATGCGCGACCGCACGTTGCAGGTCCTGTACGGGTCTTTCCGGATACAGAAAATGTTCGACCGCTGCCCTGGCCAGCACATTCTCCAGATCTCTCACCAATTGAAAACGTCTGGTCAACGGTGGCCGAGCAACTGCCTCGTCACAATACACCAGTCACTACTCTTGATGAACTGTGGTATCGTGTTGAAGCTGCATGGGCAGCTGTACCTGTACACGCCATCCAAGGTCTGTTTGACTCAATGCCGAGGCGTATAAAGGCCGTTATTACGGCCAGAGGTGGTTGTTCTGGGTACTGATTTCTCAGGATGTATGCACCCAAATTGCGTCAAAATGTAATCACATGTCAGTTCTAGTATAATATATTTGTCCAATGAATACCCGTTTATCATCTGCATTTCTTCTTGGTGTAGCAATTTTAATGGCCAGTAGTGTAGAATTAAATGGTGAGTGTCAGCCAGACTTGTAACGTGAATGTATTGATATTGTACAGATTTATCCTTTGGGAGACTGGCGCGGTCAGCAGCAGACGAGGAATGGGCGGCCACATACAAGCTGCAGCTGGTATCACACGAAGCATGGAGCAACCGCTCAGTGGCGGCGTTCCCGCGCCTGTGGCACCCTGCTCCTTTGGTGGTGCTGTCACACAGCGCCGGTCCGTCCTGCACTGGTCCAGCTGAGTGTGGACCAGTACTGCGTGGCCAGCAGCAGCCTGACATCTTACACAACTTCCTCATAGACAGCGCCGGCTACGTGTATGTAGGTCGCGGTGCGGACGTTGTCAGTGGAATCCAGAGTCCCGTGCGGAACTGTAGCCTGGAGGTAGCCCTGCTGGGTGACTACAACAAGCACAACGTGGAGGAGGACACAGTGGTGGCGCTGCGGCTGCTGCTAGAGATGGGTGTGTCCTCTGGGTGGCTGGCGGCGGACTACCGCCTAGTGGTACACACCCAACTCGATGAGAGGGGTCCACACAGTCCTGGCCGCTGGGCCATGTCCGCTGTCCAACACTGGCCCCAGTGCTGCCTCAGCTCGTGTTCTGAGGGCCTCAACTGTCCAGTGGCATAGCCACTATCCTCGCTAAACACGCATTGACTGTGCATCTTGACGTTTTCACAGCGTAATGAGTATTCCATGAGATTTCTGGATTGCAACCAAATGGTGATGACTTATCCCTCTGATGTTTCGGATGGAATCAGGCAGGATGGAGATTTCTTAATGCATGTCACTATGTTAACACCAGCATTCGGAAGAGGACGATCACACAGACGAAACCTATGTATATGTGTCACCACAACTGTTTTTAGTACAATCATAGCGAAGCACCCAACAAGTCTCCATTTGCAAAATTCAACCTAAGATGGCTGGCTGGCTGGCTGTCTGCCGAAATATCGAAGCGAAAAGTCAATATCATCAAACAGCAACCCTGAAATCTTGTGGATTACGTTGAAGGACTTGTCTGGTGATGCACGCACTTGTTCACACATCAAACCATGTTTGGTCTCTTTCGGAATGTTCATACATTTTAACAAAATAGTGGCACAATGAAAACAGAAACTGTTTCTCACTGATATACATATCATGGAATACCACAAAAAAATCTAAAGCTATTAAATGTGTTTACTGAAGCTGCTTGTTTCTCTTAGTTGTTTTTAAGTTCCAGTATTAACAGTTCAAACAGTCAGCACTCTTACAAAGGGTGAGTACTGTCTTTGTAGTTTCTATTATTCCATAATTACTTCACATTCTAATCAGCTCAAAAAGAGTTCTGCACCAGCTCCATATCTGCGAACGTGTGTGGATGTAGGTTCAAGTGGAGCAGGGAACGAAACAATAAGTCTTGTGAAACTAAAAAAACTTTATTGTAAAATAAAAATAAAACAATCAAAACAAAACTGATAAGTCTTTCGTGGTCACTTGTTGGCAAATTGCTTATTGGCTTCTGTCTCAGATTCTTCAGCCAAAAATTGTTTGATGATTTTTCGGAGATTTTACCTGCGCTAGTGGCTGGCATTGTCAGAGCTCCAGCTGCATGCAGGAAAGACTGACACTTACGTAAAGGGCTCATGACATTTGACTGAGAAGCTGGAGACAGTAAAACTTAGTCCAAAAGACATCCTGGCCAACTATGATGTTGTTTCTTTGTTTACCATTGCCGCTCAATGATTTTCTGGAGTATATCGGTTCCATTTCACCGCAAAACATTATCGAATTCTTTGATGCATGTCTCACGACGAGGTATTTAATGTGAAATGCATCGCCATGGGTAGCCCACTTAGTCCAGTGACGGCCAACTCCTTCATGGAACATTTCGAAGCACAGGCGCCTGACTTGGCACCTTGTAAACCTAAGGTGTGGTGTAACTACAGCGACGATACCTTCGTTTTGTGGAGCAATGGTGAGGAACAGCTCGGTGACTTCCTAAGACACCTGAAAAATCTCTACGTCCACTTCAAATTTACCACGGAGGTGGGAAAGGACCAACAGCTACCCTTTCTAGATGTGCTGGTCACGATGAATGGCGAAAACCAGGGTCACACTGTGTATCAAACACTGCACACACACAAGTGTCAGATCACCATCTGAGCGAGAAAAGGGACACGATTGAAACGCTCGTTACGCGAGCAAGACGAATACGTCAGCCACAGCACCTCGCACGCAAGATTCAACTCCCATAAAGGTTTCCGAGGTGCGATGGGTACTCCATCAGTTACACATGAAGTTTCATAAAATCAAACACTCGGTGAAGTGACACACCGGAAAAAGAAACGTCTGATACGACTTTTCTGCCATGCAGTCACAGAGTGGTGGTCAGAATCGGCCATATATTGTGCAAAGACGGCGTAAAGATTATTTACAAACGACAAAAAGATCAAAGAGTGTCTCAGATCGGCAACGGAGGAAAGGGACCCATTTACAATCTAGAGAATATACCGCATACTATGCACATGTGGAAAAGTCTATATTGGAATGAGTGGACGACCAATCACCACCAGACTCACCGAACGTAAGCGCCTTGGCAGGTTGGGGCAGGTGGAGAAACAGGTCTTGGTGGAGCAAGCGCTGCGTCAGAGCGACCACAATAAAATTCGCCGACATGTAAGTTCTTGTTATGGAGAAGAGCTGTCACACTCGCTTGTTCAGGGAAGCTATAGAAATACAGAAAAATGACAACAGCTTCAACAATAATTAAGAAAGCCTCAAGACGAACTGATTTTGGATTTCCGTGATGCAGCGAATGACCTTTTCAGATAGGAAGAGGAGAACCGCAGGGGTAATGACCATGGAAAACCCTTGGATGTTGGCGCTTCAGGTACATCTAATCTGCGGCCACAAGCTCGATTGCAGTCAACCACCAGCAATGGAGGGTGAAGCTTTGAAAATGCCAGATACTCGTGCTGGCCAAACGTCAGAATAATCTTGAAACAAACGTCGGCCGAAGAGGAAAAGGCAAGTTGTCAATCAAAATAAAGGCTGTCTGTGCGAAGGCGCACATCAGTGAAATCAAAATTTGCTGCTGGACAATACTCAAAGGCGTGTTGCTCCAAGCCATGCATTGTGACATGGGTGGAGCTTCCTCCGTATGCTGTCCATAGGACGGTCAAAATGTTGCTGCTCAAGTTCGTCCCATAATTCAGTGGTGACACTTGTCAGTTCACACAGAATGTGAGAATGGTATGTGTGATGACGCACGGCATGTTCCATGAAGTCCCAAGTACGTTCAGTTGGTTACCTGACAGCAGATACTGCAAGCCATTCCATTTAGTTCATTCATGCCTCCTGTAGGAGGGAGTTCATGAGTGAGGCACGATGTGCTCGTGCATTGTTGTCTTGAAAGACGAATCCGTTGCAGAAATGTTGACTGGAGGGGTTGACAATAGGTTATAGGATCGTAAGGGACACTGCCAAGCTCCCATATAACGCTAGATAGTGATAAGAACCTCCCCCCCTCCCCCCCCATGAACGATGGACCTGCCGTTGGTGCGGAGGCTTACGTGCCTCAACGATACAGATAGCCGTACCGTAGATGCAACCACAACGGAGGGGTATTTGTTGAGACTTTTGGTCAGGTGAATACAGGGTTATAAATACAAAATCAAATAGGGGTAATGCAGGAGTAGGTTAAATAATGAATAAAAAATAGGAGTGCGGGTAAGCTACTACAAACAGCATAGTGAACGCATTATTGTGGCCAAGATAGACACGAAGCCCACGCCTACTACAGTAGTACAAGTTTATATGCCAACTAGCTCTGCAGATGATGAAGAAACTGATGACATGTATGATGAGATAAAAGAAATTATTCAGGTAGTGAAGGGAGACGAAAATTAAATAGTCATGGGTGACTGGAATTCGACAGTAGGAAAAGGAAGAGAAGGAAGCGTAGTAGGTGAATATGGATTGGGGCTAAGAAATGAAAGAGGTAGCCGCCTGGTAGAATTTTGCACAGAGCGTAACTTAACCATAGCTAACACTTGGTTCTAGAATCATGAAAGAAGGTTGTATACATGGAAGAACCCTGGAGATACTAAAAAGTTTCAGATAGATTATATAATGGTAAGACAGAGATTTAGGAACCAGATTTTAAATTGTAAGACATTTCCAGGGGCAGATGTGGACTCTGACCACAATGTATTGGTTATGAACTGTAGATTAAAACTGAAGAAACTGCAAAAACGTGGGACTTTAAGGAGATGGGACCTGGATAAACTGAAAGAACCAGAGGTTGTACAGAGTTTCAGGGAGAGCATAAGGGAACAATTGACAGGAATGGGGGAAAGAAATACAGTAGCAGAAGAATGGGTAGCTTTGAGGAATGAAATAGTGAAGGCAGCAGAGGATCAAGTAGGTAAAAAGACGAGGGCTGGTAGAAATCCTAGGCTAACAGAAGAGATACTGAATTTAATTGATGAAACGAGAAAATACAAAAATGCAGTAAGCGAAGCAGGCAAAAATGAATACAAACGTCTCAAAAATGAGATCGACAGGAAGTGCAAAATGGCTAAGCAGGGATGGCTAGTGGACAAATGTAAGCATGTAGAGGCTTATCTCACGAGGGGTAAGATAGATACTGCCTACAGGAAAATAATGAGACCTTTGGAGAAAAGAGAACCACTTCATGAATATCAAGAGCTTTGATGGAAACCCAGTTCTAAGCAAAGAAGGGAAAGCAGAAAGGTGGAAGGAGAATATAGAGGGTCTATACAGGGGCGATATTCTTGAGGACAATATTATGGAAATGGAAGAGGAGGTAGATGAAGATGAAATGGGAGATATGGTACTGCGTGAAGAGTTTGACAGAGCACTGAAAGACCTACGTCGAAACAAGGCCCCGGGAGTAGACAACATTCCATTAGAACTACTGACAGCCTTGGGAGAGCCAGGCCTAACAAAACTCTATCATCTGGTGAGCAAGACGTATGAGACAAGCGAAATTCCCTCAGACTTCAAGAAGAATACAGTAATTCCAATCCCAAAGAAAGCAGGTGTTGACAGATGTGAAAATTACCGAACTATCAGTTTAATAAGTCACAGCTGCAAGATACTAACGATACTAACGTGAATTCTTTACAGACGAATGGAAAAACTGGTAGAAGCTGACCTCGGGGAAGATCAGTTTGGATTCCGTAGAAATATTGGAACACGTGAGGCAATACTGACCCTACAACTTATCTTAGAAGAAAGATTAAGGAAAGGCAGGCCTACGTTTCTAGCATTTGTAGACTTACTGAAAGCTTTTGACAATTTTGACTGGAATACTCTCTTTCAAATTCTGAAGGTGGCAGGGGTAAAATACAGGGAGCGAAAGGCTATTTACAATTTGTACAGAAAGCAGATGGCAGTTATAAGAGTCGAGGGACATGAAAGGGAAGCAGTGGTTGGGAAGGGAGTGAGACAGCGTTGTAGCCTCTCCCCGATGCTATTCAGTCTGTATATTTAGCAAGTAGTAAAGGAAACAAAAGAAAAGTTCAGAGTAGGCCTAGGTATTAAAATCCATGGAGAAAAAATAAAAACTTTGAGGTTTGCCGATGACATTGTAATTCTGTCAGAGACAGCAAAGGACTTGGAAGAGCAGTTGAACGGAATGGACAGTGTCTTGAAAGGAGGATATAAGATGAACATCAACAAAAGCAAAACGAAGATAATGGATTGTAGTCGAATTAAATCGGGTGATGCTGAGGGAATTAGATTAGGAAATGAGACACTTAAAGTAGTAAAGGAGTTTTGCTATTTGGGGAGCAAAATAACTGATGATTGTCGAAGTAGAGAGGATATAAAATGTAGACTGGCAATGGCAAGGAAAGCGTTTCTGAAGAAGAGAAATTTGTTAACATCGAGTATAGATATAAGTGTCAGAAAGTCGATTCTGAAAGTATTTGTATGGAGTGTAGCCATGTATGGAAGTGAAACATGAACGATAAATAGTTTAGACAAGATGAGAATAGAAGCTTTTGAAATGTGGTGCTACAGAAGAATGCTGAAGATTCTATGGGTAGATCACATAACTAATGAGGAGGTGTTGAATAGAATTGGGGAGAAGAGGAGTTTGTGGCACAACTTGACTAGAAGAAGGGATCGGCTGGTAAGACATGTTCTGCGTGGAGGGTAAAAATCGTAGAGGGAGACCAAGAGATGAATACACTAAGCAGATTCAGAAGGATGTAGGTTGCAGTAGGTACTGGGAGATGAAGGAGCTTGCACAGGATAGAGTAGCATGGAGAGCTGCATCAAACCAGTCTCAGGACTGAGGACTAAAACAACAACAGTGATAAGAAGCGTCCGACATCTGTTTATAATACTGGTCCAAAACACAACTGACCCATCTTCCTTCTGAACCTGCGTAAATGAGCACCTGACAAGCGAGACACGTAATGAAACCTGTCCACTTCCATACTCTTCTACAATAGTCATTAGGCTTCAGATCAACCATGCACTCTTCAGTGAACAGAACTCGATGCCTTTGCTCCACGTGATACTCCATTGCCCATCTTCTGCATACACTGATAAAAATCAAATTCCGTAAACTCCTTCGCTCTATTCAGTCTGGAAAGGCTTGGTAATATTAAGTGAACGTATTATATTATTTATTAATAAGAATATTTCAGTATCATTTATTCAGGCACCAGGGAATACGTTGGAAATTTGTCAGTGCCAGGTAACATCTCGAGCACAGAAGTGACAATATAGAGATACTGCTACCCAAACAAGAATTTGGATGTTCTGTACATGGCATCATGTGAGTTACAGTCTTCCTCATTGAGTCGTTGCATTTGTTTGCCTGTCTCACAACCATTCTAACAGCGTAATCCTGAAATCAAATTTATTAGGCATTCTGTCGAACTTCCTGCTGTGGTATGACACATTGTCCACACAATCACAAAATTGGGTGGAATATAGGAACCACTATATCCACCAAGAAATACGCAAATTAGTGAACAGTTTCTTGCGTGGAGCTACCTGACAAACTAAAACTGTGTGCCAGACCGGGTTTTCAGGTTCGAGGCCTGGTCTGATACACAGTTTTAATTTGACAGGAAGT
This sequence comes from Schistocerca serialis cubense, assembly GCF_023864345.2. Taxonomy (NCBI): domain Eukaryota; kingdom Metazoa; phylum Arthropoda; class Insecta; order Orthoptera; family Acrididae; genus Schistocerca; species Schistocerca serialis. The sequence continues at coordinate 398,214,897 of NC_064642.1, read as the reverse complement.
TTCAAATCAACACAGACTCCACTGTAGGATGAAAATTCGTTCTAGTTTCTTGCATCTTGCTGCAAGTACTTGTCGGATTTGGCATTTTGTGGCAGTTTTTCTCAAACTTCAGTACCGATGTGAAAATTCATTGTCTAAAATGAGAATGACACAAAGACTGCCACTGGAACCCTTAAACACACGTAATTGGCACCACCAGTCAATGAAGCGCGAAAAGAATTTACTAATCAATTTGTTTCACCAGAAAGGAAAGCAGAATGGCAGTACAGCTTTAAATTTTTGCCGATTTTGTAATGTTACATCTAACATAAATACATTACATTTATCATAAAAGTAGTAAAAACTGTTTGAAAATTCGAAGAGTAATGAACAGCCAGTCTCTTTGTGAGATACGGCGGCGAGTTTTCTTCATTTTTTCCTGTAATCGAATATTTGATTATATAATAGACAAAAGATGTTCGAAATTTGCATATCGTCGCTAGGCAATGAAAACCTCGTAACTCAAACTGGTCAAAATTTACAGGAGAAACAAAAAACTAATTATAGAAATCACATGGGTATCTGATTGGTCAAATGTAGTGGTTTCTGCTACACAATATGGATCGGGTCGTTGGTACATAAGACTTTATTATGCACTTCAAATTGTCTGCCGGTCTTTGGAGTTACGATGTTTTCACAGTTTTTTTTTTTTTTTTTTTTTTTTTTTTTGTAGTGATGGAGATAAGAGGCATGTAACGAGTTCACGGTTAAGAATTGAAATGAATGAATGTTTAATTGGTTTTAAAAATACTTACTTAAACTTCGCATTATTTGTGTATTTTGAAACATCTGTAAGAATACATTGTTACAGATATAAAGTGAAATGAATAATTTCACATTGATCAAAATATTGGGATCTGGATGTTAATAAATTACAGTGTTTAAAAAACATAGAAATAATGTTGTTAGATTTAAATAAACTTTTATTACTGTAAACATTTATGCGATTTATTAACATTTATTATTGTTACTGTTACTGCTACTATCACAATCACAGTCATAGGTGGCCGTAAACAAATTTATTTTTGGCTGCATTTGTTTAGGCACTGACATGTTCTCTCTTTACAAATGTGAGGCAGTGTGTCATAAAATGAATGCACATCCTTAGGAAGGACCATCTTTAGTTGTTGCAAATGCGTAAACTTTTTCTGCACTAATCTTTAGTGGTGAACTGTAGAGAGGGGGCACTGTAAATGAGCTGGGTATGTTTGACATCCTTCTTGGAAGTGGTTCCCATGTATCGCTGAATTTCAATTTATATTCAATTTTTCCGGAGGGATCATACTTGGGACACCGGATATCAGTCACTTTTGGATCCTGGCCGAATAGACGAATACAACGAGAGTTTATCATAGGACTTGAATAACGTGTGGTCCGAATAACTGACAACATAAGGTCTAGGACTTTGTCTTGCGGTAGTACAAACTTCTACATAGCCAGCAGGAGTATAAATGTGTCCGTTTTTTAACTTCCTTTCTATGGTGGAGTGCATAGAATCACACTTCATTTGAGTGTGATCTTTCTCCAGACATTTTTGCACTATTGTAATGCCTTTCTGATTGGCGAGATGAGCCAGTGCATTACTCATGACTGAGTTTCGATTCCGGTACGTGCATCCGTCGCTATAGAAAATAGCTTCTGAATCATTTTGGACGTACGGTTCTATAAAATGCACGAGTATACTGGCAAATTCCGAAGCTGTTAGTCCATCTTCACTCTCGTACCAAAGGTAACAATAACCATCTTTACTTTTTAAATCATAGATGGTAAAGTTGTGGACCTTTAGTTTGCTTTTAAAGTACAGTGCAGATGCTTTTAGTCTGGGAGAAAGCAGATGTGCTTGAAGGTCCATAGTAAACACTCTAGCTGGTCCTAATTTATCACTATTTTTCGCTTCCCTTGCCTCAGTTTTTCGGGCCGTATGCAAAGAGTATTCATTGTCTGAGAGATGGCCTGTCTGGTGAGAACAACAAAGATCGCACTGATACTTTTTAGGCGAAAATAAGTTAAAATTATTTTCATCGAATACCTCGCAGAACTGTTTGTGAGCAGCTGGGATTTGTCCTCTTTTCTTGCAAAATTCTATATATTCCCAATGTAGTTCTGATTTACTCTGCCAGTTAGGTTCCAAGTAGAGTTTTGTGGAAGAACGACGGCAGTAATGCGATTCCAGTTTCGGCAACTCTGCAAAAAAAATATGATGCTGATTGTCGTCCACTTGAAACTTTCGTTGGTCTCTCCTGCATTTGAGGCCCTTCTGCAAGCGTTCTTCCTGATGCTCTAGATGCCCATGTTCTGACACTCCATGCGGCTAAGCACAAAGTATTCAGAAACATAGTCTTGCAGACAGTTTTTCTCTGTCCTTCTATTACAAAATTCTAATATAGTATGTTAGAACGGTGAGATTTATTAGATTCTGAATTATTTCTGCGTCTTTTAACTGGAACGTAGTAGACATGGCTTCTCACAAAAAATTTTTTTTCACCCCAAGACATATCCTGCCAGAAATGATTAAATATTAGCTGTCGCTGCTCTTCTATAATATCCTTGCAATTCCTGTTCCGATTTAAGGAAGAATGTTTACAAGTACATCGTGCTTTCATTTCCCTCCTGCTTCTGCTCATTGTTGGTCTCTTTTTGTCAAACTCATCTTTTTTCATTCCTAAATAATCCTGTCCCCTCATACGTTTTTCTTTCTGCAAACTTTGAAGTGGTTGATTGTTTTTCCTTTTACGGCGCTGCTTAGTATTTTTTTACTCCCACATCAATTTCGTCATCGTCGTTTCCGTGCTGTTGTTACTGCTATGGTCATTTTTGTTTTTATCTCGATTATATACATCACTACTGTCACTAGAGATATCATCCTCCCTGCTGTGTTCGAGAAGACATTCAAACTCAGAAGTGGAAACCGCCTCTGTATTGGCTTCTTTTTCCGCATTATCTGTAGTGTAAACGATAATGTCATCAATAATATTTAATTAATTTAACCACCTCAACTTTCAAACAAGGATCTTACTTGAAGTTACAACAATATAAACTACGGTTTAGCTTCATTTTGTAGGCCTACTCTTTCTTTTGGTTCAAGACAAGGAGGAACATGACTAGAATCTTCTTCCGGTGATTTTATACGATATGACCCGTTGTCGGCTTGTTTCACAAGGTTAAGAGTGAATTTATTCTTTTTACTCATAGCTGAAAACAAAGTAGTTACTGTAGAATGTATAGGATTCTGTTAAGTTCTAAAATTAAAACGTCGTATGTATCAAGTGCAGTCTGCTTTACGCGCGATGAAAAACTCGTAAATCAACATTGTATTTAGCAGGTCATTATCAATTCTGTATATTAAAATATAATACATAAATACCTAGAAATACTAATACGTACCTGTAGCAATAAAGCAGTGCTGGTTCTGTCAGTCAAAAAGGTTACTATCACATCAAAAAACGTTTTAATCTCGGAGCATGTGTTCGCCCTGCACACTAACAATGGCGATTACCGGAGATGCGAGGTTTACAGCACAAACTACATATCGCTGGAGATGTGAGTTTTTCATTATTGCCGCTAGAGGGCGACACCGTACAACTCGAAGAAGGAAGGTTTCGACGGGCTGTGTGGCATAATTGTCTACATTTGGTAATGGAGTTACGTGGATTTCATTGTCAGATGGAGTTACGAGGTTTTCATTGCCTAGCGACGATATGACATCTACAAAGTTTTTAACGTAAGTGAAGTGCTCTGATTTTAGTGAGCTGAGTAGTGGTTCTTGGTAACATCAATGTGTACCATCTCATCCCCATCCACACGCAAGTCCCCCAAGTGGCGTCATCTCAAAATGAGACTTGCACCAGGCGACGGGTCTACCCGACGGGAGGCCGTAGCCACGCGGCATTTCCATTTCCAGTACTACAGAAGGAATGTTGCTCGCAGCAAAAATGGTAGAGTTGTCAGAAAGAACAACAAAATGCATTTTGAAAGACTTTAAGAAGGCGGAAGAAACTCGAGAACTTGGTAAAAATTCTTAGAAAACAAAGTTGCATTAGATAAGTGGCTTTTATACAGGGTGATTCACGAAGATATGAAAATATTTTAATACGTTATTCTACGAGTAAAACTAAAGAAAATACTTCATATACACACAGGTCCGCAAATGTTTAGTTACGGAGTTATGGCTAATAAAAGATTTTGCCTGAAATTTAGCAACTTCGCAAATATGAAGTCAGCGCAAAACTGTACGAGGTTAAAGTAAAGCACGATTTCCATATATTTTGTTATTGATCTGGTGAATCTAATAAAACATGTCCCAGACGTGTATCTGCAGCAGTTTTTCAGTACATCCAGATTATGAATGCTAGGTAGAGAACTTGTCTCCCGTAACATGCTAAATGCTCCACTAATGGTTCATGCACTCGGAATCCTCAAAAATGGCTCTAAGCACTATGGGACTTAACATCTGAGGTCATCAGTCCCCTAGACTTAGAACTACTTAAACCTAACTAACCTAAATACATCACACACATCCATACCCGAGGCAGGATGCGAACCTGAGACCGTTGCAGCAGCGAGGCTCCGGACTGAAGCGCCTAGAACCGCTCGGCCTCAGCGGCCGGCGCACTCGGAATCCTCCGAGTTGGATAGCGTACGCGATATTCATTAACTGCAGCCGTAGCATTACCATCACATTTGCCATAAATAAACACCATATCAGCATATTCCTCTGTCGTAAATTTGAAAGGCATCCATATTTCATAAATAATCTACAAACTGCAACAGTTATTATGTGGGTTTACTTAAATGCACTGTTATTATGTTCTTTCACTGAACAATACAGAAAACTAACTCCTTTCAATGTTAGGAAACGACTAAAACAACTCACTAACGGCTGCAAACAACGACATAAACATTTCTATGTTCTTAACGGAAAGTAAACAAATTTACTTGTATGCTAATCTCTGCTTCTCTGGGCGTTCTGGAGAAACTGCTTCAGATACACGTCTGGGACATGTTTTATTAGATTCACCAGACCAATAACAAATTAAATGGAAATCGTGCTTTACATTAACCTCGTCCAGTTTTGCGATAGCTTCATATTAGCGAAGCTGCTAAATTTCAGGCAAAATCTTTATTAACCATAACTCCGTAGCTAAACATTTGCGGACCTATGTTTATATGAACTTTTTTCTTTAGTTTTACTTGTAGAATAGCATACTAAAATATCTGCATATCTTCGTGAATCACCCTGTATATCAGTGTTCCGCTACTGGTGTGTCACGGCACACAGGTGTGCCGTCACAAAACGAAGGGTGTGACATGAACATTTACATATTATTGTATGTAATTAAGAGATTTCAGTTTTAGACGTATTGTGATTTTTTTGTTTTTAAAGAAGTTAAATGTAATTTATTTCCTTCCATTTTAAAAAAGAAGGTGCTTGTTTATTCTGCAATTATTTAGTACAAACTACTTTATAGAATAATTTAGCTATTCAGTATTGTTGTTATTCTTTATCTTAATTGTACTCTCGCCTGTACCACTGCACTGGCTGTGCCGCTAAGGTGAGAGTAGTGTGTAACTCATAATTTGAGTGGCTGGATGTACCAGCATTTCCCTAAAATTCTGGAGTGTAGCGAAAATGGCCCCCTCTTAATATTTTTGTTACTTTGCTTTGATATTTGTTCCAGTAGGCTCCTGTAGCTGCTTTTTAAACCTAATTGTTCTTTTCGTTCCCCACCAAACGACCTACACATTCTCAAACAACAATATAGTATTTCAGTCCAGCACTATTTCCCATTATTTGAGTGTTACACTCTAATTAAGCTATTTTTTTCGATATGAAAACATTAGTCATGAATAAAAAGCCATGTCACAGTTTATGTATAGTGCAGTTGCACTGTATGACAAATACATTACATCCTAGATTCCACAGAAGCCTACACACACACACACACAAACACACACACACACACACATATATATATATATATATATATATATATATATATATATATATATATAATCTAGGATGCAATGTACAGGGCTATTACAAATGATTGAAGCGATTTCATAAATTCACTGTAGCTCCATTCATTGACATATGGTCACGACACACTACAGATACGTAGAAAAACTCATTAAGTTTTGTTCGGCTGAAGCTGCACTTCAGGTTTCTGCCGCCAGAGCGCTCGAGAGCGCAGTGAGACAAAATGGCGGCAGGAGCCGAGAAAGCGTATGTCGTGCTTGAAATGCACTCACATCAGTCAGTCATAACAGTGCAACGACACTTCAGGACGAAGTTCAACAAAGATAACTCCATTCGGCGATGGTATGCGCAGTTTAAAGCTTCTGGATGCCTCTGTAAGGGGAAATTAATGGGTCGGCCTGCAGTGAGCGAAGAAACGGTTGAACGCGTGCGGGCAAGTTTCACGCGTAGCCGCGGAAGTCGACGAATAAAGCAAACAGGGAGCTAAACGTACCACAGCCGACGGCTTGGAAAATCTTACGGAAAAAGCTAAAGCAGAAGCATTTCTTAAACAGGAGATTGGAAAACCGATGGATCGGTCGTGGTGGAGATCATGATCAACAATTCATGTCATGGCCTCCACGCTCTCCCGACTTAACCCCATGCGATTTCTTTCTGTGGCGTTATGTGAAAGATTCAGTGTTTAAACCTCCTCTACCAAGAAACGTGCCAGAACTGCGAGCTCGCATGAACGATGCTTTCGAACTCATTGATGGGGACATGCTGCGCCGAGTGTGGGAGGAACTTGATTATCGGCTTGATGTCTGCCGAATCACTAAAGGGGCACATATCGAACATTTGTGAATGCCTAAAAAAACTTTTTGAGTTTTTGTATGTGTGTGCAAAGCATTGTGAAAATATCTCAAATAATAAAGTTGTGGTAGAGCTGTGAAAGCGCTTCAATCATTTGTAATAACCCTGTATTTGTCATACAATGCAACTGCACTGTATATTTATTTATTTATGAATTTGGCCAGCTATGGACCGCATACAACTTAAGACTTATGGTGTTTCTTTTTCTTCCATTCTTCCCAGTACTTCTTCATTTTCTCGCCAACTACTCGTCTCTGCTCATCTATCCACACTCTCTTGGGTCGAGGTTTTGGCTCATCTTCTTCATAGTTTGCGTTTTCTATAAGTAGCATAAAGTGATTCCTGTCACGTATTATTTCTTCTGTAACACCAATTTTGTTGGCCTCTTTCTTTACTGCTTCTATCCATCCTACAGTTTTTTTCAGCTTACTAACGTAATTAAAAATTTTCTTTGTAATCCGTGTTTCTTCCATTCTTTTTAAATGTCCATAAAATTTTAGCCGTCTCTTCCTCATTGCATCTGTGATCTTTTCTGTATTTTTGTATAGGTCTTCATTTCTCCTTTTAATCCACCTATTTTCCTTGTTTTTCTCAGAACCTAGAATTTTTCTTAGTATTTTTCTCTCTCTTTTTTCTAGTTCTCTTAATTCATCTTTCTTATTCAGTGTTAAGCACTCTGATCCATACGTTGCTTGTGTCCTAATAACTGAATCATAATGTTTAATCTTCGCTTGTATGGAAAGGCCTATAGCTAGAAAGTTGTTTCAATAGCAAAACATTTTGTAACAGGTATGAAGAAGTATCTGCTTCTGCAAAGCATTCAATTAAAAACTCAGACAAATTTCTAGTACAGATGGTGAAGCTTTAGCGAGTGTAATAGTGGCCTTCACAGAGTTAACAAGTATTACATGGAGTAGAGTGTGGGACTTACCCATGAAACTATCCCATATTGGTTCAAATGGAAAAAAATTATAAACTGACAACAGGTATTTCTTATTTTTCGCAAAGTACTTCTTGAGAACTAGAACTGTATTACTACACAGAGCGGGGGGGCGGGGGGGGGGGGGGGAGAAGAAGACGCAGTTACTTGTATTTTGCTCACAGTTTCACATGTGGAATAGCATTAACTAAAACTGTACGGTAACTTAAGTCTATGTAGTGACAAAATTTAAAAATATGTTTACGGCAAACTGCGTGTAACAGAAGTGACAGCAAAAACACTTTCATGGAAATGCCCAACTGATTTTAACACACCATCAACTTCTGGCGTGGTGACATGGTTGTCTGCACCTCGAAGCCTTTTTTGCAATCGTGGACTGGATCTTATTTAGTAAGAAAAAAAACTGCTGCTTCGACATTCTACAGTACTTGAAGAAGGACTGTTCCTCGTCTTCCAGCTCCTTGTATAGTGTATGGAACTCTCCGTTGCTGTCTCTTACGTTTCAACATATTTCTAACCCACATTCTCCTCCGCTGCATTTCTTCTGCTTCATAAAATGCTATCGCAATCACTGCCAAACTTCTTAAATTGAATTCAGACATCTTCGCGGTTACGGTATTCTTCGTCAGTCGTCACACGACCTGCAAATAAACAAGGCCACACTGGTGAGAACCTTCTGTGATGTTACAGGACGTTACGTTGAAGTTCCGGAAGTGCGAATGCTCGGACGATCTTGTGGCAATTGACGTTCCGTGACGTGGCGGAGACGTTCCGTTAAGCGTGAGTCCACCTTAAGTCTGTTGAACTGTATGGTACCTCAAGAGCAAGTAGTTATGCCATCGAGCAAAAAAAAAAAAAAAAAAAAAAAAAAAAAAAAAAAAAAAACGGAAAGCCAGAAAATAGTTCAAAGACTATACAGTGATGATTATTTACCTAATTAGTTTTTTTTATGTGGTGACAAAACATGCCCAATTCCCAAGTGTGTTGTGTTTAGTGAAAAACTCATTAATGCTGCTGTGGTTCCTAGGAAATTGGAACTACGTTTGCCATCAATGCATTCTTTTGTGTTAAGTAAAGATATTAATTACTTTCGTCGGTTGTTGGAACAAAATGAAAAAAACAGCAAGTGAAGCTCATGACCACATCGGTACATGTATTGCAAAAAGCACAGGTAGCCGAACTTATTGTAAAGGCCAAAAAGTAAAAAAATAAACACAGTAGCCGCGTCTAAAGAAATGGTAGAAATATTCCTTGGTCCAGAAGCTGCTACGGTAATATGAAAAATTCGCTGCTGACATAATCAGCTGCAGAGTTAGTGACATGCCCAGTGACATCGAAGACATTTTGAACGAGAAAATAAAGAGGAGTCCTAAGTTCGTATTTCAGATCGACAAGTCCACTAATATTGGCAGTCATGCACAACATCTTTACTGCACGAAGTATGGTGATGGGGATGTAATATTTTCGTGCACTTAAACGAACACAAATGAAAATATTCTGAGTAGTATACGTAATATTCAAGGATTTATTACTAAATTACATTTGTGAATACAGACAACTGAAAATGGACCGTGTGAGATGTTACCAACTGTATGGCCCCTCATTGACTATAGTAACGTACTGACAGACAAAATTAAAAAATTTAATACTCTTGCAGTAGAATTTCAAAAAATACTTCGAAAAGACTGTTGAAGATTTTGACTGGATTCGTGATCCATTTGTGGCTTCGAAGACCAGTTTTCAACTCATCTGGAAATAGACCGTCTTCCATATGAGAGTTGCTAATTGCTGGTAAAGGTGATGCAATTTTATGAATACATTTCTTAAGAGTTTCCAGAGTAAGACCATCATATCCTGCTGCATGAGAACTCTTCAAGCTACTCACTATTTTAATTATTTCTTCTTCACTTGTTGGTGTCAAAAATATACTTCCTGACACTGGTGTCCCTCTGAATTCCTATTTGTGATTTTTAAGCTGATTGTTTATGCTGGAGCCAACAGAAGCAAAGTAACTGTTAAATAGATCTGCTACCTTATTCTGATCAGTTTCTATTGTGCCATTTATTTGTAAGCCATCGGTTTTTTGTAGTCTCGCATTTAACGGATGTCAACGAAATTTTCATTGATTATTGCTAAAATGTACTGTTTGTAGTACCTTTTGATGACGTGTGAACACATCTGCATAATTACTGTCGTACCGTATTTTTAGCATTTGCAACGAAGTATGCTGTAGTCAGCAAGACTAGGAAGCATATGGCCTACTAATCTACATGCACACCTACATCCATACTCAGCAAGACACTGTGAAACGCATGGTACGCAGTGGCAAGAAGCAATACCATTCAAAGCAGAATTAAATACTCATTCCGTGCCAAGATGATGTAAATTTGAATACCAATACTGTGGAAACCTGCTAACATGGGGTTCTCCATTAAATGCGGGAACGTACGGAAAATGGATGCAAGCAAAAATAACATAATCTACGAGCAATATACTTAGTATGCATTTAAATCGAGAAGTTCACACTCAAATTCGGAAGCAACAACAGATACACTAAGTCTGCAGAACACCATGCAACGAAAGTAGCTTCTGTCGTATATGAATCAAAAGCAAATTTGGAATTCATTCACTATTGCGGATGCGAGAAGAATGCAACTAGAATATGAGTAACATATTAACAACACAATTGAAAGAGGGCAGCACACACGGAAAGTCGTAATCAGAAGCACACTGTGATGGAACCAACTTCTGTTAACTATGGAACGAAAACAAACATGGAAGACTAAAAATCGGCCATAAAGAAAGCGAGATGGATTGATAAGCTTGCAGCGCTCCACGTGGCGTGGCAGTGAAGCAAGGGCGTATTATGACAAGTCCCTATACGAGTTTCACCCCCATTATTGTAGCTGCTCGATAAACGTCTGTCCAGTATTAATTAATAAAGCATAGAGCGATGAGTGACACTGGTGATTTCCTGCCCCTCCACTCCCGACATGCTCCTGTCAAGTTCAGCGGTGCTGGCCCAGCCACCACTCAGTTACTCCAGCCCATGGACCAGCAGATTATTTCTAACTTTAAGAAGCTCTACACCAAAGCACTCTTCGAGCATTGCTTTAAGATGACTGAAGCTACTAATCTCACTCTCAGAGAGTTTTGGAAATGTCACTCCAGAATCGCTGCCTGCTTCAAGATGATCGAAAAGGCATGGAAGGCATTACCGAGAAAACTCTCACTTGTGCTTGGAAGAAACTTTGGCCAGAGTGTGTTGTCGAATGTGACTTTGATGCATTTGAGTCAGTACCTGTGGAGCCTGTAGATTGTGTGCCGGCCGTAGTGGACGAGCGGTTCTAGGCGCTCCAGTCTGGAACCGCGCGACCTGCTACGGTCGCAGGTTCGAATCCTGCCCCAGGCATGGCTGTGTGTGATGTCCTTAGATTAGTAGGGTTACGTAGTTCTAAGTTCTCGAGGACTGATGACCTCAGATGTTAAATCCCATAGTACTCAGAGCCATTTGAACAAGATTGTGTATAGTTGTGTTGCGATTTAATACATATGTACTATTTTAAATCTCTGGCGTCAGTTTGTACCAGTGAGCTAAAAAAAAGTTGCCTGGGAGGAAAGTAAGGCCTGGCCTAGGCCCGTCTGGATGTACCATGAGTAATAAAAGGTTGTGGAATGCTGCTCTAGATGACTTCGAAAAAGCGCATATTCAAAGAAAATTTTTGGAGTATTATGAGCAAAAGAAAGAAATACCAACATTTATGACTCGAACTCTAGATCCAAATATACGTATGAATGGGGATAATTACAACAAATGGTTAGAAGAGAATCAGATTCCTAACATCCCAGCTGCTAGCGTTGTTGTTCTTGATAATGTACCATATCACACTTTTCAGACAAATAAAGTCCCCACTATTGAAACTCACAAAAAGGAAACAGTCAATTTTGAAATGAGCTTAACAAGAAGTGAGCTTTTACAAATTATGCCTTGTAATAAGCCAAAGCCAAAGCACATACAGTTTTACAGCATAAGGGTACAGTGGATTCTCGCCTAGCGAGCATAATTCGTTCCAGAATCTTACTCATAGAGCGAAACACTCGTTAAGCGAAACAATTTATTCCAAATAAATTAATGTAAAATACGATAGTGTATTCCATGCAGAAAGAGTATGCATGCCACTTATTCAAAGAAAATTATACATGCAGTACTATGTACTTTATTATTCCCGATACATTAACTAATTCTTTTTTACTAGGAATTGATGTACAGTCATTTTTATCTGCTGACACTTCAATACTTGGCGAAAATGCGATACAGCATTATCTTCCAAGAAATTTGTAGCATGTGCAGCCACTGCTTTATTGAGATGATGATTTTCAATGTACCATGCCACCCATTTCCACAGTTTCAGCACTTCTGTATTGCACCAGAAGATTGCTGGTGTGCTGTTACCGCCTCCTTCTCCTCCTCCTCCTCCTCCTCCTCCTCCTCTGAGGACTCCTCTCCACAACTTCCTGCAGTGAAACTCACTACAACTCCATAAGCTCTTTGGTGGTCATTTCTTAGCTGTTATCTTCCACAAGCTCATCATTGTCATTGTTATCCACTTCTAGTCCCACGCTCTTTGCCAAAGTCACAATCTTGTTGACTACAGGCTCCACAGGTACTGACTCAAATGCATCAAAGTCACATTTGACAATGCACTCTGGCCAAAGCTTCTTCCAAGTGGAAGTGAGAGCTCTCTTGATAATGTCTTCCCATGCCTTTTCGATCATCTGGTAAATAAATGAAGCAGGCAGCGGTTTTGGAATGATACTTCCAAAACTCTCTGAGAGTGAGATTGGTAGCTTCAGTCATCTCAAAGCAATACTCAAAGAGTGCTTTACTGTAGAGCTTCTTAAGGTTAGAAATAATCTGCTGGTCCATAGGCTGGAGTAACTGAGTGGTGTGGAAATTGGATCTTGGAGAATTGAAATTCCTCATGGAGGTGGTCTTGTAGGCCTGGAGAGTTGGCAGAAGTGTTGTCCACAACAAGTAAGACATGGAGTGGCAGATTCATCTCAAGCACACATTTTTTCACTGTACGATCAAACACATCATTGATCCAATCACAAAAAAGATCATGTGTCACTCAAGCCTTGTTGTTGTGCCAACACATCACATTTAATCTGCTCTTCTGAACTTTACAGTTCTCAGTAACCTGCTCTTCTGAACTTGACACTTCTTGAAGGCTCGTGGAGTTCCTGAATGGTAAACAAGCAGCGGTTTAATTTTCAAATTGCCGCTTGCATTGGCATAGAATGGCAGTGTGGGATGGCCTTTTATTGGCTTGTGACCAGTTGATGGATTCTCCTCTGCTGTTATAAAGGTACACTTCAGAATCTTCTTCCAGAATAGGCCTGTCTCATCACAGCTGAAAACCTGTTGTGGCAGATAACCCTCAGAACCTATGAGTATCTTGAAGTTGTTAATAAACTTCTCTGTTACCTTTTGTATCAGAGCTGGCTGCTTTGCCGTGCCTCACAACGCTGTCGATGCCAGTTCTTCTTTTAAGGGTACAGGGTACTTATAAATGGTGGGAAAAAATCGCAATTTTTTAATGACTTTATTAAATTCTGTAGTCTTTCCTGATTACATTGATATATACATTATAGGGTTTCAAATGAAACATCACCTGTATATTCCAAATTTTAAAGTTACGATCGTGTATACTACCTCGTCCCCTTTATTTCTGTTACAGAAACCAGTATTATTTCGAAAAGTGCTGGTAGATAGACACAATAAAAAATACACAAACACACACACAAATATCAAGCTTTCACAACCCATGGTTGCTTCATCAGGAAAGAGGGAAGGAGGGGGAAAGACGAAAGGATGTGGGTTTTAAGGGAGAGGGTAAGGAGTCATTCCAATCCCGGGAGCGGAAAGACTTACCTTAGGGGGAAAAAGGGACAGGTATACGCTCGCACACACATACATATCCATCTGCACATATACAGACACAAGCAGATATATGTGGAAGTACATATCTTTTTTACGACCTCACTCCTTTCCCCCATCTGCTCCTTTCCCTCGAACATATCCGCATCCTCTACACCTCTCGCTGCCTCGATTCCCCTCATCCCCTGGTTGCTCCCCTCCTCTCCAACCCCCGCCCTTTGTCGCACCTTCACTGTTGTGTCCCCCCTACCCTTCACCTCTACACCCTTCATTTCCTTTCCCAAGGTGGCTTCCATCGAATCTCCCTCCCGGATGATGCCCACTCTCCCTCCTATCAACTGTGATCCTCACCTCCCCCTCCCTTCCTCTGTCCTTTCCCCAGGCTCCCTCTTCCCCCCCCCCCCCCAATTCTGTTTTTTCCCCGCCTACCCTCTCTCTGCCTCCCTTCTCTCCCCCAAGTCCTTTTTGCTCTCCCCTCCACTGCCTTTGCCACCCCTTCTTGCGTCTGCCCAGCCCCCCTTTTTCTATGTCCCCTCCCTCCATTGGCTGCCCCTTTTTTCTTTTCCTTTCCTCCCCCCTTTTCCCCTTCTTAGGTCCAGGTCCTCCCCCCCCCCCCTGTCCCGACCCATCTGCCACTGTGTCATCTGTATAGTGCTGTTATAAGTCAGTGTTCAGTGTTGTGTTTCCCCTGTCAGTGTTGCAAACAGCCGGCATGCTGTCGCTTGTTGTGTTTTTTATCTCTTGCAAACAGTGCCTGTCTATTTCTTGTGTGTCTTCATCCACATAGCAGTGTTTTTATATTTTAAATTTCACAACTTTCTGTGATTTTACAGATTTTTTTGCAATGTCACCGTTTTATCACCTGTTTTTCTTGTTTGTTTATATTCTCATGTTTTGTAACTTTTCTGTAGGCTGTAGAGTAGCATATTACGCTGCTGCCAGCCCTCCCCCTCTGGGTGAGGGGGAAATTGAAATCCAATGAAGAAAAAAAAAATCCTTTAATGTGCAATAAATACGAACTATGCCCCACATCAAGAAATTCAATAAAAGGAAATTCCGTGGTAACCAGTACACGAACAACGCAACCCACAGTGTTGAAAGTAACCTATGTATCAGTTCTTTAGGGGAGAATCTCCCACATGGCACCCCTCCTGGTGATTCAAATTTTTGTGTTAACAGTGATGCTGTTTGTAGTGGATTTGTTGTTGTCAATGTGAGCATCTTCTTTGATTAAGGAAGTGGCGAAATGTAAACAACGTGATGGTGTAGGCTGTCTGGAAATAACTGAACAACAAAGTAGCAGGAAGGGTTTAGCATCAAAATTAGTTGTTCTGTGTAGATCCTGCAATAAATCTACCTTGAAAATGACTTGCAACATTGTGCATAATTCATACGATGTGAATTTGAAGTTAGTGTATGCAATGCGTGCAATAGGAAATGGAGAAAAGGCTGCTCAAACGTTTGTGGTTTGATGGACCTTCCTCCTCCTCCTCCCAGTAGGTCCAGCAAGTACCTAAAAATACTTTTAGGTGCCTAGATGGTTGTGTCCTTTAAATATTGATCTGTTGAAGCGTTGATGCCAAGTCTACACTCCTCAGCTATGTCGCCCAGCAGCTACCAGCAGTCTTACTAGGACTCAGTGCTTCTATGAACATTGACTGTGTACTTGGTTAGTGTGATTACCAAACTGACGTTTTGATTTGAACTCATGTCTGATCAAGGACCATCATAGCAGTTATTGCTACCCTACATGGAATACAACATTTCCGTGTTATGATCCTGAATAAAAGAGTATTGTCAGACTACCTGCTAAATCATCAGATTTATGCATGCAGATAAAAATGTTAATATAAAAGATGGCACTGAGGATAATGTTTGCTGGCTCCAGCACCAGCCCCAAGTTTGTGTTCCAGTGTCTCATCTGCCACCCAGCCACCACCCTTCACCAACATTGCCCAACATTCTCACTCTTGCAGCAATGTCAAGGCCATTTCTCAATGATGGCACTGCCCAGTGCACAAGAAGGATTTCTGAGTGGAGTTCCCTAGCATCACAGTAGTTGGTCCAAGCTACCACCATGTCCCACCTGGTCAGTACTCTCCAGCTGAGCCCAATGCTGCCCCATCTGCTTCAAGAAGTTGCACCCATTGTCAGCGATTCTCGCAAGAATGACACAATGTTTCACGGCTTCTTTTCTGGGTAACTTGAAGCTGTGTATTATTTTTCTCGGTTCTCTTGACACTTTGCGATATTTTTCTCTCATTTTGTGCTTTGTAGATACTTTGCATTTGTTACTGTAATGTAGTTCCTTGTTGTGCTTCCATAAATGCCCTCTTTTCTATTCTTTGTGGCATTGTTAGTAGTTTTTTTTCTCCTCTCGTGGCCTTGGTGTCAATTTCTGTCATAGTGTTTTTCAAATTTCTCACATTTTTTTCATCAGTTATCTGTTCTGTTCATGTGTTCTGATGCATACCATCTTGTGTGCCATTTGAGCATCTTACATGCTCAGTCACATGCTTCATTCTGTGATACCTTCTCACATTTAGCCTTTCGGCTGTTCTTGTTTTCTGCATGCACACAGTGCTCCTGCCACCTGACTCCATCTCTCCTTATCCACTGTCTACACGTACTATTTTTTTCTGGTGACCATTATCCTGCTGGCTTTGTGACTATTGCACCGCCATGTTTTCTAGTGGCCGCATTAATCAAGCCCTGTCTCCCAGTGCTGCTGGAGCCCTTTTTCCATACCCCATCAGGCTTAGCAACATCACTCTGGTGGCTGTATTGATCAAACTTTGTCTCCCAGTGCCCCATCAGCCATTTCACTGCCAATCCGTCAGCTGTGTTGTTAAGTCCTGCTTACAGTGCCACCAGCGCATGGCTGTTGCCAAATCTGCTATCATTACTATCACTCCTCCAGTGGCCACACTGGTCGAGCCCAGTCTCCCAGTGCCAAAAGTACCCACAGACAGATCGTCAGCTTGTTGGCCTTCTCGCTTCAATTGCTGCTTTTGTTTCTGGCAGTGTACATGCATCTCAGCAATTAACTCCACTCTCTGAGTTTGTTTCATGGGCCACTGGTTGGCTGTCTCTGTCCCTGCAGTCCCTCCTTCCAGACCGCTGCACCAGCTATCTATGCCAGTCTGTGATAGCAGCGCCAAAATTTGCTCTCTCTCTCTCTCTCTCTCTCTCTCTCTCTCTCTCTCTCTCTCTCTCTCTCTCTCTCTCTCTCTCTCTCTCTCTCCCCCCCCCCTCTCTCTCTCCTCTTCACCCCCCCAGGTTGTATTCATAGCCAGGCCTGGGCTGCCCATCATCTCTGCTGATGTCACTTCTCAACCTCAGGTCCCAGGTTCTGGGGAAGAAGGTCGAAGCCACCGAACAATCCCCTCTCCCTTGGATATCCTCTGTATTGGCATGGGGCAGGACCCTCTTCTGATGGACATCCAGTAGCACCACAGTCTCCTTCCTTGATTGGTCTGTTGCACACCTTGCAGGGTCCTGTGGATAGTGTCAGCATGGTTCCACAATCTTTTCCTTAAGAGAGAAGGGAGGTCTAGTACTTGGTCATTCATTGGCCTCTCCTGTTAGCAACACAATGTCTGTGCCCTGGGATTGCCTGCTATAGGCCCAAGGGGCTTTCACCTTCAGAGACTGTTTACACACTTCACTAGTACACTGCACGTCACTGCACGTTTGAACCGGTACTGATTACCGACAATCTATCAACAGATTTAGTGCTAGCAAACGCCACCCGAGATCACCAATCATCACTCTTAGGCAGCAAGCACAGCAGCAACAATGGTGCTCCTATTGAAGGAACTAGCTTGCATCTGCAGGCCACATGGGCATCAAGTACCTATGGATATTCCTCCACCTGCTGCATACTTAAATCATCACTCAACCCAAGTGGGCACTTGCAGTTGCAGGTCAGCTCCAGGTCACTTGCATCTGCCATCTTTGGTGGTTCACCTGTTGGAGCATCCCTGCCAAGTCTACATCGAACCACCATGCTGCCCAGCAACTACCAACAATCTTCCAGGGACTCAGTGCTTTATGAACATAGAGTGTGTGATCAACTAGTGTGATTTACATTTCTATGAACTTTGATCAAGGACAATAATTTCAGTTGTTGTTGCCTGACATGGGACTAACTTTTCTGCCAAGTCTACAGCGAACCACCATGCTGCCCAGCAACTATCAACAATCTTCCCGGGACTCAGTGCTTTATGAACGTTGAGTGTGTGCTCAACTAGTGTGATTTACATTTCTATGAACTTTGATCAAGGACAATAATTTCAGTTGTTGTTGCCTTACATGGGACTAACTTTTCTGTGCTGTGACCCTGAATAAAAGAGTATAGTCAGACTACCTGGAGAATCATCAATCATATGCATGCAGAAAAATAGATACAAAAACCCAACGATGTATTCTGGTCCAACATGACTCCCTTTTCTTCAGTTACACTCTACTCCTCTCCTTCATCAACTGTCCCTGTTTCTTCTATCCAAGGTAGTACCTCTGCAACCATGCAAATCACAGTGTGTTGTTTCACACTGCCTCATCAAATATGTTCAAAACCATTTTCTGGTGTACCCTTCTGCCATTGATGCTGTCAATTGGTACCAATTATCACTCTTACCATTTTCACACCCATTGCATTTTTTTTAGAATATTATGTCACCAGAAGGACTAGCAACCCACTTTACAGGCAATTACCAAACTCCATTACGCCTCTTGTACTCTGCCAATGAACGTGGAAGAACTTATATTACGTTTTAATGCTGCTCTTGTAACAGCGGATGCAGCTAAGCTTCAAAAAATTCAGAGAAGAATGATACAGCGAGTCACTAAACATTTTGCCAATGCAGGGAAGTTGATTGGAGCATCTGCTCTAAAGACTACATATCAAAACACATAATGCACACATTGGCAAGACATCTTGGCAAATGACTAATAAGTGCCTCTGCAACTGCATATATAACATGCAATCTTGATGATGTAATATACTGATAATGGACTTAGAATGATTTCAGCCTGCACATATTTGTAATCCCATATGTGTGGTGAGGGAAGTCTAGCACCATTCAGAGCAAACACGACAGATAATTCTCAGTGGACAGGGTCAAAAGGCCCCAACAGTGTGTTGCAACAGATTATGTAATCATAGAGCTTACACAGAAACCCAAATGACAGGACACTGAGGTGAGGGGCCAGGGTGGTTACAAAAGAAAAGAAGAAATCGCTTCTAGGGTTTTGACAAGATCAATGTGTAGTTTCTTTGACAAACTGTTACATTTCTAACTTCTACAGATTCTTGGTATCCTCTACTTAAATACTACTATACAGACTCAGATTATCAAGTACTTTAAACTTAATAGTAATTCCACAACTGCTGATAAATACAGATACAGTGTCATCCTTATATACTTTACACATGTGATGAGGCTGTTCACACATAGGTTTATCAATAAAGAAATTACCTGAAGTGTCAGTTTTTGTTGCAACTTCAGATTGGATAATCACAAACTTCACAATGTGATCAAATCACAAGGTGGGAAGTTTTCTAGACTTGCAGTCAAATATTATAAAGCAGAATAAACATAAACAATAGCAACAGTCAGCCACGCTCTTCCAGGAGAAACTTCAATATCAGTTACACTGCCACTTGTTGCTTATTCACTGAGATGCCTCATCAACGTATCCATTTTGTGTTTCGATGGCATCCTATGATTTACAAGACAGTTGCAGGTGTGGAGCCAGACTATAATATGGATGCTGATACTGCTTAGGTTATTGATGTTCTGCATGGTCAGACTGTGTCATGTGATGCACATTTTGATTTTGCATTAACTGATATTTAAGTTTTTCCTGTAACAGCATGGCTGACAGTCACTATTGTTTGTACTGTGATTTGAATGCATACCAAACCTTTATGATTACTCAATCTGATGTCGCGATAAAAACTGGAATATCAGGGAATTTCTTTGTTGATAAACCTGCGTATGGACTTGTCACAAGTATCTGAGATGACTTGTTGTTTCTGTTTTTATTAGGGTTTGCGGAATTGCTGTAAACTCTGTGTACACAGCTACTTCACAGCTGAAGAAAATGGTGATCAACAAAGGGCACAATCATTAATGGTGATTCATTATGATATGCTGTCACTGATTGGATATTTAAAATATTATAATCAGCCACTATTACTAAATGTAGAATGGGGTACTCAAAAGAGATGAACTAAATTTTTGGTGGACAGAGCTTTTGTTTTACCACATTTTGCTGCTAGCAACCCATAGAGTGAACATTGCAGACTCTGTAACCCAAGTGCCATCACTGAAGGAGGTCATGTCTAGTTTCAGCTGAGTTTATAGGGACAGCTGTTTTGTGTCATTGTCTGTTTTGCAATGGTTGATTTTGATGAACAGCGGGTGGCAGTGAACGTCTGCTTTTTGCTCAGAAAAAGTGGAATGGAAACTCTTGAAATATTAAAAATGGCATACAAGGATGATGCTTTGGGGAAAACTCAAGGATATGAGTGTTTTTCATTTCAAAAATGTTAAAATGACAGTTGATGACAAGCCTCATTCGTGTTGTCCTTCAACTGGCATGAATATGTGAAAGTGTTGAAAATATTCCTGCATTCATCAATGAAGACTGACGATAGACCATTGAAGAAATTGTATAATTGTTGGGATTGAGTTGGAGTGGTTCAACCTAGTGAATTGTGACATAAGATGCAGGACTGAAAAAGGTGACTGCCAAATTCATGCCATGACTGCTGGGGAAAAAAAGGGGGATTGCATGGAAGCATACTGTGCTTTGTGCTTTCAAAGAAGAGTCCCAAAATGATCCAAACTTTTTAAAAAAAAATATCAGAGGTGATTAAACTTGGTTCTATGCTTACAATTTGGAATCAAAGCAATGGTCAAACCAGTGGAAGACTTTTCAAGTTCACCTTGCTGCCGGAAAGCTCCCCAGGTGAAATCAAACATTAAAACAAAGATGACCTGTTTTTTCAATGTGAGATGAGCCATCCATTCAGAGTTTCTTCTGCAGGGTCAGACAGTTAACCAGGCTTTCTAGTTGGAAGTTTTGACAAGATTTCACAACAGTGTGCAGCAGAAGCGATTTTTGGCAGTCGGGTGACTGGTTTTTCTGTCGTGACAATGCCCTTTCTCACATAGGTCTGTCTGTATGTGAATTCTTGACTAAAAATAGTATGACCCCTGTTCCTCTCCTCCCATACTCACTCAACCATGCCCTGTATGACTATTTTGTTTATTTCTTGGACCGAAAAGAGACATGAAATGAATATGTTTTGTTGATTTGATTAGGTGGAGAAAAAAATGATGGAGATGCTACCAGACATCAGAAAGGATGTATTTAAACAATGTTTTGAAAAATGGAATAAAAGAATGGACGAGTGTATTAGCATAAGTGGAGAGTATTTTGAAGGGGATTAAAGGTTTTTGCTTAAAATGTGACTAAATAAGTAAAAAAAAACTGTTACATCTCTAACTTGTACAGATTCTTGGTATCCTCTACTTAAATACTACTATACAGACCCAGATTATCAAGTACTTTAAACTTAATAGTAATTCCACAACTGCTGATAAATACAGATACAGTGTCATCCTTATATACTTTACACATGTGATGAGGCTGTTCACATATAGGTTTATCAATAAAGAAATTACCTGAAGTGTCAGTTTTTGTTGCAACTTCAGATTGGATAATCACAAAGTTCACAATGTGATCAAATCACAAGGTGAGAAGTTTTCTAGACTTGCAGTCAAATATTATAAAGCAGAATAAACATAAACAATAGCAACAGTCAGCCACGCTCTTCCAGGAGAAACTTCAATATCAGTTACACTGCCACTTGTTGCTTATTCACTGAGATGCCTCATCAACGTATCCATTTTGTGTTTCGATGGCATCCTATGATTTACAAGACAGTTGCAGGTGTGGAGCCAGACTATAATATGGATGCTGATACTGCTTAGGTTATTGATGTTCTGCATGGTCAGACTGTGTCCCGTGATGCACATTTTGATTTTGCATTAACTGATATTTAAGTTTTTCCTGTAACAGCATGGCTGACAGTCACTATTGTTTGTACTGTGATTTGAATGCATACCAAACCTTTATGATTACTCAATCTGATGTCGCGATAAAAACTGGAATATCAGGGAATTTCTTTGTTGATAAACCTGCGTATGGACTTGTCACAAGTATCTAAGATGAGTTGTTGTTTCTGTTTTTATTAGGGTTTGCAGAATTACTGTGAAGTTTAAATTAGTGGTCATACCTCCTCAGCAGGTGGTGCAACTTTGTATTTTTTTCTGCAGAGGAGAAGAGGTGTGTTCCACAGATGTTCTCTTTGTAACAGGTGTGAAATAGTGGACCCATGTATCATTCATGACCTATAATGATGTGGCTTAGGCAATCATTGTCATCCATAGAGGAACTCTCAAGGAAGTCTAGGAATGTTATAAACATGGCACCTGGGTAGATAGGTGGCAAGTAATCATGGAACCGAGAGACAGTGGTGTCCGCAAAAGTCACTCTGTGAATCAGTTCCTCAACTGCTTGGACAATTTCATCAGTGGTTGATGTTGATTGCCTTCCTCCCTGATCAGCTATGTCTGAGTGGCCTTGGTTAATTTGTCGTCACCACTTCACTATGTATAGACGCAATATTGCATTTGGTCCCTATGGTCCCTATACTGCCATAATTTCATGGTGAATCTGTGCAGAACCTAAAATGTTTTACAGACAAGAATTGCACTGCCCTGCATACTTCACCATTCTATTACATTTCCAGCTTCCACACCATTTCACTCACACTGTGATGCACCTGTTATATGTACTGCAGCAGAACAGTTTGTGCAATAAATTCTGAATATTTACTCTCTTCTTGTTGTGCAATTGTCCTAGTGTACAAAAACATAAAGGCACAAAGAAAGGCTACTAAGTTAGTAAAAAAAACTTATTTAAAATAGTTATTATGATCCCTTTTTTTAATATTTGAATTCCAGCTCTATGACTTGGTGATTCACTTTTTGATTGTCTGCCATAAGCATTTTTGTTTCTTTCATTTATGTAGCTTTATGTAGTAATATCTTCTTTGCACCAGTTGCACGGTAAGCCCATATTTTGCTGTCCAGCCTGTAACCAGCAAACACACATTTACAAATGTACTAGAGAGATGTGAAGTAAAAACTGTCAAATGAGCAAGCAAACACTCATCAGATGATATACAGGACTGTACAGGACAATAAAATACATTTCCACCATGGCATAGAAGAAGATGGAGAAGGGTTTATAAAAAGCACATACTAATGATATTACATATATAAAAAATTGATATGAATATGGTAGTTTTTATTTAGTCACAGGATGGACCTCAAATACAAACAAGATGATCATAACAAATTTACTAACTTCACAGTCTGGCTCAATATAACATGATGAATTTACCATTTATCTTTTAACATCATCATGTGTGAATGGTAATATTATAATCTGTACTTATCTATTACGATGCATTTTGAACTCTATAAGAAGTTGCCAGTCTATGCATACATTTAACTTCTATAAACTAAATATATTACAGTAATTCATTTTACATACTTGCTCTTTTACTACTGATTGTCTTGTAATAAAGGGAATGCTGTCATATATATGATGTCACTTATGATGGAATGATGGTCTGAGATGCTATTTTTTTCATATCAGTAACCATTTTGGTTGTAATTCATGGCTCCCTTATAGTGAAGCAATACATCAATGATATTCTATGCCTGTTTTGTTGCCCTTCATGGTAAGCCATCCTGGGCTTGTATTTCACCAACATAATGCCAACAGCTTGTCTTCATGCATGCCAAACCCTACCCTGGCCAGCAAGGTCCCTGGATCTATAACCACTTGAGAATGTTTGGAGCATTACGTGCCCTTCAACCAGTTCCGGATTTTGATAACCTAAGGCACTAATTGGACTGCATATGGCACAAAACCCCTCAGAATGACATCCAACAACTCTCCCTCTCACACATTTTTGCCCATATCTCCACTCTTATTGGAGCTTGTAGGTTATAAATTCCATGGTGCTGATACTTGTGAGGTATCTTGTTTCTGTGCCAAAATTGACTGAAATCAATCTTGGGCTTTGGGAGGAGATTCCAGACATACACTCTGCTTTATATATCGGGTTGTTATAACTTAAGTGCAGCTACCCACAGAGGTCCAGTGTGAACTGCAATTATCATATAGCAAAGATATGTGGTAGATATGTAGATATGCTACTGTGTTAATGCAGAACCAATGTACACTGGAGAATAAATTGTGGCCACCAGGTGCAAATCTGGCACTGTACATTGTATGATGATATGACATCCGCACTATCATTTGACAAGCCGTAATGTAAATAAACAGTGCAGCTATCAAGAAGAGAGACCACGCGCTGTTAGTGAAACTGTTTTATATGAATGGCGGTAATTACAGTGCTGCAATGAGAGAGTATCACTGACTGAAAGGTCTCAGGAGTGGCCTGATGTAATTAAACAGTTTAAAGATTATGATAATGAAATCTGAAAACATGGATGACCTTGGTGTTGCATCTAGAAGAGGATGGCTTGCTATCCCAATGGAAGTTATTAATGAGTTTGCCGTTGCTGTTGCTGCAACTGATCATGCAGCACATGTACAAGGTAATGTTTGTGCTCATGCAGTTTCACAAGAATTGTCCATCCCATGATCAACAGTACACAAAGTTTTTTGGTGCATTTTACACTGCTTCCCATAAAAGATACAGATGGAGCAGCAACTGAAACCTTGTGATCTGCAGCAACATTCTGAATTTGCTCTTCGGTTTCTGGCATGGATCAGAATTGACGACTTGTGGATGGGCAATATCGTATGGAGTGACGAGGCAGATATAATACTGCAGGGTGCAGTGAATACACAGAACTGCCAAATTAGGGCACAGTTAAACCGCATGTTGTGCACAAAGAGCCATTGTATGTGTCTGTGTGGTGAGCATTCCCAAGCACCTTTATTTTCAGTTCATTCTTCTTGGAAGAGAATATATCTGGAGCATATACCAGGTGGGCCACGACATCCACACATAATCGAGGCCTCCTTGTACAGCATGTGATTACTACTTTGGAAGAATGCAGCTGTGTGGAAACCAATGTTTTCATGCAACAAGGAGCAACACCTCATGTTGCTCATCTTGTGAAAGATTTGCTTAATACAGTCTTCCACAAACATACTATCTCTGGAGATTTTCCATGTGCATGGCCTGCAAGATCACACAACCTGAATCATGTGACTAGGTTCTGGGAATATCTAAAAGAATATGTTTAGCAGGGGCACGTATGGTCCCTATTGATCTGAAGGCTAGTATACAGAAACACGTTGTTCAGATTCCACCTGAACTGCTGTGAGCAACAGTTGATCACATCGTTTTATTGATGCAGCTTGTTTCAACATCTCTGGTGGCAATTAATAATGAAATCAACATTATGCCTTTCTCATTTGTTTGGCCATTTCTGCCCACATCTTGTTCCTAATCCATTACATACGGAAACATTTCTGTATGTCTTTCCAACAGTCACAGATCCAGATCCCTTGTATCATATACTACACATGGAACTGGTAACTTTTATCAGTACAGAAGCCATGTAATGCCAGAGACACACGTCAATAGTTTGCTCACCTTCCACGTTTCAGTGCTCTGTGTCATCAATTATTGAACTTAGTCATTGTTTCCATAAAGTCTGCAGTGGGAGAACAGTAAAACAATGTTGATGTTCCCTAAGTGTTTGTTTTCATTCATTTATTCACATTCAGTCCACCTTGAACAAATCCTGTTTTAATATCAAAAGACTATAAATCATATGTTAGCCCCTTACAACACTAAGACAGTACTTTTCACTACATTTTATTGTGAGTTTTATATGTGTGCATATATGACACATTGGATTTGTATAATATAAAAAAACTTTGTTATTTGAAAATATTCAGCAGGAATCTGCTATCAGGTTTTCAAATTTCTCTATTATTGAATGATAGTTAATGAAGCGGCTATAATAATAATAAATAATAACTGATAATTGTAATAATAAAAGGATAATCACCTGATTTATTGTAAAATAAGTAAACATTTTCATTTATGGTCGAAGATGGGGTACTTCAGGAGCTGGAGAAACGAACTGAATTTGATGGGAATCTGTCAGAATTTGATGAAATATCAAGCAATAATGTGGTACTACCTTTGGATTTCTTTGCACGTTATCGAAGAGATGACAGTAGAGGGAGTTTATGATTTTTTTTAATGTTGAAGGCAATGTTGTGATGAAATTGGCAAATATGTTACCTGCAAGTTGTATTGTGATGAGGTTTTACAGTTTGTATTATATACTAGGACAGATACTTTAGATCCTCTGAACTGTTGGACTGTCTTCTTTCTGTAACATTGTCAGGCATCTGGAACCATACAACTAAACAGAATTCCAGCACGCTCCTGCCTTACAGTGAAATGAGGACACTAGGTCATGGTACAATTAACCACTCTATATGAGGAGACGCACAGATTTCTGTTGTAAAATAGTATGACAACAAACCAGTAGTCCTTGCTTCAGATGCAGAAGGCAAAATGCCATGGGACAATGCAAGTGGTTGTCAAAGAAAGAAAGTATATCAGCATCAATTGATGACAAATTGTTTAAAGCTACAGTGAAAATATGGGAGGCATCAATTTATTTGACAGCATCATTGCAGCATACAAGCAAACTGTAAAAACTTGGAAGTGGACAGCTTTTTTTAAAATTTTGTCTATGCTGCTCCTTGTAATGAAAACAGCTAGGACCACACTGCTCTGGACTACCTGCAGTTCAAGATTCATGTATCAGAGCAGTTATTCCATGCTGAAAAAGGAGCATGTGACAATATATGAGTAAAGAATAAACAGAAGATGATGCAGATGCAGTATCCAACCCTCAAATGAAAAAGAAGGTCCCGGTGCTATATCCAAGGCAACCAAAAAGGAAGACAAGACAATTACACCTGCCAGTAATTGTTAGTGATAAGACTCATTGCTGCGGAATGCCTGGATGCAAAAGTGTTAGGGTTAGAGTCAGCTGCACAGAATGTCATCTTAATTTGCATCTAATGAAAGAAAAAACCTGTTTTTGAGCATAGCTCATGATGTAGGGCATCAAGTATTGTGTGTCACACATCATCATCCATATAAAAGTACATACTACTTTTCAATGTAACACGATGTATTTGAATACTTTCTAGGTACTGGATTGCTTTCCATAATAAGTATACAAAATATAAAATCAGTGTACTATCCAGCTTCATTTTTATGATTTGATTACCTTGGATGCCAGTGCATTGTATACAATACAGTTTTTTGAAAAATCTGGTCAGTAAATTTGGAAAACAATTACATATTCTTAATCTTGTTGGTCAGGTGACTACATATAAAAATAGTATTTGATGAGTAAACAAATGTTTCTACTTTTGGAAGGGGGAAGACACCAGCAAAAAACACTTTTTTGCACCTGATGGATAGGCTGTCCACCAAGACAGGCATGTTGGGTGGTATAATACCATCCCACTGTGTCGTCCAACTTTGCAGGGCAGTCTACACATCAGGCGCAGAAAACGATTTCTGCATCCCTGACATGTAGGCTGCCCTGCACAACAGGCATCTGGTGTGAGTAGTAATGGCCTTCTTTGATCTGTTCTGCAGGGGCCTCACACCTGGATGGGCATGGCTGGAGAAACATTGAGATGGATAGAGGATGTGTTGGGTAGAGAAAGGGACAGGAAGGGATGTATAGAGAATTTGCAAAAGAAGGAGATGGATAGAGAGAAGGGGTAGGAGGAGATAAATAGGGAGAGGTGGGAAAGAGAGATGCACAGAGCAAGATGAATAGGAGAACATGAATAAAGAGAGGGAGCAGGAGGAAGTGGGCAGAGAGGTAGGGACATGAGGAGATGACAGAGAGAGAGAGAGAGGGGGGGGGGGGGGGGGAAGGAGATGGACAGAGAAAGAGGGGGTAAGAAAGAGACTGACAAAGAGAGAGAGGGTGGAGGAGGAGATGGGCAGCAAAAAGAGGGAGGAAGAGGTGATGTAGCAGACATGTGGAAGATGGAAAGAGGTAGCTGACAGGTGAAAAAAGAAGAGGGTTTGAGAAGGCAGGTGGAAGAGATGGAGGGTGGAAGATCGAGAGTGTGTGAGGAGTCAGGTGGAAAGAGAATAGATTTTGAGAAGGCATGTGGGAGCAGAATAGGTTATAAAGATGCAGGTGGAAGGAGAATAGGTTGTGAGGAGGCACGTGGAAGGAGAATAGGTTGTGAGGAGGCCTGTGGAAGAGGTGATGGATAGTGAGAGAGGGGGAAGTATAAGGTGGACAGAGAAAGGGAGAGAAGATGGCCAGAGAAAAGGGGAGGAGATGGCTAGAGAGAAGGAGAGGAGAATATGGGAAGAAAGTGTGCAGAGGTGCACAAGATGGGCAGAGAGAGGGTGGAAGAGAAGATGGACAGAGAGAGGATAGCAGAAAAGCTTTGTGCAACATATGTGTTGAGTGCGTATGTGGTCACAGTCGTGGCAAAAAGTCTGGTGTGTGTGTATATGTGCAGCATCTTCTAAACCCATGGATCGATTTCAGCCAAATTTGCCATTCATATTGCTAGCCCCACAAGAATCAGCATTGCTGTCTTAGAAACTCCTAGCTCCCTTAGAACCAGAGATACAGGCAAAATGGGTTTTTGTCCCCTGACATGGAGGTTGCCCTGCACAACTGCTTTGTTGTGGAAGTGGTATTGACCTGCTTTGTATGGACTACAAGTGCGGATGAGCACATCTGAGAGAAGTTTGAGATGGCAAGAGGAGGGAATGACCAGAGGGAGGGAGGGGGGCAGGAATGTATGGACATAGAGAGAGGGGGCAGGAGGGGATGGACAGGCAGAGAGGGGGGGCAGGAGGGGATGGGAAGGAATGGACACGGAGAGAGATGGCAGGAGGGGATGGACAGGGAGTGAGGGGGCAGGATAGGATGGACACAGAGAGAACGGGCAAGAGGGTATGGACAGGGAGAGAGGGTAGGAGGGATGGAACAGAGGGAGTGACAGGGAGAGGGGGCAGGAGAAGATGTACAGGGAGATTGGGGCAGGAGGAGATGGATAGGGAAATGTGGGGAAGAGGAGATGGTTAGAGAAGGGGGCAGGGGGAGGTGGACTAAGACAGAGAGGGGAGGAGGATATGGACAGGGCAACCAGGGAGAGGAAATGGACAGACGGGGGAGACGGTGATGAACAGGCAGAAGACAGAGGGAAGGAGATGGACAGAGCAGGGGCAAGGAGGAGGAGACAAACAGAGAGTGGGGAGGAAAAGACAAACAGAGAGAGGGGGGAGGAAGAGATGAAAAGAGAGGGGGGGGGCGTGGAAGGAAGAGATGGACAGAGAAAAGGTGAAGGAGGCAATGGACAGGAAGTTGTGGAAGATGGGATGGACAGAGAGAAGGGAGAGGAGGGGGAGGTGTCTGAGGTATGTGTAAGATGGGGAGAGGTAGTCAGCAGATGAAAAAGTGAGTGTGAGAAAACAGGTGGAAGAGACATTGGGTGTGAGGCAGAAGACAGAGTATGTGTGAGGAAGCAGGTGGAAGGAGGACAATTTGTGAGGAGGCATGTAGAAGAAGAAATAAATAAATACTTGTGGAAAGCTGGAGCATTCAGCCAGTAATAATTTATTTCTCAACTGAGGGCAATGCATTTTGTGTATCCTGCAAGTATTAGCCTAAAACAAATTTATTTATTTATTTTCCAAAATTATTCCTTTGTGTTTAGAAAGAAAAAGGAGACACACAGTACGAAACCTTTGGAATACAGTATATGAGGAATTATTTTGATGGCCAGCTCATGTATCCCAGCATCAGAAAAATCCATGTGTGAGCAGGTGCATTGTGTTAACACATGAGAACATTTCTGCACACTAACTTTTGTCAGATCTGCTGCAGTTTACTGCATAAATGTTCAAACAGTGTTCCTTAAATTGGGTCATTCACTGCTTCACCCATTCATCAGTATTCATAATGAGCCTGCTGTACATCAAAAACTGTCACCAACAAACCAATTTTTCTTTTTTCTGCGCACTTTTACATCCTCTAATCCAGTGTTTTGATTGCAGGCTGCAAGCTACTTGTCCACCTACTAACCTCTGGTAAGACTAAGCTATCTGTGAGACTGATGTTGCATCAGTTACTTGCTGAAAGAAATGTAATGTTAAATGTACTACATATCAACACTGCTGCAGAAGATCATAGTGGTGATATCATCCCCTGAGAGTTAAAACTTATCAAAGCAGGTAGTTCACTTAGGAGGGGAATGTCATATCAGTTCATCTGCTTGTAAACATTAATTTATTTGATATCACCATATAGACCTTGAGATCATGTTATAACAAAGTGCTCTGGCATTTTTGGATGGTGCTCTGTTGGGGGACCATTCCAGTGAGTTGTGGGTTGTCAATAACTGCTACCAGTGTTACCAGAATGAGAACTCCCACCACCGTGGTTGCAAAGGAGAGAATTCTTGTTGAGTTGCTGCCATGAGGACTTGGTTTAATTTCACCAGAAACATAGGAAATGCAGTCTTAGCTTGGTGTGCACAGAATTACTCATGAAATCCTGGGAACTTGGTGCTCAGCTACTAAGCCATTACAAAATGCATGTTCAGTTTGGAAAATGAGCTCAAAACCAGATTCTCACCCCACCTGTCTGTGGAAGGCCTAGGACAGCAGTTGGCTCAGGCATGATGAGGGCTGAGATTCGACGATGTCATGGCATATTCTGCAAAGTAAAGGAAATATTAATATAATTTATGACCTAAGAGACTTTGACATTACATTATGTAGCTGGGGCATGCCTGAATTACTATAAATTAATTGTGTCATGACATTTTCCACAAGCGCTCCTTCGCATAACCACTTCCCACAGCTATTTACAATTCATTGCACTTCCAATCAATATTCTCCAAACACACACATTTCCACTCTAAAATACATGTAAATGCATTGCTTTAAATGTTTAACAATTATGGCAGCCCATTTTTTAAACAAAATATAACAATATCACACATTAAACAATAAGCAGAGTGTAATGCATTAAAAAAAAATACCCATATCCCAAATTAAGCAATTTTTGCAGTGCATTATTTAACAAGAAATACATTCTTGCTAAGTACCAAGTCTACATTATCCCTGCAATATTAGTACGTGACATCACTGTAAGACTGTCCTTATTAGACTCGTAAATCCTATGGAAAATTACAAGTATGTACACTCACAACACATCACAAAATTAACACTGTAATCAATAACCACCACTACAACCACCACCACTGGCATTTGATCGGAATAGGATAGACAGGAAATATATTTAAAACAAACTAAAAAAAAAAGATTCTATTTGGAGTCCTCCATGTAATCTTCTTCAGACATCTCAGGGCTCACTGGCATGAGGCTCATGGCTGCCAGACACATTGC
This sequence comes from Schistocerca serialis cubense, assembly GCF_023864345.2. NCBI lineage: Eukaryota > Metazoa > Arthropoda > Insecta > Orthoptera > Acrididae > Schistocerca > Schistocerca serialis. The sequence continues at coordinate 398,183,588 of NC_064642.1, read as the reverse complement.
CCCAGCATGAACGCTGGGGAAGTAGGCCATGCCTATATCTGCAACCAACAGAACTCAAACACACACGAGGGGGGCTCAAAAAGTTTCTAGTCTAACATATAAACAATGACAGAAATTTCATAATACCAATTTGTTTTTTGATATAATACTCTTGTACACTAATACACTTGTGGGCACGCTCAGGTAACTTCTGCAAAGCATTCAAATAAAAGGTCTTCAATTTTGAGTCCAACCAAGCATCAATCACTGCATCATCATTGTCAAATTATCATCCTTTGGGGTCTTTTCTTAGGTTTGGGAAAAGAAAAAAGTCTGATGGAGTCAAACCCGGAGAATATGGCAGATGACATAACAATTCAAACCTGCAGTTATGTAGAGTTTCCTGTGTTGAGAGGGCTTTGTGCGCCGGTGTGTTGTCCTGATGCAAAAGAACTCTGCGTGCCAATTATCCATGCCTTTTTTTCTTTATCTCTTCTCTCAAACAGTGAAGGAGGGTGGAATAGTATGATGAAGTGATAGTTGTGCCCTTTTGCAAGTAATCCATTACAATTACTCTTTCTGCATCCCAGAAGACATTTGGCATCACCTTACTGGGTGATTTTTGCACCTGGAATTTTTTTGGGATAAGGGTTGAAGGATTTATCCATTGCCATGACTGTTGTTTTGACTCAGGATCAAAGAAGTGAAGCCGCATTTTGTCCATTATCAGATACCTTGCAATAAATCCATCATCATCTGCTTCAGATTGGCAGACAATTTCTTTACAACACTGCACACGCTCCAGTCTCTGATCTGTATTCAAGTCTTTCGGGACCCACTGAGATGATACTTTCTGCAGTCCTAAAATATCCACAACAATGTCATGAGCACACCCCTGGGAGATTCCAAATATGGTTTCAATGTGCTGCAACATTGTTTGATGATCCTGCAAAATCTTATTGTGAATTGCAGTCACTGTTTCATCAGTGGCAACGGTGACAGGCCTACCGCTCCTTGGCACGTCTTTCACACTTGTTCTTCTAAGTTTGATGTTGGACACCCTGTTTTTCACTGTTGCTAAGACAGAGCACTATCCTTAAGTGTATTCCGCATGGCCTCTGCAATTTCCTTGGCACTGAGCCATGCACGGCTCCTGTTCATTCCGTTTATTGTTTGTCATCTCTTACCGTACTGCCGCCTCATTTTCTTATTCCATTTACTGGCATCACTAACTTCCTGCCTTACCTGCTTGTGAGTGGCAGCAGCAGCACTTATCAATAAGTGCACTATCGTACCATCTCTGGAATGACCGATAGTATTTCTGGGTCATCGTGTGTCTGGAGTTCAGTTGGGATTTTAGTCGGGACGCAGCAGCAGTGAGTCGGCGATGGAAAGACAGTGAGGTGCAGACAGCCAGTGCTTGCCAACCGCTAGCAATACACATGAACTATCCCACAGAAGGAGTTGGAGCGAGACGACTGTTGGTTGGTTGTTCAGTTGGTCGTCTCATCAGATGACGTGTATTGGATCATTTGACCATTTCTGGGCCTCGTCATGTGGTCATCATACTGGAAGTGGGTCAGTTCCTTCCTTGTGCAGAGATGTCTAGTGGCCAATGGGCAAGTGTTAGCACTGCATGGTTGGGTCTGAGCCAGTGTCTCTGGGACGTCGTCCGTCAGAAGGGAGTTGGGGACGCAGCGCCAGTGAGGTGTGGACAGCCAGTGCTCGCCGACCGCTGGCAACACACATGATCTGTCTGACAGAAGGAGACTGGAGCTGGACGACCATTGGTTGGTCATTCAGTTGGTCGTCTCATCAGGCTACATGTATTGGGTCTTTTGAACATTTCTGGGCCTTTTCACTTTGTCTTCGTGCCGGACGTGGGTTGGTTCCTTCCTTACACAGAGATGTTGTGGCCAATGGGAAAGAGTTACCTCTGCATAGATGGATCTGAGCCAGTGTGCCAGGGTCGCCGTGTCTCTGAGTTCCAAACGCACAAGGAGTTGAGTCGGGTTGGAGCTGCAATCAGCTTCAGACAAACAAGACTCACCCAGCCATTGCCGACACACGTAACTTGAGTGGGAACAACCTGTGTTGGTCGTTTGGTCAGTCGTCTCATCGGACGACAAATATTTGGTCGCCAACCGCATGTGAAAACTCTGTGTGTGTTGAATTGATTCATCCTTGTTGTTCCACAGTGATTGCTTTTACCATTGTTCAGGTTCTTGTGCAAGTGTATGTTTACGTGGAACCATGTGTAGCTTCTGTGATTTCCACTGAGCAGATGAATGCTGTCTGCATTCTGGAGTAGTCAGTCGGTCAGTTGAAATAGAGCAGCGAGTGTGTCGGGTGGAAGGATATTGATTAGGCTGTTGATTGGTTCCTCAGCCGTCCCTGGGTCGTGTTGCTACCCAATAGTTCAGTTTTGTGCTTGGCTGCCTGTCTCACCTAAACTGTAGTTAGAGTTTCTTCCCCTGGCCGACCCTTGGAACACTTCTGAGTACCACTGTTTGTTGTTTGTGATTGTCATTTTATTTGGTCGCAGGTACTGTGCCAGGTCTTCAGCCATGTATTAATATTGTCTGTTTATGTTTAGTATATGGCCTTAAGCTGAACTTCATGACAACTATTCTAAGATTAGGCTTTCAGCTGTATTTCATTTAAAATTGTGGTTGCTTTGTATTTAGGCCTTCAGCTATGTTTGTTTCAGAATCTGTGGCTTTAATCTGTTAATCCTTGTCTGTAAGGTTTCTCTTTAACTATCTGCAATTCTTGAAATGGCCTTCAGCCGTGTACTGTAAATGCTTATCTTAAGGTGGTCTTTAATTATTTTTGAGTAATTGTTTGGGCCTTCAACAGACAAGATACTTCAAGTTTTCTTAAGAAGTTTTCAGCTGAAGAACTTATTTGAATTTTACTTAATTTGGCCATTAGCCAAAAATTGTAAATGCTTGGCTTCTAAAGAAATTCCTTAGCTGATCTGAAATATTATTTCGGTCTTCAGCTGAGAAAACTGCAATTTTACTTAAGTAAGGTCTTCAGCCGTTACTCTAAATCCTGGTGTTTTAAAAGGAATCATTTAAACTTATTCTGGAGAAGTAACTTGGGCCTTCAGCCATGACTTGATCTTTGTTGTTTTAAAGAGAAAACTGTGCATTGGTTCAAGCAATAAAGTTGTGTTTTCTTGTATAACTAACAGTAATTGACCTTGTCCCCCTTTCTACAACATGAGACGTTCTGTCCTGTGAAACCAGGATTTCAGGCATCATTACTTTGCAGTGTTCCCTTTAGTAGTATGTAAACTGTTTTGTGTAGAGCCATCTAAAGTTTGTTATGTTAGCACCACTGGCTGCTGCCTGTGAGTAGCTGTGTTGACCTGTGTTAAAGCTGTGCTCTTGAATCTGCGGAGACAACCCCCAGGAGGTCTCTGCAAATGCTATAACCCCATTTGCATGGTTATCCCCATCCAGCTGATGTAGGAGGGGTTCAAAGGTGATATCCCAAAAGACAGGGCCATAACTTGATCCTTTTGGGCAAACTTTGGTGACTCTTTAAGTCAATTTCTGATTTCCCACATGCCATTCAACCACCCTGTTTCTACAGTAGTCCAAGAGGCTATCATAGAGGGTCTTAGGTACTTGCATCTCTCTGAGTCTTGCAAACATTGAAGATCACCAGAGATTATTTAAGGTGCCTGAAATGTCTATAAGAATAACAACTGTGTATTTGTTTTCTATCTTATTATCAGTGGTTAGTACCTTATTTAGTGTGTCATCTATAGATTTTCCTGCCCTGAAACCAAATTGGTGCAGACTAAGGCCAAGAAGCTCACTGTGCATTTGCAAGTGATCACATTTGCTGTTTTCCAGACCACAGGTACCCATCCTTGCCATAATGCTTCGTTGAGTAGATCCATCACGGTGGAGCGACAGTTTTCAGTGTCTCAGAATGGAGACCATCTGGCCCAGGGGCTTTTTTGTTCTTTAGTTTGGCAATCACAAGTGTAACTTCCTCACATGCAAAGGGAATAATGATGGTACCATTTTCATAGCAAGAATTCATTAAGGTTCGTTGTCCAGTATGAATCTGTTCATCCGACTGTTGCTCGTCATCGGTGAGGAGTTCATTTAGCAGGAATTCTGCAGAACTTCTCCATCCCTCTGTTATAGTACCGTTATCTTGTTTCAGCATTGCTAAGACTAGTGGCATCTTCAGATGCTCTGTCTGTATTTTGAAAGGTTCCCCACAAATGTTGGTTTGGCGCTGTTCCTGCACATGTGTGTTTCTATGATCTCGAGTTTTCTGTAACTCTTGTTTGTACCGTTGTTTTGCTTCCCTGAACTGTATGAGTCTGACATCTCTATCCCTTGCTGTTGTAACTCTTTGATACCATTTCTGTTCGTTTCTTCCTTCTTCACACCACCTTGTTAGTCTTCTAGTCCAAGGTACGTTTAGCTTTCATCCTGTCAGCAGTAGGAATTGTAGCCCTTTGTACTTTTTGTAGTAAGTCAGTCAAAATAGGTGCTTTATAATCCACTGACTCCCCAACTGCATGTAGGGGGAAGGCCTCAATCATCTGTCTTAGTTTTGCTCAGTCCGTCTTGTGAAGTAACAACCGCTGATGTCAGTCCTGTGTAGGGGTGTATATTTGTGTGTGTATGTTCATGATGATAGGGTTGTTGTTGTTGCTGCAAGTAGTGCTATCCATGGCCTCCCACCCCATTATAAGTGAGGTGCATTTGCATTTGCAATTGTTATGTCGGTCCTGCTGCTGGGTCCGATGGCACTATGTAGGTGAGTGGCTGATTCAGACTGTTGACAGTGTATAGGTCGTGTTCAGTTAGCACCGCACAGACTTGGTGCCCCCCAGTTGTTCATTGTGTCAGAGTGCCATGTAGTCGACCTAGCATTAATGTCTGCAGCTAGTAGTAAGTTTCTGTTATTGCCATATTCGATGACATCTCTGATGTAACTGAGATGTAGTTCAATATTGCATGAGTACTGCATGTATAACAATGCAGTAATCCATTTCTTGCTTATTGCACTATTTCCAGTGTTGCGAGGTGCTCGGTACGTAGCCTTTGCACTGGACGAACCTGTTATGATGATTTGTTTGTGATCAAAACCTACTAGTTTGCCATTCCTGTTGCACGGTTCCTGCAAGCAGACTGTGTCTGCGTGCAGTTTATCCACTATTTTAGGTCGCTCTATACTAACTAGTGTGTGGTTGTTTGCATTCAGCTGTAAGAGTTTCATGTATGTCAGGTATATACAAAACACTTAGACCCCCTTTCACTGTAATCGAAGTATACTCATCCGCGGTCCCTCGCAAGTTCTTTGTATACATTTTCTAGAATGAGCTTTTTGCCTCTTTTTGTACAGGATTTGTGCAGTCAGTTCTTTAATATCTGTTGGTATATTAGCTGATTTCAGCAAAAGTCTGTCTGTCTGCTCGGTAATCAGATAGCAGATTGTGTCACTGTCTGAGTTGCGAATTCTACTCACAGGACACAGTGCTGTTTGGAAGGTGCCTCTGTTTTCTAGCCTCAAAAGGCGAATACTTTCTTCCACCTTTAAAATGTCGTTTGTTCCCCAAGTCCTGAGTTCTTCGCCTGGGTCTGACCGTTCTCTCGCTGTCTGCTCGGGCTGCAAGTGTGTTGTGGTTGTCCGTATTTCCTGTTTTGTGTTGTATTCTCGATTATATTCAAGCTTATGAGGGTGATGTAGTGTTAGGTTGTCTGTTCTTTTGGAATCCTCAAGTTTTCACTTTTTTTCCTTCCATATAGTTCATCATCATGCATTGCGATATTGTGTGCTGTGTTGTTAGTGTTTGTGAACCCCGAGATGAACATCACTGGTTTAATGTAGTTTTGCACTTTTCGGTGTTGTATACAATGTTGTGCTTCTGTGTATTATGTTTGTGTTCTGTCACAGTGCTGTTCCCTATGTCTGTGTTTTCGTTGTATCCTTGGGTGTCTGTGCAAGTTTCGTGAGCTGTGTCATTGTTGGTGCACATTTCATCATTAATTTTGTGTTGTTTTTGTTTATGATGTCTACTCTTTCCACACTCATTACTAACTAATTCTGTTTCTAATTCTTCTATTCTTAACAATATGCATGTCTGCATGGTAACCCATTGGTACATATCATGTTTTAGGCACCTGGCTTCCCCATAACCCATGGCACCTTGCATGCACAGTAGATTGATATGTTCTGTTGTCTGTAAGTAATGACGCTGAATTGCGTCGCTGGCAACCACAGATGGGAGAATTTCAGTGTCATTGAACATCTTTGGGAGGAAGCCCATTTTCTGCTGCACTGCAGTTGCATAGCCCCATTACCTTGCCGTGGTAGCTGGAGACTTGTGTTTCCGGCAGTGAATGTCTTCATATGCGCTGTGGAGATATGTGGAATTAAGGCCCACTTGACATGTTGAGGTCTTAGTAGACACAGTTTTGATAATTGTAGTCTGTGATAGCGATCAGTTTTTCAAGTAACTGAAGTAACTGTTTATATGTGGGGCATTCCGGACCACCGGCTTTGTTGCAAGTACAGTTTCTGTTCATACACGGTAGGCAACAAACCACCTTTTCAGTACAATCAGTTTAGATGTGTCCTGGTTTGGCGCATTTGCAGCAGACTGCTGTCTCACCTGCAGCACTTCAGTGGGTGCCCTAAGTCATTTCTGCACCCGTATTACGCTTTTTATTCTAAGTGCTTTGAAATCGATGTATACCCATTCTCTTTGTGTAAGGACATACCATATTCGAAGGCTGGACTCAATAATGTTCTTCACCGTACACTTGTTTTTCTGTCTTGTTTTAAACTTAAGCTTCATTTCTTTGTCAAACATTTCAAAAGAGAGAGAGAGAGAGAGAGAGAGAGAGAGAAAGAGAGAGAGAGAGAGAGAGAGAGAGAGAGAGAGATGGAAAAATACTAGCACTACGTCCTTTAAAACGAGGTGGCTATGGGGAAATGACAGCAACACCTGCATGACGGCAACATCGGTGATCACTTGCCAGTGCTATGCCGGCAGAAGCAGAAGAACTCAGTAAGAGAGACAGACCAATACCTATAGATAAATGAAACAAGTAGCAGAGAAGAATGCAGCCAGACTCAAAGAAAGTTTTGTTTTTATTACATCTCTCTCTAAATACTGAGAATGTTTCCAGCAATGGGTGATTATTTTTAATAATCATGTCACGAGTGGGAATCTGTCATTTTCCTAGCTCACTCCACATCTACAAAATTGGTGGATTCCTATGATTTCTAAATAACAGTGAAGAACCGCTACAGATTCACCTCCCTCACTGAAAATAAATGCATAAACCAAGTTAGTGTTGTTCTCTTGAATGCTGGAATCCCTTTGATGTCCATACACAGATTTTTCTTGGTGTTTATTTTGCTAACACACTTTCATTTAAACGTTATCCATTTACACAGAGTGTGATTTTGTGAGACCTTGTTGCTTTGTGTATGGGCGTGTCAACCATACCGCGGTGCAGGCAGTACGGACGACTTTTCAGGTGTATTTTGTGGCAGTGTGAGGCTGTGAAGATGAAAACATTGATAAGGCATACCTGACTCCGAGAGTGCGTGTGAGCTGACAGATTCACCCATACTATCTTCCAGTTTAAGTCTTTGTGTTTAATCTGGCATAGAGTTTTCTTCCGAGTGTTACTGATAACTGTCTATTGTGTAATATCTTTCCTTAGGAATCTTCTCTAGTAGATATGTTGTGGTTTGTAAGACCTGAGATACAGTTGCTGGCATCTGTCTGTAGCCTATGTTTCTTTTCTGCCGCAATACTCCTTGCAGTCTTTAGCAAATACGACCAACCTGCCTGTAGTTTCAGTGCAAAGTCTTATTGCTTAACCACATTACACGCAGAACAGTGAGATATGTAGAGATTTAGTGCATTATTTGTTTTTCATTGCATGTTATTCGAGAGTGGAATGACTTCAATATTGCATTTAGGGTAGAGTAGTATAGATTGGATTAGATTAGTACTTGTTCCATAGATCAGGAGTACGACACTTCGTAATGATGTGGAACGTGTCATGTTAATAAAAGGTGTCTATACAAGATATTACATTACACAAAATATTACATGACACTTAATATTTTTATTTTTTTGTCGGGGTTGGGGAAATTACCCACTTACTATGTCCAAAAATTCATCTAATGAGTAGGAGGAGTTGCCATTAAGAAATTCTTTTAATTTCCTTTTAAATGCTATATGGCTATCTGTCAGACCTTTGATGCCATTAGGTAGGTGACCAAAGAATTTTGTGGTAGCATAATTTACCCCATTCTGAGCCAAAGTTAGATTTAACCTTGAGTAGTGAAGATCATCCTTTCTCCTAGTGTTGTAGCCATGTACACTGCTATTACTTTTGAATTTGTTTGGATTGTTAATAACAAATTTCATAAGTGAATATATATAAGCTACAGTGAAGATCTCTAGCTCTTTAAATAAGTGTCTGCAGGATGATCTTGGATGAGCTCCAGCAATTATTCTGATTACACGCTTTTGTGCAATGAACACTCTTTTACTCAATGATGAGTTACCCCTGAATATGATGCCATACAAAAGCCGAGAATTAAAATAGGCATGGTAAGCTAATTTACTGAGATGTATATTGCCAAAATTTGCAATGACCCTAATAGCATAAGTAGCTGAAATCAAACGTTTCAGCAGATCCTCAGTGTGTTTTATTCCAGTTCAACCCCTCATCAATGCATACACCTAGAAATTTTGAATATTCTACCTTAGCTACCAATTTCTGATCGAGGTCTACAGTTATTAATGGTGTCATTCAATTTACTGTGTGGAACTGTATATACTGTGTTTTGTCAAAGTTTAATGAGAGCCATTTGCAGAGAACCACTTAATGATTTTCCGAAAAACATCGTTTACAATTTCACCAGTCAATTCTTGTCTGTTGATTGTGATAGCTATACTTGTATCATCGGCAAAAAGTACCAGCTTTGCATCTATGTGAATGTAGAATGGCAAGTCATTAATATATATTAAGAACAGCAGAGGACCCAAGACCGAACCTTGTGGCATCCCATTCTTGATTGTTCCCCAGTTTGAGAAATCACCAGTTTTTTGCATATTATGTGAACTGCTTATTTCAACTTTCTGCACTCTTCCAGTTAGGTACGATTTAAACCATTTGAGCACTGTCCCATTCATACCTCAGTACTTGAGCTTATCTAGAAGTATTCCATGATTTACACAATCAAAAGCCTTTGATAGATTACAAAAAATCCCAACGGGTGACTTCCGGTTACTCAGAGCATTTAATATTTCATTAATGAAAGTATATATAGCATTTTCCATTGAAAAACCCTTCTGAAAACCAAACTGACATTTTGTTAAAACTTTATTTTTACAAAGGTGTGAAGCTACTCTACGATACATTACTTTTTCAAGAATTTTGGATAAGGCAGTCAGAAGAGAGATTGGGCGATAGTTGTTGGCATCAGACATATCCCCTTTTTCATGCAGTGGTTTAACAATGGCATACTTCAGTCTATCTGGGAAAATACCCTGCTCTTCCGTCTGCTGCCGTAAACTCAAGGTAATTTATTTATTAGTGATCTGCCTAAGTCTAATCAAAATTATGTCACCTTTTGTTAAAATGAAGAACACAATGCATATTAAATACAATGTAACTGATCTCTTTAAGTAAACCCAAATACACATTTTGTAATATTATGAACAGAAAATCTATTGCAATTACCCTCCATACTGTTCAATGATTGTTAAAATTATAATGTAACAATTACAAAAATAGAACTGCTAATGACAATAAGGTAACTGCATTTTCAAATCACGAAGACAAAATCTGCTGTATATCTGGAAGACAACAGATTTTTAGTGGCGAGAGTATAAGTGGAGGTAGATTTACAGTTATCCAGAGCAATGGAAAAAAAAACCTTGAATTTTAGGAATGTTGTGTTATTTCAACGAAAACAATCAATTACTTACAAAATAATTTAATTGGGTAGAATCAATTATTGACAATTATATTAAATTATTTAGTATAGTATTTGCATGAAAACAAACTGACCATGTAGAGTACATCCCCCCCCCCCCCCACTCTCCCCCCCACCCCCCACCCCCGCCGAAATATAACCAACAGGAAGAAGATGCTGTGATATTCAAATGATTAGCTTTTCAGAGCATTCACATAAGGTTGGTGACACCTACAACGTGCTGATATGAGGGAAGTTTCCAACCGATTTCTCACATACAAGCAGCAGTTGACCGGTGTTGCCTGGTGAAACGTTGTTGTGATGCCTCATGTAAGGAGGAGAAATGCATACCATCACATTTCCGACTTTGAAACAGGTTGGTTTGTAGCCTATCACAATTGCGGTTTATTGTATCGCGACATTGCTGCTCGCGTTGGTCGAGATCCAATGACTGTTAGCAGAATATGGAATCGGTGGGTTCAGGAGGGTAATACGGAATGCTGTGCTGGATCGCAATGGCCTCGTATCACTAGCAGTCGAGATGATAGGCATCTTATCTGCATGGCTGTAACGGATCATGCAGCCACATCTCGATCCCTGAGTCAACAGATGGGGACGTTTGCAAGACAATAACCATCTGCACTAACAGTTCGACAACGTTTGCAGCAGCATGGACTATCAGCTCGTAGACCATGGCTGAGGTTACCCTTGACGCTGCATCACAGACAGGAGCGCCTGCGATGGTGTACTGAATTATGAACCTGGGTGCACGAATGGCAAAACGTCACTTTTTCGGATGAATCCAGGTTCTGTTTACAGCATCATGATGGTCGCATCCGTGTTTGGTGACATCGTGGTGAACGCACATTGAAAGCGTTTATTCGTCATTGCCATACTGACGTATCATATGGCGTGATGGTATGAGGTGCCATTGCTTGCACGTCTCCGTCACCTCTTGTTCGCATTGACGGCACTTTGAACAGTGGGCGTTACATTTCGGATGTGTTACGACCCGTGGCTCTACCCTTCATTCGATCGCTGCGAAACACTACATTTCAGCAGGATAATGCACAATGGCATGTTGCAGGTCCTGTACGGGCCTTTCTGGATACAGAAAATGTTCAACTGCTGCCCTGGCCAGCACATTCTCCAGATCTCTCACCAATTGAAAACGTCTGGTCAACGGTGCCTGAGCAACTAGCTCGTCACAATACGCCAGTCACTACTTTTGATGAACTGTGGTATCGTGTTGAAGCTGCATGGGCAGCTGTACCCGTACACGCAATCCAAGCTCTGTTTGACTCAATGCTTTGGCGTATCAAGGCCGTTATTAAGGCCAGAGGTGGTTGTTCCGGGTACTGATTTCTCGGGATCTATGCACCCAAATTGTGTGAAAATGTAATCACATGTCAGTTCTAGTATAATATATTTGTTCAACGAATACCCGTTTGTCATCTGCATTTCTTCTTGGTGTAGCAATTTTAATGGCCAGTAGTGTATTTGCACTACAGGTTGAACAACATGACTATCATATTGACTATGGAGGTAATGTTTGTTTTAATAGAGCTAATGTAGGAATTTTACACCCACACATTTTGTAAACAATGTGTGATCTGCGAGCCAGATACAGCAGTCAACTGACACCGAAAAGCACAGCAATCACAAATTGCTAAGGTAAGCTGGCAAATCATACTAACCAGCACTTCCAATGTGACATGGGCTGTGTCTTGTGCAGTTAGTTTTAGCATTGATGACAACTGCTTTGACCCATCTGAGGATGGCTTAAAGCTATCACAGCTAGTTAATGCTTGTCCAGTTCATGAACTCATGTATACTGTGTAGTTTGCACACATCACCTGTAGTGGTGGACTGCCAATGGAGCACGCTGCAGTCGCATATACCACGTAGAGGCACAGGTACCGTATGCGCAACTGAGGCCATTTCTGAGTGTTCAGCAGTACGCTGCAGATGAAATCAGTATGTTGAATATTGAATGTTACAAACTGTGTGGTAATGTCTTAAAGAAACAGGCTGCTGTTTACTCATGTCTACAAGTTCAAAAATATTATTTAAAAGAAATTGTTTTATATACTACTGAGTCATGCCTCAATATGGCATGTGTCACAGAAATTGGGAATAAAGTCAATTACATTCTAGGATTCACTTTGTCCTGCTTGATGCTGCCTAATGTGGGAGGTATGGAATTCGCCCTGCTGTGTTCACGAGGTAGTCTCCTTACTGTGCCTTGAGGCAGTCAGTTACTCATTTATGAATAATATACTGAAAAAAATGAGGTGTTCCTGTGCACATCATGTATTTTTCTTACTTCTACTATTAAGTTTCTGTACACATATATAGGTGATAGTTATTCATTTCTGATGGATCTGTTAGCAGCTCTGCACTGTGAAATGCAGTGGTGATGTATAAAATGGAAACAGTTGAAGGAAGCAGGAATTCCATGCTACAAAAGATGCTTATGAATTGAGGAAAAGTACGAGTAAGCAAGTGAAGCATAACATATAGGAGTGCAGAAACTGACTGGTGAGCAGGAAACACTGCATGAGGCACTGAGAAAACTGCATATGCTGACACTATGCAGGGTCCTGCTGGTAAATCTTAATACATCTTTGAATGAGTTTAACATCTACTTGCACCTTTAATGACATACTGGCACCTTCCAAGGGCTAAAGCACAAATTTGAACTGGACATGGACGAGGCAAGAAACCTGTCTTTGTGCTATAAAACACATTTTATTTTCTGAATGGCAGTCACGACACCAAATGTCAGGTATGTGCTCATTCAGAACCAAGCTATGACTTTTGTATGCACTGCATCTCTATTCCACGTAAGTACGAGGTCTGTTCAAAAAATTATGGAACATTCGTAATTTTGCGCCAATAGTGTGTTGGAGTGAAATGCGATTGGCATCCCTACACATGCTTGTGTTAAATGTGTAACTGCCGGAAGTTTAATTGTTGTATATATGTTAGTTATTGTTCAGTGCTGTACTAGTAGAATGTTGTGTTACACAGTCTGTGAATTTCGAGATGGCAAAGTAGGAGCAGCAATGTGTCTGCATTAAATTTTGTGTGAAATTCCAGAAAGTCTGTACAGAGACACACCAAATTAGGTAGGAAGTTTACAGTGATGAGTGCTTAAGCCACACTCAGCGTTACGAATGATTCACACTATTTAAAAATGGCCAGACGGAAGGTAAGGATGACCCTGATTCAGGATGCCCTTTAGCATCTATCAAAGACGCTCGATGTCAGGAACATCAACGGAATTGTGCGTGCCAATAGAAGACAGACTGACTGAGAGATTGCATTAGAATGTAACATTTCAGTTGGACCATGCCAAGAAATCCCAACACAGCATCTTGGAACGAATCGTGTAGCCACCAAGTTTGTCCCACAGCTCTAGAATCAAGCCCAGAAAGAACTTCGCCTTGCAATTTGTGAAGAGTTTTTGAATTCCACAAATGAGAAAAACATGTTCCTTAGGAGAATCATAACTTCTGGTGAGACATGGGTCTCCTGTTATGATGTCGAGAGCAAGGTTCAATCTTCACTGTGGGGTGGGAAAGATTCTCCAAGACCAAGAAAATTTTGTCAAGTCAGGTCAAATGTCAAACCTATGCTGACAATTTTCTTTGACTTTGAAGGATTAGTTCATCATGAATTTGTGCCATAGGGGCAAACTGCTAATGAATGGTACTAAGACTTGTTGCGACACCTGTGAGAAAATTAGAGAAGGAAATGGCCCAAAATGTGGCGAGACAATTCACGGCTCTTGCATCACGATAACACACCCACACATTCATCCCTGCTGGTGCATAACTATTGCACATAAAATGAAATCACTGAGCTGCCTCATCCACTGTACTCTCCAGACCTGGCCCCTGTGGACTTCTTATTATTTCGAAAGCTTTGCACATCCAGCAAGAGGCATACCAAGACTGCTTCTGGAAGTGGAAACAGCATTGAGAGTGGCATATCAATTGTGGAGGAATTTCGAAGGAGACCATGTGCAAAACATAAAAGGTAAGCGCTGAAAAATTTTGTGGACAAAGTTATTGAATTTTTTGAACAGATCTTGTAGTATGCTACTTTTACTATCCTTTCTATGAAGAGCTTAAAAATTTCCGTTCACTACTTCTTTTTTCCCATTAACATTTACCCTGTCTCACAAGGGTTCTGCTGCATTCAAGTTCTGGTAATTTATTTTACTTAACTTGCCAGCCAGATGCCCTTCCAGGCACTGCAGCTGTCAGTTACCTAAGGGAAAGATGTCATGTGTGCCACCTATCTCTGAATTGTGTAAACTTTGGTCTGTCTGTGAGCATATTTTAACTCTTTGTGTATTGTGTTTTTTGAGACAGAAAGTGGGAACCAGCCTAGCAATTCCCTGAATGATAGTGGGACCCATCTAAAAACCACACTCATACTGACCAGTGCACTAACAACGGTTTGTAATCCACTGTGTGGATTTGATCCGTGTCTGGCTCACCTTCCTGTCTCGCAAGCTAGTGCACTGTGCGTTATACTGCATGAGCAGGTAACAATTTCTGTTCACAATTCTCAAATAATGTTTATCTATTAAATTAAAGTACAAAAAAGAACTGAAATACACAGAGACAAAATAAACGTGGTTTATTATTAAATCCATGTATGTAAATAAACCAAATGATTTCAAATGCCCTTGTATGTACACATAACAAAATCTTTTCAACAAATGTTTCACAGAAATTGCCTTTTAAATGGGTAATTTTAGGCATACTTCAAATATTTACACGGTTCTCTGTAGAAAACTTAATAACTACGTTGTTTGTAAATAATATAAAAAATGCAAAACAATTACTCTGACATTAGCAGTAACAAAAAAGTTATAAACTTATAATGCAGCACTCATTTGTAAGTAAATAAAAAACCTGAATGTTATTGTAGACAATTCACTTTCACATACAAGATAAAATGAAAACAAACCAAGTTACCGTTTCAGCTAAATGAACTAGTGAATGAGTCAGTCAGATTCTGGAGTTTACAAAAACAATACAGCTCACTTTCATGCACCACTTCACAACCACATGTACTGATTACATAATTACCATCTGCTGCTTCCGTGTCTTTCTCAGCAAAACTAGGTACTGTGTGGGAAAAGTCCAAACTTCTAAGAGATTGGTACATCATTTAGGAATCTAAATAAACTTGCTACATAATCAAAAGTCAAACATACGAGTACACCTGTCTAAAACAGCAGTCTTCAGTACCAGAAACTAAAGATTATGAAATTTAAGATGTTGCTTTTGTCTTCAACTTCAAGCTTTAGAACAGCTTTGTTCCAGCAACACTTTATTCAGTTGCAAAGGGCCCTGTTGTGACACAGACATTTTTCTTCTGCTTAAATACAAATGCTTCAATGTTATTTGCATTTCTGAGAGAACAAATGTACACACAAGCAACCACAGTTCATGGATGCACAATCATACAGTTGTATAATATAAAACATACATATTCATCACTGACTCAATAATCCTAGAGTCTAGAATAAAGAAAAGAACTAAATAATACAAAGTAATAAGGGGAACAGTACATGTAGTATCTACAAATCTTGAGGCCATATTTTAAAGAAAATACAAGCTTCTAACAATCTTCTTAAGTATTTCACATTATGTTTTTAAGACTAGGCATGTTTAAATGCGATCACAGCAGTTATCAGTCTTGTAATTAATGCGCCTTAACTCTACACATCAGAATGTACAATGTTTATAACACAATACAAACTCAAATTTAACCTAATACATGTTCAGACTCAGTTTTCATTGAAGTAATGGTTAGTATTCTCAATATATCACCAATGAACAAGTGAGAATGCCATTAATGCGTTTTACATTTTCTGTTCTTTTGGATGGATGTACCTCAACCATATTTCTGGAAGAAGGTCCTTAGGATGGTCTTTTGGTGCTTTTATCGTGTTTGAAGCATATGGGAGAACATAGTGAATTGTCCCTGGTGCCTTCTGATGTTCAAAATAATGCTGAAAATGAAGATGTCAACTGTACACAAGAGTTTGCAATATTTTAATGCAAATAAACTGAAACAAAGGTATAGCTGACTGCTATTCTTAGGCTAAGTGATTTACTTAGCCTCATACCTGACAAGACAGAATGGCATTTATAAATAAACAACATCGCACTTACAAATAGCTTTATTTAAATTGCTCAGTATTGCAATACTTCACCTCCATAATTTATTAAGTAATGGCCTCAAAATGTATCACACATATCAGGCATAGTATTAAAAAAATAGACCATAAGACAACAAATAGGATGACAGCTTTCATCTCTTTGAGTTATAGGAAGGAAGAAGGAATTGTTAACGAGCCTCCAATTATGACATACTAGCTGAGTACCCAGCATTAATGTGCCTTGTTTTTATTCCAATTCCATTAGTCCATCTCCTCCAGTCCTCTCTCTCAATCTATTCCCCCCCCCCCCCCCCCCCCCACCTCTCTATCCATCTCCTTCTCCCCTATATCTGTTTCCATCTCCTCTTTCCCCCTCTCTGCCTGTCCAACTCTTCCTCCCCCCTTCTTTCTCCACATTTTCACCTCCATGCCAATAGGAGGTTGCTGGTCCTTAACCCCACAGTACTCTTTCTAGATAGTAAGTAATATGTGTACTAAGTTTGGCTGAAATTGACTCAGATTCTTAGAAGCTGCTTTAGAACTGCCACTTTTTGTTTTCACGCAGCTAAAGGTTTATGACATCACATCTCCTGAACTACAAGTTGTACAATGATATATTTTTGCAGGTTCATTTAATGGTTTACGTGAATACTGTGTGCAAACTGTGTTGCAAATAGAATTATTAGTAAAGAAGCAATAAATTAAAAGGTCATGTTTGATGCAGCAGTTTTACTGCACGAACAATGGAATTATAGTAAGTGATAAACTTCTTTTCCTTTCATAATCTTGTGTGTGTGTGTGTGTTGGGTGGGGGTGGGGGGGTGGGGGCGGGGGGGGGGGGGGGGGGGGAGTGCATAAACAAGAAAAAATCTTGCAAGGGTTTGCAATTGTGTGTAAAGTTCATTGCAAGTCATTAAGTGCTCTCATTCTCAAATAATAGACAAGTATATTCTGGCTATCTGCAAGTCCTAAGCTACACAGCTTTCTCCCCCATTCCCACCCCTTTGACGGGTAGGTGGTTCTTACTCCCACAGTGTTTTTTTTTCTCTCCAGACAGAAAGTGCCATGTGTACCAAGTGTGGTTAAAATAATCCCAGTGATTTAGGAGGAGATGTGGAACATACATCCATTGTTATAATGTGTATGGATTAGTGTATATAAAAGAACAAGAGGAATACAAGTGCAGAGGGGAAAAGGAAGAATGACAGTGAGGGCCTAACATCTCATTAACAAGTAATGCCCTTATATATGAAGCAAAAGCTCATTTGGACAAGGATGGCATAGGGCATTGGCTGATAGCCTAACCATCCAGATATTAACCAGAAGTGATTTAAGAAAAGTTGAAAACAGGTTAGCTGGGCAGGGTTCGAAACATTGCTCCTCCCAAATAGGGAGAAAAGAGGGGCTTTACTAACTTCATTCATATTTCAACTTTGCTTTTGTCCTGGATAATTTCCATTGACATATTAAATGGACAAAATGTTGATTTCACGGTGCCAGGAGTTCTGTTGAAGAAATCCAGATACTGTTGATAAACAAAACAACTAACCAATTAAAAGAAAACATTAACTAAAGTGAAAAGACAAATACAAAAATGCAATTACTGAAACAAATAAGGAAATATGAATGATTAGCAAATCCAATGTTGAGCTTTTGGACTTAATATTTGCCATGATATAGGAAGAAAATGAAATGAATGAGGAATATATTGGAGCTGTAACAGAGAGAGAGAAATCCCTCTGATACAGACTAATGAGATATATCCATTTTGGGAGAAAAGGAAAAAAAATGTACAGCAAAATATAAAGTCAAAAGGTTTATTAACCACAACATTGGAATTAAAACATAATGCACATATATTTGCATCGAAACATTCAAATCAGTTACCTGTAACATCATCTTCTGACCCAGACCCTGTTGCTCCCACCATACACCCCTTTTTACTCAGAGAAAATCCAAACAGGTGGAAAGCTGGGGAATATACAGTATATACAAGAACAATAAGAACAGAAGGTCAAGAAGGAAGTGCTCTTATTAAAAAGGATATACAGCAGGGATGCAGTCTTTCTCCTCTACTGTTTAACTTATACATCCAAGAAGCAATGAGTGAAATAAAATGAAGGTTGACAAGTGGATTTAAAATTCAGGGGGAGAAGATACTGATAACAAGATGACACTGCTATCCTCAGTAACAGTGAGGAGGAATTACAGGAGGTGCCAAGTGGAATGAACAACGTAATGCAGATTGTTCCAGCTCAAGTGCCCATGTGCTGAGGTGGACAGGGGTGGAGAAACAGCTCAGACATATGCAATCTGGGAGTGGGGCTGTAAACTACATGATCGTACGCCCAGCTGAGTGCCCATAGGCAGGAGTGAACAAATGGATAGCAAAAGCAACAGTGATCAGCAGCAAACTGAACACCAAACTTTGGGATCAGATACAGTCAGTTCTGGGCACCAGATACAGTCAGTTCCACAACAAAGTGTGCACCATTATCTGCATGAAATAAGACACTAACATAAATATACATTTACATGAAAATACAAATTATTACTAACTGCATAATTACCTAATAGTTAATTCAGTCACCGGCATCATCAATTATAGCTTGGCACCTTTTCACAAGATTTTCTGCATATTCTCTTAGTAATTATTTCTATATCGTCTTGATTTTATGTGACAGCTGCTTCTAAGTATATACTGAATTCCTGTTAAGATTTATGTTAATATATGACCTAACATTTTCCATCAGATTTGCATCCAAGACATTGCAGTCCAGTCCACCGTAGACATCCCATTGTCTTGAGCCGGCCGCGGTGGTCTCGCGGTTCTAGGCGCGCAGTCCAGAACCGCGCGACTGCTACGGTCGCAGGTTCGAATCCTGCCTCGGGCATGGATGTGTGTGATGTCCATAGGTTAGTTAGGTTTAAGTAGTTCTAAGTTCTAGGGGACTGATGACCACAGCTGTTAAGTCCCATAGTGCTCAGAGCCATTTGAGCCATTTGTCTTGTTTCCACACTGTACAGAGACAGCTGCCATGTTTCAGATCATTATCCTCTTGAAGCACCCAGTTTGCCTTGTTCAAACCAAATAGCTTCTTAAAGGACCTAAGAAGGTATTCTGATAAATCTTGCACTTTTTTCAGTGTTTAAACTGGCTGTAAATAAGTGCAAATAGCCAAAACCATGTTTAGAGAAACATCCCCAAACATGCACTTTTACCAGGTGTTTGACAGTCCATTGAAGCAATCTTTCACACTTCATACACCAGTCTTTTGAAAGACGAGATCAGGCCCAAAAAGATGATTTACAGGGAATACTGCCTTGTAATGCTTCAGATATTTTGTATTTGTTTTAAAATTCAATCGACAAAACAAAACATTCAACTCTCACACTGTTTATCCATACACCGTGCAAAAGTTCATTGATTACAGATTCGAGACCACCACCAGAGATGTCACTGCAGACGTTATATTTAAAATTATGGCGTACACTTTCTTGTGGAACTGACTGTACTTGGTGAATGAGGGAATTCTACATCTCTGATGCAAAATAATGCATTGTGGGTGAAGAGAGGAGGTTATGAGAAGCAAACTAGCACAGGCAAACAGATTGATTCTCTCTAAAATAAGTCCACTAGTACAAAAAACAAGCTTTCATTTAAGGAAGAATGGCTGAGAATGTACATCTGGAGCACAATGCTGACTGGAATTCAATCATCGACTGTAGTAAAAAAAGTAGAATCATAAAGTTTGAAATGTGATGTTACAGAAGGATCCTGAAGATTTATCGCCCTGATAATATAAATCAAGTGGTTAATGCAGAAATGGCAAGGAAAGGAATGTATAGGAAACACTTAACGGATGAAAGGACAGGATGATACAGTACATGTTAAGACATCAGGCATTATCTTCCACAGTACCAGAAGAATTCACACTGTGAACACCTGTGCTAGTCACTTTTGCTGAAAATTTCCTTTTATGCATGCACTGAAAATACAACTTCCAGCAGCTTTTAGAAACAGATAGCTAATATTAAAAGCTAATACAGCTTTTTGGGGGAAAAGAAAGAAAAAAAAATCTACTGGCAGACGGTTACAGGTGGCCTCCACAAAGTCGGTTATCACAGTGGCACTCTAACTGAAGTTGCTGCAGATAGAAGTTGCAGATACAGTCATATACCACAGTTGCTGGCCTAGGGCAAGTAGTAAAGGACAAGTCACGAACACTACCTATATTTTGAAAATGATTTCAGATCTTTAAGACATCACTTTGGCTATTCACCTCACAAATTCTATTGTTTACAGTTACTGTTGACATACAGCAACAATTTGTGTGCCAACAAATGTAAAAATCCATCTTCTTGGAATCACAGTACATTTCCCCCATATCACCCACATTGCTCACAAAAGCATTACACAGTTTACATAATGAAGGTATTCGTGTAACTGCCTCACTGACATTCAATAAAATGAGTATATTTGCAACAAACGGGGCTATGTGTAAAGTTGTTTACATATTTAGATAACGCAGAGGACCATGTGTTCTGAATCATGTCGGAATAGGTAGAGTAGGAATGTCTTTAAGGCATGCACTAGTGATATAAAATTTTTCTTGCTGTGTTGTGTATTACACCACACTAATAACATATATAAAAAACATGGATACTCTGTAGCTAGCTCGTATGAGAACATACCCGATACATAGTCCTGGGGAACATAACTTTCCAATATTTTAAAAAAATTATACTCTCTTTCCCTCGAGTTTTTTGTCAGTCCTATTGATACAGAGGGATATGGTCTGTACGGCAAGAAGAAAATCTCAAAGAACTGATATCCATAGTATTCTTTGTTACATTTGTTCACAGTGTATCATGATAAGACTCAGTTAGCAAGTAAAATATCACAGCGGAAATTACAGATAGCTCTTACACTGCATATGCTTTCAACATGTTCCACTGGAAGATTTATAGTATGTACCTTAAAAGGATGCTCATTGGCATGTTTGTAAATGTAAAGATACAGCTGCCTTGGTTCCTTGGGAGGCATCATTAGTTTGGAAATGTATGGAGTAACATTGCAATATGTCAGCTTCTTCGGGAAATACTCTGGGTTTTTTTGCGCATAATCCATGAATTGCTCTAATCCTATCACCAATAATCTGCAATGAGAAGAAAAATTATATTCTAGATATAATCAAGACAGAACAAAAATGGAAACTAATTTATATTACATTTCTAATTCAGTATAAATGTCCTCAAAATTTCTCTCTTTTGCCCAGATCATATATAACAACATATAAACCATGTATGGATGTATACACAAAATATTAATAAGAGTATTTTAAGATATCTAACACAGTATCAGTAGAATCGCCACTATCATATGTTTGGTAAGTGGTGAACACACAGATATATGCATGTAATATTTGAGAAATAAAAAACATTTTCATCTAATAAGAGAGATAAAAAAACCTAAGTTTTTGACTTATATATCATCTAGGCACACAACATATTCAGGAAAAACTGCAAGCAGCCACTTTCTGATACAAATTATTTTTCTGCACGAGATTGTGTGCTTTGACTTACGTACGTATGACTTACCTACGTATGACTTAAAGAAGTTACACTACTGTTGTTCTTCATTTTGAATGTTGCAGCCTCTTTTGATATATAACTGACATAGTTTGCATAACAGTAATAGTAGTAGTAGTAGTAGTAGTAACAATAGTAGTAGTAGTAACAACAAAGTATAGCTTGGAACAATGGAACACCAGACTACACACAAATAATGGACAATAACGTTTATAGTACTGGATTATATAGACAAAAAGGGTAGTATTTCAGGACAATTCTTTGTTTCTACTCTATTTACATATGCTCAACTCTTCTCTCCAGACTGACACACGTTTTGCTATAAGCTTCACAAAAACCACAAATTAATTAAGTATCTATCTCTTTTAAACGGATGACTTTAAACTATTTGCTAGATATGACATGAACCAAAATGAACGGTTCGTATTGTCAAATGATTAAGTGATGATTTTTGCTTTCAACCTGGCACTGACGAATATGCAGAACAAAGCATTGTTAGAGGGAACTTGTACAGGCAGAGGACACTCATTTGGATGAAAGTATCAGTATTAGAAATCTCGAACATGGAGAGGCTCACAAGTACCTTGGTATACAAGAAAATACAGACATTGTAAATGAAACAGTAAAGAAAGGAGTTTTTCAAGAATACTGCAGCAGGGTCAAGCTATTGTTTGGCACTAAATTCTGCTCTGTGGACAAGGTCATGGATACAGTGAAAGCGTACAACCTTTCTCCTTTCACTTTTAGTCACTTGGGATAGACCTGCGTGCCATGTTTTACTCCTAGTGCAATCATTTATTTTATTTTATTGTATTTATTTATTTTTTGGAATAGTCGTACCAGTGAGCTATGGTAGGGAGATGGATGCATTTTATTACATTATTTTCATCCCTTCTTTATTCTCAACTGTACTCATTGTATCAGCGATTTTATTTATGTGATTCATTTCTGTCTACTTCTCGTGGTTGGTATGGAAATTTGAATGGCATGGAGTGTGCCGTCTGCACAAATGTTACAAGATAGCTTTTATAGATACTGAGTGTACAATCTCATGGTGCCATCAACTTTAATTTTATTTTCTGGCTAGCAAAGAAGACATGAGAAGCAAAGATGAGTGGGGATCTGCAGGTTTGGGAGGCCATGGTTGGTAGTCAGTCTTCCCCCTACCCCGCCCAACACTTTCCAGAAGCACATCTGTTCTTTGGTGGCATCATGTTAGGCACTCAAATGCTGACACTGGAGACGAACAGTTCATTTTCATATGTGCTCCATGAATTGTATTCTCAATGAGGGTATTGTACGTGAAATATATAGCTTGAAGTACACACCTATCCATTCCTTTTGAGGTGGTATCTGTTATTAGACTCGAGGGAGAGTTTTTTATTCATTTAATTAATTAAATTTTGAAGACAACTTGATTGCATAGTGGCCCTTTGCTGCAAACAACGGGCACATTTTGTGATCATGGCTGCATAAGATTTATGAGTGACATACCTTAGATTGAAACATTCCTTTGTGTGCCACATTAAGTTGAGATTACATATGCATGAAGTGTACAATTAAGTCAAGAATAGATGCATATGAATTCTTTTGTACAGACAAGTATGCATAAAGGGTGAGTACATTGATTAACTATTGTCTCCAGAGCACCTTGTGGTTGCTGGCTGCACAGACGAGGAGAGAACATGCTTGATCAAAGTTCAGTCCAGGATAACATGTGGACAATTATGTTAATATATCTAGCGTGAGTCTTGTCCAAGTTGTTTGTACATCTTATTTTGGAGGGAAAATATTTTACTGACCTTGAACTAATTAGGTGCATGTGAAAATGTGTATTGACAAGTAGGGGATTTGATGTGTCATAATAATATTTAGTGAGAGTCGCAGTACAATAACAATTAATGGAAAAGATTAGTATAAAATAATAATGATAATAATAATTACCATGAATAGCACTGTGCACCCCAGAGCTAACATTGACAGACAATACGTGAGGTGAAAGGATGAAGGACAAGGTCTGAGACAGATAGAGCAGCATTTTTCAATGCCATAGTTGGATTTGGCAGGTGTGTAACCCAACACACATGAATAACCCCGCAAATGCATGAAATAATAAGGTCTGAGGTGGGAAATGAAATAAGAGGAATTATAACTCCAGCTAAAGTTGTTGCAAGAAATTTATTACAAATGCAAAAGGTAGTGATATCAACTTACATCTGGAATGTAATGTCAAAAGTGAGGCTCAGAACTTGCTGAAACTACCACGAAGAAAGAAATCTCTGCATGATCAGTGCCAAAATTGTCTGAAAAATTCGAACATTGACAGATATCAGACACATCTGTGGTTAAAAGAGGAAGAATAAGCACAGAGTCAGAGTCTCTAACAGTGGTTGGACAAGATCAAGGTCTTCAGATGAAAAACTATGAAAAAGTAATAGTGAAACCCACTCAAGGTAACAGATGTTGGCTTTGCAAAGAATACCTTGATACCAACTAATATCAGGCTGCCCTATCTTGATGAAGAATGACTACCTCAAGAGACACAATAAGGTGTACTTATGCCATCACTGGCAAATTTTCAGAGCTCTAGGACTATAAAATTTATCCAACAAACTGAGCAACATTAATAGTAAGGTGACTAAGAAGAATTTGAAATATAAGAATCTGAGCACTGAGGCTGACTGAATGTTGAATATAAAAAGTCATATCATTGGTGCCTTGGGATAAATGCCTCATAACTTGAAACATACTCTGTCTAGACGCTGAACAATCAATGGAGAGACGTCTACAGACGTTAAAGTAACCTCTGGCGTGCCACAGGGGAGTGTTATGGGACCATTGCTTTTCACAATATATATAAATGACTTAGTAGATAGTGTCGGAAGTTCCATGCGGCTTTTCGCGGATGATGCTGTAGTATACAGAGAAGTTGCTGCATTAGAAAATTGTAGCGAAATACAGGAAGATCTGCAGCGGATAGGCACTTGGTGCAGGGAGTGGCAACTGACCCTTAACATAGACAAATGTAATGTATTGCGAATACATAGAAAGAAGGATCCTTTATTGTATGATTATATGATAGCGGAACAAACACTGGTAGCAGTTACTTCTGTAAAATATCTGGGAGTATGCGTACGGAACGATTTGAAGTGGAATGATCATATAAAACTAATTGTTGGTAAGGCGGGTACCAGGTTGAGATTCATTGGGAGAGTGCTTAGAAAATGTAGTCCATCAACAAAGGAGGTGGCTTACAGAACACTCGTTCGACCTATACTTGAGTATTGCTCATCAGTGTGGGATCCGTACCAGGTCGGGTTGACGGAGGAGATAGAGAAGATCCAAAGAAGAGCGGCGCGTTTCGTCACTGGGTTATTTGGTAACCGTGATAGCGTTACGGAGATGTTTAATAAACTCAAGTGGCAGACTCTGCAAGAGAGGCGCTCTGCATCGCGGTGTAGCTTGCTCGCCAGGTTTCGAGAGGGTGCGTTTCTGGATGAGGTATCGAATATATTGCTTCCCCCTACTTATACCTCCCGAGGAGATCACGAATGTAAAATTAGAGAGATTAGAGCGCGCACGGAGGCTTTCAGACAGTCGTTCTTCCCGCGAACCATACGCGACTGGAACAGGAAAAGGAGGTAATGACAGTGGCACGTAAAGTGCCCTCCGCCACACACCGTTGGGTGGCTTGCGGAGTATCAATGTAGATGTAGATGTAGAACACAAAATACGATACTGTGCAGAGCAACTCATATCTTGTGTAAAGTAATACAGAATAACTTAACTCACTACATCTATTACTCAAGAAACTGGAAGGTATGGCAGCAATAATAGGTGTAAAACACAAACTGACATCAGTAACTACATAGGCATAATTATTTTCTGACAGTCTACAATACATTTCATGATGTCAACTTAGCAGCGAGATCTAAATTTGACCTATGTCATCTACATTAGGTCCACCTGAGAGTGATGTTCCTGAGGATACAGCAAGACACTAAAATGCACTGTATGGCAGTGCAGATGATTTTACTGATAACTCTTACTATGAAACTTCCTGGCAGATTAAAACTGTGTGCCGGACCGAGACTAGAACTCGGGACCTTTGCCTTTCGCGGGCAAGTGCTCTACTAACTGAGCTACCCAAGCACGACTCACGCCCCGTCCTCACAGCTTTACTTCTGCCAGTACCTCGTCTCCTACCTTCCAAACTTTACAGAAGCAGGAGAGCTTCTGTAAAGTTTGAAAGGTAGGAGACAAGGCACTGGCTCGCAGGAGAGCTTCTGTAAAGTTTGGAAGGTAGGAAACGAGGTACTGGCAGAAGTAAAGCTGTGAGGACGGGGCGTGAGTCGTGCTTGGGTAGCTCAGTTGGTAGAGCACTTGCCCGCGAAAGGCAAAGGTCCCGAGTTCGAGTCCCGGTCCGGCACACAGTTTTAATCTGCCAGGAAGTTTCATATCAGCGCACACTCTGCTGTAGAGTGAAAATTTCATTCTAGAAACAACCCCTAGGCTGTGGCTAAGCCATGTCTCTGCAATATCCTTTCTTTCAGAAGTGCTAGTTCTGCAAGGTTCGCAGGAGAGCTTCTGTAAAGTTTGGAAGGTAGAAGACGAGATACTGGCAGAAGTAAAGCTGTGAGGACGGGGCGCGAGTCGTGCTTGGGTAGCTCAGTTGGTAGAGCACTAGCCCGCGACAGGCAAAGGTCCCGAGTTCGAGTCTCGGTCCGGCACACAGTTTTAATCTGCCAGGAAGTTTCATATCAGCGCACACTCCGCTGTAGAGTGAAAATTTCATTCTAGAAACTCTTACTATATCTGTGATGTTTCTTTGTCCCCTTTAATCAGCAGTCTGCAGATGCTTTTTAGTTTTGCTGCAACCTTGTCTTTACTCAGAGGCACCAAAAAGTTGAAGACCAGACTGAGATTACTGTGTGTCTGGGCACATATAATAATGAGGCATTGTTTGTATCAAGTAGCCTATGGATAAGGAGACCATATGCTCACAGTGAGATTCTACTATATAATGTCCTGCAATTTTATTACCATAATTACAATTACGTCATTGAGATGAACACTAATGCAAATGCTATACATCAAATACTGATCAGAACTATCCAGCAATGAGACCTAATACATTTAAATGCATAGTACAGCGGTAATACATCACTGTGGCTATTTAGTAATGTCAATCAGTTTTTCATACACTAGTATCACACAGTATGGTAGTGTTTAAAGGTGCAAGAGGGAACTAATAGCTGAAGCATTCAAAACAAATTAAGAGAAGAATAATAAAAGTATCTGTATTAAGCCACTTAAGTATAATTGTGAAAGACATACAGATGTGTGTGATAAATAGTCCTCAGCTGCAGTGCTCAACCAAAATCATAATCAACTTTTTTGAATCACGGAAACAAATTACATATTACGAGTGTTGCCCTGAAAGTAATGCACCACAATTTTTTTCTTCAACAATTCGTTATTGAACATAATGAGAGTTACGCACATGAAAGAATGGTGTTTTATCTGCATACCCTATTTTTCCACTTAATCTCCATTCCATTCTACGGCCTTCCTCCAGCCCAAAACAAGAGTGTGCATGCCCTGACAGGACCAATCCTTGGTCTAGTGACGGAGCCAGTGCTTCACTGTATGAATCACCTCCTCATTCTTCTCAAAATGTCTTCCGCGAATGTATCTTGTAACGCCCCAAGGACAGAAAACCCCAATTAACAAATTTTTTGGAAACTTAATGTAGGGAAGTGAGTTATCTTGACAGTGATAGCAACTATTGATGATAAAATCTACACTGGTAGTATTTTGATTAACACCTATATCACTCAAATACTGAGAATAGCATACAAAAAGGGGAGATGAGAGGAAAGGATTATCATAGATTCTTTATCAAACATCTATAGTATAAATTCAAAATCCAAGAAAGTAATTCAGTTCAAGATAACATTTGCCACGGAAGAGAGTTGTACCCGCATCAAAAAGGAAATTCAATGCGACTACAATGCAACTCGGACATGGAAATGTTCAGTTAGTTAGTTGTGCTTGAGTCGCTCAAGAGTACTTTTGCGATAGTTGTCTGGATGGAAACGCAATTAGATTGTTTCAGTTTTGGAAGTTTGATAATTCGTGAGGTAGAGACTAAAGTATTGCTCAGTCATTCGACTGATGAAAGTTAATCTTTACCATTCTCAATGCGACGGTATAGTAAGACGGGTGTTAGACTTCAATTGAGTGATATTGGTTTATTGGACTTAGCCTTCGTACTGATAAACAGTTACAAAACTTGAGAGCAATGGATCAACGACAGAAAAACAATTCATAGTCTTGAGTAGGACACAATAAAATGAAGACACGAAGAAAGACAAGTACGCCGATTAGTCAAAAGTTGTCGTCAGCGTCACAATTACTGAACTGAACAGAAGATAATCGGTGTGCTTGTGTTGTAGGGACAAACAATTAATTACAGACAGAACATTAAAATTTGAGTCAAAAGATAAATCTTATGTCTCGCCTAACTCATTAAACGGACAATACAATGTGTATTAATGCAAGTTGATTGACTCTTTAAACATTTTAAGTGACTAAGTGAGTACATGAATAATGGACAGTGAAAAGTGATTAATTTAAACTAGTATTTCGGCGTATTAAAAAAAAACATTTACTCCAACATAAGTTATCTCTGGAGTTACATCGGACCGGTGTTAATAACTGGACGTAGCAACGGCATAGCAACAGAATAGTAGACAGCAAAATTTCATCCTCGCTAGGTACGATGTGAAAAACGACCATAACGATGAAATCAAGAATCAAGATTTTATTTCATCATGGAACTAATCGGGCATAAAAATAAAATTAAATGATTGCAGTTAACCAGTTCGCACAAGCTTAGAAGAAGACTCTTGCGGACAGATAACAGAATATTTCTAAGCCATGCAAGGAGTTATGTTCTTACGAGAGTTATAGGTGCTGTTCCACGTCATACCGACGGGGACGAACTACATTACAAGTCGTGTCTCATCCTGGTGAGCGAAGGAAGAGGGAAGGGACGTCAGTCTGTCCTTGCGAATGACATCATCAGTTTGCTGCAACATGTCTGGTGTAACAGTCATGGATGGTCTCCCTGACCTGTTGTAAATTATGGAGCTCCGCCAAACCATCTTCTGATGACCTGACCCTCCGTGCCCAGTGACTAAGTGTACTTCTGTTGACAACAGACGCTCTATAGACTTCGCACAAACATTCGTGAATATTCCCTATGCTTGCTTTCTCTGTGGCGAAAAATTCAATGACAGCACATAGCTTGTAATGTACATCACCAACAGACACCATTTTGAAACTGTCCTGCAGCTACACTATCTGTTTGAAGTGACGGAAACTTGACGCACTCACTCAGGAGACTTCAATTAATCCATATGTAACGTTTCATGTTTGTAGCATTGTTTTCGGCTGAGAAAAAACAACGTGGTGCATTATTTTCTGAGCAACCCTCATATAATGAACAATTAATTCTCCTCTATTTTGAAGGTTTATAAATGTAACACTAACAACAAATATTTACAAAAATACTAACTGTTCTTCACCACGAACAAAGCAAGGCCTAGCAGGGCCGTCACAGCGGAAGGGTTGGGGCGGCAACAATAATGGATACATGAAAACTTTGCTATTACTCACGATCTCCATCATTTTTGCAGGAAACTCACACATACTTAGATATGCCTTTTTCTTGACATTTTTCAACCACAATCTGAAAATCAAGTAATACAAAATTTAAAAAATTTATGTTACTAATTTTCAATATCAAACAAAATAAATATAGTTCCTAAATAGACATATTTCTAATAACAATAGCTTCCCTACATTTAATATAGAAACTCTCCCAACAATTTCATTAAAATATTAGTACAATAGACAGCATGTTATGCCAATTACTGCAAATAAAGCTGTTGTAATTACTAATGATTCTATTTACTGGAAGGCTTTCATCATGTAATCAAAAAATTTTAGTTTCTTTCTGGCCGAATTGTCTTTAAGACTGACAGAACAGAATTCATTTGATACTTATTATGGTAACTGGCCCCTAACCACAGTACATCAGCCGCCAACATCAACCCCATGTCCTGCAGGTCAACTAGGGGCTGGGCCATAGGCATTTCCCCATCAGAGGCACCAGTTTCCTGCTACACTCTGCACGCGCCAGTAGCGACACAGTAATTATGGAACAATTTTCTACATTTGTGATCATGTGGCTACACAGTTCTGTGCACAAAATTTAGTCACTGTTATCGTCATCACGTGATTAGGTGCATACCAATCCACCTACTTTTACAGGCCATGACAAGGCTACCAACATCAAGATGGTTCTCCGCTCTGGGCAATTGCACCAGCCACCTGCCGCTCATCAGTCAGAGCCTCATGTCTATCTCAATGATAGTCGGTACTGTCGCATTCTTGGGGGCCACCAATGGTCAAGCAATCACTTCCATTGGCCCCCTGGCCTGCTGACGTCATCCCTGGTTCATTCACTGATCAAGCGCTCCTACCAGATGCCACCAACATTCTTGCCACCCATCAGCCTCACCATGTCCCGTTCAGTTGTCGGTGATCGAGCTTTGCCACCGTCTCTCAGCTACCGACACTGCCAGCCTTGCCAGGCATCAGCTGTGTCCCCTTGCTACAGCTTCAATCACTATTCTGGGCCCAGTCCAAATCTGGAAGTGTCTTCCATGCTATAATGTCAGGTGTTATATATTGTTCACCTTACACAATAAACCCTTGTATATGTCACTGGGAACTGTTGTTTACTTCCTTTCCCCTTGTCACTGTGCAAGGACATAAAAACTAATAACAAGATGTTCCAGCCCCAATGCAACTCATCAATTGCAGGTGTGGTTGTTTACTACAATTCAAGGTGCCTCACCTCATTTGCCACTGCTGTCCACCTCTTGGACATGATGCCTGTCATCCTACAGGCTGATGACATGGATTGCACCTAGCTCCTCGGCTGTCCTTGTCCAGCAACCCAAGAGATGTGGCTGTTCTGCTGGTGGATGCAATCTGTAAGGCCGCTGATGCCCAGAGTGTTCGGAGACACAGTCGCCCCACTGGCGACTCCTATGTGTGAGCTGTGCTCCCTTCAGTCACTGAAGCCTACTGTCCCAAAATACATGTCCTCCCTATGGTGGCCGCTGCTGGTTGAGCCATGCTACCACCTGTCACAGCGCCGGTGTCCCAGAGGCAGGAAGAAGTGCTTTGGTGCACATTGTTCAAAATGAAGTTCCACATGAGACAATCCCTATATGTTTCTTTGTTGACCTGACAACATCATCAATTGTGACAGCAGTACGCATAGGATCATCAAAATTAAACCATGGATTAATGGAAACATGCAGCCTGGTCTGATGCATCATGTTTCTTGTTACATTAAGTCGATGGTTGTGTCTCAGTATCCAGCTGAATGGCTGCTTAAAATGTGCACTGTGACACGAAGCCAGGCTTGCAGGAATGATATGAGAGACATTCACACGGGCTTCCATGGAACCTGTAGTAGTAATCGAAGACAACATCACAGCTGTGGACTACATGAACTCTGTTGTGGGCCTCCAGCAGCCCCTCATGCTTTGAGGTCTTCCCCGACAATGATGGCACCTATCAGCAGGATAGCTATCTGCGTCGCTAGGTTATAGTAGTTTGAGGAATGTAAGAGTAAACTAAGATTGATGCCTCAGCCACCAAATTCACCTGATCTAAACCTCTATAAGCATATCTGGGACGCTCTTGGGCACCAACTCCAAGCTCAAAAACAACCTGACCATAATTTACAATAATTCTGGGACCTGTGAACGAACTTCTGGTGAAACAAACCTCCAGAGATCTGACAAGGACTTGTTGAATCCATACCTTGCAAAATCGCTGCTGTTTAGCATTCCAGTAGTGGACCAACATACTATTAAGCAAGTGGTGATATTGCTTTGGTTCATCAGTTTACATTTGCATTCGCAAGGTACAAAAATACATAACACAGATATTTTGTTTCTACATAAGCAGAAATGTAGTCCATATTTTTTTGGTATGAATTCAGTTAACCTGCATCTTGTTTTGCTTGGTGCAGGTGTTTGTAAATGTTCAATTTTATCATTTTCAATGGTTACATTTTCCCCAGTGTGCTAAAAATGACAGTTCCAACAATACTCTCGTAAAATTTAGACAAAACAGAAAACATATAGTTTGCAGGCAAAGCACTACAGCATTCTATCAAAATGGAAACATAAAATAGTTCTTTGATTCATTCTCATCATTGTGTCATCCTCTACAGCAAACTCTCCAACATGTGGCCAAACACCACTTAATGACGAGGGGTTTGTGCAAATGACACTGCTGACATAAACAATGGCCGTCTTCTTTTCCAATTCCTAAAGTGACACTATAAATCACTGTTCAAGCACCAGTGATGGAGACTTGGCAATAATGATTTAATCTCTCAATTGGGCTCTATGACCTGGGCTCAGGATCTGCTGTAGGGCTGCATCAGGCTCTACAAACTGGACCTGCGCAGGCCCATTGTCTTGCCAAACATGCTCTTCACAGTGATTTTGGGGTGCCTTGCAGTGCTGCACTGCCTGCTCTATGAGAGGCTCTTTGCCATGCAGTCAGCAACATTCGGGAAGCTCTACAAAATGTATTAAGAGTTGGTATCGGCCAGAAGTGCAGCACTATCAAGTATAAGTATTATCTAACAGATGCCGCTTGCATTTCTGTTATGTGAAACAATTATTTTGTCAGGTAGCAGACACACTGTTCATGCAGGAGAGGCTTGAGTTCCAAATGCAACTTGTTGAAAGGTCACTTGGAAAAATATACTACATTTCCTCTTAGCGAAGAAAAGTGGGTCACCCTTGCCACATGTCAGCCCCAACATGATTAGTGAGACAACACCTTCCTAGACATATTTCTTCCACTGAGAAGAAAGGTGCACCAACGAGACACTGTACAGCGTGATACACCAACAAAGGTGTCGTGGAAAGAAAATAAGAAGGGAAACGTGTTTGTTGTGAAGAGTGTGATATTGGACTATGTGCAATACCTTGTATTGAATTGTACCACACACACACAAAGAATTTTAAATAAATATTGCACACATGTAGTGTATACGCATTAATTCCTCCAATAAAATCATTCCTGACACTATCAAAATAAATTGCAAGTAATTTGCTTATTTTCATAATACACATTTTTGTTACCAAGAGCTGCAAATTGTTGATAAATTTCCATTGCAACAATCACTTGACCTAAGAAAAGTTCATTGAATTGTGGCAAATTACACTGTGCTGCAAGAAAGCCCCACAAGGCATGGTAATAACTACATGGGCAAGAATAGACAACAGTGTGCGTAAACCACCACAGCAACATCACCACACAGCAGTGGTAGGTTACGATGGCAATGACCACTACTCGGTGCAAAAAACAATCTTGCACTCTGTTTCATCCATAGCAACCACAATGAACGTGGGCCTGTTGAAATGATTAGTGTGTGTTCTGATATGAATCAGCAATTGGTTCCTCCTTTACCAGGTTCTCTTCATTCACAATATAAACATCTCTGGGCTGAAACAGTTGTTAAGTACCAGATAAACCAATTTTCAGTTCTGCATCTACATTTTCCACATTTGATACAGTTTCTTAATGTTAGCAATATATTTCTGAAGAGTTCTTTCTTGCATGGCATCTGTCCATCGTCAAAGGATGACAGTGTAGTATAGTTGGTTCAGGCTCTGCAACATCTGCTATGGCTGAAAAGTCCCATTCGAGAATGGCAGTCACTACTGCAGTTTGGGTACCTGAAATGTGAAAGACTTCTACCAGAGGCTGCTCTCCCCTTCTGTCTTGCCCTCTTCCTGATGTCTTCTTGCATGTGTTCGTTTTCTACAAGTTCAACCCCATTGCGCAAAGCTTGTCGCCACTTGACGTGGTCACCAGCTGTATTTTCCCACTGACTTGGATTGATGCTGGCCTTGGTCGGATTTCTCTTGCAGACATCCTTGAAGTGAAGGTGTGATCTTCCTACTGACCTCACACACTCCTGAAGTTCTATGTACAGCACTTTTTTCATATTCGCTCAGACTCCATGTGCCTGACATGTCCCAGCCACCTTAGACGTCGGTGGTTCAGCAGTACATGAATGCTGGTTGTGCTAGCGAGCCATAATACTTCGGTGTTGGGTACTTTATTCTTCCAAGAAATCTGAAGGATCCTCTGGAGACAACGGAGATAGAAGCTGTGCAGTCAGGATTCGTGTTTAGCAAGAGTTGTCCATGTTTCACAGCTATACAAGAGGGTGCTGATAACACGAGCATTATATACTTGCAATTTAGTTTTTAATGTGAGTAGTTCATTCTTCCATACTCTGTTTTTCAATCTACCCATGACAGCCGATGCTTTTGCAATTATGTTTATAATCTCAGTGTCCACAGACAACTTGCTACATATTATAGGTCCCAAATAGGTAAAATCATAAACTACCTGGAGAGGACTGCTGTCAATGCTGATGGATGGAAGGTTGGTGGTTCCCTGTGCCATGATCTTAGTCTTTTGAAGGTTGATGGTAAGACCAAATTTTCCACATGCATGTGATAACTTGTTGATTAGATACTGCAGCTCATTCTCGAGTTTGCTAGCAGAGCTGCATTATCTGCATGTAACAACGTACGAATCATAATTGTATTCACTTAGGTCTTGGCCCTGAGACGGGCAATGTTGAAGAGATTTACGTCAAACCTTGTATGTAAATACACTACCTCCTCACAGTCTTCAAAAGCAAATCTCAGCAGAAGGGAAAAGAAAATGCCAAACAGAGTAGGAGCTAAAACACTCCCCTGCTTTACATTGCTATTTACAGGGAATGATTCCTATGTTTTGCCTTTGAAACAGACTGTTGCTTGCATTTTCTCATGGAAAGAGACAGTTATTCATAGTAGTTTAGGTGGGCATCCAATCTTCTGCAGCAACTTGGGGAGCACAATTCTGCTCGCTAAATCAAATGCTTTGACCTTGTCAAGTTGCTACAGACGACTGGATGCCCACCTAAACTACTATGAATAACTGTCTCTTTCCATGAGAAAATGCAAGCAACAGTCTGTTTCAACAGCAAAAAATAGGAATCATTCCCTGTAAATAGCTACATAAAGCAGGGGTGTGTGTTAGCTCCTACTCTGTTTGGCATTTTATTTTCCCTTCTGCTGAGATTTGCTTTTGAAGACTGTGAGGAGGTTGTGTATTGACATAAAAGGTTTGACATAAATCTCTTCAACATTGTCCATCTCAGGGCCAAGGCCTAAGTGAATACAACTGTGATTCGCGCATTGTTACATGCAGACAATGCAGCTCTGGTAGCAAACTCGAAGATGAGCTGCAGTATCTAATCAACAAGTTATCACATGCATGTGGAAAATTTGGTCTTACCATCAGCCTCCAAAAGACTAAGATCATGGCACAGGGAACCACAAACCTTCCATCTATCAGCATTGAGAGCAATCCTCTCCAGGTAGTTGATGATTTTACCTACTTGGTATCTATAATATGTAGGAAGTTGTCTGTGGACACTGAGGTTATCAACATAATTGCAAAAGCATCAGCTGTCATGGGTAGATTGAAAAACAGAGTATGGAAGAATGAACTAATCACATTAAAAACTAAATTGCAAGCAATATGCAGCCCGCTGCTCACGGCACTTCTCTTGCAGTTGTCATAGAGAAAAAAATCATATCCACAGTTGATCAGCCAGGTCTGAAGCTGCATTGTGATTCTGGGCAGATTCTAGATGCTAGGAATTACAATCGCATTAGGATGACCCTTGCATAAACCTTTCCAGCTACACTCAACAGTGAAATGCCTCAGTAATTGTTGCAATCACTTCTGTCTCCTTTCTGTTTATACAAAATAACAATCTTTCTATTTTGCATACTTAGTGGGACATAGCCTTCTTCCTAGATGGTTGTGAGAAGTGAATGTAGGTGCTTGAGAAGGACAGGCTTGTTATATTAATAATCTCTGCAGGGATCCCATCTTCATCTGGAGCCTTTCCATTAGCTAGGCAATCTATTGATCTGCAGAGTTCTTCTACAGTGGGCATTGCATCAAGTTCTTCCATAACTGGCATTTGTTTGGTGGCATCAAGTGCATCCTTGCTTACTTCATTTTCAGCTGCATACAGCTCGAGGTAGCGTTCAACCCAGCACTCCATCTGTTTGCCTTCATCAGTAATAACTTCTCCTGTCTTCGTCTTCAAAGGAGCTGTTTTTCCGACAGTTGGACCATCTGCTTTCTTAATACCATCGTACATTGCCTCATTGGCTCCATAATAGCCAGCTTTCTGTATATCTGCACATAAATTTTGCCATAGTTATTTGTGCTGTGCCCTGTTCTTTGTTTCTCGCCAGTCATCCCGAGTTCTTCCATTTGGGTTTCTTTTATAAGCAAGCAGGGCTTTCTGTTTAGCCTCAATGACTGGTTCCATCTCCTCCAAATTTTGCTCGTACCTGTCTTCGTTTCTATTCTCTTTCATTCCATAGGCCAATATTACAGAGTTGTACATGGCGTCAGAAAATTGTGTTCATTTGTTATCAATATTCATTTCTGTTTGTGCATTTCTTGATAAAGCACTTTCAAAACTATTGGCAAATTCTTGTTTTCATTGCGAGGTATGAACATGATGTGTGTTGATCTGCAGTTGACCTCTCTGTTAAGCGTGGCGATAGTTCTTAGGGTTGGTGCCAGTGATTAGAGCAGGGTTGTCTTCAGGTCACCTTGTGTTGATCTTTAAGTTGGTAATATGTATTTGTGATACACAGGCCATGAAAGCAGCACACTTCTAGCAGTCTCTGGCCATTGTCATTTGTTTTTTCCACTGCATGATGACCCAGGCAAGTCAGCCACATGACATTATCTGACCCAACTTGAGAATTAAAGTCAGCTAGAATATATAGTGACTCTGAGCCAGGTACTTTGGCTATTCTGTCGTTGAGTAAATCATAAAACAAATCCTTCTATTCTACACTGGATGATAAGATGGGAGTGTACCCATTAAAGATGTTGATAGTTCCACTTGAAGAGCATACTTGTAACGTAAGAATCTGCTCTGTTCCACCAGATGGTGGCACAATACTGTTCAGGAGGGTGTTTTTAACCGCAAATCCTGTGGATTTTGGATGGGCTAGCAGAGATCGAGGCCATGATTTGAGTGGTTGAAGGATATGCTTTGAGGACAATTCCATCTATGTAATGCAGAGTTGCTGATATTTGGGGGAGGGGGGGATAACACGAGTTGTGAAGCAGCCATTGAAATATGAGCATGTTGGCCTCAGCATTGTGTTACCATTCAGTGGTTAATCTGCACTTTGCCAAAGTTTTAAGGTGGCCATTCATTCAGAAGAACCAGTGCATTTTGCAAATTGAGGACGAGGAGATTAACGTTTAACATCCCATCGACAATGAGATCATCAGAGATAGACCACAAGCTCAGATTAGGAAAGCATGAGGAAGTAAATGTGGTTATGCCCACATAAAAAAGCTAGTATATGACCTTACTCCATTCACAGGTTGTCTTGCTTCTGATGCAATAAGATATGTGTGTGTGACACAACTGGAATACTGTATGTTGGGTGGGAGCATCGGACAGGTCTTACACCTGTGTCTTCCACAGGGCTAGGGTCCATATTGCATGGGACTGGAAGTAAGAGTGTCATACAGAAGAACCAGTGCATTTTGCAAATTGAGGAGGAGGAGATTAGCGTTTAACATCCCGTAGACAATGAGATCATCAGAGATAGACCACAAGCTCAGATTAGGGAAGCACGAGGAAGTAAATCAGCCGCGCCCTTTCAAAGGAACCATCCCGGTATTTGAATGAAGCTATTCAGGGAAATCATGGAAAACTTAAACCAGTGTGCTAACCACTACACCACCTCGCCTGGTATTTGTAGTCCGAGTGGACAATGCAGTTTGTGGGTGTGTATGATGTTACTCATTTCTGGGCACAATGGTAAGTAGTTGAAGCTTTGGTAAAGCATGTGGTTAACTTGTTGCAGTGTGGAATGATCTTGAGTATTGTGGTGTTGTTCCTTTGGAGTTGGTTCACAAGTTTAGTCTGAGGACTAGGGGCATGTGTGAATATGACAAAGCAGAACTATTTGATGTGGAGGGTAACAGCTGACTGTGAAGACTTTAATAACACCTTCAGCATACTGACCACGGCATTGTTCCGACACTGCAGATGGGTGAATTACAGGGGATCACACTACATGGGAGACAGTATTTGCAAGACACAGTTACTTTGCAGTCCCCATTACCTAAAGCCAATCTCTCAAATTCAATCCCTCATCCAAAAACTGGAAGAGCACTCCCACAGTTATCCAGTTTTCTAATGTCCTACTCCCAGCTCAAAATACCACTGCCCAATAATATTAATCATACATCCTGTCAACCCTGTTAACCCCTCACAACAACCAGACACTGCCTTGTTGACCTCTTCCATCTGCCACATTCCCAAAAAATCCCTCTCAACACTCCACAAAATAAAGAATTCAAACAAACCCAAATTACTGTTGCAACCTATCTACAACAAATTTCCAATTCCACAGAATATTCAGCCCTATCCAAATGTATACCCTTCACCCACACTCAAATTCACACATGCTAGACTGGTCAAAGGCCTATTCTTCTTCTCATAAATCCTAAAATGGAGACATATTTTTTCCTTTGACCAAAACCAACCTGAAACAACCACTGAACACTGAACCTTCATTGAATTATGATCTGCTCCAACTCCTACCCAATAACGCTCTGGTACCATCCAGAGTTTTTGAACTTCCAACCTAGACTTACCATCCTTTGCTAGGTACCTTCCAAAAAACAAAAACCTTTTGGCACAGTAATCCACAACACAGTAATCATATTCTCAGCAAATAAAGACTCTGCAACAGTTGTAATGAACCAAAGTGATTACCTGACAGAAGGTAACTGTCTTCGACTTACAACCCCTGCTGCATTAGCTCCAGTTCTTAAACAAATCCTTAAGCCCATCCCAGAACCACTCCCCCAAATCCATCTCCTCTTCAATCTAACTACCCTACATAACATACTTCCATCTCCTATATGCTCCCCAAAATCCAGAAACCTAACCCTCCTGGATGCCCCACTGTAACTAGTTACTATTGTAGTGCCCCCCCGAATTTTACAAAAGTCTGGAGACACTTGTGTTCCAGCCGTTTCGAACACGCGTTATTTTAAAGCAAGGCGTAAGGATGAGCATGGGATACTGCACCCATTTATTGTTTGTGCAGGTGAAACTGGAAGGGAGATAATTCGTCAGCACTGGCAAGTTTTCAGCGCGACCTGCCAAGAATAAGCAAATACGGCCTGGAAGCTCCGTGGCCGGCTGCAAAGAGTAATGTAGCATTGTATTGTTAAAAACAAATGGAGAGACTCGAAATAGTGACTGTTTATTAGACGTTGAATTGCTGTTAAGAGTACGTGGACTGGACGTGGATAGTCAGCCATGATAAAAGCTTATGTATTAATTGTGTTCAAAAATGTGTAATTAACTGATTCTGGGTGCCCGGTAATGTGTGGGCTTACGTCATAAAGTTTAGTTGTTTTTTTTGTACAAAGTGGAAATAAATATGTTCTGGTGCATTGAATGATATTCCAAGAGTAGCGTTTTTTTTAAATAAGAAGAGAGAGAGCAAGAGAGTGAAAATTTCCCCTTCCTAGTAGTGAAATCTTCGGAGAAGCGTCCGGTGCTAGCAGAAGACATCGGCGCTGCAAGAAAGCAGAACCAGCATTCTTCAACAAGTAAGTCCACGAAATCGCTTAAGCTGTATAGAGAGAGCTTAACATTACATCGGGCCACCGCACCATGTTCCCTCAGAATCTTGACTCTTGTTGATGAACACCTCCAGGCCATTACCTGCAATCCAGATTCCCATTTAAGAGACACAATCCAGATTCCCAATTGCCTTTCAGTTGTCACTACCTCATTACCACCTGGATCCCAACTCTTCCCTGCGATGCAACTTCCCTGCACAGCAATACCTGCCTCACCTAAGGCCTCGTAACTATCCTATTGACTCCAAGTCCACCAATTCATTCTAATGTACACTAGACAAACTACATCCTTGCATGCAACTACTACTCCTTTGAAGGAACTATATATACATAAATCCACAGCACAACCAAGGGCCTCCACATGGTACCCTCCTTTGCCAACCTGTTTATGGGCCACCTACAGGAAATGTTCCTAGCCATCCAAAATCCTAAACTCCTTGTCTGGTTCTTGTACACTGATATCTTCATGATCTGAAAACAGGGCAAAAACACTATCTTAATTCCTCCACAGCCTCAACACCCTCCTCTCAGACAGTGCCACAGAAACATGTGTCCATATCAAAGCCTCTAACAAACAGCTCAATTTTAACACTACCATCCCTTCCATGTTAATAAGTTTGCCCCCATTGACTGACCACACATACATAGTTCATCTACAGTGATGAGCAATCTCTTGTGCTGTATGCTGAAGGTCTTAGTAAGGTCTTCACAGAAAGATGTTACCCTCCAAACCTAGTCCACAGACTGACCTCTCGTACCATATTCACATCATCATCCATGAAGCAGCTGTGAAGGAGTAAACTCCCTCAGTACCCAACA
This sequence comes from Schistocerca serialis cubense, assembly GCF_023864345.2. Taxonomy (NCBI): domain Eukaryota; kingdom Metazoa; phylum Arthropoda; class Insecta; order Orthoptera; family Acrididae; genus Schistocerca; species Schistocerca serialis. The sequence continues at coordinate 398,143,135 of NC_064642.1, read as the reverse complement.
CCACCCTATGCTGTAACAATTCTGCTGACATTTTGAGCACCTGTCATCACGTCCAGAAATGAGGAACATCCCACTCATAATTCTAACCACTCTCTGCCCAACTGATCTACACATACTTCCAATACACTCACGTAGCAAAACATGGACCACACAACCACCACGTCTTTTTCTAATCTCGTCACAAGTGTATCCTACCCTATCATATGTAGGCTCACCTGTGAAAGCAATCATAACATATACCAACTCTGCTACAATTTTGCACAGCCTTTTATGTGGACATGTACACTAACTATCCACCCAAATGCGTGGCCACTACCAAAATGTGGCCAAGAATATTGTCTACTATCCAGTGGGGGAACAACTGGTGATGACAACATGCTCAAGTTCTATGACTATTCTATTATTGGTACCATCTGGATCCCGACCTTATACATTGTTCTTACAACACATTCTTTCACTGACCTCTATCTTCAACAGTCTCTGTTCCATGCCCATCTCCAAACCTGTTCCCATGCCTGTCACTCCCCCCCTCACTATACTTATTTTACAATCACACCTTCCTCTCTTCTGCAGCCTCCTTCTTCGTCTGTTCTATCTCCCCCTCACAATCCACTCTTCTACTTAACTGTGTATCCTACACACACCCCCTCGCATATGTCAAGTGTGCTCACCTCACCTGTTGCAGATCTGAAACACTGTACTTTCATCCTTGTGACCTTTACTCCTTCCATTAAGTCTATTCCATTTTGGACTTCCCATTCCATCTTTACTTATAAACTATAATGAGGAATTAAAGCACTATCAAGTTGTTACCTTCTGATAATCACATTAAACTTCTGAAAAAACACAAAACTGTGTGGGTCTGCAAAACTGAAATACATCATTGTAATACATACAAAATAGTAACTTTCCTTTCTTGTGAATGTACAAAATTTTATGAGTAGGTAACAATTATGTGAAAGAAATATGTTTTTGTCATGCTTGTCTTGTAGTGTAAGGCCTGCTTTTAGCATGGAAACCATAAATCTTTCCCCACAAATCCTTTGAGAAGGCAGTCATAAAATCATAGTCTGCTGGCATTCCTTCCTCAGTGCCTTCCCATCACAACTACTTTCTGTGCTATTGACAGTCACAAAAACCTGCTATATTCCTCGTCCCCTTATAACTGCTTTTAGTGTAAGCAGGTACCAGGACGTGCCTACTGAATGCAGCCTGTGTTTCCTGCAGGAGGAGAAATCTGAAGTCTGGAAGAGAGAAACACACACACACACACACACACACACACACACACACACACACACACACAAAGAGAGCGAGAGATTATGCCTACCCAATGAGACAGTTAAAAATAAGGGTAACCTGCCAAATCTCCAAATCTGGAGGATTGAACTCTCACTTTTTCAAATGAGATTCACACATCAAATCTTGAGACACCTTTTCAATGAATACGTCATCACAGGCAACTGCAACCATAGGTAAACATGGAATAATTAGCATGTAACTGATTTTCCACGCAAGCCAAGCACTCCGAGATGTACTGAGCAAGTGTTTAATTTCGCTTTTCGAAAGAAAACATAAGTATCATTATTATTTTACCTTAAGCAGTACAGCACTCATCAATCATCAAAAATAGTTGATAGGACAAAGCGTCACCACACTCAACATGAGCCCAGCAAGGAGCATCCCAACACAATAGGTGCCCAAGCGTTGGGCCCACAAAATTATCCCTACATCAGATACAATGTACAGTTCTGTCTTCTGTGAGTTTGGTTGAATATACTTCCAAAACACCTTCTTACCTTTTGTTTATTTGTGTCTGAATGAACCTGCAAATTAGAACAATAATTGTCAGAACCAGACACACACAAAGATAGTATAACACACAAACAACACACATATCACATTGAAAGTAATACCTACCACCTACATAATACTTCACAGTATGTGAGTAATGTGTTACAAGTATGAAAACATAGAATTAAAGAGGTGATATCGAAATATCTTGAGTGCATATTTCAAGAAGTTCAGAATACCATGGAAATATTCTGTTATTATTCTACGACTAAACTTACAACTACAATTTGGAAAAAAAGTTATTTTTATACATAGTAGTAATTCATTATGCCCCAGTTCTCATGTGGTTGAAGGAATATTTGATGTTGATGTCAACTAACATGAAGGTATAGACATGAAATGAAAGGAGGTAAAGTGGCTGTGTATTCAAAGGTTGGTTTAAACACTATACTGCTTGGAATCTTATTTCCAAACTTTCACCAACTTGTGACAGAGTCACCAACTCAATTATAAGGAGAGGCAACAGTTTATCATGGAAGTTTATAAATGTCGCTATGATGTGCACATGTTGTGTATTAACATCTTTGGAACAAATATCATAGTGCTCTACTGTGAATGAAGTTGTTTGGTGTCCAATGCTTAACACTCACATACATCTACATCTACATCTACATCTACATTGATACTCCGCAAGCCACCCAACGGTGTGTGGCGGAGGGCACTTTACGTGCCACTGTCATTACCTCCCTTTCCTGTTCCAGTCGTGTATGGTTCGCGGGAAGAACGACTGTCTGAAAGCCTCCGTGCACGCTCTAATCTCTCTAATTTTACATTCGTGATCTCCTCGGGAGGTATAAGTAGGGGGAAGCAATATATTCGATACCTCATCCAGAAACGCACCCTCTCGAAACCTGGCGAGCAAGCTACACCGCGATGCAGAGCGCCTCTCTTGCAGAGTCTGCCACTTGAGTTTATTAAACATCTCCGTAACGCTATCACGGTTACCAAATAACCCGGTGACAAAACGCGCCGCTCTTCTTTGGATCTTCTCTATCTCCTCCGTCAACCCGACCTGGTACGGATCCCACACTGATGAGCAATACTCAAGTATAGGTCGAACGAGTGTTGTGTAAGCCACCTCCTTTGTTGATGGACTACATTTTCTAAGCACTCTCCCAATGAATCTCAACCTGGTACCCGCCTTACCAACAATTAATTTTATATGATCATTCCACTTCAAATCGTTCCGTACGCACACTCCCAGATATTTTACAGAAGTAACTGCTACCAGTGTTTGTCCCGCTATCATATAATCATACAATAAAGGATCCTTCTTTCTATGTATTCGCAATACATTACATTTGTCTATGTTAAGGGTCAGTTGCCACTCCCTGCACCAAGTGCCTATCCGCTGCAGATCTTCCTGTATTTCGCTACAATTTTCTAATGCAGCAACTTCTTTGTATACTACAGCATCATCCGCGAAAAGCCGCATGGAACTTCCGACACTATCTACTAGGTCATTTATATATATTGTGAAAAGCAATGGTCCCATAACACTCCCCTGTGGCACGCCAGAGGTTACTTTAACGTCTGTAGACGTCTCTCCATTGATAACAACATGCTGTGTTCTGTTTGCTAAAAACTCTTCAATCCAGCCACACAGCTGGTCTGATATTCCGTAGGCTCTTACTTTGTTTATCAGGCGACAGTGCGGAACTGTATCGAACGCCTTCCGGAAGTCAAGAAAAATAGCATCTACCTGGGAGCCTGTATCTAATATTTTCTGGGTCTCATGAACAAATAAGGCGAGTTGGGTCTCACACGGTCGCTGTTTCCGGAATCCATGTTGATTCCTACATAGTAGATTCTGGGTTTCCAGAAATGACATGATACGCGAGCAAAAAACATGTTCTAAAATTCTACAAGAGATCGACGTAAGAGATATAGGTCTATAGTTTTGCGCATCTGCTCGACGACCCTTCTTGAAGACTGGGACTATCTGTGCTCTTTTCCAATCATTTGGAACCCTCCGTTCCTCTAGAGACTTGCGGTACACGGCTGTTAGAAGGGGGGCAAGTTCTTTCGCGTACTCTGTGTAGAATCGAATTGGTATCCCGTCAGGTCCAGTGGACTTTCCTCTATTGAGTGATTCCAGTTGCTTTTCTATTCCTTGGACACTTATTTCGATGTCAGCCATTTTTTCGTTTGTGCGAGGATTTAGAGAAGGAACTGCAGTGCGGTCTTCCTCTGTGAAACAGCTTTGGAAAAAGGTGTTTAGTATTTCAGCTTTACGCGTGTCATCCTCTGTTTCAATGCCATCATCATCCCGTAGTGTCTGGATATGCTGTTTCGTGCCACTTACTGATTTAACGTAAGACCAGAACTTCCTAGGATTTTCTGTCAAGTCGGTACATAGAATTTTACTTACACATAGTGGAATACAATAATCTGGTGGATGAGGAGATCCTTCTAGGCCCTAAAGGCACACTGATAAAACATAAGTCAATCAAGACAGAATGATACAGCCATCATAAAACACCACTAAATAATACTGATGTTATGTCCTGGCAGTATCCATCTGAAACTAGGACATTGCCGGCCAGTTCTATGTTGGATGTTCACTTGTGTGTGATTCTGTCCACATCAGTTTGTTACAGATATGTGTGTGGCACTACAAAAACAATGATGATGCATTGAATACATAATTGCATTTTGAGTCTCCCATTTTTACCTAGGGATGAGACGTGTCAAGTTTATAACTTTAAGAAATTAGCTGCAATACTGCAGTAAACACTTTACATTCAGTAGATTTCACAGGTTATTGACCAATTGCAGTTCAAGTTAGTGATGTAGTATTTTCCCACCAACAAAAGAACTCCACAAATGTTAAACATTTAATTACATAAAATATAATAATTTGAGAAGTAATCGATTTTTATTGATGGTATGTTTCTACAAGTATGATAACTCAAAATTTCTTTTTACAGATCTGATAAGCCTCGATATGTGCACCATTAGTGGCATAATAGACATCTAATCTGTATTCCACTTCTCTCCAAGCTTTTTGCAGAACTGCAGCCATAACATTTGCGATAGCTGCATGATTGTGAAGGCACAGATCTAATAGATAATTAACTGGTGCCTGGTACACTTGATTTTTGATAAACCCCCACAGAAAAAAATCAAGTGACATAATGACAGAGCTTCTAGGAACCCAAGCAATCAATGAATTATTTCTCCCAATCCAGTGATCTGGAAACTCAAGAGACAAGAAATCCTTCACAAAGTTCACCATCTTGTTGAAAGGTCATGTCACAAGAAAGAATGTACAGATTACTTTCACAGCAGCCTCTGGAGCCACATGCTTGGTGTGCTGGCCCGACATCAAAAGCAAAATCCCAGTTTCCTGAAGCTGTTTGTCCCATTTCTTGATTGTCATGTAAGTGTGAACATTGTCAGTTACTTGCAGTCCATACTCACAAAGAAAACAAAGTCTGCTATGGAGCCTATATGGCTAGTGATGTGCATTTATGCTAAAAAAGCAGTCATATGCATGTGCACATGGTATGAACTACCACAAGCAAACACAAAGATCATTTCAAGTTACCATGCTTGTAGAAGCAAATTGATAATGAATATCTCAATTACCTCTCAAGTTGCTATACTTTATATTATCATATGTTTAACCTGAATATCCTGCATTCCTGTAATAGACAATGCCATTAAGCAGAACTGTATATTATGCAGTGCATTAAACATTGCTAGTACTGCCACTGGAAAGGTGTTGTACAGTGCGGTTAATAGCTGATCTGGCTTGTTATGTACACTTGCTACTAGTCTTGTATTTGTGGATTTCCTGTATTACTGATAGAGCCTTTAATGAATGGTGCTTTGTAAGATCTACCGGCTGAAAATTCATGATTCTCATATTTTGGTAAACATGCATTTGCAGTGATGCAGTTCCCTCCTTTACGCGATAGTTGTTACTACAGCCCTTCAAAGTAACAACACATTTCCTTCAGAGTACTCCACAGCAAAAGTCTATAATCCATTGGCTTAGTATATGTTTATGTTTCCTTTGGAATTAGAGAATTAGTACATTTCTACTTCTGGCAAGAACAAACAGGTAATTTCCCTGCCCTGCCCCCCCCCCCCCCCTCTCCCCCCATAAAAATTAGCAGCCACAATGGCCTTCTCAGCAGCTTTTCTTCTTCCACAGAAGATCCACTCACACTTCTCCAAATTGATTTTATACTATTGATTTTTCACTCCCACCCTTGTTCTGTCTACTGAATGCAAAACCACAACTGTGTGTTACCAACTTAGAGGATTCACGAGAGTTGTTCTTTCAGTGATTCTACCTGGCACCCGATTTTGAAGCAGGATTTAAAGGTTACCATGGCAATGTCACTGGTAAAAAAGCACTTGCTGAGCTAACACTTGCATTGTATCCTTTATCTCTGGCTAATGTTTTCAATGGTTTCATCATTTTAATTATGTCACTGTACTTTCACATTTTAAATACCTGGAGGACCCTACCAGCTAGTAGAGTAGCATCTCAGTTACCACTGGACTAGCTCCTGATATAATTCTGCACAAGATGCTGCCAGCCTAACCAATACTGCTTCTGACAAGACCATCATCACCAAGCCAACTCTGAGTCCTACCAGACTGTGCCTGCAGGACATGGATGCTTATTCATCCCAACTGCGGTGTGGATTTCATGACTCATTACGAATAGTGAGTTTGATACAACTGTTGGTATTCCTGCCTAGTTGCTGCTGCCTCCCTTCCCTTGTCTTGACCTCGACCTCCACGAGTTCCATTTGAACACAAACTGCCCAGGCCATGTCATCTTCATTGACATCCAGGCCACTTCATTTGTTGGCAGAAGTGGGATGGCACGAATGGAGGCAGCTCTTGTATCCTTCTGAGACCCACTACATTTGGTGTCACAACTGCTTCTGATGAACTGCTGAGCTACATTTGGTGGCAGAAGGGTCATATTACAGAAGAATTCAGGAATAATGGCACCAATGGTCATTTGAGGTTTCTCATTGCCTGACATCAGCAACAACCCAGATCAATGACAGCAGTTCCTTGGGAAGCAATGGAGCTGCAGAATGCACCACATTGTTACCAGTGTCAGCCTGAACATATTTCTTTTGTTTGTGTCTTGTGTCTTTCTTCTTTCCCTTCCTTATGGTAGTTTGCCACAAGCCTACATGCTGAAAATAGATGTGACTTTATTCTGGGGAAAGAGGTCAAGGCATGAGGCCATGAAACATGTAATATGTAGTCAGTGAAATCTACCAGGCCGTGCAGCTCCTTGTACAGAGTCCTATGACACTGTTAATGCAGGTGCATTGTGCCACACATGTAGAGAGATTGCTTGACTAAACTGTGAGAAGCCTTGGCTTCTGTGAAAAGATACACTTGTCAACAGTGGAATTGTCTTGTTGGGTAATATTAAGTTGAATTTGCCCAATGGATGTTGAAGTTGCACCAGAAAATATATTAGTTCCAAGTTGACAAAACCTAAAGGGGTCTACATTGGTTAATGTTCAGAGTGCCCAAGTTGTCTGTGTAGCTTTTCTTTCCTTTACTTTCTGAACTACATTCCTTTTACTTCAATCTACAATTCTTTTCTTCTGTTAGGTATGGAAAAATATAAGGGAAAATTAAAATTAAATGTAAAAGGCTCAGTAATGATAATTTTATTCCTCTATCAGAATTAGAAATAAGAATTAACATCATCAGCATGCTAGCATTTATGGCAGGTGCTGCACAGTTACACCATTATCTTTAGATATAATTTTTGACTTCACATCACATGACAGTTGGCTCAAAGCAGTGCACTAAGGAGCTGGACACATCCAAGATACCAAACTGGCATAACATGGTGTTATAGGCCATGGCACCATTAATTTACTGCAGTCAAAAAAGTCCCTTGACTACAGCTAATGTGACACTGGAAAAACCGAAGATGGGCATTGGAACCATTGTAGTGTGGGATGGATAAAGGAAGGAAGGAAGATTACAGTTTAACATCCTGTTAACAGTGTGATTACTAGAGAATGAGATAAAGCTTGGACTATGGGAGGATGGGGCAGGAAATTGGCTGTGCTCTTTCCAAAGGAACCATCCCAGCATTTGCCTGGAGTGATTTAAGCAAATCGAGGAAAACCTAAATCTGGATGGCTGGATGAGGACTTGGATGACCATTCTCCCAAATGCAAGTCCTGTGTGCTAACCACTGTGTCACGTCCCATGCTTGCATGGTATGTGTAAGGACAAAAAGAAAAGCTGTGAGAAGAGGAGTAATCTGAAAACTGCTCATGATGTAATTTTATGTACAAATACATGATTATGATTTAAGTGCCAGCTGTGTAATCAGTAAGGGAGCACAGGATCAAGCTATGGGAGTGCTTGTGACAAATGAAATGTGTCAGTCATTCTCACTGAGTACCCCCCCCCCCCCCCCCCCCACCACACACACACACACACCCCAAACACTACAATCACGTAGAGTATTAAATGACATTCGTGACCTGATCATGGATTTATTGGTAGAGGGGGATTCGGATTTGTTACACTGGAGTGATATTTACTGCTGTAAAAACAACTGCAGGCATACCTCAGGGAAATGAAATGGGACCCTTGCTGTTCATGGTCTAAATAGAGATCTTCACATTTCCGATACTAGAAGAGACTATTATTATCATCTGGACAGACATAACATAAAAAGTGCAGACAACAGACTCTATTACATGGGAATCAAATTTTATAAAAACTTCCACAAAATTTAAAAAGCCAAAGTGTCTTGAAGATTTTCAATATGTAGTTCTTTTTTTTTCTGTAATTGAATTACGGAATTCAGAGGAGGAGAATACTTTTATTTACACAAGTAATCAAACTGTAAATTGTTTACCTTTATTGTTTGTAACTGTTTGTGTAAAGTTATGAGAGGAAGTGTGAAACATATCCACACTCCAAAACAAATCCTTGTATTAGTCTGTGCAGAATAAATAAATAAAAATAAAAGAATGATGTCTATTAAAGACCTTGCAGACTACATTAAATAGTGACCTCAGACTTTTCACGGATAATGCAATTATCTGCAATGAGGTACTACCTGAAAAAAGCTGCACAACAATTTCAGGGCTTCATGCATTTCCAACTTTCTTTAACTGTTCAGAAACTTAAAGCAGTGCACTTCACAAAACACAGAAGGGTAGTATCATGTGAGGACAATAGCAGTGAGTCACAACAGGAATCAGCCAGCTCATATAAATAATTGAATATAAGAAATTGTAAGTGTACGGCACAGAATGATCACACAAGTTAATCATAGGTAAAGCAGTTAGCATACCTTGGTGTGTCAGTAGGTTGCTAGTACAGTGCAGTCAGTACAGAAAAGGAGGCTGCTTACAAAACACTCACTGACGGGCAGCTGAAGATAGACCCCAACTAGCCTATGAAAAGCCTGCTTACAAAGTTACAAGAAGCAGTATTCAGTGAAGAATCTAGGAATACACCACTACCTCAAATATCACCTAAGCACGAGACATGTAGAAAAGGTAAATGGAATGGAAGGAGGCCCTAGTACCTGGTACAGTGGGAAGTATCCTCTTCCATGCACTTCACAGAGATTTGCTGAGTATGGCTCTGGAGTAGAAGTAGATGCAAAAGTAGGTGCAGGAGCAGACTTTCTTCGCTGAGGAATAAGTTTTAACTTCTAATGCAACTGTGATTAATATAAAAGTTTGTAATAAACTGTATACGGGCAACATGTTTTCATTAACGGATGAGACTGATAAAATGTTCAGAACATCATTGAAAATATAGTAAGAAATGTAAGTCATTACACTACAAACAGAATTCAGGAGTACAACTGAGAATCAAATTAATACTGGTATCTGGCTTCTTAATCCAAATATCAAGTAGGCAACATGGTGACAGTGGTTTTAATGAACACTGTACTCAGCATTTTTGAATTTAGTGACACATAAGGATTCCTACCATCTGAGAGTTCATAAGGGAGCCATTTTATGGTGCCTACTGGTTAGTCTTGGCAGTATATCCATGAATGAAGAGGACATACAGACAGAAATGAATATAATCACGAATGAAGTGATAGCAAATGGCCACAGTGAAAGAAGTATGGGCTAGTTTATGTGTAAAGAAGAAGAAGAAGAAGAAGAAGAAGAAGATGATGATGATATGTTAATGTGCGTGCACAACAGCAAAGTCTTTAGCATAATAAGAATAAAAGAATGTGAAGATAGTGATAAGGAGGAGACAGACACAATGCCGTACTATGGAAAAAATATTGCAGAAAATTGCAAAAACTTCTAAACCAAGAGACTGTTCAAAATCATGAAGGACATATGTTTAAACTGGAAGAACACTAGAGCACTGTTAAGGCATAACACAAACCAAACAGAAACTGACAGAAACATAAGCAAACCAAAATCAGGTTGGGGTGTCATCATACTTATTCAACCACTTTACGGAAAATGCAATAAAAACTTTTATACAGAAAGCACCAGAAATAAACATAAATGGGAACATACACTGGTCGGATTTGTGCATCACACAAGAACATTTCCTTACACCAAAAGTAACATGGAGAATATGGCAAATAAGTGGTCAAATATTTAGAAAGAGTACCAGTTATGGGTTAATGTTAACAAGGGTAACATCGTCACAGTTACAAAATAAAAACAAAAAGTAGAAGCAAATATTAAAATTGGAATGAAAAAAATCAAGCAAGTCAACAAAATTTTATTACCTACATTCACTCATTAATGATAACGTGCTCCATGGGGTCAGAAGAATTGCTTTGGTTACAAGGGCATTTGTAGACAAGAAACAGTTTTTAACGAAGTTTTAAGCAATAAGAAAATGAAGTATTCTCACAAAACATACTCTGGACTATGTTACTACATGGTTGTGAAAGCTGGACTCTATTAAAGAATAATGTACAAATTAAGCAGTATTAAAAAGAAAAAGTGCACTGAAAGACATCAAAATAATTGGAAGAAGAAACTCATATTTCTTCATGTACATTGTAAGGCATACTAGCTTTCTTAAAAACATTTCTGAGTGCAAGATTCTTGGTAAGCAAGGAAGAAAAACAAGAAAGAATACCACGGAAGAACTGTTGTTGAGCATGGCATATCGAAAATACAAAGAAATGAAGAGAGGTACAGACACAAGAAGTGAATAGTTGTAGTGATAAGGCGTAATTTTCAGTAAATAATGATGAACAAAAGTTAATTGGATCTTCTGAATCAATAACTTTACTACATGCAGCTGTTGTAGAAAATGGGAATCAGAAAGAATAAATTTAATAAATGCAGCATATAAAAGGTACAATGTGTGGTGTCACCACCAGACACCACACTTGCTAGGCGGTAGCCTTTAAATCGGCCGTGGTCCGTTAGTATACGTCGGACCCGCGTGTCGCCACTATCAGTGATTGCAGACCGAACGCTGCCACACAGCAAGTCTAGAGAGACTCCCTAGCACTCACCCCAGTTGTACAGCCGACTTTGCTAGCGATGGTTCACTGTCTACAGACGCTCTCAATTGCAGAGACTACAGTTTAGCATAGCCTTCAGCTACGTCATTTGCTACGACCTAGCAAGGCGCCATATTCAGTTACTATGATTGTATTCTGAACAGATAATATTGTGAATCATGTACCGTCAAGAGTGACGTTCATCATTAATGGATTAAAGTTAAGTATCATACTAATTACGTCCGCTTTCTGAATTCTAATTCTTTGTCATGTTCCAGACCTCACGTCAGTATAGTTCTTCCCTCCTCACGTCAGCCTGCGTGAGCTAAAACGCGCGCATTTCGGCCTCCTCTAGTAACACGGTGTTGGCTCTTCTGCCAACACAACACAATGTTTGGCATGCAATGGCAAGTATATTGCGCATACTGAGAGAAGCTTTTTACATATAAATGACGAGCAAGAAGATACGTTTGAGCTACGTAATTATGACAAGTCAGGAGTGGCTAAGCCCATGCTTAAAACAACACAAGCTTTCAAAGAAATCAGAGAAGACTTTTAAACATGGAAGATACAAGAATGAAATTGGATTTATTAGAGGAATTAGAGAACATGATTCATACCAAAAAGTTTTATGTCATTCTAAATGAACAAGTGACGAATTACTGGACATTTTGGTGTTGGTACGGTGTTCTTTGATTGGAGGTGACATATCTTTGAACCGAGAGATCGACACTACAAAGGCAGTTTAATGTGAAGTTGAAATTAGCATATACTCGTGAATAAAAGGCCTCTGGGGTCCAAAATCAAGCAACCATAGTCTCGACAGGCAGTGATCAGAAGAAAGGATACTAAACAAAGATTTGGTATTTTCAGAGTACAACAAAAGCAATTAGTTGGCATTGTTCTAGATTTTATGATGTGATCATAAAACCAGGTCTTTAATGGTATAGTTTCTTGGAAACAATCTGAGGATTAAAGCTTTCACTCTCAATGATGTTGATGTTAGAAGTGTAGCACAATTTATGTTACTGAATGCTATAATTATGTGTAAATGCTCAACAACTGTACCACAAGTCTGGTAAAATGGATAACGTTAAAACAAATCTGCTTTCCAATAGCATCTACTTACTTACACACCTAAACCAGCTCCACACTCTCTTTTTTGTTTTTGTAATCCATCCATCCGCATCTGCTGTAGTCTTTTCCAATATCTTTCACCTACTCTGGCTTTCCAGCTTCCCTTACTTTTCTCCTTCAATATTTCTCCTAGTGGTTCCCAACTCATCACTACCTCACAGCATAGGCACTTGCCCCCTCCCCCTGAGTGCATCCCACATATGCTACACCAATAAAATCTTTTTTCAATCTGATCCCACTCTCCCCACCTAATACCTCCTCCATCTTGCACATCCATTCCATGCATCATTAAAATTAGAAAAGGAAAATAAAGTGCAGTCTAATTAATAGTTTATGCTATCAGACACTGAAAGTAGTATACGAATTTTACTATTTGGACATCAAAATAAATAATGATGGTAGAAGTAAGGAAAATATAAAATGCACACTGGCAACAGCAAGAAAAAAAAAATTCTGAAAAAGGGAAAAATGTTAACATCTGTATATAAAGAATAAAGTCCCCTGCTGCAGTTTCCGTTTATATGTTCAGACTAGTCTCAGAAACTACTGTACCGATTCTGATAGACAGGCTGATTCACTAGGAAAGTTTGTGGGTGCAGGAGATAGGCACAAGACAGTGCAATAGCAGTGCCATGCCGGCATGAACTACCACTACCAGAAGACTGGCACAAGTGACTGCTGACTTTCTAAACATACCAGACATGAAGCTTATAGTACAAAGTAAATTTTAAGGGGTGGGTACGAAAATGTGAGAAAAGGTCACACAGAATATGTAGCTCGCACTGGACTGGCATTGGAGTCAGCGGCTGGCAAATAACCACAGGTCTTGCTGAATCCTTTTGCAACCAGGCACCCTACACTGTGCAGGTGTTGCAGTCAGACAGCTGGCAAGTGGCCACAGTTTGTGTCAAACTGGCGCCGCATTCAGTGGGGCAGATGGTATGCTAGCTTGCAGCTCTCATCATTGTCACAAGATGTCACTTCAAATGCTGATTAAATATGGAACGCACAACATTCATGCCTCCTGAGCCCCTTCCTGGCTTAAATTGTTTCAGTCATATGGAAATAATGGTATTCACCTACCTACTGTTGTTTTCTGAATTTGAATGATAACTCTACACCGTGGCCTGTATACAAAATTACTGCTTGCCAGACAAGTTGTCTGGTGTTGGATACTTTGTGCAACCATACGAAGTTGTGGCAGGTCGCTAGTTAAATATAAGTATCAGGAAGTCTTCCCTAAAACTATTTGTTTGGAGTGTAGCCTTATAAGGAAATGTAATGGAGACAGTGAACTGTTCAGGCTGGTTGGTGGGTTGGTTGATTTGGGGAGGGGACCAAACAGCGAGGTCATCAGTCCCAACAGATTAGGGAAGGGTGGGGAAGGAAGTCAGCTGTGCTCTTTCAAAGGAACCACCCCGGCATTTGCCGTAAGCGATTTAGGAAAATCACAGAAAACCTGAATCAGGATGGCTGGATATGGGTCTGAATCACCGTCCTCTGAATGCAAGTCCAGTGTGTTAACAACCACTGCGCCATCTCACTCGTTAATACCTCAAGGCAAAAAAGCATACACCGAGTACAGAGGAATGCTGAACATAAATGGGTAGACAGGGTGACTAATGATGAGGTACTGCATCAAACTGGAGAGAATACGGCATAACTTGACTGAGGAAGCAAGGAATACTTGATATAGTTATGGAGTGAAGTGTCGTGGGTAAAATTTTTTTGTGGTGGTAGAGCAAGATCTGAACGAAAGTAAGGAATTTCAAGTGGATGTATGGTGCAGTAGTTATGTAGAAATAAAGAGACCTGCAAGAGACTGACTAATGTTGAGAGCTTCACTGCACCAGTCTTTGCCCTGATGGCTACAACAATAACATTCATATACATCACTTATGGATGACAGATGAATTTGCACAACTGATAATAATTCAAGGTTAAGAATCTCGCAGTCATATTAGAAAATGTTGCTGAGAATTTTTATGAGTTATTTTACTTCCTGTATGACAAGAACCTGACTGCACAGCTTCTTATACTGCAAGTTAAAATGTATATCCATATGTAACTGACTGGATGGCCTAATATGCAGGTCAGAGAAAAGCAAGGATTATTACCTACAATATGACGTGTTTTAGAAAAGTAATGAGACGAATTTTTTATAAACCAAAGTTTTTACTTTTTTCAAACAATAGTATTATTCTCCTTGAAAGTAGTTCCCTTTGACAGCTATACACCAGAAGTCGCCGTTCCCCTCTTGGTAACAGTGCTGCAAGGCTTCAGCTGGTAGGACCTTTAACATGTTGGTCATATTATTTTGAATATTCTTCAGAAACCCAAAATGACATCCTTTTAAGACACTTTTCAATGTTAGGGGAAAAAAGTCACAAGGACACAGACTGGGTGAACAGGGGTTCTGTGGAACCACAGGAATGCTTTTGAGATAAAACATTCTGTGGTGGATCTGGCTGTGTGGCACGGAGGACTGTAATGCTGCAGCATCCACTTGTCTCACATGATTCACCCTTTTCCTGAGCCTTTCAAGGATATTTCTGTAAAACACTTGGTTGACAGTTCATCTTGGAGGAACAAATTATTTATGCATGATACATTATTTTGCTCTTTCGAGCCGTTTCTGGTCACGAAGATGTCTCAGTGTGCCACTCCTCTCTTTGCCGCTTTGTCGCATGGTCATACTAAAAAATCCAGTATTCGTCACCTGTGAACACGTGACTCAAACATTCGTGGTCACATTTGTGATCTCAAGATGATCAACACACGTTTCTTTGAGTCTCCTTCTACTTCTACTTCTACATCTACATCTACATCCATACTCCGCAAGCCACCTGACGGTGGCAATATACTGCTTGACTCCACGGTGAAGGTATGTTCTCGAAACTTCAACAAAAGCCCATACTGAGCTACTGAGTGCTTTCGCGATTACTAAATGATCCTGTAACGAAGCGCGCTGCTCAGTTGTGAGGTTCTTTGGTATCAATTTGGTACAAACCTTTCGCATGTGCAAATTATTGGGCAAAATTTGATGTATGGTGAAAGTTCAACAGGTCACCCGTCATCCTTATTTTTAAAAGTCAGTGCGGCCTCACAGGGGCATGCACAGCACACATCAATGTCTTCATCAGATTCTGAAATCGAGGGGCTCCCTGAGCAAATTCATGTTCAGAGTGTTCTTGGTCTTCCAAAAATCATAATTGCCAGTGAAGAAACTTGTGCTCTTGATAAGGAATGTTCCCCATAAGTCGGTTTCCACTTTTCAAATGCCACATTCATGGATTCCACAGGTTTAACATAAAACTTGATTGCAGAACATTGCTCTAAATTCCGGTGCCCCATTTTTGTAACACAAAACAAAAGCCAACTTAACTTTTGGCTTCATTTTTCTAACACAGAACAAAAATGTAACTTCACTCATGGCAGCCTCAAAAATCACATGATGACTGTACAGAGCTGAAACTCGGACTGAGCATCCGGAAGCAACGAACACACCAGTCTACAAAAGTAGAACACAGAGCTGCCAAACTGCTCAGTGTTGTCAGTCTCATTACTTTTCCTACACATCTTGTATGATTATATAAAGTTAACCAATGTGGCATTCAAACAAGTTCGTGCATTCATGACTATTTTAAGGCTTGGGCACATAGAACGTGACATAGTGGTGTGGCTCAAGTTGTGGCAGATGTCCATAGCATACACCAGCAAGATATGCCACACAGGCAAGAGTGGTTGGATGCAGTGATTGCCACTGCTGCACTGGCTGTCATATTATGAAAGTTATGGAAACCTCATCAACAGCTCGCATGTGCCAGCGGATGCACACAGCTGTCAGTCACAGGGGCAAATCTGTATTCTAAGACAATTTGGCACTGGCCAGAGCAGTAGGCCAGTGGTTATTGTGCCAAAGCTGTCTTCTGTGTGACATACAAGATGCAATAATGAGGATTTCAGTGACGTGGCATGGTTGCCATAGCTGAAGACAACAGATAATGCCACCAGGCCACATTCTGCCTGGTCAGGTCCTTAACGTGTGGATGTAACTGAAGGCTTGTATTAACTTATCATGGCTAGATGTGACCCACTGAACATCCTCAAGTGCCTCAGCCACAGGTCTTGGGGAGCAGACAGGGCACGACTCCGGTTTTATCAGGCTTTTGTGCGTTTATCGCTGGACTACAGGTGCACGGTGTATGGGTCAGCGAGGCCCTCGTATCTGCAGATCCTTGACACTGTCCACCATATGGGGATTCGACTGGCCATGGGTGCTTATTGGACCAGCCCCATACCCAGCCTCTGTGCTGAGGCCAGGGAAACCACCACTTACCATCCGGCAACAGTTCCCCCTGGCATGCCAGATGTGTAAGTTTCTCGTAGCTACAACCTCACCCGCACACCATATTGCTGCTCATCCACCTTTGGACCTTTTTTTTTCCCACAGTCCCAGAGCCACGATGCCATTTGGGATCTGTGTGCAACACGTGCTGGAGTCCCTCTGTGTGGAGCCTGTATGGCCCCAAATCTAGGGTTTTAACTGTCTGCCACCCTGGTTACTAGAGAGGTCCAGAGTGATTTTAGATTTGGTGCAGTACAAGAGAGATTGCACTCATGCTTCCATTTTTAATGCAACATTTTCTGCCATTTTATCTGAGCACCACTACTATGTAGTTGTTTCTACGGATAGGTCGAAACAGGGGGATTCCATTGGTTGCTCTGTTGTTTTTCGAGATCGTGTCCTCAAGGCCCAACTGCCTCAAGCATTTATTGTCTTTGATGCAGAATTGTCTGTGATCTTGTGGCAAATGAGATGCTCTTCCTTTCCTAAATTTGTTGTCTGTTCCAATTCACTAAGTGCCCTTCACTCATTGCAACATTTGTATCCAGCAGATAAAATAGTCCAGACAATCAAATGGCTCTGAGCACTATGGGACTCAACATCTTAGGTCATAAGTCCCCTAGAACTTAGAACTACTTAAACCTAACTAACCTAAGGACATCACACACACCCATGCCCAAGGCAGGATTCGAACCTGCGACCGAAGCGGTCCCGCGGTTCCGGACTGCAGCGCCAGAACCGCACGGCCACGACGGCCGGCTCCAGACAATCCACGATGCCCTCCTCCAACTGCAACGACTGGGGAAGGAGGTGTCTGCTGGGTTCCAGGGCACGTCGGCATTGCTGGGAATGAAAGGGCAAATCTTGCAGCCAAGGAGGCGTGTCTTGATCCACAGGTATTTCAGTGTGCCATACCCCTGCATGCACTCACCTCGCTGTTGAGCTCACGAGTCATGCGTCGGGAGGATGAGTGGCTGGAAATGACTGACAACAAACTGCCTTTTGTCAAGCCCACAATGTGTGTGTGGTGTACTTCCTTCCACACACATAGACAGGATGAGGTTCTCCTCACCCGGCTTCGAATAGACCACAGTCCTATGACGCATGGCTTCCTGCTCCGGCGAGAGCACCCTCGAGTGTGGGGTACTTGTGGCATCCAGGTCACTGTGCACCACATTTTATTGGATTGCGTTTTATTTTCTGACCAGCAGGCTGCGGCTGACTTGCCGGAAGATCAGCCATCTCTTTTAGGAAATCCTCTAATGAATGTGGTTTAAGTTTTAAAGTTCTGTGACTTGCCCAATGTTTTTATCAAGATTTTAGGGAGAGGGTCTTAATTTGTTCATGGGGTGACTGGCTCCCCCACATTTTATATTAGTGGCTAGCCAGTGACAACTTCCTGTGGCATCCTCGATGCTCCTTTCTCGTTTTCCTTGTTTCATTTTCTTACACAGTATTTCTAATCTTTTCCCGCTTTCTGTGTGTGTATGCTTCCATTTTACTAAATTTGTCCACATTCATTTCTTTTAATGTGTGTCAGGGTGCTGATGACCTCAATGTTGAGAGCCCGTAAGCCCCAACACACACACACACACACACACACACACACACACACACACACACACACACACAAATTGCCTTCAGCAATAGAAAAGGGCTGCCACGTTACCTTGCTTTGGCACACAGACCATACCTTAGGAAATCAATGAAGTCTCGGTCTTTAGCTTGCTGCATAATGTGCAACACTTCTTATTATGGGTAACAGACATTAAATTTCCAATTACTTTTCCGCTAAGTTTAATGTCTCATTCAATTAGCAACAACAGTTGAGACCATATGAATTCTACCATACTCACAGTGTACTCATAGTAAATATAGTTATCTCTGTGATACCAATATATTGCTGATCCTTATTAGCATCCTTGGTGACATTAGTTACGGGGCATTAGGGTGTGGTCTAGGAATTTTTCTGTGCCTAATACTTCAGTTCCTATTCCTGGAGACATTCTCAGACGATATTTAAGCTTGTTTGGTTGATTTTTGAACTCAAACGAGATCAGCAAGCCAAACTGTTTATAGTCATTGGGTCATGACTTCATCTGTCACCAAAGATCGTAGAGTTCTGCTGGCATGTGTTGTGCAGCTCATACAACATAAGAGCTAGCATTATTTATTTATTTAACATTAAGGCACATAACATGTCTTAATTCAGTCCTCCTCCTTTTCTGTTACAGTTGTTTTTGAATTTCTGTGACACATCTGTACATTCTAGCATGGTAACAACTGGACTCTGATGAAACTAAAGTATAAGAGAACTGAATTTGTGGATCCCTGGAGCCATTGTATGATTTGCCTTTGCTAATTTATCCACACTGCGCAGGTGAAAATTGCTATTGTGTTCTTTATGTAAGTCTGATGATGCTTCTTTTAGTAATACCTACATACTAGTGCCAGTCATCTCAAGCTTCAGACTAACTCGTAATCTTGTCGCCACAATGTTGCATACTTGCAAGTGCAATGGGACAAGAGCCAGTGGTATGCATCTGAGAAGTGAGCCTTAGGGTCATAAAGCTGGGGTCATAAAGCTTGTAACATTTGTTGACAACTGAGTGCTATTTATCATAGCATGATGACAACAAAAAGGATGTGCTATGAAAGTTAAGAGGTGGGACATACATTCCACTGGACAGACCCAGAAAAAGTCAGGATAGTTCCAGATGGGATAAATTCAAGCTACTAATTGTTTAATTTTATTAGGAATTGTGTATTATTTAATCTCAGATGAGTAATGAGCCCAAGTCAATGTTAACGGATTTTCCAGAAATTTTCTAGTGTATTCATACAACCATCTGAAATGAAACTGCCTAAGTTTATTTTCATACCTCATAGTACCTGAATAGTGAGGTTCTAAAACTAAAAAAACTTATGCATTTCTTTCACTCATCATCTAACCGAAGTTATGTTGTTTCCATATACAGCTAAAAAGCTCAGTTAGAAATGAAGGTTTGTGAATATTGCCAGATGTGTCAATGAAAGGTGGAAACAGAAGCCAGAATGTTAAATAACGTGTTAGAACAGGTTTAGGGAAAGCTTTCCTTTGATTGCATCAAAATTTGGAATAATACTTCTTATGTACCACAGACTGTCCACTAAGTTTCAGCCTGGGGTGATTCTGGTAATGATTGGTATAATATTTCTATCTTTGCTTTTTTCTTGCCTTCTAGTCTCAAAAAATATGTTTCATTATTTTGAAGCAGTAAGAAAACAACATATGGTGCTGTGTTCATCAAAATGAATGTTTATTAGTACTATTGTTAATTTCAGATAGTGACTGAAAGCAATACTGACAACTTTGCAGGTTACATCCAGCAACAAAGACAACGATGCAAAGGGTTTTGCACGTATTGCATCATGAAGAACGTAATTTCTTAAACTGAACAATCATGAAATAACTACATAAACTGATTATGACTGTAGCAGATAACACTTTTTGCTTCTAGGTGAATACTCAACAAATGAAAAAGTGTGATTATTTTCTGATACCACAATGTTTGTATCCAGGATGGGAAGATACTGCAAAATGATCAGAATATTACGATTATGGAATAATGTATTCATTAAATGTGTTCTTATCATGCATGAAGCCTTAATTGCAAGTCATTCATTACTGCACTTTACCGAATTCACTTCTGCACCAAGTATGACCAAGTCGCCTCATTCATGGGCTCTTTTATTCAAGCCACAAGTTTCTCACTACCCCACTCATGAATAACAAGTGAGCTTGACGTGCATGCCACTACCTCTACAAGTACACTTAACTGATGTGTGCAAAGGCTTTTGAATATTCTTGCAGAGGTCCAGGCTTCAATATTTTGCAACTAATAGTCTAAGAAGCCAACCTTGCCTAGGGTGTTATACAGGTCATAGCTGGCGGATAGTGAAGGTTCCACTAGATATGGTGGACAGCAGCGAATATACAATAAGCAGTCCTGGACCATGGCAAAATAAAACCAAATCCACTTTGCTTATGTCTTGTAGAAAGCAGCAAAGTGGTCAGTGTCTGTTCACCAGTAGTGCGGCCGAAATTTATATTCTGGAACTATCCATTCCAGTCTTAACACACTGAGTTGACTCAATGGGTTTACTCAACCCCACCTAATTTCAGGTAAAATGATCATGGAACATTTTGACAATCACAATATTACCCCAGGTGGTCAATGCACCGCCAGTATTACTAGCACAACTGGTCTTTCGGATTCTGTGGCAGCCAGGTTAAAATGCTGTGCGACTGAACAGAGGAAGTCGGAGTCCTCTGGCCAACTTAAAACCGAAACAAACACATTTTTTGCAACACTTAAAGACACAAAAACTTTTGCCATCAGGTAAACTTCATAAACTGGGATACACATTAAAAGAACAGAAGAGTCAAATTTTGGCACTTCAAGAAACATGAATGATGGACAATAACTCCATGGATTTCAGTAATTATCATCTTTTTAAAAGTAAAACTGATAAAAGAATACTTAATAATAGGCCACATCTGGGAGTTGCTTTTGCAGTCTCCAAAACTATTTTAAATTCTATGATGGATGTGAAACCTATTAATAATAGACTAATGACAATTTCTCTTAAATGCGCAAATAAGGCATACACTTTAATTAATGCCCATATGCCAGTCAATAAGGATAACCATAAAAACCTGAAGTAGTTAATGAAACTTGGGAAACGTTAGAAAGCATCATCTCGAAAATTCCCTCAAACCATGTTAAAATTTTAATAGGTGATTTTAATACTCAATTAGGTAAAATATAAGGAAACTGTGGGTGAATTACCTGTGCATAAATGGACAAACCAAAAGGTCAAAGACTTGTTGAAACACGCAAAAATTTTAACCTTAAAATCATGTCAACACATTTTAAAAAGAACCCTTTTAAACAAAAAAACTTTGCGGGCAACCAATATATTTACTGGGGAATTTCAAATCGATGATGTAGCAATTTCATACCCTAACTACAAAGAAATTTTAAATGTCCAAGTAAGGAAAGGGGCTAATACAGATTCATACCATTATTTAATGCCAATAAAAGACTTCACCCTCAAAAACTCTTCAAAACAATAAATGTTATCCACAAATTTGACACTACTAAAATAATACCAACTCTAACAAGTGAACTTGACAAAAAACAATCCAACACTTGGCAAAGTCTAAAACAAAAGTTCATCACAACAGCACAAAATTTAATTCCACTTTGAAAGAAGCAAAAACACTCTTGGTGGAAGGTGGATTGTGAAATAGCAGTTAAATCTAGGCATGAGGCATTAAAAAATTGGAATAGTAACAAAATTGAAAATACGTATACCACCTTTCTAACAGTAAGAACAGAAACGTCTAAAGTAATCCGACGGACTAAAAGAAACTATGAAAATGTCCAACTTTTTGAAATCAAAAAAGACTTCCAAAAGAGCAATACAAGAAACTTTTATGAAACATTCAAAACAAAACTGGTTACCAACCTCAAAGTCTTTGCTTCAAAAATAAAAATGGCTCTTTAGCTCTTAACAACCAGGAAAATTGAAAGGTACCTGATAATTATTTTGAAAAACTATTCAACTGTCCAGAACCAGTGAATAATTTCCAACCACAGCAAACTAATACCACCAACCCTATCTCTAAAGAACCTGACAAAATCAAAATAATCAAAGAAATTAAGAGACTTAAAAATAATAAAGCATCCGGAGAAGATAGTATAATTGTAGAAGTACTAACATCAGCTGGCCATAACACCATATGAGAGATCACTCAACTAATAGGACATATGTGGCAAACCGAAAAAATAGCTGAGGACTGGGAAACTGCCCTAACTCATCCACTGCATAAAAAAGGTGTTAGAACTGATGTTAATAATTACAGAGGAATCTCTCTTCTCCCAGTCACATGCAAAATTCTCTCACAGTGTTTTCTTTATCAAGCCCAAGAACATTTAGAACCTAAAATTGTTGTATACCAAGCAGGTTTTAGACCAAATAGATCCTGTATGGAACCAATTCTTAATTTAAAATGAATCCTAAGGCACCAAAGGATTTCTGTAACAATATTGAATGTGCGTTTGTGGATTTTAAAAATGTCTACGTCTCAGTTGATCATGATTTCTTTTCCAAATTTTAAAGGAGCAAGGGCTAGATAATAAAACTCTAACATTGATTAAGGAAATGTTAGCTGACACTAGCTCTAAAGTTAAATTCATGGGAGAAACTTCTGAACCATTTGATATAAAGACTGGAGTTGGACAAGAAGATGGACTCTCCCCATTACTGTTTAACTGCTTTTTGGAAAAAGTGATTACGGAATGGCTAGAGCAAAAGTCAAGTCAAAATATAGATCACTCAATCAAGTTAGGCAGAAGTAATATTAGAGTAGATTGCCTCGTCTTTGCAGATGATCTGGCAATTATAACTAGGGATATTAGCACAGCTCAAAAACAAACTGAAATTCTTAAAGAAGTTGCAGAAAAAGTAGGACTACAAATATCATTCGAAAAAACAGAATGTGTGGCGTGCAACAAACATGCACCAAAGTTTTTCCAACACAAAATATGCAAAAATAAAAAGAGTTTCTCAGTTTAAATACTTCCGGGAAATCATACGAGAAAACAGTCTGGAAAAAGCTGAAAACAAAGATTGCTGTCAAAAAATTGCAACTGCATTCAGATTAACACAAAATATTTATAATAAAAAATAACTTTCTAAATTCAGTAAACTTAGGCATTACAGCACTGTAACTAAACCTGAATGTCTTTATGGAGCAGAAACTTCAATTTTAAATAGAAAGAGGAACACTGAAGAAATTTGGAAGAAAGAAAGTTTACTAGGAAAATATTAGTCTCCAAAGCTACTGAAGGAGAAACTCATAGGTTGAGATGTAATAAGGAACTAGAAGAATACACACATATACATGCTGACATGAGAAAACACAGACTTCCAAATTTTATGGGCACATTAAAAGAATGGCATCCACTTTGTTGACAAAACAAACAGTAGAATTCTACGAAAACAGAAGTAAGGCCAAAACTGAGCCAGTTAAATAGATCGCTGTGATTCAGGAGGATCTTAAAGTAGCTGGTATTACTCAGGCAGATGTTACAGATAGAAAAACAGTCAAGCAAAAGATATTTGCTTGGAAAGGCAGTCAGAGGGAAATTAGAAAATGGACTGGAACACCATGGTCTGATGAAAGAAAGAGTCTTCATTCTGAAAGGATAAAACAAATTTGGACACAAGGGAAGGCCAACCATCAAAAATGACATTGACAGATTGTACCTCACGAGCTTCTATTGGACCCATATGTGAATAATAATAGTAACAGTAGTAGTAGTAGTAGTAGTAGTAGTAGTAGTAGTAATAATAATAATAATAATAATAATAATAATAAACTAAATGGCCTGAAGAGAGAAAAGCCGCCTTCAGCGCAAGAATGAAAGAAGTGTGGACTGAGAGAAAGAAGACTTCCCAGAAGCGCAAGAAATAACTGTTTTCATGGTCTTTAACGGCCAAATTTGTATAATAATAATAATAATAATAATAATAACCACAATTCTTGCAGAGGCAGGCTTTGGTCATAGGTCCTTTGCAGTACAGAACAGTCAAATGGTTATTCTTGCTGGAAAAGTTTGTAGAAGTTTTTTTGACAATCTTTCTATATGTTTCTGAGGCACCAGAATCACAGTTTTCTAAGTCCCAGAGAAATCCATGACCAGAAATAGGTCAAAAATGAAAAAGAAGAAAACTATACAAAATTGGGACTTTTTTGGGTTTTCCACACACAACTCGGAAATGGGGGAATTTTGGCAAGGTTGACTATTTATTAAAATAAATGATAAAATTTCACACAAAATACGACTCAATGTCCCCCCCCCCCCAATCAGACCAAACATATGGCATATAGAACATGTTAAACTCAGCGTAATGTCGGGTATCACCAACAAAATTCAAATCGTCATCACTCAATTGCTATGATATTCATTAATATGGTAGAATGAAAACCATCACCACTCCTACATTTAAAATATGTTCAAATAACTTATGTAAATGACTTAATAATTATGCTTTATTTGGTAACAGTTATCATAATATCTCGTCTTTACTTTATTCATCTGCAAAATAAGAATATATATGGGTATGTTACAAGAAAGTAAGACAATAGATGATTAATTTCCGTACATACCAGACAATTGATGAAAGGAGAATACAAAAATGCAGTAAGTGAAGCAGGCAAAAAGGAATACAAACGTCTCAAAAATGAAATCGACAGGAAGTGCAAAATGGCTAAGCAGGGACGGCTAGAGGACAAATGTAAGGATGTAGAGGATTATCTCACGAGAGATAAGATAGACACTGCCTACAAGAAAATTAAAGAGACCTTTGGAGAAAAGAGAACCACTTGCATGAATATCAAGAGCTCAGATGGAAGCCCAGTTCTAAGCAAAGAAGGGAAAGCAGAAAGGTGGAATGAGTATATAGAGGGTCTATACAGGGCGATGATCTTGAGGACAATATTATGGAAATAGAAGAGGAGGTAGATGAAGATGAAATGGAAGATATGATACTGCGTGAAGAATTTGACAAAGCACTGAAAAACCTAAGTCAAAACAAGGCCCCGGGAGTAGACAACATTCCATTAGAACTACTGACAGCCTTGGGAGAGCCAGTCCTGACAAAACTCTACCATCTGGTGAGCAAGATGTATGAGACAGGCGAAATTCCCACAGACTTCAGACTTCAAGAAGAATATAATAATACCAATCCCAGAGAAAGTAGGTGTTGACAGATGTGAAAATTACCGAACTATCAGTTTAATAAGTCACAGCTGCAAAATACTAACACGAATTCTTTACAGACGAATGGAAAAACTGGTAGAAGCCGACCTCAGGGAAGATCAGTTTGGATTCCGTAGAAATGTTGGGAAACGTGAGGCAATACTGACCCTATGACTTATCTTAGAAGAAAAATTAAGGAAAGGCAAACCTACGTTTCTAGCATTTGTAGACTTAGAGAAAGCTTTTGACAATGTTGACTGGAATACTCTCTTTCAAATTCTGAAGGTGGCAGGGGTAAAATACATGGAGCAAAAGGCTATTTACAATTTGTACAGAAACCAGATGGTAATTATAAGAGTCGAGGGACATGAAACGGAAGCAGTGGTTGGGAAGGGAGTGAGACAGGGTAGTAGCCTATCCCCAATGTTATCCAATCTGTATATTGAGCAAGCAGTAAAGGAAGCAAAAGAAAAGTTCAGAGTAAGTATTACAATCCATGGAGCAGAAATAAAAACTTTGAGGTTCGCAGATGACATTGTAATTCTGTCAGAGACAGCAAAGGACTTGGAAGAGCAGTTGAACAGAATGGACAGTGTCTTGAAAGGAGGGTATAAGTTGTTGTTGTTGTTGTGGTCTTCAGTCCTGAGACTGGTTTGGTGCAGCTCTCCATACTAATCTGTCCTGTGCAAGCTCCTTCATCTCCCAGTACCTACTGCAACCTACATCCTTCTGAATCTGCTTAGTGTATTCATCTCTTGGTGTCCCTCAACGATTTTTACCCTCCACACTGCCCTCCAATGGTAAATTGGTGATCCCTTGATGCCTCAGGACATGTCCTACCAACTAATCCCTTCTTCTACTCAAGTTGTGCCATAAACTTCTCTTCTCCCCAATCCTATTCAATACCTCCTCATTAGTTACGTGATCTACCCACCTAATCTTCAACATTCTTCTGTAGCACCACATTTCGAAAACTTCTATTCTCTTCTTGTCCAACCTATTTATTGTCCATGTTTCACTTCCATACATGGCTACACTCCATACAAATACTTTCAGAAACAACTTCCTGACACTTAAATCAATACTCGATGTTAACAAATTTCTCTTCTTCAGAAACGCTTTCCTTTCCATTGCCAGTCTACATTTTATATCCTCTCTACTTCGACCATCATCAGTTATTTTGCTCTCCAAATAGCAAACCTCCTTTACTACTTTAAGTGTCTCATTTCCTAACCTAATTCCCTCAGCATCACCCGACTTAATTAGACTACATTCCATTATCCTTGTTTTGCTTTTGTTGATGTTCATCTTATATCCTCCTTTCAAGACACTGTCCATTCCGTTCAACTGCTCTTCCAAGTCCTTTGCTGTCTCTGACAAAATTACAATGTCATCAGCGAACCTCGAAGTTTTTATTTCTTCTCCCTGGATTTTAATACCTACTCCAAAACTTTTCTTTTGTTTCCTTTACTGCTTGCTCAATATACAGATTGAATAACATTGGAGAGAGGCTACAACCCTGTCTCACTCCCTTCCCAACCACTGCTTCCCTTTCATGTCCCTCGATTCTTATAACTGCCATCTGGATTCTGTTCAAATTGTAAATAGCCTTTCGCTCCCTGTATCTTACCCCTGCCATCTTCAGAATTTGAAAGAGAGTATTCCAGTCAACATTGTCAAAAGCTTTCTCTAAGTCTACAAATGCTAGGAACGTTGGTTTGCCTTTCCATAATCTTCCCTCTAAGATTAGTCGTAAGGTCAGTATTACCTCACATGTTCCAACATTTCTACGGAATCCGAACTGATCTTCCCCGAGGTCGGCTTCTACCAGTTTTTCCATTCGTCTGTAAATAATTCGCGTTAGTATTTTGCAGCTGTGACTTATTGAACTGATAAGTTCGGTAATTTTCACATCTGTCAACACCTGCTTTCTTTGGGATTGGAATTATTATATTCTTCTTGAAGTCTGAGGGTATTTCACCTGTCTCATACATCTTGCTCACCAGATGGTAGAGTTTTCTCAGGACTGGCTCTCCCAAGGCCGTCAGTAGTTCTAATGGAATGTTGTCTACTCCCGGGGCCTTGTTTCGACTCAGGTCTTTCAGTGCTCTGTCAAACTCTTCACGCAGTATCGTATCTCCCATTTCATCTTCATCTACCTCCTCTTCCATTTCCATAATATTGTCCTCAAGTACATCGCCCTTGTATAGACCCTCTATATACTCCTTCCACCTTTGTTTTCCCCTCTTTGCTTAGAACTGGGTTTCCATCTGAGCTCTTGATATTCATACAAGTGGCTCTCTTTTCTCCAAATGTCTCTTTAATTTTCCTGTAGGCTGTATCTATCTTACCCCTAGTGAGTTAAGCCTCTACATCCTTACATTTGTCCTCTAGCCATCCCTGCTTAGCCATGTTGCACTTCCTGTCGATCTCATTTTTGAGACGTTTGTATTCCTTTTTGCCTGCTTCATTTACTGCATTTTTATATTTTCTCCTTTCATCAATTAAATTCAATATTTCTTCTGTTACCCAAGGATTTCTACTAACCCTCGTCTTTTTACCTACTTGATCTTCTGCTGCCTTCACTACTTCATCCTTCAGAGCTACCCATTCGTCTTCTACTGTATTTCTTTCCCCCATTCCTGTCAATCGTTCCCTTATGCTCTCCCTGAAACTCTGCACAACCTCTGGTTTAGTCAGTTTATCCAGGTCCCGTCTCCTTAAATTCCCACCTTTTTGCAATTTCTTCAGTTTTAACCTACAGTTCAGTTCATAACCAATAGATTGTGGTCAGAGTCCACATCTGCCCCTGGAAATGTCCTACAATTTAAAACCTGGTTCCTAAATCTCTGTCTTACCATTATATAATCTATCTGATACCTTTTAGTATTTCCAGGATTCTTCCATGTATACAATCTTCTTTTATGATTCTTGAACCAAGTGTTAGCTATGATTAAGTTATGCTCTGTGCAAAATTCTACCAGACGGCTTCCTCTTTCATTTCTTAACCCCAATCCATATTCACCTATTATGTTTCCTTCTCTCCCTTTTCCTACTGTCGAATTCCACGTGTTCCATAAGATGAACATCAACAAAAGCAAAACGAGGATAATGGAATGTAGTCGAATTAAGTCGGGTGATGCTGAGGGAATTAGATTAGGAAATGAGACACTTAAAGTAGTAAAGGAGTTTTCCTATTTGGGGAGCAAAATAACTGATGATGGTCGAAGTACAGAGGATATAAAATGTAGACTGGCAATGGCAAGCAAAGCGTTTCTGAAGAAGAGAAACTTGTTAACAATGAGTATTGATTTAAGTGTCAGGAAGTCGTTTCAGAAAGTATTTGTATGGAGTGTAGCCATGTATGGAAGTGAAACATGGACGATTAATAGTTTAGACAAGAAGAGAATAGAAGCTTTCGAAATGTGGTGCTACAGAAGAATGCTGAAGATTAGATGGGTAGATCACATAACTAATGAGGTGGTGTTGAATAGGATTGGGGAGAAGAGGAGTTTGTGGCACAACTTGACTAGAAGAGGGGATCGGTTGGTAGGACATGTTCTGAGGCATCAAGGGATCATCAATTTAGTGCTGGAGGGGAGCATGGAGGGTAAAAATCGTAGAGGGAGACCAAGAGATGAATACACTAAGCAGATTCAGAAGGATGGTAGGCTGCAGTAGGTACTGGGAGATGAAGAAGCTTGCACAGGATAGAGTAGTATGGAGAGCTGCACCAAACCAGTCTCAGGACTGAAGACCACAACAACAACACCAGACAATAAGTAAATATTTAGAGTTGAAAGCAACATACGGCGTTTGTTACAGAAATGAGGTAATGAGATTTCACAAGAACAAATTATAAAACAGCAATGTGAAATATGGCTTACCTCCATCTGTATGCAATAGTGACAAGAAAGAATTGGCTCTCACAGCTGCCACCATGTTGTGTGCTGTGGCCATACTTTCCATCTTCCATTTATTCTAGTTTCCTCACTTTTCCTTCATCAGTAGTTGATTAACAAAATGTTGGACAGTATCAGGGATGAGGACTTCATTCTCTATAAGAAACTGGTCTGGAGGGGTTCAGAAATATGCAGTCAAATACCTTCGACAAGGATGTCTGCTGCTGTTTCAACCACATGTCAATGCTCTTTCCCTTGAGTTAACCATCTTGACTGATACCAACTATCTGTAAGAATTTTGTACTCAGTGTTTTTGAAACAAACAACAGGTGGTTTCTTCACAGATGGGGCAATCACTATATCACTTCCATTCTTCCAACAGTTGAGCTTCCACAGTCTCATGAGGATGTCAGTCATCATCGGTCTGGTCTATTAATTGTAGACGGGAAAATTGACACTCCACGTAATTTTCACCGAGGCAGTCAAATTCTGCTGCATAGCATCATCATTTTCAGTGGTATATGGATCTTGTTGTTTTTTTCCCTATCTGCTTTGGATTGTCATACAGGAGCTTCATGCATTTGTTGTGGTATGGGTATCTGCTGCAACCACGTAATGAGCTGGTCCAATCTGACATACTGAGTCTTAATGCATGGTTTTGTTTCTCAGGAAGCTTTTTTTGTTCACCAGTGGTGTAGCCAGTTCACACAAAAAACAGTTCGTTTTCAAATAAAAATCTGGTTTAGGAGATAGTGTTTCTTTTTTGCTGCAATCAGCAGAAACCTTCCTAAGCTCCATAGTAATTGATTTTTCATTAGTGTACCATATTTGACTTGGTTCATGAACCTTAACCAAAGTTTTGCCCTCCAAACGGGCAGCTATTCGATCCTTTCTGTTCTTGCTTGCTTCAAGAACATTCATCAAGCCCACCTTGGACCAGAGTGATGATGCTTTTCTCCCATAATTGAGTACAGCATCTAATACAACACACTTTTAACCTGAACTCTTGTGTATTACTGTTTTATTCATTTAAACTGAATGTAACAACCTCAAGTATGTTCTAAGCAACCATCCTAGTGTGATTTTGTAAATGACATGTGATGCAGGAGACCAACACAAGGGGGCGCATTCCCCATATCAGGAGGAGGAGGAGAAGGCGGAGGAGGAGGTCAAAGCCATCTTACACACATCTTATTCTTCCACTATGACAAGTCACAACTACCAGCCACTCCAATAACATTGTGACACTACTAGAGGATGGAATTTGGCAATGGATGTTCAACAAAGTACAGTAAAAGCACGTGTGGTAAGGTCGTGAGATGGCTCATCTCCTTAGCTTTGAAATTGCGCCAACTTTAACACATGCTACTTATCATAAAGTCGGTCTGATGAAAAATGTCACTGAGGCCTATTTTGTGGAAAATTTTGTCTTCTTTATTTTCATTCATAGTCAACTTTGCCCAAGATTGCATCATTTCTGAGTTATAAGCAAAAAACCAAATAAAGCCAATTTCTCATGTTTTTTTCCCATATTAGGCCACTTTCCAGGCAGAAATTTCAGAAATTTTGGGGAGGGGGGGGGACTTCAAAACTTTGGAATCAGCACCACTGAAAATCTATAGAAAGCCTGTCAAAAACACTTCCACAAAACTTTCCACCATTTGACCTTTCTGAGCACTATCTGACTGGACTAGTTTTCAAATATTCACATACCTTTCCTGCAGGTTTCAACACTGTGTCAATACCTTATCTCTCCTAATGAAATCTGTGACTGTTTTTACAAATTGGAGGAAAAATTTTCTTTTAGCTGGTTATTTTTTACAAGAAGTCCTAGATCATTTAGGATGTAATGCCCTATTTCTCTCTTTGCCAGAGTAGCCATTTCTTTTGAATGTAATTCCAAAATAAGCATCAATACCCAGCTTAAAGAACACATGAGCAATTGTTGTCAGGGCAACATCAATAAATTGACAGTAGAAGATAATGCACTGAGACCAGAGAACCACCAAATTTAATTCTATGATCCTGTAGTTTTGTGTAAGTCCAATCATTACTAAGCTAGAACATAGAGAAGGACCACAGAAATACTAAAATGCAAAAGTAACTTTAACAGAAAAGAGTAAGGAGTGGAATTAGAACAGGTGTTGCTCTCAATGCTAAATAAAACAAACAACACCAACTCTTCTCCACTACAAGCTCCATAATATATGCTGGTCTGACTCTGTGATCTTTGGTGGCAGTTGGACAACAGCTTGACCCAACTGTTGCATAAAACAGCTCGTCTTGCTGAGCTTGTTCAAGTTCAAAAATAATTTAAGTCTTAATAACCTCAGAGCCTGTTTCCAGCTTTACGAGACCAAATGTTAGGTGTAGAAACATAACTTGGACCATCAGCCTAATGTATATGTAACTAAAGTCACTGAGGATGTACATGCTGGCTGTAAAAGCCTGCTCTGAATAATTCCAATTAGTCTGAAAGGCATGCAACCAGGTGTAATGGCTGAAGACATTTTTACAACAAACACTGTTATTTGTCATATAGCTAGAAGAACTTTCTAATTCTTGAATTCGGATATTCGGAGAGTTTGTAGAAAGAGTGGCTAATATGATATTTTTTAAATTTTCTTTTGAATTGATGGGGTTCTAGATTTATTGCTTCATGTTACCAAGGTTCTTGAATAGCTTTTTACCAGTGTACCTAGCTCTAACCCGAACCCTTTACAAAGAAGCAGAGATTTTATTAATATTACTGTATTGTTGTTATTCAATCCTGGACTTCCCATTGTTTGAAAATTATACAGTAAAACTTGCTCAAAATGGAATCCCCTGGGACTAAAGTAATTTTCCAAATTGGACAAGTTTCCAGGATAAATAACACGGCATTTCCATATTTTTCATCAAACTTTAAATTCCTCTATTATTGCATGTACATATATATTATTCCCATGTTTATTTGCTTTACGCTTCACTTTTTTCGCCACATATCAACGAGGGAAACGTGTTTCAATTTCTTCTTCAAAATTGCTTTTTCTAGGCAATTTTTTGCAGTTGTTGGGAGAATTTGTGTGTGCTGCAAAGTGGATAACATCATTTATGCATGCATTAGCTTCTTCAGGTGTATTAATTTTTGTAGGGACATCATTTTGCTCCTCTTCTTCTTCCTTTGTTTCTTCTTCATCATCATCTGTGTTGCAGATTTCAATTAAATCTGTTGCTGAAGTGAAAGTAGAATGAGTTGACAGAATGTCATCACTTCGAATGTAATCATCTGCACTACATGAAATGTTTTGCATTTTCATTAATTTAGCAATTGCTGCTGCATTTACTTGAACTTTAATGACCACAGAAGCGTCTTGTTCTTGACCCCCAAACCCCGTTTTGTTGAAGCACTTGGTGACAGTTTTGGTTTTTATTTCCTCTACTGCCAAGCCAATCCAATTTATTGCATCTTGGACAGAAACTGACTGTGCAAGAGCAAATGCACTTTCAGCTTCTTCAACACTAAGAATAAGAGATCACATCAGTAATCACCTATAATGACACTTGAATATGTAAATAACCCACTGGTCCATTGGCTGTTTGAGGCTGGTTGAACCTGGAGGTAACCAAACCAATTCCACATTTGATAACGTTACTTTTGGGGTGAGACATTTCATTGTCTAGGAAAAGGAGAAATTTGCGATTTCCTTTTTACATTTTAGCATTGAAAGAGCCCAGCCATTCTTCCATAAGACCACTCACCATCCACACCTTTTTATTGCTTTGCCATGTGACTAAAAGCTTCCTGACATTTTTCCGCCGGTGTGCTTTTCACCTCAAATTGCTAGTGATTTTGAAGGCAGCGCATGATAAAATAGTCCCATTTCATCGCCATTGAACATGTTTTTCGGGTCATAACTCACAATTAAGTTAGACACTATTGTCTTCCATTGTGTTGCTACATTTTCTTGCACATCTTTAGCTTCCCCACACAATTCATTCCATACGATGGCATGCCTCGCTTTGAAACTGTCCATCCAACCTGTGGATGCCTTAAACTCTGTAATTCCAAGCTCTTTAGCAACTTTCAGAGCCTCACTCTGCAACATGGGTCCAGATAAAAGTAAGTTTTTTGTCAGTGCACTTACGAACCATTCCCACACTATTTTGTTAATTTCTTCATTTCCGGTCTTCTTCACCTTTCTTTTCATCTGCTCGTTCCCTTTCATCCATTCCTCCAGAATCTTATCCTTCTTTATTAAAGTCCCATAAATTTGTGTTTTACCACATTTGAAACGCAACATAATTTCATGCACAGAGAGTTTGTCGTTCCCACACGCGTCAATTACATTAATCTTTTTGTTAAGTGTTAACAACACATACCGTTTGTTCGACATCATGTTACTGTATCTCTTAAAGTGCTACTAGTCAACTGAAACTGTCATGAAATAATGACCTCGCCGAGTAAAAACATTGTCTAACGGACCAATACCTGACTCTTTCACTGTGCACATTGTTGCAGAGTATTGGCAGATGCGCAGCAATGTTCCTGTATGTGCCGGTGTATGTCAGTAATGAGGAAAACGAGAAAGCCGACAAACAGAGCACTGACTAACGAACCATTTCCGTACCAACACTGAGCGTAACTTACTAGTTGTTGCACAGAGCGACATGGTTTTAGTTCTACACCAGCAGCATCATGGGGCTCTGGACCTCTTTCTTCGTTTTGCGCCCCTTAATAGAGGTGTTAAAACTAACATCCATGTATAGTTGTGAATAACTAATGATCTGTTATACAGTAATACTGTATAGGCTCTTATCCACATTATACAATGAATTATTATGTATGTTCTATGATTTGCATTCCGTTTCCATGTAAGGCACTTTCGCTTTATACTAAAAATCAGTATATAAAAGAGCACCGAATGAGTCGGGACTGAAATACTTGTATGGTTTGGGCAGATTTCCAAATTATACACGTGCCAATTTGAGCAAGTTTTACTGTATTAGTTAAAGTTTGTATGATAAATGTATAAATCATATTTCTTCTAAGACCAATTTTTATCATCAGCAACAAAAACCTTTAGGGAATAAATGTACTGATAAGTGAGTACACGAATTACAATATCCTTAAAATGGCTTCTGCAAGATGTGTATTTATCCTAGTCTCACTGCTCACTTTTCCTAAATAATTACTTTATTTCAGGTGCACTCTCCCAGAAGATAATTAACCCAACAGGGAGTGAAAATATGCTAAATGAGCCAATTACTATCCCCCCCAGCTCTCCCCCCCCCCCCCCCACACACACACACACACACAAACACATATATTCTCTCAGCCACTGGCATTAGCCGCAAACACGAGTCTGGATGTTTTTTAATTAGCTCTCAACAAAGATGTCATGGACACAAAAAGCAGAAACATTTACAATGTTGTTTATCAGGCAGTTGACTGGTCAACATCTACGCTACATGTTTTATTTAGTGTATTACTCCTAATGTCACTTTTGGGGCTAACAGGTGCTTGCTTGTTTCAAATTGCCTAATTGTTAGCTGTGAACCAGCTGTAGGCCTGTTCAGTTATGTATCTGCTGTTTCTGTTGTTTAGTTTAAACCCTTGATTAGTGTTCTCATTCTATCAGCAAACATTATAGATTTTCAACTGCCCTTTAAAGTCATTGGAAAATCATTTATGTGGAATAAGAAAAGGAACAGACATATTACTGTGGAAACCCCATATTATGTTCTTCAATTCAGAGATTACTTTCATATTGTGACAGTCATAAGTATACTCCGATCTCTGTTATGAATGTACACTATGTTATCAAAAGTATCTGGACACCTGGTTGAAAATGACTTACTAGTTATTACAGCTTCCACTCTCACAGGCATATGTTCAATCAGGTGCTGGACGGTTTCTTGGAGAACGGCAGCCCATTCTTCTTGGAGTGCTGCACTGAAGAGAGGTATCGACGTCAGTCGGTAAGGCCTGGCATGAAGTCGGTGTTCCAAAACATACCAAACATGTTCTATAGGATTCAGGTCAGGACTCTGTGCAGGCCAGTCCATTACAGAGATGTTATTGTCATGTAACCACTCCATCACAGGCCGTGCATTATGAATGGGTGCTCGATCGTGCTGAAAGATGCAATCGCCATCCCCAAATTGCTCTTCAACAGTGGGAAGCAAGAAGGTGCTTAAAACATCATAGTGCCACGCAAAACAACAAGGGGTGCAAGCTCCCTCCATGAAAATCATGACACCACCACCGCCTCCAAATTTTACTGTTGGTACTAAAAACGCTGGCAGATGAATTCACTGGACATTCGCCATACCCACACCTTGCCATCGGATCGCGACATTGTGTACCATGATTTGTCATGCCACACAACGCTTTTCCACTGTTCAATCGCCAATGTTTATGCTCCTTACACCAAGTGAGGTGCCGTTTGACATTTACAGGCGTGATGTGTGGCTAATGAGCAGCTGCATGACCATAAAATCCAAGTTTTCTCACCTCTGGCCTAACTGTCAAAGTACCGTATTTACTCGAATCTAAGCCGCACTCGAATCTAAGCCGCACCTGAAAAATGAGACTCGAAATCAAGGAAAAAAAATTTTCCCGAATCTAAGCCGCACCTGAAATTCGAGATTCGAAATTCAAGGGGAGAGAGAAGATTTAGGCTGCACCTCCAAATCGAAACAAAGTTGGTCCACTGTAATATGAGACACAATTTAGGTCGAATGAATGACAATACAGCTACAGTAGTTTGGTTCGAGTCGTAAGCTTAGCAGTTAAGTTTTACCAGGTAGCCATTGCAATGCGTCAGGCGCTCCGTCCGTATTTATACGGGTACCCTTCCTTTTTCAAGTGCTTCGTCTGGGTTGAATTGATTGCTTATTTTTCTTTGATCTGATAAGTGCCGTTACTTTGTTATAGGTGTTTACGTCACTCAAAGCTGAAAATGCATTATTGTACTGTGTCACGCATTGTTTGTCGCATTCTGATAATGAGTGTTTACGACCTGTCGCTGCTCGCGGCATGGCTTGCTTTTGTACGCGCTACCGCTGCTCCCAATTGAAATAAATAAATAAATAAATAAATAAATAAAATCGTCTCATTAGCGAAACAATGGCAAGAGACTGCAATTTGTTGTTACTTACAGTGCTGCTTTCTTTGATAATGATCAACAAGAACCAAATAATAGACTGCGTATGATAGAGCATGTTGTGAAGGAGAGTTTAGCGAAAATTTTTCTCCGTTTGAATATCTTTGCAGATGCCTCTTTAGTACATTACCTTCTGCACAGAAATTAGTCATCTTAGATTTAAAAATCTAGTCAGTTGTCGTGCTTCATTTCTGACTGTATCTCTAATCGGCGTAAGAATAATACTATATAAACATGGCATGATATGTATATTCTTCCGCGATTGCTGTTGTCTCACACTAGTTTCGTAGTTTATTAGGCAGACAGGATTTAAATGAAGTAGCAGCAAACACAAAAGAATACATGGCAAAATGTTTATATTCATATTATTCTTATGATGAAGGGAATACTGCATGTGATTCACAATTCATAAAAGTTCCTATTAGCAACCATCTCTTATCACAGGTAGGAAAAAATTCAGAACGTAGAGTTGGCCATATTGAGAAACATCCCAAACAGTCTTGCCAGTCGGATTTTCGTAGTACATTGAAAGGCTGCTACATTCGAAGATGAACAATACGGAATTTGTATTTACTTCGTTGGATAATGTACGAAAATGCAGTGGTCGAAACTCGGGGCGGAGAAAAAAAGCTCGTCTTCCATCTTTTTCTTTTCTTAATTTATTTACTGTCGCAGAGGTTTTGGCGCCAGTATTTATCTTTGTGCCTGCAAAGCATGCCTGTGTAGCGCTACATATATTCGACGGCAAAAGTTACTTGTGGCGGCACCTACCAACATTTTACAGAACTTCCGCTTACTTTGCACTCGATTCTAAGCCGCAGGCGGTTTTTTGGATTACAAAAACCGGAAAAAAAGCACGGCTTAGATTTGAGTAAATACAGTAGTTGCAAAGGATCCTGATGCAGTTACACATTATGACCCTCTTCAACTGTCGGCGGTCTCTGTCAGTCAACAGACGAGGTCGACCAGTACGCTTTTGTGCTGTCCGTTTCCCTTCACGTTTCCACTTCACTATCACATTGGAGACAGTGGACCTAGGAATGACAGTGGACCTAGGAATCTCGCATACAGACGTATGACACAAGTGACACCCAATCACTTGACCACATTTGAGGTCGGCGAGTTCCGCGGAGCACCACATTCTGCTCTCTCACGATATCTAGTTACTACTGAGGTTGCTGATATGGAGTACCTGGCTGTAGGTGGCATCACAATACACCTAATATGAAAAACGCATGTTTTTGGGGGTGTCCGGATACTTGTGATCACACAGTGTAGGAGTCCACCCATACAAGGGATATCATTAATGTAATAACATTTCAACTTGCAAAGTAGAATTTTGTGGTTTACACAGAGACACACAATATTCCAACAGGATAATTTTTCTTTTTTATTTCTACCAAGACTTAATTTGTGAGTCTTGTATGGTTTTCTCTGTGCAGATTTCTTTTTAAACTGAAACAAACAGGCAGTTATCAACGTCTGGTGAGAAAAATTATTAAGTAGTCTGTAACTTTCTCAGACATTTTGGAAATGACTAGAAGGAGTGAAATAGATCTATTATTAGGGGTGGTTTGCTTATATCCAGTTTTACTGATGGACGTTACTACAGCATATTTAACTATGTCAGGAAATATACCCTTACGACAGTAGCTGATTACAAAAATTATTTAATCGTAATCCATCACGTCTACTAGATTTTAATATTGTACCATTCTTGAAACACATCAACAGCCAGCAGAACTGTGACTTTTTAAATGACTTGGTGAATTTTGTAATTGATTTTGTAATTGATTCCGTATTTATGTTTCTCCCTAAATTACCATTTAGTGTGATCAGATTTCTTCAATAAACAACTGTAGATGGTCTCTGGCTGAATAAAGGGCCCCTCACTTTTCAGACATGGTGTAAGAAAAGGAAAATAAATTAAGTACGTCTTCACAGAACGTCCCCTCAAGATCAATATTAATTTTTGAGCAACCTATTCCTTGCCAGATTACTTGCCAGTGTGAAGTCAACTACTGACTCAACTACTGACTCAAATACACTTTAGACTCTATTATCTATCTATTTTGTACACCCATTTTCACTATTATTTTGAACCCACGACACAGAGGGTTGGTATAAGTTTAAGATGTGTATATGTCTGTGGCATTGTAGCTTTCAAACAGAAGTTTGAAAGTTGGTTTCATCAGGATGGGTCTTAGCTATGTTCCATGAAAGTTTGGATCAGCCATTTAAATTTCATTAGTTAAATTAGGTAAAAAACATTTCCCGCCAGCATGCTCTCTTGATATACGCTACTTAATACATAAGGGATACAGCAAGTTGTACATTGGCGTAGAACTCAGAAAGATATAAATATAAATCCCAAAAACATATGTTTACATTTTACAGTTGATCAATAAAGACGATTTTTGTCTTGTGAAGTTGCCCTTCTCAGCGCCTGCAAAGCAGAAAAGATAAACATATGCTCTCGCAGACTTTTTCGTAGATCTTTTTGAAGCCTACAATTCAGTACTCAGTCAAATGATTTCACCCAAATAGTTTAGGCAGCCCACTTTCTTCTGATCTGATTTAGAATTACTACAACCACTTAGTGCTTATGTTACCAAATTAGCTAAATGTACACTAAAACAAAGTCAATGAATAAATGCGTGAATTACAGAAAGGAACAGGTAAATAGCTTAAGTGACAATTATAAAATTTGGTGATAGTGTTTAATTCATTTTAATTACTAATAGTAGCTATAAGTGGGAATTGCAAAGTATTCTAAATATAAAACATTTTTAAATAATAAAGTATGACACTTGATACAAAATTAAAGTACGCAAGTACTGCTTCTCAGTCTTTGCAAATCTGCCACTGTAAGTCGTATACTGAACTATATTTAACCATGTTTATTTACAAAATATCAAAGAACAGAAGAGAGTCTGAATAATAATTTCAGTTGGAATCTCAAAACTGCACTTGCAATACTGCATTGCCAAAATCTTGCAACTGTAATAATATTTATGAAAACACAGCTGGTGAGGCAAGATCTCATGTTGCAATTTTGTATTTCATCCCAGAAAGTATTTGTGTGAATGTGGGGATAGTGTGTCGATCGTATCATGTCTACTAGTAAAATATAAAGTTCAAAAATCATGAAATAAAACTGAAATTAAAAATTTAAATAAACCCCGACAAAAAAAAGCAATATGTATTGCCTCATAAGTTTAATAAAAGTATTGGTATTTTAATTCAAACATCGTCACATCTGGGGACCACCAAGAAAATAAAATAAAAACAGAATACATCTAAAAATGGTAAAATACGACATTTAAACACAAGTAAGGTATGTAGGCAAAAAAGTAAATATCGACATAACAATAATCTTATCACTGAGTCTAAGTCTTAATTACATTACTCCAAAAAATTCACAATACAGACACAACTGTAAATGACGCCCGCCCTCACATGACCGCCCATTCATGTCGCCGCACGACTTGCCCTTGTGGTTTAATAAAGTGCAAGTTAGTTGCTATCACCAAACCACGGCACGACATAGGCCTTGTAAGAAACATTAATGAATGAAACTAAGTTGGTACTTAATTACGTAAAAATATAATAAAAATAAATAGGGAACTCTAGTCTTTAACAATATTAGGCTAATTAAAGGTGGATAGGTTTTTATATTTTATATTATAAGTAATTATAACTTTACCAGCTATTTTGAGGTGTGGACGCGAAACACCCAGGACTGGAACAGATGACACCAAATACAAGAAGCTTGTACCCAGCAATAGTGAAAGTATGCTGATCTAGAAAGTATAGCTTCTGTTAATACCTTTTTTAATTACTCAGCAGTCCTATAACGTGACGATGCCTGGATCAAAGTATTACTACTTATATTAAACTTAAAGGGACAATACATATTTTTTTTTTTACTTTTTTGTGTGGTTTTTTGTCAGAGTTTTATAAATTTTTAATTTAAGGTTTTGTATTTGCTTTGACTTCCAAGGCACAAAATACATCTTTCCACTCTCAAAGACACTATGTATGAATTTGGTTTCTTCATTAAATCATACAGAACTAAATAATCAATGATTACCTTGTCAAATCTCGTCGCCTATTTTCAGAAGAAAAATACTTTTCCCAATCCTCTATTAAAGCTAAAGCTTCCTTCAGATTTCCAGCATAAAATGCTGATTTTGGATTATTTCCCGATAAATAGGAAAGATTAACCTGCAGAAAAAAAAGCTCAGAAAGTTACCAATGTACAAAATCTTAAATGTGATAACCCAACTAAAGATGTGCAACTTACCAAATAACCTTTACATTCTGCTGCATATACGTTGTATTTTGGATGACAGAAAGTCTGCAAGTAGTTCTGTGTAGTGAATTGAACATGTTCCCTCATCTGCTGATCGAGAAGTAGCCGCTGCTCAGATGTTAAAGACACTTGCTCAGAATTAGTTTCATTTTCTTTTGCTGGTTGCTGCACCTTTTAAAAAATTAATTCAAGTCAAGACAGAAGCAGCAGTATTAGTGATATAACAGCATAGGACAATTTAATACCTGGTTGTTTGTTATTTTTTTGCTATCATCATCTTCATCATCACTACTTGAAAGGAAACCTGCCATTTTGAACAGTTCTTTAACAAGCGCATTTACTTCTTTCTTAGAGACTTTCACTGCACGATCTATTCTACATTCTTCTTTCTCTGAAATAATACACACAAACTTGCTTAAATATAATGATTACTGCTAAGCAATGAAAGAGAATTCTGAAGTTACTAACAGTATTTATTTACACACACTTCCTCTTCCAGTGCCCAACTATTATCTATATAAAAAATAAAATAAAATCATGTTGTACTATTAAATCATGAAAGTTTACTATAATGTTTTAGGAAAAATAGTATTCTATATGCGTTTTGTGTTGGGTACCACTGTTTACTTGCTACAAATTTGCTATCGTCATGTAACAATTAGGATTTTTAAGAAAAGGAAGATGATGATATTTTCTAGGTTGAAATTCTCAAACATGAGCACGAAAAAATTGTGTGTCACATTAACTTCTCGATACTGCATCCAGTAATTTTTGGTTGACAGTACTAAATACAACCTGGTACATGTTCCTTTCAGCAGTAAAAACCAGAGCAATCAAACATGATTGCTCTGGTAACGCTTAGCATTTTACGAGCATGGTCATAGTGAAGGGGAAAGCTCTAGCCTTTCTCCAATGCATGCACTGGCTCATCCAGCCAGTTTTAAGATGTCTTTCAGTTGACTATAAAATCAGGGTGGAGGTGTAACTTTGCTTCTTTTTACATGAAGAAGGCACCATGGGTATGAAAGTTACACTAAGACTTACAAAAAATATTCTCACCAGACTATTAAAGGATTTATAAAACTCCAACTAACTTTCTTAAAGACAATCTGTTTAAAGCAAGCTTTGTTATTGTTAATGAAATAATTAACAAAGTTTTAATGTTCACATATTGTAAGTGTATTCTGATAGCAACGGTGTATCAAGACATTACTAAGCAATTTTGCTATATTCGTAGTATACAAATAGTAGCCTTTCCTGCATCCCACAAAATGAAATCTTGTTCATTCTGCTGATGTATGGTTCTGAGAGCCTGTCGTTAATAAATGTGTAAAAGCTTAAGAACAGTCGGGCTGAAAAGATGTGTTGTTGCAACACTGACTAAGTTTCTCTTACATCTATCGTACAAATTTGAAGATTTCCATTTTGATATATTCTACATTATTTATGCCGATGAGGATGTTAACTTCTGATGGGCTGCAGTAATAATTCTAGGTTTGGTGTAACAGTGTAACCAGAACAACTAAGCTTCACTGGCTTTTACATTGCAAAACCTGTCTGCTTTAACTCCCCAAGGAATATTCCTCCACAGTTAGGTGATACAGCAACAAAAGCCATACACCTGTCGTAGAGGTGCACAATTATCCGAAAAATACCTGGAAAAGCAGTAATGACAGCCTAAAGGTGCAAGTGATTTCAATATGTGAAAGATATTACCCCTCAAGGGGCCTGCTACTTTTTAAAACATGAGTGGGCACACCGATTTTTGATAAAGTGTGCGTGTGGTGTACTTTGTACACTTGTAAAGACCAGCTGTCTTCATGTTACCAACGTAAAAATGTACGAGCAAAACAAAAGTTTAATCTTAGTTAAATTAAACAATGATAAAATAAACTTACATTATACGAACTAAATCACCATTTCATTAAATAATAATAAAATAAATATTCATTATATCTCACTGTTGCCACACACAACAGTCACCCCACAATAACGACCCACTCGAGGCGTTAAACAGCACAGTAGCATCATATCCCAGCCAACTACTTATTCAATTGCTAATGACCTCATATACAACTGCCTTATTAAGGGATTGCGTCATTAAGGGATTGTGCTGCTAGCATGGAATCTGGGTAATTTTCTTGCATGGATCGTAAATTCTCTCTCTCTGTGTTCACTGTTTATTTTATATTACAGCTGCTCACTTGGACGTATGACAGCCCAACTTAGCACTGTGTCAGCTGAAGCAATAATAAAGGAACAGGTATGAGCTCACAGTTGTAAAACAACAATGGAATGGTACAAGACAATGTTATTTGTCAGTGGCGCACTTTACAGATAGGCACGCCTGCTTGTGGGTTAAGCATGAACCACAGGCCCTATTCTTTAATCCTATGGTTGTAACGTAACACTTTAACACAGCTATTAATGTTTAACATGATCTTTATCTTTTCAAATGAAATATTTTTTATAACTCGTCATAATTTCAAATCTGAAAACCGTTTTTCTCCATCACATCAGGTTTTGAAGATATATTGCTGTGTGTTGTGTTCTTCAGACTGAAGACACACTTGATGCACCTCTCCTTGCCATTCTATCCTGTACAAGCCTCTTCATCTCTGTAAGCAACTGCAATCTACATCCATTTAAATATGTTTACTGCAGTTGAGTCTTAGTCTCAATCCAAAATTTTTTTTCCTCCATTGAAAACAAATTTCCTTGACACCTCAGATTGGTCCTGCCAACCGATCCCTTGTTTTACACATGTTGTTCTATAAATATCTTTTTTCCCATATCTGACCCAGTACCTCATCATTATTTATTTGATCTAACCACCTAATCCTCAGCAGTCTTCTGTAGCATCATATTTCAAAAGTTCCTATTCTTTTCTTGTCTGGACTGTTTATTGTGCACACTTCACTTTTGTACAAGGCTACACTCCAGACAAACATATTCAGAAATCTTTTTATGATTTACATTTACCAATATTAACAAATTTCTCTATTTCAGAAATGTTTTTCTTGCTACTTCCAGTCTGCATTTTTTATCTTCTATACTTCAACATTATCAGTTATTTTGATGCCAAATAGCATAACTCATCCACTACTTCCAGTCTCTGATTTTTTAATTTAATTCTCTCAGCAACACATGATTTAACTTGATATATTACATTAACTTGTTTTATTTTCGTTAACATATTTTTATAACTTCTTTTTCAAGACACTATCTATTCTGTTCAACTGCTCTTCCAAATCCCCTGTCATCTCCGAAAGAATTAAATAATCGTCAGCAGACAAATTTTTATTTCCTCCTCCTGAACTTTAGTTCCTTTCCCCAAATTCTCCTTGAATTCTTTTACTGCTTGCTCAGTGTACAAATTAAATAACATCAGGGAGAGGCACCCTTACACAGCCCCTTGTCAACTGTTGGTGCCTGTTCGTATCCTTCAACTCACATACTGGGTGGTTATAATTGAATTGCAGCTACTCAATGGAAGTCCACTGTGGGCTTTAATTATCATATCACAGTGAAACATGGTAGATATGCTAACACGTCAATACAGAGCCATTTTCTACTGGAAAAAACATTAGTTCCAACTGTGGTCGCCGACTGCAAATCTGGCCCTGTACACTGTTTGTATGACGATATCATTTTACAAGCCATAACTTAAGTGAACAGTATGGTTATTGAGAAGAAAGACTGTGCATAAAGAGCTGCATTGAGAAGGTATCATATATATCAAAGATGATGTGACTTACCAAATGAAAATGCTGGCAGGTCGACAGACACACAAACATACACACAAAATTC
The DNA here is from genome assembly GCF_023864345.2 of Schistocerca serialis cubense. Taxonomy (NCBI): domain Eukaryota; kingdom Metazoa; phylum Arthropoda; class Insecta; order Orthoptera; family Acrididae; genus Schistocerca; species Schistocerca serialis. Next base: position 398,098,339 of record NC_064642.1, on the reverse strand, counting down.
AAGCTTTCGCAACAAACTGTTGCCTCATCAGGAAAGAAGGAAGGAGAGGGAAAGACGAAAGGATGTGGGTTTTAAGGGAGAGGGTAAGGAGTCATTCCAATCCCGGGAGCGGAAAGACTTACCTTAGGGGGAAAAAAGGACGGGTATACACTCGTACACACACACATATCCATCCACACATATACAGACACAAGCAGACATATTTAAATCTTTGACGAGGGCTGTTTGGTTGAATCTGGGAGTGGGGCTGAAGGTGAGGCCTTTGGATAGGACAGAGGTTTCGGATTGGGAAAGAGGTTTGGAGGAAAGGTTAAATACTGAATTAGGGTGTTGTGGTGCCAGATTGTGTTGATTGGAATTTTGAGATTTTGGAGGGAGTGGAGCTGGAAGTGGGAGACTGAGTAGATGGGAGAGACTGGGTTTGTGTGCAATGAGAGGTGGTTGAGGTTTGCTGGAAAGGTTGTGAAGGGTGAGTGAGTTGCCTTTCCGGAGGTGGGAAACCAGGAGATTTACTGTCAAAGATTTACTGTCCTACACTCGTACTCACTGCTGGAAGTATCACTTTGCCACGAAGAAAAATGATCCTAATCCCACCCCTAATGATCCAACTCCCCAAGACACTATCCAAATTGAACCCTGCCTGGAACAGTTCCGTCCTCCGTCACAGCGGGACCCACCTCCTCTTCCTCAAAATCACCCTCTCCAAACCTTCCAGGAATTTCTGACTTCCAGCCTTGCCTCTCAATCCTTCTTACAAAACCTTAATCCTACTCCCAACATCACCACTGCTGAAGCCCAGGCTATCCGTGATCTGAAGGCTGACCGGTCCATCGTCGTTCTTCCGGCGGACAAGGGTTCCACGACCGTGGTACTTGATCGTCGGGAGTATGTGGCTGAGGGACTGCGTCAGCTTTCAGACAACACCACATACAAAGTTTGCCAAGGTAATCCCATTCCTGATGTCCAGGCGGAGCTTCAAGGAATCCTCAGAACCTTAGGCCCCCTACAAAACCTTTCACCTGACTCCATCAACCTCCTGACCCCACCGACACCCCACACCCCTACCTTCTACCTAAAATTCACAAACCCAATCATCCCGGCCGTCCCATTGTTGCTGATTACCAAGCCCCCACAGAACGTATCTCTGCCTACGTAGATCAATACCTTCAACCCATTACGTGCAGTCTCCCATCCTTCATCAAAGACACCAATCACTTTCTCGAACGCCTGGAATCCTTACCCAATCCGTTACCCCCAGAAACCAGCCTTGTAACCATTGATACCACTTCCTTATACACAAATATCCCACACGTCCAGGGCCTCGCTGCGATGGAGCACTTCCTTTCCACCGATCACCTGCCACCCTACCTAAAACCTCTTTCCTCATTACCTAAGCCAGCTTCATCCTGACCCACAACTTCTTCACTTTTGAAGGCCAGATATACCAACAATTAAAGGGTACAGCCATGGGTACCAGGATGGCCCCTTCGTACGCCAACCTATTCATGGGTCGCTTAGAGAAAGCCTTCTTGGTTACCCAGGCCTGCCAACCCAAAGTTTGGTACAGATTTATTGATGACATCTTCATGATCTGGACTCACAGTGAAGAAGAACTCCAGAATTTCCTCTCCAACCTCAACTCCTTTGGTTCCATCAGATTCACCTGGTCCTACTCCAAATCCCATGCCACTTTCCTTGATGTTGACCTCCACCTGTCCAATGGCCAACTTCACACGTCCGTCCACATCAAACCCACCAACAAGCAACAGTACCTCCATTACGACAGCTGCCACCCATTCCACATCAAACGGTCCCTTCCCTACAGCCTAGGTCTTCGTGGCAAACGAATCTGCTCCAGTCCGGAATCCCTGAAGCATTACACCAACAACCTGACAACAGCTGTCACATCCCGCAACTACCCTCCCGACCTGGTACAGAAGCAAATAACCAGAGCCACTTCCTCATCCTCTCAAACCCAGAACCTCCCACAGAAGAACCACAAAAGTGCCCCACTTGTGACAGGATACTTTCCGGGACTGGATCAGATTCTGAATGTGGCTGTCCAGCAGGGATACGATTTCCTCAAATCCTGCCCTGAAATGAGATCCATCCTTCATGAAATCCTCCCCACTCCACCAAGAGTGTCTTTCCGCCGTCCACCAAACCTTCGTAACCTCTTAGTTCATCCCTATGAAATCCCCAAACCACCTTCCCTACCCTCTGGCTCCTACCCCTATAACCGCCCCCGGTGTAAAACCTGTCCCATGCACCCTCCCACCACCACCTACTCCAGTCCTGTAACCCGGAAGGTGTACACGATCAAAGGCAGAGCCACGTGTGAAAGCACTCACGTGATCTACCAACTGACCTGCCTACACTGTGACGCATTCTATGTGGGAATGACCAGCAACAAACTGCCCATTCGCATGATGGACACAGGCAGACAGTGTTTGTTGGTAATGAGGATCACCCTGTGGCTAAACATGCCTTGGTGCACGGCCAGCACATCTTGGCACAGTGTTACACCGTCCGGGTTATCTGGATACTTCCCACTAACACCAACCTATCCGAACTCCGGAGATGGGAACTTGCTCTTCAGTATATCCTCTCTTCCCGTTATCCACCAGGCCTCAATCTCCGCTAATTTCAAGTTGCCGCCACTCGTACCTCACCTGTCATTCAACAACATCTTTGCCTCTGCACTTCTGCCTCGACTGACATCTCTGCCCAAACTCTTTGTCTTTAAAAACGTCTACTTGTGTCTGTATATGTGTGGATGGATATGTGTGGGTGTGCGAGTGTATACCCGTCCTTTTTTTGCCCCCTAAGGTAAGTCTTTCCGCTCCCGGGATTGGAATGAGTCCTTACCCTCTCCCTTAAAACCCACATCCTTTCGTCTTTCCCTCTCCTTCCCTCTTTCCTGATGAGGCAACAGTTTGTTGCGAAAGCTTGAATTTTGTGTGTATGTTTGTGTGTCTGTCGACCTGCCAGCACTTTCATTTGGTAAGTCACATCATCTTTGTGTGTGTGTCTATATATATATATATATAGACACACACACAAAGATGATGTGACTTACCAAATGAAAGTGCTGGCAGGTCGACAGACACACAAACATACACACAAAATTCAAGCTTTCGCAACAAACTGTTGCCTCATCAGGAAAGAGGGAAGGAGAGGGAAAGACGAAAGGATATGGGTTTTAAGGGAGAGGGTAAGGAGTCATTCCAATCCCGGGAGCGAAAAGACTTACCTTAGGGGGAAAAAGGACGGGTATACACTCGCACACACACACATATCCATCCACACATATACAGACACAAGCAGACATATTTAAATATATATAAAAGATAACGAAATTTGAAAACACGGGTAAGTGTGGGGTGGTGTCTGGAAGGGGAAGGCGTCCTATCCAGGTGAAAGTTATTGACGAGGTCGCTGTTGCTGTAACTGACCATTACAGCAGTGCCCCAGAGAGTGCTAGTGTTTGTGCAGTGTCACAAGAGTTTTCCATCCCACACTCAGCAATATGGAAAGTTTTGTGGTCTACTTTACATTGGTATCCATACAAGTTCCAGACAGTGCAGCAGCTGAAACCTCATGACAAGTAGCAATGTTCTGAATTTGCTCTTGGGCTTCCGGTACAGATTGAAACTGATTATATGTGGCCAGGCAATATTCTATGGAGTGACGAGGCACATTTTACACTATTGGGTGCAATGAATGTACAGAACTGTTGAATTTGAGATACTGTTAAACTGTACACAAAAAAATATTACATTCACCATAGGTGATTATGTGGTATGGGTTCACAACCACTTTTATTCTCGATCCATTCTTCCTTGATGAGAATACACCCAGAGGGCCTGTCAGGTCTACTGTGATGTTTGCACATTATCGAGACCTTCTCATACAGCAAATGAGTCCTGCTTGGGAAGAGCGAAACTAAGTGGAAAGCACTGTTTTCATATTCCTGAATGGTTGAAATATGCTGAAGTTAAGCTACTGTTTAAGAAGGCAGATAAAGAAATAGCATCAAATTTCTGTCCACTTTCACTTTTGTCAGCATTCTCACAAATTTTGTGTACAGTTTAACAGTATTTCATTTTAGAAAAAGTAATGTATAATCGGCTTTATAACCACCTTATCTCAAATAACATACTGTCAAAGTCGCAGTTTGGATTTCTAAAGGGTTCCGATATTGAGAAGGCTATCTACACTTACAGTGAAAATGCGCTTAATTCATTAGACAATAAATTGCAGGCAACTGGTATATTTTGCGATCTGTCAAAGGCATTTGACTTTGTAAATCACAATATCCTTTTAAGTAAATTAGAATATTATGGTGTAACAGGAAATGCTGCAAAATGGTTCAAATCTTATATCTCTGGCAGGAAACAAAGGGTGTTATTAGGAAAGAGACATGTGTTCAGCTATCACGCATCATCCTACTGGGAACTAATTACATGTGGGGTCCCACAGGGTTCCATTTTAGGACCCTTACTTTTTCTGGTGATATTAATGACCTTTCATCAGTAACATTATCAGATGCCAAGTTCGTTTTGTTTGCCAATGATACAAACATTGCAATAAACAGCAAATCAAGTGTAGTCTTAGAAAGATCAGCTAATAAAATGTTTGTGGACATTAATCACTGGTTCCCAGCCAATTCTTTGTCACTAAACTTTGAAAAAACACACTACATGCAGTTCAGAACCTGTAAGGGATGTCCCACGAGTAGATGCCTGACATACAATAATAAATTCAACGGGGAGGAGCACACCACAGATCTGTAGGGGATATAAAAATGAAAAAGCTGGCATACTATGCTTACTTGCACTCCATAATGTCATATGAGATTATTTCTTGGGGTAATTCATCAAGCCAAGCTCAAGTTTTCTGGGCACAAAAATGTGCAGTAAGAGTTATATGTGGTGTGAACTCAAGAACATCCTGCAGAAGCCTGTTTAGGGATACTAACTACTGCTTCCCAATATATTTATTCATTAATGAAACTTGTCATTAAAAATATATCACTTTTTCAAACCAACAGCTCAATTCATGGAATCAGTACTAGAAATAAGAATAATCTTCACAAGGATTTAAAGTCACTTACTCTTGTACAAAACGGTGTGCATTATTCAGGAACACACATTTTCAATAACTTACCAGCAGCCATAAAAAGCTTAACAACCAATGGAATTCAGTTAAAGAGGAGCCTAAAGGATTTATTGGTGGCCAAATAAGTACTATAGCAGTTCTATTACATGTTTATTACCTCATCATCATCATCATCATCATTTAAGACTGATTATGCCTTTCAGCGTTCAGTCTGGAGCATAGCCCCCCTTATAAAATTCCTCCATGATCCCCTATTCAGTGCTAACATTGGTGCCTCTTCTGATGTTAAACCTATTACTTCAAAATCATTCTTAACCGAATCCAGGTACCTTCTCCTTGGTCTGCCCCGACTCCTCCTACCCTCTACTGCTGAACCCACGAGTCTCTTGGGTAACCTTGCTTCTCCCATGCGTGTAACATGACCCCACCATCTAAGCCCATTCGCCATGACTGCTACATCTATAGAGTTCATTCCCAGTTTTTCTTTGATTTCCTCATTGTGGACATCCTTCTGCCATTGTTCCCATCTACTAGTACCTGCAGTCATCCTAGCTACTTTCATATCCGTAACCTCAACCTTGTTGATAAGGTAACCTGAATCCCCACAGCTTTCGCTCCCATGCAACAAAGTTGGTCGAAAGATTGAACAGTGCACAGATAACTTAGTCTTGGTACTGACTTCCTACTTGCAGAAGAGAGTAGATTGTAGCTGAGCGCTCACTGCATTAGCTTTGCTACATCTCGCTTCCAGTTCTTTCACTATGTTGCCATCCTGTGAGAATATGCATCCTAAGTACTTGAAACCGTCCACCTGTTCTAACTTTGTTCCTCCTATTTGGCACTCAATCCGTTTATATTTCTTTCCCACTGACATTACTTTCGTTTTGGAGATGCTAATCTTCATACCATAGTCCTTACATTTCTGATCTAGCTCTGAAATATTACTTTGCAAACTTTCAATCGAATCTGCCATCACAACTAAGTCATCTGCATATGCAAGACTGCTTATTTTGTGTTCACATATCTTAATCTCACCCAGCCAGTCTATTGTTTTCAACATATGATCCATAAATAATATGAACAACAGTGGAGACAGGTTGCAGCCTTGTCTTACCCCTGAAACTATTCTGAACCATGAACTCAATTTACCGTCAACTCTAACTGCTGCCTGACTATCCATGTAAAGACCTTTAATTGCTTGCAAAAGTTTGCCTCCTATTCCATAATCTCGTAGAACAGACAATAACTTCCTCCTAGGAACCCGGTCATATGCCTTTTCTAGATCTATAAAGCATAGATACAATTCCCCGTTCCACTCATAACACTTCTCCATTATTTGCTGTAAGCTAAAGATCTGGTCCTGACAGCCTCTAAGAGGCCTAAACCCACACTGATTCTCATCCAATTGGTCCTCAACTAATACTCGCTCTTTCCTTTCAACAATACCTGAGAAAATTTTACCCACAACGCTGATTAAAGAGATACCTCTGTAGTTGTTACAATCTTTCCTGTTTCCACGTTTAAAGATTGGTGCGATTACTGCTTTTGTCCAGTCTGATGGAACCTGTCCCGACTCCCAGGCCAATTCAATTATCCTGTGTAGCCATTTAAGACCTGACATTCCACTGTATTTGATGAGTTCCGACTTAATTTCATCCACCCCAGCTGCTTTCTTGCACTGCAATCTATTGACCATTTTCTCCACTTCTTCAAATGTGATCCTATTTCCATCATCATTCCTAACCCATTCTACCTCGAAATCTGAAACATTACTGATCATATTTTCACCTACATTGAGCAACTCTTCAAAATATTCCCTCCATCTGCCCAAGGCATCCACAGGATTCACCAGCAGTTTTCCTGACCTGTCCAAAATACTTGTCATTTCCTTCTTACCTCTCTTTCGAAGACTGCTAATTACACTCCAGAACGGTTTTCCAGCAGCTTGACCCATAGTCTCCACACTGTTTCCAAAGTCTTCCCAAGATTTCTTCTTGGATGCTGCAATTATCTGTTTGGCTTTGTTTCTTTCTTCAACATAACTTTCTCTGTCTACCTGAGTTCTAGTATGTAGCCATTTTTGATATGCCTTCTTTTTCCTTTTACGGGCTGCCTTGACTGTGTCATTCCACCAAGCTGTTTGCTTCATCCTACTTTTACACACTACTGTTCCAAGAAATTCTTTAGCCACTTCCAGTACTGCGTCCCTGTACCTTGTCCATTCCTTTTCCAAAGACTGTAATTGACTACATTCAACTAACTGGTACCTTTCTGAGATCGCTGTTATGTTCTTGTGCCTGATTTCCTTATCCTGAAGTTTCTCCACTCTTATCCTCCTACATATGGACCTGACCTCCTGCACTTTCGGCCTCACAATCCCAATTTCACTGCAGATTAAATAATGATCAGTGTCATCAAAGAATCCCCTGAATACACATGTGTCCCTCACAGCCTTCCTGAATTCCTGATCTGTTATTATATAGTCAATGACAGATCTGGTTCCCCTGCCTTCCCAAGTATACTGGTGAATGTTCTTATGTTTAAAAAAGGAGTTTGTGATTACTAAGCCCATACTTTCACAGAAATCCAAGAGTTGTTTCCCGTTCCTGTTGGCCTCCACATCCTCTCCAAATTTACCCATAACCTTTTCATACCCTTCTGTTCGATTTCCAATCCTGGCGTTAAAATCCCCCATGAGCAGAACACTGCCCTTGTCCTTTACTCTAACAACTACATCACTGAGTGCCTCATAAAAACTATCCATCTTATCTTGATCTGTGCCTTCACAATGCGAATATACTGACACAAACCTAATTTTCTTGCTAGACACTGTCAGATCTATCCACATCAGTCGTTCGTTTACATACCTTATTGCAACTACGCTGGGTTCCATTTCTTTCCTGATGTAAAGCCCTACACCCCATTGTGCTATTCCTGCTTTGACTCCTGACAGGTAGACCTTGTATTCTCCCACTTTCTCTTCTTTCTCACCCCTTACCCGAATGTCACTAACAGCTAAAACGTCCAGCCACATCTTACTTGCAGCCTCTGCCAGCTCTACCTTCTTCCCAGAGTAGCCTCCATTGATATTAATAGCTCCCCATCTCATTACCATTTGTTTGCCAAGTCGTATCTTAGGAGTCCCTGGTTTGTCAGTTAGAGGTGGAACTCCGTCACCTCCAAAGGTCCGAGGCATTTTGCTCTGATTGTTGCCAGCATCATATTTAAAGTACCAGGGAAGCAGGTTGCTAGCCTTACTTGCCCCGAGTCCCATTGGGTTTTACCCCTAACGGCTGACGGGCTAACCGGCGGATTTGGTAGTCTTTGCCGTATGAGCACAAAGGTGACCACAACTCAGAATATGTCCGAGGTGCCCAGCCTTATTCCAAAGTAACTGGTATCCCGACTGTCAGGACCACTTACTTGGCCACTCATACATTGCCCGTGGTTCACGAACTAGGACATGACTACAGGAACCCACACCATGAACCACCATAAATAAAAAACTTTTATTTTAAATTCAGTGCATTAGTGTTTGTACAATGATTCTTTCATACAGTGTTCATTAAAAAAATTACGATCATTCCACTTGGGACCTGTGGAAGATACATTAGCTTACTTGTTTCAGTTGTAAATATTTGTCACGTATTATTGTTTTTCTGACATGTTCCACATCCTGGAGAACATCCTCACTATGGATCAATTGGAATGAAAGTAAATCTAATCTAATCTAATCTAATCTAATCCACAGTGCCAAATTTGCAACTGGTGGCCAAAACTGGGATTAATTTTTTTCCAGCATAAATCAGCTCCGCATTAAGGCATTAGAATATCTACCAAGTTTTGCTGCCATACTGTAACTCAGCCCACACTAGACCTCTGTCAGCAGATGCACTTTAATTATAACTACCCGGCATCTGCAGTCTGGTTTCTGTATACGTTGTAGATATCTTTGCTTCCTGTATTTCACCCTGACTACTTCATGATCGATACAGTCCAAAGTTTTACCTAACTCTACAAATATTTAAACTTAAGCCTACCTTTCAAAAGTATATCTTCTAAGATAAGTCACAGGGTCAGTACTGCCTTGTGTGTTCCTATGTATCTCTAGACAGAAGACTGGTCTTCTTCAAGGATGACATCTACCAGCTTTTCCATTCTGTGGATACAATGGATGACAAAAAAAAGTGAAGTACCAGGGAGGAAAGGAGGAGAAAACAAAATTTAGCTTAACAGGTTGAGACAGTATATGATATTATATCAGTGATTACAAAGAACGTAGCAGTATGACTCCACTTATCAATATGATGTTACACCCCTTCTGGCCTGCTGCATGCACTGATTCGAGAAGGGTGTTATATAAAGTCATTGTATCCTCTCCTGAAGTAAGCTGCCATGATTGTTGTAACTGGAGCTTGATATCCTGGATACTGGCAATGAAACAGAGTTGATGTCTGAGCTGGTTCCACCCATGTTGTATCAGGGACAGATGGGGGAATCATGCTGGTCATGATGTAAAGTTGTGATCTGAAGTCACACCTGATGACTTCTCACACCATGACACCAGGTGTAACACCTCTGTGCCTCTCCAAAACATCAGGAGAATGGGACCTTTTCCCAATTTGTTGCCATATATTCTGACAACTGTCATCCTGGATAGTACAGAAGTGTGACACATTACTGATCATATTTTGTCAATGATTTTCATCAGCAGTCTGTGCTTCTTGATTATGGCACCACCCCAGACACAGCTGTTTGTGTTGTGGTGTTAACAGCTGCTGCTTGTCTCCAACCAATCGTGTGGAGTAATGCAGAGTGTTGTGGGGAGTCCCTTCTTGTTCTCAGATGGCAAGTGCATACGTGGAAGGATTATGATGTGCTTGGTGCAGTATACAGTCTCTCTTGTGATCAGACATGATCAATCAGAACCTTGACAATGAGCACGCCTGCCTCTCATTCCCATGCAGTCCAATAATGGGCCACTGTCACATCCAAATGTCTCATAAATATGGATATGGCATGATTTGACCAGGTGGCCAAATGGAGACAAGCAATGAGGCTCCTTTCTAACTCTGTCAGATGCTGATAATGCTGTCTCGCTTGAGCACGCATCATGTAAGTGTTCTTCAAAATGATCACACAATATCTGACACTGTATGCATCTCTTTATATATTTTACCGTGCCTCAATGTTACGCTAAACATGAAAAATAATAGTACGGTCTCTCACAGGTAATTAAAAGGCTAACTGATCACATATCTGCAGAGAGGTATATGTTTACGATGTTAAACGTCTTCTGGTTGCTTCACTTTTTTGTCTGACTATGTAATTCAAGATAGTATTTTGCAACCTGACATTTATACTGCTGATTTGGCAATATGCATTCTTGTTAGCATCTGTCTTCCATACAATAAGAATTATTACATTCTTCTTGAAGTATCAGGATATTTCACTTGCCTTATTAATCTAGTAAACTAGGTAGAATGGTTTTGCCATGGGTGGCCCTCCAAGGAAATCACTAATTCCAAGGATGTGTTATGAACTCCTAAACCCTCATCTCAATTTAGATTTTCCAGTGCTCTGTCAAATTCTTGTAATAGTATCTCATCTCCACCTATTTCCTCTTCTTTTTCTCTAATATTATCCTCAAGACTCCATATACAGGGTGATTCAAAATTAATGGGACACAAAGAAAGTATTTCTGTGACTTAAGTTATGACTTTATTTCAGAAATGCACATACAGATTGGAAGGCTAGCTCTCACAGTTCTTATAGACATTAATAGGTGTCTGATGTGGACTCCATTTGCAACACGGCAATGTCCATATGGTACTGTATTTCCTGATAGACTGCAATGCAGTTAACCACCCCGACTGTCCGGTACCTTATCTGTTGTAAGTTCTGTGGAAATGGAGATACGCAAACCTTGCCCTTCACACATCCACAAAATAAAAAAAAATCTATTGGTGTGATGTCAGATGACTTGGGCGAACCACAACATGAATGGCACAGAATCCGACCCAGCATTAACAATCCAGCATTGTGGAAAGTATTCACTGAGGTGACTCGGTATGAAGTTATGCCAATGTGGAGGGGCTCTGTCCTGCTACAAAAATAATTCTGGTAATTTTTCTGTCAATTGAGGCAACAATCAGAGAGAAAGCATATCGAGATAAGTTATACCTGTAATGGCAGGTTCTGCAAAGAAGAAAGGATCAAGGACTCTGCGGTTGGTTATAGTGGCAAAATTGGAGAATCACTTCTACGTTCCAGAGAAGCATGCAGGTTTTTCGTACCCAGTATTCTCAAATTATAATTGTTTACTTGGCCACTTGAGTGAAATGTGGCTTCATCAGAAAACACTAGTCAGTCTGTGATACCATCTACCTCCATCCATGCTTGAATGCATAATTGTCTCCAGTTTGATTTATTGGCTGGTTTTAGTGCCTGCAACATTTGAATCCCGTAAGGCTTGAACTGTGGTTTTTGTGCAATACGAACACCACACTGATGATTGCAACACATTCACTCCTCTGCTGTCATGATACATGTATTTACTAGGGCTTCTTTCATATATAGTACAAATGTTACCCACAGCTTCATTCTCAGTAGATGGCTGCTTCTGGTTTTCTTCTTGCATATGCATCCAGCCTCAAATTGCTTTGCCCATGCAGCACCATTACGACAGTGTAGCACGCCCTTTTGAACCATGATTACTAATGATGTTTTTGTGTATTCTATGACAATATGCCTTTTTTTACAGTGGCTGTTGCCATTCTGAATACTTATGCCAGCAATGAACAACAACAATGGTGACTTTCCATTATTTCCCTGTTTCCAATGTAAACTGTGAGAGTTAACCTATCAGTCTACATGTGTATTTCTGAATTAAATCATTACTGTATCACAGGAACACTTTCTTTTTGTCTCATTCATTTTGAATCACTCTGTTTACACGTTTCAGCTTTCCCTTCTTTGCTTAGTACTGGTTTGCCATTTGAGCTCTTGATATCCATGCAGTTAATCCTCTTTTCTCCAAATGTCTCTTTAGCTTCCCTATAGGCAACATCTATATTTCCTATAGTTACACAAGGTTCCATAGCTTTTCATTTGTGCTCTAGCCAGTCTATACTTTCAGTAAATCTGCTCTAGCCAGTCTACACTTTCAGTAAGTCTCAATTTTCAGACATTAGAACTCCCTTTCACTTACTTTACTTGCTGCATTTTTGTTTTCTTCTTTCATCAACTATTGGGTAGTTGCACAAGTTCATGGTTTTTTCATCCATAAGTGTAATAAACACAACTCATGCACATAACAGAGACTTTAGTCATCAATAATACATTCTCCTTCACTATTTACATAAATCTGCTGACACTGGAGAGACTTTTTGATTCTGTGACTGCAAAAATCACGTGGTTTTGAGGCAAAGAACATGTTGAACCATGTTCAGCATGCATTTTCATCTGGAAAGGAAGTTCCTGGAAGGCTGCTCAAAAGAGAGCTGAAAAGGTGAAAACCTGAGGGCGCAAGATCAGATTAATAAGGTGGGTGCAGAATGACTTCCCAACCCAACTCCTGTAAAGTGTTTTTTGGTCAGTCTAGCAGAATGCCAGTGGGCGTTATTGTGGATTGTTTCTGCAAGATCTCTCAATTCTTAATAATAAATGCCAGCAGTGATGGTTATAGCTTGTAGGAGCAATTGGTAGTACACCACACTATCACTATTCCACCAGATGTATCACATTATCTCTTGTGAATGCGTGCAGGTCTTTGTATAGGGAGTTGTTGCCCCCCCCCCCCCCCCCCCTTTTTTGACTCAACCATTCACTTCTTTTCCTTTTGTTATCTTAAAGACACCATTTTTTTGTCATTGGTAATGATATATGGTATGAATGGTCAATGTTGTTCAAGAGCCAATTGGTGATGACCAAGCAGAGATGCACATACGGCCACCTGCAGATTTTTTTGGTTTTGGCTTAGAGCATGTGGTATCCATGCAACTGATTTCTGATCCTTGCCCATTGCATGCAAATGTCGCACGACGATGGAATGGTCACATTTGCCAATTCTTTACTATACTGACATGGATACTGTGAGTAAATTTGTTTAAATGATCAAACCCCGAAGGTCTTCCTGAATGTGAGAGAGTCACTAACGTCAAAATGATCTTCATTAAAATGAGAAAACCATTTTCTTGTGATGCTATGTCCAACGGCATTATCCTCATACATGGCGCAAATGTTTCTGGCTCCTTCCACTGCTATCATCCCTCTGTTGAGCTCAAACAGAGGAATATGTTGGAAATGTTTCGATTTCTCCACTTGGCACTCAGTTTTCTAGTGTACACAGCTCCACTCAGTAGCTCCGAACGACAACATGTAAACCCAAATAGCAACAGTGAACTGCAAATAAAAAATGACAATTGATAAATAAATCCGTAACAACCAGAATACCACCATGCAAAACAAAAATGCTTGGAACCCAGGCACCAACCCAGTAAATTTAATATATTCTGTGTTATCCCAGTATTCCTACCAGGCCTTGTCTTTTTACCTATTTGGCATTCTCCTGTCTTTATTATTTCATTTCTCAAAGCTGCCCATTCCTCTACAATTGTATTTCTTTGCCCTGTTTCAGTCAGTCATTGCCTTATGCTCCCTTTGGAACTCACAACAATCACTACTACTTTCAATTTATCCAGGTCATGTCTCCTTAATTTCCTACACTTCTGCAATTTCTTCAGTTTTAATCTGCAGTTAATAATGTTTTGGCAGCAACTGCAGACCAGACTTCGCGAGCTATCGAGGGGTGTGCAAGCAAGCTGCCTACGAAATCCTGTCACTTGGGGTCAAAATACTGCTGGCACAACATTCTGCTATAGCAATGGACTGGATTTCCATATGCCACAGCATAACATTTCACTTCTGTAGCCATCTATTTGACAGGAGATGGGCTCCTGTCATAACATAGCTAGTCAGAGCTACTATAGTGCTTGCTGCCAGCTATTAGCTGCACTTTTCCTTCGACTGGTTGCTGAACTTCTGAACTACAACTGACACTGTGACAGTCACCATGCCCACTGTCAATACAATGTCGGGCCGAGCAACTTCAATCTCGCTAAGCAGCATCATCAGCTAGCTGACGGTCTATGAGATGTTGCTAGACCTGATGGTTCTGGATCTCGAGCCGGTGAACTGAGTGAAAGTCACCTCTGGGGTGTCTTCATTCAGCACGCTGGTCGACTCCAACGGTCCTGGGACTGGCACAGGGTGCCTGCATGCCTTACCTGTTGTTCAAAGTTGTCACAGCATAAGTTTACTGGCTGCCAAGTGATGCCTTCCCGGCATCATCACAGCTGCCTCTCTAGCCACTGCTCTTCCACTGAGGCAGCACCCCACTGGCTAACATACACACCCACTGCAGCAGGGCCAAGCATGCCACTGGGAGTTATGCAAAGGTAGCACTTTGATATCTGGATGACTACAAACATTGCTGTGACAGTGACAACAGCATCTTGCATGGATGACCTGCTGAATAAAGAATATTTATACTGAATGGATTGTTCTGACTCCACGGTCTCCACAGAACTGGCAGAACATATCCCACAGTTCCCATACACGCCACTCTGAGGCAGCAGCAACCTTCATGATTAGCAGTTGTGTCTGCATTACTGATACCATTACATATGGTGTCAAAAGTGGGACAGTGGAGGTCAATGCCAACTGCAAAAAAAAATTATTGTTTTGGATGAATTCTTCTATCAGATTCCATTAAGTGTTTTAAATTTTTTCATAAAACTTAACCCAAAAATTTAAAGTCTTTGTAGTGGTAATGTTGTGTTGATACTGGTAAGAGTTTGCTAAAATAAATTTTCAGGCTCTGGACCCTAATTACACATCAGTATCTCTTTAAAGAGTATGTTGTTAATACAACTCAACAACAAAGAACCATTCTTTTCTTTTTTAACTTTTTTAATGTGGGCATACAGTATACCACCTGAGGAGTTCCCGCCTGGAGATTCAAACAGAGGACTATTTTACCTCCAAAATATTTTATCCAACAGGATGCCGTCATCACTAAATCTTACAATAGAGATGCATGTTCTCAGGAAATATAATGGCTGTGGCTTCCCTTTTCTTTCACCTATTCACAGTACGAAGATAAGAACATATTTGTCATTCATCCAGACTTACTTCTGCAACTACTTAAAAGGTTGCTGTAACTCTTCAGAAACCTTATGTTTGTCTGGCCTCTCCACTGATGTTGTTGTACCTACAGCTGGATATCTGTATTGTGGAGGCATACAAGCCACTCTATCTGGGCAAGGTGAATGACAGATGGGGAGAGGGAGATTTTCTATTTATCATGGAACTTCATTTATTTGAAAATTTTTCAGTGTTTTTGGTTATTTTCATGCAACATCATAAATTACAATGGCTAAATACATTGAATATTTGAAGGTTGGATTTTTAGCGTAGTGTGGGCAAAACACAAATACAACATGCATCGTGGAAAAAATGGTTTACTTGCAAACTCAAGAAACACCTGAGAGTAGCCCTGTATATTAGTTATTAAGTGCAAATATGAATGCTAGATTCCACACTTCACAAATCAATTAGACATTTTCATATTTGGAATAAATATGTCAATCATGACAATCAAATGAACACTGGCAGTTTTGCTTTGAGTTGTTATCAGGCATAAAATTAATGTAAAATGGTTTTATGATCTAAATAGGAAGAATGAACATTAAATGTAAGCTGCAAATGTTATAAACAACACACTCTGAGAGGGATATCCAGATGTGTAAGAGACAAAGAAGGATGGCAAAAACAGTTATTTTTCAACTAAATACCACACAAAAAGCTGATACCTATGACATCCTTATAATGCTCTGATGGAAAGTCCAGGATTGAATAAAATATAATGATGCATAACTACTCACCAAACAGAAAAGCACAGAACAGACAAACATGTCGAAAAGACAGACGGCTTAAAAACTTATAAGCTTTCACAGTTGAGATACCCCCCCCCCCCCCCACTCTCTCTCTCTCTCTCTCTCTCTCTCTCTCTCTCTCTCTCACACACACACACACACACACACACACACACACACACACACAGGTGACAATTATTTAAGTCAGTCAGCATCAAGAGACAGACTGTGTGAGTGTGTGTGTGTGTGTGTGTGTGTGTGTGTGTGTGTGTGTGTGTGTGTGTGTGTTCTGCTCGCCTGTCTACAGCAGAACCACCTTGTATATTTGGTGAGTAGTGATATAGCCCCATAAACATCTGAATAATGGGCAAAGGAGAAGGGATGCAAAATAATGACCCAACTTTATTTACTTCTAAACTATTGAACTAGAGCCAAAACAGACTCGATTGGTCTGAAGATGCAAAGGACATAAACGAGCAAGAAATGTGACAATTTATTAAGCACATAAGAAAAGACAAAACTGTTCAAAACAAAAGATCAAATAGTTTCTCCACACCATTTAAAAGCAATGGTAACACAGTGTCCTTTAGATATGAACAAAAAGAGTTAAGTTAATCTGCAGCTATATTCATCCTCTGTAGACCACTGTGAAGTGAATGGTAGAGGTCAAGTCCCACTGCACAATGTACTGGAACTTCTTCCTCTTCCATTCACGGACTGAGCACAGCAAAAATAACTGATTAAGTGACTTTGTGTATGCTGAAATTAATCTAATCTTGTCCTCGTGATCCCTATGGGAGCGATATCTAGGTGGTTCTAGTCATCATTTAAAGCCGGTTCTTCAAACTCTGCAAGTAGGTTTTCTTGGGATAGTTAACTTCTACTTCCAAGAGTCTGCCAGTTCAGTTTATTTTGCATCTCTGTGGTTCAGTTTATTTTGCATCTCTGTGATACTTTCTCAAGGGTCAAACAAACGTGTGACCATTCATGCTTTCCTTCTCTGTATACATTCAATATCCCCCACGAATCCTATTTTGTATGGGTTCCATACACTTGATTATTATTCTAGATCAGGTTGCACTAGTGATTTGTAAGCAATCTCCTTTGTAGACTGATTGCATTTCCCTAGTATTCTACCAATAAATCACTGCTTTACCTACGACTAAGCCTATGTGATCATTCCATTTCACTTCGCTATGCAGTGTTAGACCCAGGTATAAGGAGTGTTCAAATGAAAAGATATGAAATGTTGTAACGACCAAACCAATTGAAATTTCCATTTGCTGCTTTTGGATAATATAGTGAGACATCTGCAGACACGAAGGTAGTGTCATCACCCTCCCCTAAAATAATTCCAAGCTGTGCCCTCAGCAGGCAAGGTGATGCTCGATGTCTTTTTCGTCATCCACCGACACTCATCGAATTCCTTGAACACAGAAAAACCGTTGACGGTCACATGTACTGTCAGACACACCGCAGCCTACACAACTCCACTGAGAGCAAACAGCCTATGGTGCTCACGGACAGAGTGATTCTGCTCCATGATAACATGCATCCACATGTCTCCAAGGTCACAAAAGTGTAATGAGCAAGTTCAAGTGGGAACGGCTTGAGCATCCACTCTACAGCCCAGACAGATTCATTAAGACACTCAAATGTGTGTTGTTTCTAGATTAATCTGGAGTTTCGTGGATGTTTATGCTGTTTTTGTTTTTGATAGGATAAAAATGGAAGATGCAGTGACATACAATAAAGTCCTTATGATGCAAATGCATACAGTGAGTTTGTAACATGATACCTGAAAAGGAACAGCTTCCCTAAGTTGGCTGTGTCACTATTACAGATTACCATCTCATGAAACACCATGAGAAAGAAAAGAAGACATGCCACTGAAGGACCCAGTAAACATCAAAAAAATTATAATATAATTGTAGTCACTAAAAAGATTGCATAGGATCGATGTATTAGATTATTCACTGCAAAAAGGGACATGTTTCTGCTCGTCAGCCATACCTGCAAAAACACTAAAGAGAAGAGAGAACACATCAGCTTGTTGTAAATAGGATGAAAACTTGTACCTTATCAAAAGGTCAGCAAAGTGTAGAAATTTGTTCTCACTATAACTCAGAAAAAGAAAGAGAAATAGGTATTCATAAAAGTAGCAAGTCTTAGAAACACTATTTCTAGTTTATAAGGATGGTAAAAACTGTATCTGTAGTAAGAAAATACCTTATGTTTAGACAGTTAATCATCATGATGGAGTGCTTGTCACAAAAAGAATACGATCCTCACAACAGTTTCCTACCTCTTCTGCTGGACTTCATGAAAAACTGGAGGTAGGACAGAATAGAATGCTCACACAATATATAATGTTGGTTCACTCACTTTGAATTAAAGTGTCAATTTTTTATGGAGAGTAACTGAATTAAAGTCTTCTGATCACTGAAAATGAAGCAAACACACTAAGAAAGCTACTCTGGTACAGAGAATGATGAAGATGGACATATCCACAGCCAGTTCTCAGACATTCTTTCGCTGGTGTATCATCTGCACAGCCCTGCCTCTGCATCTTTGAGCAGTCTAAACAAATTATAAGGAGACGAAGAGTGTTCAAGAGTGCAATGATCTGCTTCCTGTTATCTATTGTGAATTAAAGCAGTAGTAACATGCTTTATATCTCCCTTTGGGGAAAGGACATTTCTTAATTATTTCTGAAGCTACTTACATAGTTTTTGATTCATGAAAATAGAGGCACTCATTGCCCTTTGCCTATGTTGAAAGATATTCATCACAATGGTTTTGAAGTAAAAAACAGTCAGTACCCAATCTCAAACAGACAAGTGTGTTTTGACACTGAGTGGAGCAGTTTTGATATTTTTTTGAGAAGTAATAAATTTTTCGAACTTTGCCACAGAGTTGATTTATTCTTCAAACTACTCCTAACTACTACTACCATGTGTTTCATTCTGTGTTACAAAGGTGGACACATGTGACATCACAGGTTATAGCACAATTCAAAATTTCCAAACTCTTGTTCTTTTACAGGAGGCACTATTTTGACAAATCCTGGGAAAAACACATTTCATTCTTCTATAATGAAAACGGACCCATCTTTACAATACACTTTATTCTGTTTATCCCAGTCAAGATTCTCAATGATGATGCATATGTGCTCCCCATTATGTGAATTCCAGCATGAGTACAATCTACAGTGATTAAGCCATTTGTTGATAACTTCACTAACTCTCTCATAACCTACAATTAATAATGATGCAGTTTCTGAAAATGTCCACATGTCAATGAAAATTAGGAAACACTCTAAAAGCATTCAGCATGGAAACACACTTCCCTGCTTTCAGTCACCTTCTAACAAATAGATCAAACTGTAAAGACTTTCTCTCAGAGTACGCAGAAAGATGTCTGATATAAGAGATCAATGAACTTGAAAACTGAAATGAAATCTTGCTTCAAATACCCCTCATGCCTGTGTTTATCACATATTCAAAAAACATTGAAACTGGGCAGTGTGTCTTTCTGATTGTCTGAAAGAATGAACAAGTATCACAGCAGAGATACAAAGGCTGTTATTCTTGATACAAAGGCTGTTATTCTTCATCAAGTTACTTCAGCCACTGTTGTTGTTGCAAAATGTTTATTACTACAGTCTAATGTAACTGAATGACAAGAATATCTCATTTATGATTTACAAAAATTAATGCTGCTGCTGTTGCTGTTGTGTTTATAGTTGGAAACAAAGCAGAATAAATAGAGATATATGAACATATGATTTCTTACTATCTTCTTTCTCCTCTTCCATTTCAGCCTCTTCCACATCAGCTAGAATGTTGTACTCTGGGTCAGCATCTTCATCATCATCCACTGTATTGTTCATATCTGGCACTGAAAAAATACCAATACCAGTAACATTTATACTGAGAGAGAGAGAGATAGAGAGAGAGAGAGAGAGAGAGAGAGAGAGAGAGAGAGAGAGAGAGAGGGAGAGAGAGAGAGAGAGAACTACTTGATACTGTAACCCAACATACTCAAAGGAGATGTGTTTAAAGTGGCCTCTGAATTGGTTTCAAGCACTTTCATACAGCAATGTCTCATAAATCACGTGGCATGAGCTAACAGAGATATAATTACACCATAATTGTCTGCATAAATGAAGAAGAGTTCATGCAAAAAAGAAAATGAGCTATCTTAATTCTACGGGTCACCAGAGTAGAATGTGTCAGCACTGCCAAATTATGCTCCTGACTCAAAAATACTAAAACTCATGGACACTTAAAATCACAATCTGAACCCAAGACAGAAATCTGCTAAAGATTTATAACAGTTCAATGACCAAAATTGGATCAAATTATATAAACATAAGGAAAAAACACTTCAATCAGCCACAATTTCATCAAATGAAGAATGGAAATATAAAATGTTCTAAGTGCCATTTCTTCACAAAACGTATTGTGTTCTCAGAGCTCTTTGGCATTTCTGTAGGCTTTATCCAAGTGTTAAATCATGAAGAGAATGTTTCAGTTATTCATTGTTAGATTAGCATTGGGCTTTGTGTCAAGCAGTGCTTCCCTCTGGAGATCCACATGTCATGCACCAAAGTCACCTCCCTTTAATTTAGGATGGTATGAAGAGAGAACATACAATTGTTGGAGTGACTACTGCTTTTTATGGTGCGACAGAAATTTTGCAATTATAGAGAAACAAAGAAAGGTAAGTAAGGCCTTTCTCTGCACAATTTACACCTGATAAGTCAAGTAAAGCTATGAACCAATTCCATCTACATCTACTGCATACACACACTGCAAATCATGCTGGAAAGTATGTTGTACCCAGTGGTGGCTTGTGCTAAATTTTACCTGTGTGCACTGCAATATGGTGGCCTATAGCCTTCTGACTTACAAGGATAGCACTCATAATTAAATTGAATATTTTAATTTTACACATATAAACTGAACTGTTTAAATACATTTAAATTTTATAATTAACCATTTAACATTGCATGGACTAAAATAAAACGAAAGAACAAAGACTTGGAACCAAAGGGAAATGAAGCCTAGCCACCAAATTACCAACCTCTGCTCATAACCACTCAGCTATCATGCTGTTCTAAGTTCTCCCTCTCAAAATTTCCTCATATTATATTTGTAAATCTTTAGAGGGCATTTTATCTTTTCCTATAGTTCTCACTAGAAACATCCTAGGAACTTGAAAGGAGCATCTACCAATTTTTTTTCACATAGGTTGAGCTGAATTGGTGAACTCTGTCCCACACTCTCCTGTCTTTAGATTTACATTTGGAGATCTACCTAACTCTTTAAATCTCACTTTCTGCTCCTAATATCTACCAGAAAGGGGCTTCTTTAGTAGATCAACAACAGAAAACACTTTCTTACTAAAAAAAAAAAAAAAAAAAAAAAAAAAGGCGGTGTTTTCCACATTAGCTGCATTAATTTTACTTGTTCACAGTTAGTTTCAGCTTACTAGGCCATTCTAAAGTGATTTTGTGGTTCTACAATAGAAAACTATGTCTTATATATTGAAATATCAGTATTTTGAAATTTGTGTTTTCTACTCGTTTTGGTTCACAAATGCTGTCTTGTTGGTTTGAAAGCTTGACGTTCACAAAGGTTGAAACTAGTCATGAACAAACAAACAAAATTAAGACAGCAAAACTGGATTATGCCACCTTATTTTAATAAATTCATTTCTGTGGTACTCACTTTGGAAAAAATCTTCCCTACTAAATTTGCTCATATACTCGTCTTTTTTTATAATTATAATTTTTATTATAATTTTTATAATTTTTTTTATAATTATCTATAGGCTTTTGAATAACAAGGGCAGTAATTATAACTAAATGGAATATATTAATTTCATGTATTTAAACCGGGTCAACAAATTACCAGACAGCTCAGGTAACCACTTGCCCACAAAGCCATTACTGCAACCGCTCCTCAAAAAACCCTTATACTCTATGCCTGCACATTATGTTGCAAGCAATTTCAAAGAAAAATGTTGGTCTAGTGCTGCAAGCAATCTTGCACTCAAAGCACCAGCAGAGATGACATTACATCAGAGCATGCCCAGTCAAAAAAAGACAGGTGTGTCCCTTGTCTGAGTTGGCTGTAGTGCAGCTGACAATCATTTCAGCACTCAGCACTGATGTCTAATTATCATGGAGAGAGCACTACAAAAAAAGTTTTCATCCATTTTATTTGCGTAATAGCATGCATTTGAAGAGAAGTGGGGAAATTTTAGTGCAATTTCGGTTCGCATTTGAAGAGAGATGGTGTAATTTTAGTGCAATATTTACAGTATGCTGTAGCACATTAGCATATGATAACTGGCCACCACTGGCTGTGCTGCTACTAGTAATTTCCCTTGCTGTTCCAATCACAAATAGAATAAGGGGAAAAATGATTGTCTATATGCCTCTGTAGGTTTAATAATGAATAAAAAATAGGAATGTGGGTAAGCTACTACAAACAGCATAGTGAACGCATTATTGTGGCCAAGATAGACACGAAGCCCATGCCTACTACAGTAGTACAAGTTTATATGCCAACTAGCTCTGCAGATGACGAAGAAATTGAAGAAATGTATGATGAAATAAAAGAAATTATTCAGATAGTGAAGGGAGACGAAAATTTAATAGTCATGGGTGACTGGAATTCAGTAGTAGGAAAAGGGAGAGAAGGAAACCTAGTAGGTGAATATGGAATGGGAGTAAGGAATGAAAGAGGAAGCCGCCTGGTAGAATTTTGCACAGAGCATAACTTGATCATAGCTAACACTTGGTTCAAGGATCATAAAAGAAGGTTGTATACATGGAAGAAGCCTGGAGATACTGACAGGTTTCAGATAGATTATATAATGGTAAGACAGAGATTTAGGAACGAACTTTTAAATTGTAAGACATTTCCAGGGGCAGATGTGGACTCTGGCCACAATCTATTGGTTATGAACTGTAGATTAAAACTGAAGAAACTGCAAAAAAGGTGGGAATTTAAGGAGATGGGATCTGGATAAACTGACGAAACCAGAGGTTGTACAGAGTTTCAGGGAGAGCATAAGGGAACAATTGACAGGAATGGGGGAAAGAAATACAGTAGAAGAAGAATGAATAGCTTTGAGGGATGAAGTAGTGAAGGCAGCAGAGGATCAAATAGGTAAAAAGATGAGGGCTAGTAGAAATCCTTGGGTAACAGAAGAAATATTGAATTTAATTGATGAAAGGAGAAAATATAAAAATGCTATAAATGAAGCAGGAAAAAGGGAATACAAATGTCTCAAAAATGAGATCGACAGTGCAAAATGGCTAAGCAGGGATGGCTAGAGGACAAATGTAAGGATGTAGAGGCTTATCTCACTAGGGGTAAGATAGATCCTGCCTACAGGAAAATTAAAGAGACCTTTGGAGAAAAGAGAACCACTTGTATGGATATCAAGAGCTCAGACGGAAACCCAGTTCTAAGCAAAGAAGGGAAAGCAGAAAGGTGGAAGGAGTATACAGAGGGTCTATACAAGGGCAATGTACTTGAGGACAATATTATGGAAATGGAAGAGGATGTAGATGAAGATGAAATGGGAGATATGATACTGTGTGAAGAGTTTGACAGAGCACTGAAAGACCTGAGTTGAAACAAGGCCCCGGGAGTAGATAACATTCCATTAGAACTACTGACAGCCTTGGGAGAGCCAGTCCTGAGAAAACTCTACCATCTGGTGAGCAAGATGTAAGAGACAGGCGAAATACCCTCAGACTTCAAGAAGAATATAATAATTCCAATCCCAAAGAAAGCAGGTGTTGACAGATGTGAAAATTACTGAACTATCAGTTTAATAAGTCATGGCTGCAAAATACTAACGCGAATTCTTTACAGACGAATGGAAAAACTAGTAGAAGCTGAGCTTGGGGAAGATCAGTTTGGATTCCGCAGAAATATTGGAACACGTGAGGCAATACTGACCCTACGACTTATCTTAGAAGAAAAATTAAGGAAAGGCAAACCTACGTTTCTAGCATTTGTAGACTTAGAGATAGCTTTTGACAATGTTGACTGGAATACTATTTTTCAGATCCTGAAGGTGGCAGGGGTAAAATACAGGGAGCAAAAGGCTATTTACAATTTGTACTGAAACCAAATGGCAGTTATAAGAGTCGAGGGGCATGAAAGGGAAGCAGTGGTTGGGAAGGGAGTGAGACAGGGTTGTAGCATCTCCCCGATGTTATTCAATCTGTATATTGAGCAAGCAGTGAAGGAAACAAAAGAAAAATTCGGAGTAGGTATTAAAATCCAGGGAGAAGAAATAAAAACCTTGAGGTTCGCCGATGACATTGTAATTCTGTCAGAGACAGCAAAGGACTTGGAAGAGCAGTTGAATGGAATGGATAGCGTCTTGAAAGGAGGATATAAGATGAACATCAACAAAAGCAAAACGAGGATAATGGAATGTAGTCGAATTAAGTCGGTTGATGCTGAGGGAATTAGATTAGGAAATGAGGAGTTTTGCTATTTGGGTAGCAAAATAACTGATGATGGTCGAAGTAGAGAGGATATAAAATGTAAACTGGCAATGGCATGGAAAGGGTTTCTGAAGAAGAGAAATTTGTTAACATCGAGTATAGATTTAAGTGTCAGGAAGTTGTTTCTGAAAGTATTTGTACGGAGTGTAGCTACGTATGGAAGTGAAGCATGGACGATAAATAGTTTAGACAAGAAGAGAATAGAAGCTTTCGAAATGTGGTGCTACAGAAGAATGTTGAAGATTAGATGGGTAGATCACATAACTAATGAGGAGGTGTTGAATAGGATTGGGGAGAAGAGAAGTTTGTGGCACAACTTGACTAGAAGAAGGGATCGATTGGTAGGACATGTTCTGAGGCATCAAGAGATCACCAATTTAGTATTGGAGGGCAGTGTGGAGGGTAAAAATCGTAGAGGGAGACCAAGAGATGAATACACCAAGCAGATCAAGAAGGATGTAGGTTGCAGTAGGTACTGGGAGATGAAGAAGCTTGCACAGGATAGAGTAGCATGGAGAGCTGCATCAAACTAGTCTCAGGACTGAAGGCCACAACAACAACATGCCTCTGTAAGAACTCTAACTTCTCTTATCTTATGTTCGTGGTCCTTACACGAAATGTATGTTGGCAGCAGCAGGATCATTCTGCAGTCAGCTTCAAATGCTGGTTCTCTAAATTTTGTCAGCAGCATTGCTTGAAAAGATCATCATCTTCACCCCCCATGGATTCTCACTTGAGTAATCTTTGTAATGCTTGCATGTTGACTGAACTTATCGTGACAAATCTCTTAGCCTCCTTCTGGACTGCTTCAACGTCTTCCTTCAATTCTACCTGGTGGGGATTCAAACACTCAAGCAGTATTCAAGAACGAGTTGCACTGGAGTTCTATATGCAGTCTCCTTTATAGATGAACTTCACTTTCCTGAAACTCTCCCAATAAACTGAAGTCAACCATTCGCCTTCCCCACTGAAATCCTCACATGCTTGTTCAATTTCATATCACTTTGCAACATCATACCTAGATATTTAAGACTGTATCAAGTAGCACATTACTGATGCTGAATTCAAACATTTCATGACTGTTTTGCCTGTTCACCTAGATTAACTTACATTTTTATACATTTAGAGCTACCTGGGGGTCATTCAACACCAACTAGAAATTTTGTCAAAAGCATCTTGTATCCTCATATAATATTATGAAAAGGAAAGTTGCGGCGGAGATGCTGAGTAGCGGATAGGCACAACAAAATGACTGTCACAATATAAGCTTTCGGCCAGCCAAGGTCTTTTTCAAAAAAATACACACACACACACACACACACACACACACACACACAGCCTCTGGCAGCTGAAGCCACACACTGGGCTGCAGTCATGTATGTGTAAGTAGCCTGTATGTGTGTGTGTGTGTGTGTGTGTGTGTGTGTGTGTGTGTGTGTGTGTGTGTGTCATCTATTATCTATTTTCGACAAAGGCCTTGTTGGCTGAAAGCTTATATTGTGATAGTCCTTTTGTTGTGTCTATCTGTGACTCATCATCTCTGCTATATGCTGAGTAGCAACTTTCCTTTTCAGAACACTGTTACATTCCATCCTGGATTTTCCAGTGTTTGATTTTTGTATCTTCCTAGTCATTCAACAATATCACCTTCATGTAAACCACAGCATCATCAGCAAACAGCCACAGATGTAATTACAATGTATACAAATGACTTTGCTGATTTTAAAGATGCCATTGAAATATTTTTGCCCAATGCAAGCATGTAATATCTCCAAATGCAGTATGATCAAAGTGTCTCATGCTCATCAGTCTTAAATAGCTATTAAAAATTCTTACTCTGAAACAGAAGAAAGGAAAAGGTCAACATATTCAAAAGACGAAAGACAATGGCTAATACATGTCATGCCATACTTCATCTGAAAGACTAGCCATGTTTATCAGCTGCAAAACAGAAAGATGTTTTGACAATGCTGTAATTTCTTCCTCAAATCACAGGAAGTTCTACAGTAAACTTCGACATCTGATCCCAAGAATGGCATTGTGTAAGAAATAGAAGTCAATACTGAGAGATTTTCCCCTTGAATTTAATTTTTTTATTTTCTTGCAAAATATTAAAAAGATACGAGAATTTTTTTATTACAGTTCTACTAGTTACAACATTACTGTTGTATTTCTCTACTTGTACTATCACAAATGAAAAATAACCTCAGTATTAATGGCACATGAAACAAAATTTGTCTTATTAGCACTTAGAACCAGTCAGTTCCCTGGTATGGCTCTTAGAATAATCATAATAAATTACTTATTTTTTTAATTTGTCTAACTGTTTTTTGCAATAATAAGGCAAGAAGCATAATTCTGTGGTATGAGAATACCTTTTCACTTTTTTTGATGTGATTAAGTTAGGTACAAAAGCAGAGCCATTGTTTTTTGTTTCTTCACGCAAACATGAGGTTTAACACTTAGAATGTTTAACATTGTGGCCTCCGTTGCCAGAGACTGCAGTCATGTGTGTGTGTGTGTGTGTGTGTGTGTGTGTGTGTGTGTGTGTGTCTATTTTTGATGAAGGCTATGCTGGTTGAAAGTTTAATTTGTGAGAGTCTTTTTGTTGTGCCTATCTGCGACTCAGCATCTCCGCTACATGGTGAGTAGCAACTTTCCTTTTCATAATATTGTTACATTCCATCCTGAATTGTCCACTGTTTGATTAATGTGCATATCGCACATGAAATAACAGATGTTCTATATGGGGTCCTGAGAAAAGTGTTAAAAAAATCTTAATAAAAGAGGACAGAGCACCAAATTTCTGTATGACATACCTTCCTGGTTGAAAAATGAAGGTATGTTACAAGGTGCTGGAAATGACCTCCACCCACCTATATAGACATTTCAGAAGGATGCTGCAAGTTTGTGAATGGGACCATAATCCTCTGTCATGGAAACATGATTTCCTTTGTCTCCAGCTTCGTCACCAAGCCCTGAATGCAGTGTTTAGCGGATTATGTTGATCACCAAAATACTCCAAAAACCGTCAGTGACATGTCTTAAAGGCACCACTTACCCAATACTGTTTCACGAGGAACACATGCTCTTTCACAGAATACAGATACACCATCATAATCAAATAGCAACGGAAAAAGGAAGTCACATGGAACACCACAAAGTAAGCCACGCTAAACTGAAACACGAGACTTACACACAGCTCATAGAACCTCACTGTTGCCACATTTGACAAGTTACATGAGAACATCCACTGGGAAATCCAGGAATTCACACACAACACATTGGCAGCAAGATTCACAAACGTGCAGCACTGTGTTAAGCAGTGTACAAGATCTGCTCAAAAAATTTTGGAAGTTTCGCAATTTTGCGCCAATGATGTGTTGGAGCGAAATGCGTTTGGCATCCCTGCACATGCCTGTGTTTAATGTGGAACTGCTGGAAGTTTCATTGTTGTATGTCTGTTATTGTTTAAGTGCTGTACTGAGTAGAACATTGTGTCACACAGTTTGCGAATTCTGACATGACACAGTTAGAGGGGAAATGTATCTGATTTAATTTGAAAGAAACTCAAGAAAACCTTTACACAGACTCACCAAATGATGCAGGAAGCCTATGGTGATGAGTGCTTAAGCTGAATTTGGTGTTACAAATGGTTCAAATGGTTTTAAAAAAAAGACTAAACGAAAGTTAAGGATGACCCTCTTTCAGGACGCCCTTCCACGTCTACCAACGACACTCATGTCAGGAACGTCAATGAAATTGTGCATGCCAACTGAAGACTGTCTGTTTTGTTTGTTTTGTTTTGTTTTATTTCGGGGAGCAAAAACAACTAAGGTCAGATGCACCCATATCAGAACCACAGAACCTGAAGACAAAAATGGAGTTAAAAGTGACTACACATTAAGCCCAATAGACAGAAGGAAAGACAGCTCAAAACAGGGACTTTCTCTTGATGAAAGGGGCATAAAATACACCATACAGACAACAGAGGTCCTGAACTAAAGATTAAATGTCCTTCATCATATTGCTATGATGGATAAAAAGCAAAACATGATCAACAGCCTGCACCTAGTTAGCTGAAACAGCCAATAACTCAGAAGGAAAACATAAATTAAAATGTAAGTGGTTAAAAAAAAGGGGCATTCCATAAGGAAATGGTGAACTGTCAAAAGTTGAGGACAATGAGCACAAAGTGGAGGAGGATCACCAAGTAACAGATGGCAAGGCTAAAAAGACAGTGCCCAATATGCAAGCTAGCTAAAATGATGGCCGAGAGGACTTCGGCCAAGCTGCTGGAAGTGGTTTTATTCCCAAGAGCTTGTTTCCACGAAGGGAAGACCAGTGGCAATGTCAAGGTGACACCACCTGCTGACAGACAGCAACACAGAATCACTGGAGGGAATGGAAGAACTAGTGAGCTGAGGTACAAGGACTGCAACCTTGGCAACAGCATCAGCGGCCTTGTTTCCAGTAAGACTGACACGACTATGGACCCACATAAACATCACAGTGGCTCCATGAAGAGAGAGCAAGCAAAAGCTTTCCTGGACTCGTTGCACTAAGGGATGGACGGTATACAGCACAAAGAGGCTCTGAATGACACAGGGAGTCGGAGCAAATGACACTGTTGAAAAGCCTCCGTCACCAGATGTACTGTGTTGCCTGATACAGGGCGAACAGCTCTACTATAAATGCTGAACAGTGTTCCGGAAAACGTATCTGAAAATCATTGATGCCAATGACAAAGGCACACTCAACACCACAGTCTGTCCGAGAGCCATCAGTTTACACAAAGTTACTATTTCAAAGTTACATGCGAAGGTCGAGATACTTATGGCAATAGAACGACTCTGAAGTAGTGTCCTTAGGTAGCGAATGAAGTCCATGGTGAACACAGGCCACCACATGAAGCCAAGGTGATGAAGGGTTGACACCGAATGGGAAATTGGCAGGTAGCAGGAAGTTAAGTTGCTGGAGCAATAGCCGAAAGCGAACTCCAGGAGGTAACAGAAAAGAGGGACATACTCATACTGGCGATCAAATGAGCGATTAAATGAGGAGACATAGGGTGGGTGGCCAGTGGGGCCAAACGAATGGCATGTGTATCTGCTGAGGAGAAAATCATGGCTGTATGATAGTGGTA
This sequence comes from Schistocerca serialis cubense, assembly GCF_023864345.2. Lineage (NCBI taxonomy): Eukaryota > Metazoa > Arthropoda > Insecta > Orthoptera > Acrididae > Schistocerca > Schistocerca serialis. Next base: position 398,068,593 of record NC_064642.1, on the reverse strand, counting down.
GCTCACCAACTTTTGCTTACAGACTCTCAACTGGTCTTGTGTAAAAGGCTCCAGTGGCCAAACAGATGCCATGATGGTGGATTGTATTGAGATGACATAAGCTGGATGGACATGTAGATGCTTAAACAAAACACCCACAGTCTAGTTTCGAGCAAGCAAGGGCTGGTACAAATGGAAGAGGGTGGAAAGATCTGGTCACCAGGACGTACTGCTGAGCACATGTAGGACATTGAGGGACTGTGTACAGCGGGCGGAGAGGTAAGACACATGGAAGGACCAAGAAAGCTTCCTATCAAGCATGAACCCCAGGAAATTTGTAGTTTCAACAAACAGAAGAACAATAGGACCAAGATGTGAAGATGGTGGAAGAAACCCATTGTGCCAATAGAAATTCAAACAAATGGTTTTGTCAGTGGAAAAGTGAAAGCCATTGACAATACTCCACAAGGAAAGACAATCGAGACATCACTGAAGGTGCCGCTCAAGGAGACAAGTCTGTGGAGAACTGGAATATATGGCAAAATCGTCTATGAAAAGGGAGCTGAAGATGCCCGGTGGGAGATAGACCAAAATTGGGCTTAATGGAGATAGCAAAAAGGACGGAACTCTTGAGGCACACCTCTTTTCCTAGACAAAGGTGTCCAATAAGGCAGAACCCACACATACGTTGAAAACCATGTGTAGGGAGTACAGAAGATATCTGCCATCCAGCAAGTGTTGTAGGCTTTCTCCAAATCGAAAAACGTGGTTAGTTTGGTATTTCTGCAGAAAATCATTCATGACATGGGCTGACAAAGTGGCAAGATGGTCAACTGCAGAATCCACATTATGTAGTGGTTACTAAGTTGACTCAAGCCACCATACTAGCTGCACATGAATCATACATTCCATCACCTTGCAAACACAGCTGGTGAGAGAAGTGGGGTGGTAGCTAGAAGGAAGTTGTTTGTCTGTACCGGGCTTAGGTATGGGTATGACGTATGACAGTGGCTTCATGTCAGCATCTGGGAAACATGCCTTCTGCCTGGATGGTGCTTTCACTATGAGGGAGCTCGATAGCTAGATCATGCACTCACTTCATCCCAATTCCATGCCCCAGGGCGGGGCGAGTTCACATTTAGATGCTGCAGAATCTCTCTCTTGTGGGCAAGCATATACTCCTACAGTTTGCCATTGTAGAATGACGGTTAAAACAGTGGAGATCACGTCTCTGCATGCAAATTGCATCGTGGCACGCCTCAGTCCACCAAGGAAAGGAGAAAATGCTTGCCCGCAAGGGAAAGGTTTTGCAACATCTGAATGTGAAATCGTCCAGCACTGGGACTGGGAATCGGCATGAAGTAGGAGCATGATCTAGCTCCCTCATTGTAAATGTGGCAGTGTAGCACTCACGATTCTGAGAAGAGAAGAGTATTATCCAAACCACCTCCACTCGTTTCCGATGGAGGAAGGCTGGATGATAGTGAATGGTGCTAGAAATCTCTACAAAATAGCAGCCCAAGGTGTTGCAAATAGCAAAAGGGTCCATTGTGAAATCATCTGCTATGGTCAGGTGGGAAATGGGGAATGGACCTTGGTCCCAGAGAGCTGTCAGAGGTTGGCCCAGACAATGGAAGAGGGAATGGAACTGTTAAAGAACTAGTAAATGAAATCCAGCTAGCTTCTTTGCTATCCTGAAGACTGCAATGAAACTGTGCACACATCTGTTTGTAAATGGAGTTTGCCATCGTAGGATGACTGTTAAAAATGTGGATAGCACATCTTCGCAAGTGAATTGCATCTTGATACGCCTCTGTCCACCAAGGGACCAGAATACAGCACAATAAGGACAAAGTGTGAGGAATGGAACATTCTGCAGCGTTAAGGATCATGTTGGTGAGGCAGTACTCACCTGGTCATCACAACTGGTGAAAAGGTCACCAAAGTGGAAGAAAGCCTCTGATCGGCCTTAGAAAGCTACCATTTGTGTTTGCACATAGGTGGGGTAGGAACCAACAAATGAATAGCACACAGGAAATGGTCGCTTCAGTATGTGTCAAAGAGAATGGACCACTTGAGACGACGGGCAAGCTGGGCAGTTCAGAATGAGATGTCCAAATGAGAATAGGTGTGTGTGGAGACTGAAAGGAACATGGGTGCTCCAGTGGCAAGGCAGATAGGATTGAATTGATTGAGAAGGTCAGCCAAGAGGGCACCTCTCAGACGGGTTTTGGAAGAGCCCCACAGGGAATGGTGTGCACTGAAGTCCCCAAGCAGCTAAAAGGGGTGAGGAAGTGTGCCCGGTCACACCGAATGATGGAGGTATGTAAATGGTACAAAGGGAAAAGGCGAAGTAGGGAAGTAAAATGCAGACAACAACAGCTCACAGCCAGATGTTCAGGGAGACAGTGTGACTACGAATGTCATCCCACGAGAGCAGCACGACTCCCCCTCATGAGAGGGAATGCCGTCTTCAACGGAAACTCAAAACGGACTGGAAAGAAATGTGAGAGGTCAAAGCTGTCATGAATACACAGTTTTGTTTATGGAGGCAATTCAAAGAGCAGCCATAAGTCATCCTTGTTAGATCTAAAGCCGTAAATGTTTCATTGGAGGAGAGTCAAGATGACGAAAGGGGAGGCAGGAAAAAACCAAGGCGTGTCATCATGGTGGTTGTCAAGTGCCAGCCTTCGAAGACTCTGTTAAAAGGTGCAGAGGCTGGAGGATTCTGCTTCATGAGATCTACAGAGGTGTCAGCATTCTCCCTCAGTCAATCTGCAAAGTCCAGGGCAGAAAAACGGTTGATGGTGTACACAGGTGACACAGAGATCGGCCTGGTGAGAATATCATGTGGTGACACTGTTGAAGAGATCTCAGAGTCAGCAAAGGAAGAGAAGACCATTAGACTGTTTGCCTTCGTTCGATTTCTTGGTGCCTCTGCAGTTGGCAGAAGTTGATTCAGATGTTTGTTGGCTGGGGGGACGTAAAAAGCCTTCTCAGGAGTATTCCTTCTGTCCTTTCCAACCTGCTGGTTGTGTAGCAGGTAATTTTACCATATGAGGTGAAAATTTAGTGCCTTGTTGCACAGCTGGACAAGAAGGAGACAGGTATGCTATCATGACACTGGTCAATTTTACAACTGTGATGCTGAATTTGAAGTCACATGTCTGTGTGACCACGTCCCCCATGGAGCGAGATGTAGGAAGAATGGTACTGTAAGTGATGGATTGTAAAACATAGCATTTCTGACTATCCAACAACTTGTGAGCAACAGGGTAAAGCACTTTTTCCTTCACCCGGATCTCCTGGATGGCCCACTTATCTAGAGATAAATGGGACAATCTCAGAAGGAGGCTGCATGATCACCATTGTAACTGATACAGCAGGGAGAAAGAGGCAGACAATTGTCCACATGAGCATCTCTACCACAGGTTACACATTGGCTGGGTGTCAACAGGACATTCGAGTGTGGTTGTAACAGTGGCACTGGTAGCAGCGCTTAGGGTCCGGAATGTACAATCAGACTGTGATAACTTCATAGCCTGCTTTGATCTTGGATAGAAGCACTACTCTATTAAGCTCCAAAAAAAGAGTGCATGTGGGCTCTAAAAATGTATCTGCATTTTTCATCACCCGATGGACTGCAATGACGCCCTGATCAGAGAGCTAAGTTTGGATTTCTGCCTCGGTCAGACCATCGAGCATCCTAGTGTAAATAACACCATGCAAAGAATTCAGCGTTCAATGGGCCTCAACACCAACAGAATAGCCACGGAATAGTGAAGCTGCAAGCAGTTGTTGCACTTGAGAATCACAACTAGTCTCCAAAAGCAAAGTGGCATTGTGTAAAAGACAACAGGATTTCACAGAGCTGGCAATTGCATCAACATCTTGCTGTATAGTAAACGGATTAACTGTAGCAGAGGACTGACTGTTTCAGTATGCGAAACCATGAGGAACTGAGGTGCAGCTGGCACGATCTTTGATTTGTTAGCCTCATTTAGTTTATGTTTAGTAGACTTAGATTGTGAAGAAGTTTGGCTCATTGTGAGAATCTCCCACATGATTTCCACACCTCCCAAACACCTGACAGAGATACCAACTGACAATTTGGGAAGGTAGCAGCTCAGGCAATCACCACTCATTGGGCCTGGCCTGTACCAGGGGGTATGTGCGAACCTTACCTGTTGACCTGGGCCTGGGAATTATGCGTTATCCAGTCACCTATTATGCATCAGATGCATGGGCCAGCCTTCATAAGGGCACAGGGAGGAAGAAGAAAAAGAGGAATCTGAAACATCAAAGCAGAGGAAGGATAGGAAAAGTGGAACAGAGAGAAAAAAAACAGTGATGGGGCTGTTTCGATGCCAGGCTACTGAAAATGCAGGACACATACCCAAAAACATCCCAGACATGTTCCTCAAGAGAGGGGAAAAATAATAGCAAGAGGATAGACATGCAGCACGGAAATGAAAAGATGCTTCAAAGGCTGGGGCTACATGGTAGCCAAGCAAAAGTGGCAAGCCCCCTAGGGGAAGACAGACTGTCCAAGAGACTGCAGAAGAATGTAACATTTCAGTTGGACCATGTTATGAAATCCTGAGACAGCATCTCAAAACACACCATGATGCTGCCAAATTCATCCCATGGCTCATGAGTCAAGACCTGAAAGACCTTCACCTCACAATGTGTGAATAGCTTTTGGAGTGTACAAATGAGAACAACTGGTGATGAGATGTGGGTCTACAGTTACGATGTTGAGACTGAGGTTCAATCTTCACAATGTGCCAGGGAAGGTTCTCCAAGACCAAAAAAGCTCTTCATGTCAGATCAAATGTCAAAGCCATGCTGATAGTTTTCTTTGACTTTGAAGGATTAGTTCATCATGAATCCATGCCTTAGGGGCAAACTATTAATAGATGGTACAACCGGGATATTTTGCAATGCCTGCTAGAAAATGTGAGAAGAAAATGGCTTGAAATGTGGCGAAACAATTCCTGGTTCTTGCATCATGATAATGCACCAACACATTCATCCCTGTTAGTGCATGACTACTATACAAAAAATGAAATCACTATGCTGCCTCAACCTCTGTACTCTCCAGACCTGGCCCATGCGGACTTTTTTTATTTCCAAAGTTGAAAACCTCGTTGGAAGGATGAAGTTTCACAATGATAGAAGATAGAGGAGAAAATTTGCAGATGGCGCCTTGCGTGATCCAGCAAGAGGTGTACCAAGACTGCTCCCAGAAATGGAAACGGCATTGGGAGTGGCATACCAATTGTAGAGGAGACCATGCACAATAAGTAAAAGCTAAAAGTAAAACAGTTTTATGGGCAAAGTTCTGGAATTTTCTGAACAGACCTCACAAGTGGGGGACACCCCTTCCATGCCTCTTGCAATGTACCTTCATATCTCAACCACGAAGGTATGTCATGTACAAATTTGGTTTTGTATTCTCTTTTGTCAACATTTTTACAACACTTTTGCTAGTGCCCATCATGAGGGGGGATAACCTCTATATGCTACCCTTCTGAAGATTTGTTTACATCCAAAACTAGTTACTGATAAACAAACACTTGATGAATTTGTGACTGGTTCCCACACTTTTCCAATTGTTTCACTTATAAATAGCTGTAGAGTTCTAAAGACTCCAAAGATAAAGTAATGTTTGCTTAAACACAGTGTCACTGTTTGTGAAGATTGTGATGTCATCAGCAGGTTATTTCACAACTGTCTGATAATCAGCTGTTACTAATGTTACAAGTGACTAGTATTACCAATAGGGGAGAGAAAGAGAGAGGGAGAGGGGAAGAGAAAAAGAGAGAGAGAGAGAGAGAGAGAGAGAGAGAGAGAGAGAGATGGATGTTAAATTGTTAAATTCACCTATCTTGATATCTTAATATTGAGGATTGTTGACTGTTTACATAAAAATTATACAGGGAGCAACAACTTTGATTTATGCTGCTCACATCAGTTTTTACTGGAGTTTGTTCATCACAAATTTCAGTTGCTTTGTTAATGTTTGCCATTTATCATTCATTATGTATTATGTGCGGTTTTAACTCGTAAATGAGTCATGAATTTTCTGTGTTGCTTTGAAGAACATTTATGTTATTTATGAGCTAAATAAGATGGAGTATCATAAGGAAGAAAATGATATCGAAAGAAACAAAAAGTTTACTGTTAAGCCACTGGTAACAATACACATGTTTAATTTAATGTCAATAGCAGTCATGGTAAATACTAACCTAAAATGTTCACATTTAAAGAAGAAAATGATATTTCAAATATTCTCTTGTTAACAAAGACAAGCAGCAAAAACTGCAAATGTTGTGGGATAAATAGACAGAATAATGTTGGAGAAAGCTGTGGACCAGATGGTGGAGTGTGAGAGGGAGAGATGAATGTGATGTCCTGTCATTAAGATGGTCCCTTTGGCATGAGGAATAAGCTGTATTCAGCCAAACAAACAAACTATGATGACAATCTTCTGAACTTTTTAATATACGGTGATCCCTGTCAATGTAATGTGTGGGTACTGCACACTTCATCAAGTGAGTACCACTACTTGCACACCACCAGTACTGACAGCAAAATTTCAGAGACTACTTCTACTGACAAGTGCAGCAAGATGAATTAGTGGTCACACCTGCACATTGTCAACAAATTCCCCACTGAGCAATGCCTGAAAGGGTAAGGAAAGATCTATAGAGAATACCAAGTCCATTGTAGAGATTAAGTGTGTATTCTGCTCCTTGTTCAGAAAACTCAAATTTTCTGAAAACAACAGGTGAAATGCCTTGACCTCTAGAAAAGCAGATCCTCCGCAAACATTGTGCTCATAAAAATCTTCACCATGCAGCAATGGGCGGAGACAATACATAATGAGGTTAGTGAGAGTCTTTTGTTTCATCAGGGGACACATGGAAAGAACAATGTGACGAACTTGCACTAACATATTCTTGTCAATTGGAAGGAACAAGGAGTGGTACATACACTCCTGGAAATGGAAAAAAGAACACATTGACACCGGTGTGTCAGACCCACCATACTTGCTCCGGACACTGCGAGAGGGCTGTACAAGCAATGATCACACGCACGGCACAGCGGACACACCAGGAACCGCGGTGTTGGCCGTCGAATGGCGCTAGCTGCGCAGCATTTGTGCACCGCCGCCGTCAGTGTCAGCCAGTTTGCCGTGGCATACGGAGCTCCATCGCAGTCTTTAACACTGGTAGCATGCCGCGACAACGTGGACGTGAACCGTATGTGCAGTTGACGGACTTTGAGCGAGGGCGTATAGTGGGCATGCGGGAGGCCGGGTGGACGTACCGCCGAATTGCTCAACACGTGGGGCTTGAGGTCTCCACAGTACATCGATGTTGTCGCCAGTGGTCGGCGGAAGGTGCACGTGCCCGTCGACCTGGGACCGGACCGCAGCGACGCACGGATGCACGCCAAGACCGTAGGATCCTACGCAGTGCCGTAGGGGACCGCACCGCCACTTCCCAGCAAATTAGGGACACTGTTGCTCCTGGGGTATCGGCGAGGACCATTCGCAACCGTCTCCATGAGGCTGGGCTACGGTCCCGCACACCGTTAGGCCATCTTCCGCTCACGCCCCAACATCGTGCAGCCCGCCTCCAGTGGTGTTGCGACAGGCGTGAATGGAGGGACGAATGGAGACGTGTCGTCTTCAGCGATGAGAGTCGCTTCTGCCTTGGTGCCAATGATGGTCGTATGCGTGTTTGGCGCCGTGCAGGTGAGCGCCACAATCAGGACTGCATACGACCGAGGCACACAGGGCCAACACCCGGCATCATGGTGTGGGGAGCGATCTCCTACACTGGCCGTACACCACTGGTGATCGTCGAGGGGACACTGAATACTGCACGGTACATCCAAACCGTCATCGAACCCATCGTTCTACCATTCCTAGACCGGCAAGGGAACTTGCTGTTCCAACAGGACAATGCACGTCCGCATGTATCACGTGCCACCCACCGTGCTCTAGAAGGTATAAGTCAACTACCCTGGCTAGCAAGATCTCCGGATCTGTCCCCCATTGAGCATGTTTGGGACTGGATGAAGCGTCGTCTCACGTGGTCTGCACGTCCAGCACGAACGCCGGTCCAACTGAGGCGCCAGGTGGAAATGGCATGGCAAGCCGTTCCACAGGACTACATCCAGCATCTCTAGGATCGTCTCCATTGGAGAATAGCAGCCTGCATTGCTGCGAAAGGTGGATATACACTGTACTAGTGCCGACATTGTGCATGCTCTGTTGCCTGTGTCTATGTGCCTGTGGTTCTGTCAGTGTGATCATGTGATGTATCTGACCCCAGGAATGTGTCAATAAAGTTTCCCCTTCCTGGGACATTGAATTCACGGTGTTCTTATTTCAATTTCCAGGAGTGTATAATCTACAAAAATTCAGGCACAAGTGCCTATACTGAACTCACTTATATTCCACTGTAAAATCTTATCACTAACATTTCATTTTCATCTTTCCCAAATCTTTCCACAATCAAAATGGGCAATCAAAATGGGCGAGGGGAAGATACATACTAAAACAACCTCTATGGGAATGGCATCAATGTGCTAACAGAAGTTAATGGCTTTAGCAACACACGAACTCCTAACTTAGATTAGCTGCTACATATCAATTTTAAATACCGAAAAATATTCTGTGGCTACATTTCAAAAGACAGTCTTTAAATAGTGGGATTATACGTGAATTTTGAAATGGAAAGCAGAACATTATAATCACAGCAGATTGCAGCTATGCATTCAATAAGAAATACTGTAATTAGCAGATTATAAGTTGAGGTTTCTCCCAGTTTTGTCATTAAAAGAATACAGGGTATTTTACATTCAAAGATTGAACTTTCTATGTCGCACAACAGATTAATATAGGGCACCTATTACATTTACAAATGAAGCTTTGGCAATTGAGGTCACATGCAGATTTACTTTGAAAAATTTGGAAGAGTTGGAGGAGGGGGGAGGGGGAGAGGGTGGTGAGAGGAGGCAGAGGGGGGAGAGGGAGTAAAGGGGAGAGGGCTGGAGAGGGGGGAGTGACACCAGTTTGGCTGAGAACCAGGATGAATGTGGTAGTGAGAGGAATGGTGAGTGGACAACAAATTTAGTGGGACTGTGTGTCACATACCTTTGCATTTTATGGACATCTTGCCATTTACCTGAATCCATTTGCAGTCAGAATGGAACTAACTTTAAAATTGGATAAATATTCAAGGACAGTATACATTTCTGTAGAAGGTATAAGCCTATACAGGAGCCCGTGGCGTACTTGGCATGTTTTACACAGCAATGTTGTCAATGTTCACTATGAGGTATGATGGGAATGAAAGAAGGTGTATCAGTTACTTGTCGTATGCAATTAATCTACATATATATTGCAAACAACCGAGAAGTGTGTGGTGGAGGATATGTCCCACTGTAACAGTTATTAGGGTTTCCTCCTGTTCCAGTCATGTATGGAGCATGGGAAGAATGATTGTTTGAATGCTTCATGTATGGAGCATGGGAAGAATGATTGTTTGAATGCCTTTGTGTATGTGCATTAATGAATTATTCTAAACTTATCCACATGATCCCTATGTGAGTGATATGTAGGGTATTATAGTATATTTCTAGAATCACCATTTGAAGCCGTTTCTTAAAACTTTATAAATAGATTTTCTAGGGATATTTTATGCTTATCTTCAAGAGTCTTCCAGTTCAGTTCCTTCAGTATCTCTGTCACACTCACTCACAGAGTAAACAAACCTGTGACCATTCATAATGCCCTTCTCTGTATATATTCAATATCCCCTGTTAGTCCTATTTGGTATGGGTCCCACACACCTGAACAACATTCTATGATGGCTAGCACGAGTGATTTGTAAGCTATCTCCTTTGTAAACTGATTGCACTTCTCCAGTATTCTACTAATAAACCAAAGTCTATAACCTGCTTTACCCATGACTGAGACTATGTCATCATTCCATTTCATATCCCTCCAGAGTGTTACACATGGGTATTCATATGAGTTGACCAATTTCAATAGTGACTCACTGATGTTATTGCCAAAGGATACTATGTTTTTTCACTTTGTGAAGTGCACAGTTTTACATTTTTGAACATTTACAGCAAATTGCCAATCTCTGCACCACTCTGAAATCCCATCATCATCTGATTGAAAATTTATGCAGCTTTTTTCATATAGCACTTCATTATAAACAACTGTATCATCTGCAAAAGGTCTGATGGAACTATTAATATTGTCTCCAAGATAATTACTATACAACATGAATAGCAAGGGTTCCAGCACACTTCTGTGAGGAACACCCGAAGTGACTTCTACATCTGATGATGACTCTCCATCCAGGATAACATACTGTGTCCTCATACCAAAAAGTCCTCAATCCAGTCACAATTTCACCTGATACACCATATGATTGTACTTTTGACAATAAGCGAAGGTGCAGTACTGAGTCAAATGCTTTTCAGAAATCAAGGAATACCGTGTCTATCTGGTTGCCTTGATCCAAAGCTTTCAGAACGTCATGTGAAAAAAGTGTAAGTTGGGTTTCACACGATCACTGTTTTCGGAATACATGCTGGTTGGCACTGAGATCATTCTGTTCAAGATATCTCATAATGTGTGAGCTCACAATATGTTCTGAGATTCTACAACTAATAAGTGAAGCGGTCAGATGTTTGGATGCAAGCAGTGCTTTTTCTCTGAAAAAAAGTTTGAGGGTACTCCGACATTGGATATAACGCAGCGAGAATTACTTATTACTGAAGCATAGAATACCACCCGTCTGCTTTTAGCCATGATGACATCAACATGTCGAACTACAAAAAAAAAAAAAATTCGGACTCTTTAGTTGACTCCAGCTCAAATGAAGCAGGCGATACAGACAAACACCCAAACATACAGGAGAATGTGGTATCGAACACTTCAGTTTACATCACCTCAAATGAAGCAAGTGTTTCCCATCAACTCCTGAACAATAAAAGAAAATGGTATCGTACACTTCAATTGACCTATAATACACCTCAGATGAAACAAGTGAGTCCAATCACCCCTCCAGTCAATGACATCGCTTTTCCCACCAAAAACTGTACTGGTATCGTTCGTATTGCAATTACCAATACGTAAAAATGAAATAAAAAAATTTACATCCGTGAAATAAATCTTTGGCACTCTTCCAAGTTCTCAACATCGTAAAAAAATTACTTTGTCAATGAAAAAGTTTAGGGGTACGCATCCCCCAACGTTCCCCCAGAAAAACAGCACTGGATGCAAGAGACGAAAGAATAGTCAGCTGTGTTCTTGGGTCCCACCATAGCAAACCCTGGAAACCATGATATATTAGGAGGAAACATGCAAACATTCAGGACAACCAAGAGTACAAATTCCATTGCTGCTCATGTACAGAAATATGTTGCTTCTCTTCTTGCCTCTCATTGTTTGGGTGGAACTATCATCCCATTGGCTACGAGCAACTGACACGTTGCCGATCTGTGAGCATTTAGAGACCCTCTGCGGTTACTGGCAGGGGCCCAAATCTTGACTTTAACCTAGGAGACAAATTAATGGTAACAGAAATGTCTTCACACAGAACATGTGCAATACACTATTGATTTTCAAGATTGTTTTCAGTCTTAATGCTAAGTTGTATGGTTTCTGCCGATTCAGCTGAAGAATGCTGAGAAGGCAATGTACTGTTGTCATTCAGTTCGCTTATATTGTCTGTGCCTTAAGAATTGTAAACTGTAGCTATTGATAATGGATGCCAATTACAGTTGTGATTATGTTGAGAAACATGGATCTATGAGTTTAAAACTGGTTTATGCAGACAATACAGTGCTAATTTTAAGTTAAGTGTGATTTATGAACCACAGGCAACAACACCTGTAAAGCAGGAAGTAAACTTGGTGAATGACTGAATGTCCGTAGGTGGCAGCAGATTAAAGGATGCCCATTTTTCATGCTTAACTTTCAGGGGATGAAATCAGAGAAGGTATCACAAATTAAAGCAGCAGATTGTTCAATACGTGCAAGAGAAACACAATGAAGGCTTTTTCATTACTCAAGAAATTGTCAGAATGAACGTGCTGGAGATGTAGAATTTTCCAACTGTGTCCAAAGCAAGTACTGGCTGGTGCTTAAGGACAATAGGGTTTACTTTATGATGAAGAACAATCCTAGCTCAGCGACTTCCCATGGTATATGATGGAACACTATGTGCCTATCAGCAGCTACTTGATCTAAGGAAAAAGCACAACTGTTTATTAGGCCATATGGACAACACTGTTCATACGCCTGTTTATTTTGCTATACCTTCAAATGTTACTGTTGCTGTAATGGGCATTAAAGTGTTCCTACAAAAAGTTCTGATGATGAAAAGGCCAGAATGTCAGAAATGCTGGGTGCATTATCTGATGGAAGGAAGCTCTTCTCCATAAGTGATTCTTCACAGGAAAATGATACTGAAAGAAAAACTACCCGGAGTACTTATATCTAGGTGCCAAGAAAAGGGATGGATGACAGAAGACCTGTTGGTACTTTGGCTGATGGTTGTTTGGAACAGAATATCAGATTCTTTGCTTAACAAAAGGAAAGTACTGGTGCTCAATACTTTCACAGGACACCCATGAAGACAGCAAATAACAGCATAGACCTGGTAATAATTCCTGGTGGCACAACCTCACAACTCCAAGTAATGAATGTAATTGTGAACATACTGTTTAAGACTCAGCTGAGACACCTTCCTCTTGGAGACCATGCACTCAGTCCAGGAATGGAGTTAAAGAAACCCACAATATCCAGTGGGCCAGTAGATCCTTACTGCCTGTGGCAGGATCTTAGGTGTATCTACTATAAAAGGATTCAAAACGCGATTAATATTATTATTATTATTATTATTATTATTATTATTATTATTATTTCTTTCCTTTCTCAGATGTTATGTCTGGTTAAAAATGGAAAGTGACGCGGACCTTGATCAAGCATGACTTCCTTTGAACTGTATGGTATATGTTACATTGCATTTAGGAACTTTCGGGTAATTGAACATATATGAATAATTACAGATTTCTGTAGTTGTATATATACATTTGGATGTAGCTGCATTGCGTTGATGTACTGGTGGATATTGTGTTGTATGACTCCTGTAGTTGATAGTATAATTGGTATAATGTTAACTTTATCCTGATGCCACATGTCCTTGACTTCCTCAGTCAATTGGATGTATTTTTCAATTTTTTCTCCTGTTATCTTCTGTATATTTGTTGTATTGGGTATGGATATTTTGATTAGTTGTGTTAATTTCTTCTTTTTATTGGTGAGTATGATGTCAGGTTTGTTATGTGGTGTTGTTTTATCTGTTATAATGGTTATTATTTTATTATTATTATTAAAAATAGTGATACCACATCAAACTGGCGTAGGCTCTACGTACAAAGCAAGTGAAGATAAAAATTAATGTAAGCTATTTCTTTTTATTCTATTTCTCCCTGTACCAAAAATGTAGACAATATGTGGCATTAAGTTTGGAATAAGTGCATTGTTAACTTTCTCAGGCAGATACCAGTGGCGACCAGTTATAACGTGCTAGAGCACATGTAGATATTGAACCAAAATTATCCCAATTCTCTTCAAATGTGAGCCAGAAATTGCACTAATATTATTCTTTGAAAGCTTGTTGGCATGCAAATAAAACACATGAAAAGAAATTATGGTCAACTCAGAGAGGGTATGCAACTGTCTCTTTTGGACTGCACATGCTCTGATGTGTAACATCCTACCTTCTAGCATAGTGAGTGCTACATTGCTCACAGCATCAGGTCAGTAGATTTCTTTGAAACTGTGTGCCATATATTGTGCAAGCTTAGAGCATGAGAGGCTTTTGAGCAAGCACCATCGTAGTTGTAATTGCAGCTGAGTGGGTTAGTGCACAATTTGGTAATTTGTGGACCCAGGTTCGACCCCCCCCCCCCCCCCCCACACACACACACACACAAAAAAAATTGAAATATATTTAAAAATTTCAATTTATATACATAAAATTAATATATTCAGTGTAGTTATGGTTACTACTCTTGTATGCCAAAGGCTATAACCAAGCATATGATGAAATTTAGTATGAAAGTATTTTCTCTAGATAACTACTTAGCAGGCTCGTTTCCCATAGATCTTTGCAGGCAAATGTAAGATTTAAAGTGTTATTTTGATCTACTTCAAATTTAAATCTAACAACAGAGTGAAGTGGAACAAGTCTTGCAAATTTGTCTTACGTAACACTGAAAATTTTAAAATACAACCAATCCAAAAGCTCAAATACTCAAACACTGATGAAAATCTGCAAAAATATTTACCCCAACTATCAAAAAACTGAAGTTATTAAAAGCTTATAAAGACGGTGAAGAAGACTGTTACAGCAAAACTTTTGAAATGGGCTCTACTAAAAATGAAAAAAGTGAGCTAAAACTAATCTTTTAGAAAACTTGGAAAACAGAAAAACTCCCTCAGGAATGGAAGGTGGTCATGATACATCCACCACATAAGAAAGACAATAAACAAGATGTTACCAACTATAGAGGAATTTCTTTGCAACCAGTTTCACATAACATATTTCCCAAGATAACAGCAAACAGAGTAGAAACAACATTACTGAGTAATTTAAGGGAACATCAAGTTGGTTTTACGAGGAGCAGATCATGTTCTGAACAAATATTTAAACTAAAGTCAATCATTTGCCACAGGTTACTGAATTCAAAAGATGTTTGTTGATTTCCAAAACACCACTGACTCTATTGTCGAAAACTACAGATAAAATAAAAGCTATGCGAGTAGAAGCAGGTTGATGCCCCTTTCAAGTTCCTGGAATGTTTCACCTGAGTGAGCTGTAGGTAAAGATAAGAAGGTCACTACAGATTTACGCACTGAGTATGCATGATTCAAGTGCAGTAGAGAAAAAAGCAACATGATAACCTAATGGTGAAGAGCACTGACTGGTAAACTGTTGGTCCGAAGTTTCATTCCTGCTGCCTCCTATAATTTTTTTCTCGTTTTTATTTTATCCCTTCCAATGTTAAATAATTAATTACAAAATTTAAACACTAAGCAGTTCAACTTATATACAGAAAATTAATGTATTCTATTTAGTACCAATTACTGCCCTTGTAAGTCGTCAAGCTATTGGTTGCCACATTGTAGCACACTAGGAAAATTTTGCACGAGCTGCCAACGGCAGATCCTTTATGGCAATAAAACAGTTTGTAGTTTTGATTATTCAGATTATCTTAAAAATAAAGGGTGGAAGGGGGGGGGGGCTGTTGTCTTATACGTACAGCGGTCTTATACTTGGGTAAGTACGTATTTTGATTATTTTAAGACTAGGACCACCAGAGTGCTCAAAATGGCCGCAAAATGTTTTCAAAACACTATTTTGACAACAGTTTTTGTCGTATGGCAGCAAGCTTCAGTGACTTTTCCATGTTAAAGGTCAGAATCACTCATACTAAATATATTTATTTTTTAAGGTATGGTTAGGACATTGTTAACAAGTATTCCTACAAATCTGTTAACAATTAGTCTCTAAACAGCAATAATACACACAATAATGAAACACTTTTAATTTACTTTTGTCCATTGTTTGTCTCTGTGTCTCCAGTCATATTGTCATTCGTTAGCTCATAGCAACATACTAATCATGGTTCGCAGATCTCTGTAGCTTTCCGATGCAGAATTGTTCATACTCTTACACAATATTCCAGATGATGAGTCTGAAGTAGAATGTGACCTAGATGCAGGAGACCTAAGAGAAGATGTGGACAAAGATTACTGTCAACCAAATGATCATTCTGGAAGCAGTGATTCAGATTATGCTGAAAACATAATTGTTCAGTCAGGTTAATAATAATTGTGAAATGCATTATTTACAGATCAAAATTCAACTTGCATATAAAATTCAGGATTTTGATGACAACTACTCTGAGCTGACACAGCAGCCGAAAATGAATCATGTAAAAGAAGATATCAGAAGGGATAGATCAACACATGCCTCCCAGGACGACGTAATATGTTTCTGGGTACTTATGGCATCACTGAGTTGACTGTAGCACAGTTTGGAAAGACCACGTCTGGCAGATTGTCGGGTTATAACATTGTGAGAGAAAATCCAGGACCTACACAATATTCAAAGCAGTATGTTTCTGACGCCAGTCTAGTGATTACATGGCATATTTTTATTGATGAATCAATACTGAAAGACATAAAATGCTGTACAGAAACAGAGGCAAAACGTGTTCTAGGAAATGAATTGTGGACTGTAAGTTTGAAGAAACTGGACGTTTTTACTGCTTTACTGTATGCTTGTGGTGTTCTTGGGGCCATGCTCGTGGTGTTCTTGGAGCCAATAGTACTGAACGTGATGAATTGTGGTCTAAAAAGTGGGGCCCATCTATCTTCAGTGATACTATGGTGAGAAACTGCTTTTGAGAAATTCTAAGATTTTTGTGCTTTGACATTAGAAACACAAGATCAGAACATTTGAAGACAGATAAATTCGCTTTAGTATCAAAAGTTTGGAACAAATTAATTGAAAATTACCATTTGACCTATATTCCCGGTGAAACTCTGACTGCTGATGAACAGCTTTTTCCAAGTAAAACAAGGTGTCCTTTCTTACAGTATATGCCAAACAAACCTGATAAATTTGGTTTAAAATCATGGCTTCTTGTCAATGTTGACTCAAAAGTTTCTGTGCAATGGGTTCCCTTATTTAGCAAAAGACAACCACCGACCACATGACCAGGCTCTTCCTGAGAGTGAAGTAATGAAGTTGCTGTTTCAAAAGAAGGGGCAAAACACGACTATGGACAATTTTTTTACAACACTGAAACTGGGCAAGAAATTGAGAACTAATGGTACTAGCATTGTTGGAACAATTACATGATCAAGAAGAGAAATCCCTAATGCTAATCTTTACGACTTGGATCTCTTCAAACATTCCAGTGGCATTCTTACTGTATATCAAGGCAAACAAAACAAGAATGTGCTTCTGTATATTACTTTGCTGAACTTCAAACTGGTCCGAAGAAAACTCCAGAAACAATAGGTTTCTACAATAACACAAAATATGGTGTTGATGTGGTGGATCAAATGGCAAGAAAATAGTGTTCGAGCTCGTACTCGTAAATGGCCAGTTCATGTATTTTATAATATTCTTGACTTGGTAGCTGTCAATTCATGGATCATTTTGAAGAAAGTAAGAAGGATGAAGATCACTCGTCGAAATTATATCCTGAAGTTAGCGGAGGAGCTTCGTATGGGGAACACAGACTCAAAAAGTAACTTGGGGGAAACAGAAGCTGAATCTGGAAACTGTGTGGAAGGAAATAAAATGAGGAGACAATGGCAAATGAAGAATTTTAGGAATAAGACAAGTTATATAAGCAAAAAGTGCAAACGGCAAGTATGTGGTTCTTGATCAAAGGACATAACTAAGAACACTACTAAAGATTTGTAATCACATCAGTGAGTGCAAATAAACTGAAGAAAGAGTCAGGCAGTATTTTACAAATATGTTGTGGTATGTGGATTTGGCAAACAGATATCATGATTATAAGTGCTCTACTTAAAATATTACAGTAATTAATTTTATAATAATGAGTACACAATAAATACATCAGCTTCTTTACTAAAAGAATTTGAATAAAAACTGTGTTCGTTAATTAGAAAAAACGTCTCTAAAAACTCATTCTTGTATGTAATACATGGAAAAAATATTAAGTTTGAGAAAAATTATATAATTCATCTTATTTTAGTTTTATAAACCTAAAATACACATTTGAAACGATGATAATGAGAACAAAAATAATAACTTTCATATAGCGGTCAAACTGACCGCATCATTGGTTCTAGGTATATAAATTATGTTGTTGTTGTGGTCTTCAGTCCTGAGACTGGTTCGATGCAGCTCTCCATGCTACTCTATCCTGTGCAAGCTGCTTCATCTCCCAGTACCTACTGCAACCTACATCCTTCTGAATCTGCTTGGTGTATTCATCTCTTGGTTTCCCTCTACGATTTTTACCCTCCACACTGCCCTCCAATACTAAATTGGTGATCCCTCGATGTCTCAGAACATGTCCTACCAACTGATCCCTTCTTCTAGTCAAGTTGTGCCACAAATTTCTCTTCTCCCCAATCCTATTCAACACCTCCTCATTAGTTATGTGATCTACCCATCTAATGTTCAGCATTCTTCTGTAGCACCACATTTCAAAAGATTCTATTCTCTTCTTGTCTAAACTATTTATCGCCCATGTTTCACTTCCATACATGGCTACACTCCATAAAAATACTTTCAGAAACGACTTCCTGACACTTAAATCTATACTCAATGTTAACAAATTTTCTTCAGAAACCCTTTCCTTCCCATTGCCAGCCTACATTTTATATCCTCTCTACTTCGACCATCATCAGTTATTTTGCTCCCCAAATAGCAAAACTCCTTTACTACTTTGAGTGTCTCATTTCCTAATGTAATACCCTCAGCATCACCCGACTTAATTCGACTACATTCCATTATCCTCGTTTTGCTTTTGTTGATGTTCATCTTCTATCCTCCTTTCAAGACACTATCCATTCCATTCAACTGCTCTTCCAAGTCCTTTGCTGTCTCTGACAGAATTATAATGTCATCGGCGAACCTCAAATATTTTATTTCTTCTCCATGGATTTTAATACCTAATCCGAATTTTTTCTTTTGTTTCCTTCACTGCTTGCTCAATATACAGATTGAATAACATCGGGGAGAGGCTACAACCCTGTCTCACTCCCTTCCCAACCACTGCTTCCCTTTCATGCACCTCAACTCTTATAACTGCCATTTGGTTTCTATACAAATTGTAAATAGCCTCTTGCTCCCTATATTTTATCCCTGCCACCTTCAGAATTTGAAACGTCAAAATCTTTCTCTAAGTCTACAAATGCTAGAAACGTAGGCTTGCCTTTCCTTAATCTAGCTCCTAAGATAAGTCGTAGGGTCAGTATTGCCTCACGTGTTCCAATATTTCTACGGAACCCAAGCTGATCTTCACCGAGGTCGGCTTCTACCAGTTTTTCCATTCGTCTGTAAAGAATTCGCGTTAGTATTTTGCAGCTGTGGCTTATTAAACTGATAGTTCGGTAATTTTCACATCTGTCAACACCTGCTTTCTTTGGGATTGGAATTATTATATTCTTCTTGAAGTCTGAGGGTATTTCGCCTGTCTCATACATCTTTCTCACCAGATGGTAGGGTTTTGTCAGGACTGGCTCTCCCAAGGCTGTCAGTAGTTCTAATGGAATGTTATCTACTCCCGCGGCCTTGTTTCGACTCAGGTTTTTCAGTGCTCTGTCAAACTCTTCACGCAGTGTCATATCTCCCATTTCATCTTCATCTACGTCCTCTTCCATTTCCATAATATTGTCCTCAAGTACATTGCCCTTGTATAGACCCTCTATATACTCCTTCCACCTTTCTGCTTTCCCTTCTTTGCTTAGAACTGGGTTTCCATCTGAGCTCTTCATATTCATACAAGTGGTTCTCTTTTCTCCAAAGGTCTCTTTAATTTTCCTGTAGATAGGATCTATCTTACCCCTAGTGAGATAAGCCTCTACATCCTTACATTTATCCTCTAGCCATCCCTGCTTAGCCATTTTGCACTTCCTGTCGATCTCATTTTTGAGACGTTTGTATTCCTTTTTCCCTGCTTCCCTTACTCCTTTTTTGTATTTTCTCCTTTCATCAGTTAAATTCAATATTTCTTCTGTTACCCAAGGATTTCTACTAGCACTCGTTTTTTATCTACTTGATCCTCTGCTGCCTTCACTACTTCATCCCTCAAAGCTACCCATTCTCCTTCTACTGTATTTCTTTCCCCCATTCCTGCCATTTGTTCCCTTATGCTTTCCCTGAAACTCGGTACAACCTCTGGTTTAGTCAGTTTATCCAGATCCCATCTCCTTAAGTTCCCTCCTTTTTGCAGTTTCTTCAGTTTTAATCTACAGTTCATAAACAATAGATTGTGGTCAGAGTCCACATCTGCCCCTGGAAATGTCTTACAATTTAAAAGTTCGTTCCTAAATCTCTGTCTTACCATTATATAATCTATCTGAAACCTGTCAGTATCTCCAGGCTTCTTCCATGTATACAACCTTCTTTTATGATTCTTGAACCAAGTGTTAGCTATGATTAAGTTGTGGTCTGTGCAAAATTCTACCAGGCGGCTTCCTCTTTCATTTCTTACCCCCAATCCATATTCACCTACTACGTTTCCTTCTCTCCCTTTTCCTACTACTGAATTCCAGTCACCCATGACTATTAAATTTTCGTCTCCCTTCACTATCTGAATAATTTCTTTTATTTCGTCATACATTTCTTCAATTTCTTCGTCATCTGCAGAGCTAGTTGGCATATAAACTTGTACTACTGTAGTAGGCGTGGGCTTCGTGTCTATCTTGGCCACAATAATGCGTTCACTATTCTGTTTGTAGTAGCTTACCCGCATTCCTATTTTTTATTCATTATTAAACCTACTCCTGCATTACCCCTATTTGACTTTGTATTTATAACCCTGCATTCGCCTGACCAAAAGTCTTGTTCCTCCTGCCAACGAACTTCACTAATTACCACTAGATCTAACTTTAACCTATCCATTTCTCTTTTTAAATTTTCTAACCTACCTGCCCGATTAAGGGACATGTCATTCCACACTCCGATCCGTAGAAGGCCAGTTTTCTTTCTCCTGCTAACGACGTCCTCTTGAGTAGTCCCCACCCGGAGATCCAAATGGGGGACTATTTTACCTCCGGAATATTTTACCCAAGAGGACGCCATCATCATTAACCATACAGTAAAGCTGCATGTCCTCGGGAAAAATTGCGGCTGTAGTTTCCCCTTGCTTTCAACTGTTCACAGTACCAGCACAGCAAGGCTGTTTTGGTTAGTGTTACAAGGCCAGATCAGTCAGTTATCCAGACTGTCGCCCCTGCAACTACTGAAAAGGCTGCTGCCCCTCTTTAGGAACCACACGTTGTCTGGCCTCTCAACAGATACACCTCCGTTGTGGTTGCACCTACGGTACGGCTATCTGTATCGCTGAGGGACGCAAGCCTCCCCACCAACGGCAAGGTCCATGGTTCATTGGCCATTAAAATTGATACACCACGAAGATGACATGCTACAGACGCAAAATTTAACCACAGGAGGAAGATGCTGTGATATGCAAATGATTACCTTTCAGAGCATTCACACAAGGTTACCGCCAGTGGCGACACCTACAACGTGCTGACATGAGGAAAGCTTCCAATCGATTTCTCATACACAAACAGCAGTTGACCGGTGTTGCCTGGTGAAACGTTGTTGTGATGCCTCGTGTAAGGAGGAGAAATGTGTACCATCACGTTTCTGACTTTGATAAAGGTCGGATTGTGGTCTACCGCGATTGCGGTTTATCGTATCGCGACATTGCTGCTCGCGCTGGTCGAGATCCAATGACTGTTAACAGAATATGGAATCGTTGGGTTCAGGAGGGTAATACGGAATGCTGTGCTGGATCCCAACGGCCTCGTATCACTAGTCGAGATGACAGCATCTTATCCGCTTGGCTGTAATGGATTGTGCAGCCACGTCTCAATCCCTGAGTCAACAGATGGGGACATTTACAAGACAACAACCATCAGCACGAACAGTTTGACGATGTTTGCAGCAGCATGGACTATTAGCTCGGAGACCATAGCTGCCGTTACCCTTGACGGTGCATCACAGACAGGAGTGCCTGCGATGGTGTACTCAACGTTGAACCTGGGTGCACGAATGGCAAAACGTCACTTTTTCGGATGAATCCAGGTTCTGTTTACAGCATCATGATGGTCACATCCGTGTTTGGCGACACCACGGTGAACGCACATTGGAAGCGTGTATTCGTCATTGCCATACTGGCGTAGCACCCAGCGTGATGGTATGGGGCGCCATTGGTTACACGTCTCGGTCACCTCTTGTTCGCACTGAAGGCACTTTGAACAGTGGATGTTACATTTCAGATGTGTTACCACCCATGGCTCTACCATTCACTCGATCCCTGCGAAACCCTACATTTCAGCAGGGTAATGCACGACCGCAAGTTGCAGGTTCTGTACGGGTCTTTCTGGATACACGAAATGTTCGACTGCTGCCCTGGCCAGCACATTCTCCAGATCCCTCGCCAATTGAAAACGTCTGGTCAATGGTGACCGAGTAACTGGCTCTTCACAATACACCAGTCACTACTCTTGATGAACTTTGGTATCGTGTTGAAGCTGCATTGGCAGCTGTACCTGTGCATGCAATCCAAGCTCTGTTTGACTCAATGCTCAGGTGTATCAAGGCCGTTATTACAGCCAGAGTGGTTGTTCTGGGTACTGATTTCTCAGGATCTATGCACCCAAATTGTGTGAAAATGTAATCACATGTCAGTTCTAGTATAATATATTTGCCCAATGAATACCCATTTATCACCTGCATTTCTTCTTGGTGTAGCAATTTTAATGGCCAGTAGAGTAATATGGCGGTTCTAGTGTTATAGAAAAGTTCCTGTAGCAGGATATCACTAATCAAAAAGTTATATAAAGTAAAACTGTCATCAACAAGAAGGTTTTACAAACATTGGTCTTTCGGTGATTAGTTCTTGCTTTCCCCCAAATGTGAATCCTATCAAACTAACCAAAGTTTAATGTGGGCTCCAAATCTAGTTGCAATTTTTCACATACAAAAGCTCTGTCAGAGTGGAAATTACAGTAAATTCCAGAAAAACCCAGAGATATGGAGAACCAAAAACAGAAATTGTGGGTCTGTAATCTGATCCTAAAGGTAATGATCTGCCGGGCCATCTTAGAATTACCTAGCAAACAAAATGCTCTATTTTTTTTAAATTACTTACATAATGGCTCTGTGAAACCTTTCAGGAAATTCTTCCAATCTTCATCATCACATTCAGAGTCATACATATCTGTTGTTATATCAGGTGGAATAAAAGCACGCTCTATAGCCTCGAGTGGTGTGTCACTCAGAGACAGTTTGGATCTTGTTCTCTGACCAATACTTTCCTATACACAGAAAATAAAAAACAAATCATCATAAGATCATTTAATAATGTGCCAAGATGAGATTTTTACAAAACAGAGACTCTATGGTCCCAAATAACCACAGAATAAAAACTTACTTTTCCTATCCCACCTAAACTATCTTTAGCTGACAAGTTTGAGCAATCATCCGTTAAATGCATCTCACTATGATGTTCATCAGGCAGCAAAAATGATACGTGTGGTGATCTCTCTGATTTACTGCATGTATTATCTGAGTCGTTAACATGAACAGTATCCACAGGTACCTTATGACTGTTTATTTCAGTGGAAAGCTGCTTATCATTTAGCTCTTTTGTGGGAGTCATATCTGCTCTAGATTCCTCACAATCATCAACTTTGTTTTGCGTGACATCTTTGTCTCCACCCGTATCACATTCACTGTCTGTCTCCTCATCACTTCCACTACTACTGCTTTCTTCACTTTCACTTTCCAGTTCCTCATCACTATCGATTTCCAAACCCTTGTGATGAACCTCAGTGGTATTGTCTTTATTCTCTTCTCCCTCTTCCGAGTCACTGCCACTTTCATTTTCACTTTCACTCCCACTATCACTTTCCTTCTCTGATTCTTCTTCTGCTTCTTCTTCATCTTCTGCTTCTTCTTCTTCATCAACATCTTCCTCTTCTTCTTCCACTATTTCTTCATCTTCTCCTTCTGTATCCTCGCCACCGCTTTTAATACTGTCATCATTGCTCTCCTTTGTTGTTTCCATCTCTTTATCGTCATCACTCTGTAACAGTTAATATTCACAACATAACTGACACAATTAAGCAAAACTAAGTATTTTAAATAATGAAGTGTGTGTTTTCATTAGAAGGCTCATTCTGAAAACTGCAAAAGTGACTGTTCTCATATACTGCAACAGAGCTAAGAATAAGACAGTGCCAATCCAGGCCACTGTAGAAGAGAGTGTGTGTGTGTGTGTGTGTGTGTGTGCGCGCGCGCGCGCGCATCATTGCCACGGTCGATGGCACAGACTAAATGACAGTTCCTCTGAGCACATGCCTTGTGTTTCTTGTGTGTTGCAGGCTGTGTGTTTGATGCAGCATACTGTAAGCATTAGAATGCTTCGGTATTCGTGTCGGAAACAAACCGAGATCATGTTGTGTATGGCGAAGAGGCAGCATGGCTATATCGATACAAATATCTCCCAGACACCAACCATATCACACAACATTTCAAACCCTCTTGAGGTGCTTGTGTTACCATGGGTCCTTTCAGACAGATAAACATGCAGGGAGGCAGCGGACTGCATATACACCAGATTTGGAAGACTGGGTTCAACAGGATATTGAGACAAACCCTAGTATAAGCTCCAAATCTGGTGTATACACAGCCCACCACCTCCCTGCACATTCATCTGTCTGTATGGACCCATGATGACATAAATGCCCAAAAATGGCTTGAAATGTTATGTGATGTGGTTGTGTGATGTGTTTGGTGTCTGTGAGGGTACTTGTTTTGGTGTAGCCATGCTGCCTCTTGACCGTTTCCATCTGCTTGGCTGTATATAGACACTGTCTCCATTTGTTCCCGACGTGAATACTGGAACATTCTGCAGCTTACAGTGCACTGTGTCAATCACACAGCCTGCTACACCCAAGGACAACATGGCACATGGACATAGGAACTGTCATTTGTCAGTGCCATCTACAGTGGCAGCAATGTATTTCCTGAACACGTTCATAGGACCTATTTTTCTCCATTTCCAGTCAGGAATCCATCCCTGCAGTTTGTCAGTTTCATTAATGTTCGTCCTGTGTATATACCAATGTAAGTATGCATATTAATGATCCATATACAGAATTTTTAATTAATGTCATACACACATTTAAATCAAAATTTAGTAAAATGTTCATGAAAGTGAGCATATACAGCGAAATCTCATCTCATATAGGATTTTTTGACAGTGCTCTTGCCTACTCAAAGAGATCCAGTGCCAAACTTACTGTGGCAATTAAGCTACCTACGGAGTAACTGAAGGTCAGCAAGTGGCACTAGCACTGAACATAGAAATGAAATCAAAGAGTAACTTTACAAAGAAACCATGCACAGTGATGAACTATACGCTAGGACATCATGCACAACTTGATAAAGGTACATTTATGCTACTTATATAGAGAAGAAACTCATATTGACATTAGATAAAATTTACAAAGCTGAAATGGGCATCATAAGGTAACATTGTGAACAACGTAACAGAGATACTTGTTACTTAAAAACCAAACAGAAGACATATTGGCAACCATTAACTGGTGCAGTACAATGTAAACATAAAACTGATTCAGACAACAAAATAAAATGTAAGTTATGAAAGAATGAGTTTCCAACCAAGACCATTTCATATTTCAAAGTTGTGCCAAATCGGAATGGTCACCTGCCTCTACCATGGACTCATTTCTCCATCAAGTAATGGTCAACACAGTCTGTGACGTCAAGTCACTCTTCCAAGAGCATATAAGTGTACTTACAAAAGGCTGACACAACAGACATGTTTTCTGTCCAAATGAGTCAATGGAGTGATATTTGGAGGCATAGAGTTAGAATCATTACCGGGTGCCGGCTTGGGAATCTGTCAGATAGATTTAATGTAAATTATATGCGCCAGATTACTGTCACTGACATTACTCTAAAATGTAAATGTCAGTGAAGCTCTAAATGCAAACACTATTGTGGTAACACTAAGAAATTCGCCTTATGAGACTACTGAATAAATCAGTCATCAGATGTCCTTGTCAACCATTACAACACTGTAGTGTGCTGGTAGCATTCCACACCAATTCACACAAAATTTGCACATCAACATTTCACCTTTGCCTCATAAACAATGGAAACATATTCCATCTTCTGGCATTATAATTTAGTAACAAATGTTTCCAAAAGCTTAAAAGCTGAAAGGAGGGAAGCCAAGTGTTCTATCAATACACCTATGTAGTGCTTTTATGATGAAGACAAATGGGTGCCACACTTTTGACCAAATATTTTATGTGGCATACATGAGGGGGAGAGAGAGAGAGAGAGAGAGAGAGAGAGAGAGAGAGAGAGAGAGAGAGAGAGAGAGAGAGAGAGAGACTGCTAAATATTGATGGACATTGGGCTACATCCTTCACTCACATGGGAAGAGACTCCATTATATAAAACAATGGAAGAAGATGACATGGCACTTGGTCTGGCCCAGTGGACGTACCTTAAAAAATATTTATTTGCCTGGGATAATGAAACATAACTCTTGTCAACCACCTGTTCAAAGCACTTATTTACCATGCATAAAATAAAAATTATTAAAGGAAACATTTTTTCCACCGCAATCAGAATGGAAATAGGAAATTATGGAGATGGGACCTTAGTTAAATTGAAGGATCCACAGGTTGATGAGAGTTGAAAAAGAGAGTATTAGGCAATCATTCACTGAAACAAGAGAAAGAAATACAATAAAATGGGTAACTTTGAGAGATGGTATAGTGATGATAATAGACTGTCAAACAGGCAAAAAGACAAGGCCTAGTAGGAATCCTGGGATGACATAGGATCTATAGAATTTAACCTATGAATAAAATGAAGCAGGTGAAAGAGAACACACATAACTAAAAAATGATGCTGACAGAAAGCACATAATGGCAAATTGGGAATGGCTAGATGATAAATGCAAGGATTTAGATGCAATCGTAACTAGGGGACAGACAGATGCAGCCTATAGGATAACTACAGAGACCTTTGGAGAAAATGAGATGCACAGAAACTGTATAAACAGAAAGAGCTTAATTGGCAAGCTGGTACTAAGCAAAGAATAGAGAGCTGAAAAGAATATAGAAGACCTATGAAAAGGAAACAAACTTGAGAATAAAATTACAGAAAGAGAAGGCGAAGAATAGGTGAAAATGAGATGGAAGATATAATATTGCAACAATAATTTGACAGAGCACTGAAAGACCTAAGTGGAAACTAGACCCATGGAGTAGAAGACATTCCCTTAGAATTATTGAGATCCTTGGGAGAGCCAGCCAGATCTGGTTCAAGAGTATTTTTCCACACAAGTGACTATCATCTAGTGTCCCCTATATCCATCATCCCTTGTAGACTTTCACCCGTACAGTTTTCGTTACTAACTGTGATAGCAAAAATCTTGGACTTGGATGTCCATTGCACCCCTCTCAACTTGGCATCCCAAGCAGCTGCTACAAAAAAATTCGGATTCCACAGAAGGCAGGTCTGGACAAGAGTGAATCCATAGGATTCACTCCATCAGTTTAATATGTCATGGCTGCAAAACAATCACAAGAATTATTTACAGAAGAATGGGAAAAAAAACTGGTCAGAGCCAGTCACAGCGAAGGTCTGTTCGGGTTCTGGAGAGATGCAAGAACATGTGACATAATAATGACCAAACAACTTATCCTAGATGATAGGTTGGAGAAAGGTAAGACTATGGTTTATAGCATTTGTAGATTTAGAAAAAGCTTTTGACAATGCTGACTGGGATACATTCTTTGAAATTTTTAAGGTAACAGGGACAAAATACAGGGAACAAAAGATTATTTACAACTTGTATACAAGCCAGACTGGAGTTATAAAAAGTTGAAAGACATGAAATGGAAGCCACAGTTAAGAAGCGAAAGAGCAGAGTTGTTGCCTACCCCCAAGGTTATTCAATCTGTACATTGAGCAAGCTGGAAAGAAAACAAGGAGAAATTTTGAGAAGGAATTAAAGTTCAGAGAGAATAAATAAAATCTTGGTGGTCTACCAATGACAAAATCCAGTCAGAGGTACCAAAGAACCTGCAAGAGCAATTGAATGGAATGGAAAATTTCTTGAAAAGATGCAATAAGATAAACGTCAACAAATGTAAAACAAGGATAATAGAATGTAGTCAAATTAATCAGACAATACTGAGTGAATTAGATTAGAAATGGAATGGAAATGAAGTCCCATGCTTCTTGACAGAGTGTAGGGGAACGATGCGGGAGACCCGCACCTCCGTACTAGGCAAGGTCCTAATGGAGATGGTTTGCCGTTGCCTTCCTCCAACCATAATGGGGATGAATGATGATAATGAAGATGGCACAACAACACCCATCTCAGGGCAGGTGAAAATCCCTGAGCCTGCCAGGAATCAACCCAGGACCCCTTCTTGCTCGGGAAGCGAGAACACTACCATGAGAGGCAGACTAGATTAGAAATAGAGATACTAAAATTAGCAGATGGATTATGCTATTTAGGCATAAAAATGCTCAGCTATAGGAACACCTGTGAAGCGACAAGCTGGCAAATGCTGAAGATCAGATTGATAAGAGTGAATAACAAATGAGGCTATACAGATTCAGATTGGGGAAAAAAGAAATTTATGGCATAACTTGACTAAACTTTCACCTTCAGTTCCTTGGGCACATCTTGAGAAGGAAAGGGGATAATTTAGAGAAGACTATCGCCCAGGGAAAAACTGAAGGCAAAAGATCATGTGGGAGAGCAGCAAGCAGATGGTTGGATCAAGTGAAGAAGATTACCAGCCTGCCTCTTCGCATTATATTAAGAAAGGCCGAATATAGCTGTGGATGGAGACATCTGCTTGAAGTTTCAACTAAGTAAGAATGAACGAGGAAATGAGGTCACGACACTCAGCAATGAGTAAAATGACTAATGAGAGAGATAACAAAAAGAAGGGATCAATTGACAGGACACATCCTTAGGCATCAAACAATTGCCGATTTGGGAGGGGGTGGGGGGAGGGAGGGGGGTGGGGAGAGGGAGTAAAAAAAAATTGTAGTGGGTGCCAAAGGCTTCAACACATAAGCAGATTCAAATGGATGTAGATTGTGACAGTTATGCAGAGATGAAGAGGTTTGCAAAGGATAGACTAGTATGGACAGCTGCACCAAACCAGTCTTTGGACTGGAGGAGACGACGACGACGACAAAAAGAATCATTATTCAATGTTATCTGCAATATCTCAGTACTCTCAACACAGCAAACTGTGTGCATCTGTCTATGTATGGTTATCAGCAAAACTGAGAATAGGAAGTGCAGAGTACCAACTCCAAAGAAAGAAAGAAATCATTATTAGCTACACATAATATTTTAATTTATTACCTGCTCCTGATCATCAGTGGGCTGATATTCTTCATCATCACTTGAGTCCTCTGGCAATTCTTGCTCAATTAAAACACGGCACTTTGAAGTTGCTTGTCGTTTCACAGGGGTTCCTATAGCTGAGGTGGGCTGTGATCCTTGCATCTGTCTTCACAGGATATATAAAAAGACATACCAGTTTATGAAAGAGCTAAAACTCATTATTTATTAGATACAATTAGCATCTTTTATGAGGTATGCTCATTTTTTAATGCTACAATAACTCTTTTCAAATAATTTAGACAGATAAAATTATTCATGCACAAATTTACATGCTTTAGTCCACGAATAATTATTGGAAAATCAAAAGATAAACTCCTGGCAATACATGTGATTGGATGGATAAAAAATCAGTCTTTTCTTCTCATCCTGTCCGGTAAGTCTCCCTTGACCCGGGGTTCTGTGTGATTTTTCCCGAACTCCACCCCTTTTCCTAAACCTCTGCAGTTCTTTTCCTTTATCCCTATTCCTCCCCCTTCAATCCTTCTGCCAGAGGAAGGAGCCACTGGCTCCAAAAGCTTGTATATGTGAAACCTGGGAAATGCGTGTGTTGTGGTCCCGCCGCTTGGTGAGTAAATTTTTTATCTACCCAACTACATTATACTGTCAAAAGACAAATCCTGATTTAACAAATAGCTTATACTATTCTTTAGACACTCAACAAAAAATAAAAATGTAAAAAGGGAATGCTCATTAAGGAATTAATCCTGTAACTTAAATTATAATCAAATATAGTGGAATCTCGCATAGTGAGTATAATTCGTTCAAGAATCTTGCTTGTAGTGCGAAACACTCACTAAACGAAACAATTTATCTTATACAAATTAATTCAAAATATGATAATGCATTCCATGTAGAAAAAGTAATAAAAGTTTTATCTTATTCATGCCACTGATTCAAAAAACTTATACATACAGCATTATGTACTTTATTATTCATGATATGTAACTAATTCCTTCTTATTAGGTTGATATCTATAGTCAATTGTTTCTTCTGATGCTACAACACTTGGCGAAAATGCGACACAGCATTACTGTCAAATAAATGCATAGCCACTGCTTTATTGGAGGTATGATTTTTGGTGTACGATGCAACTGATTCCCATGCTTTCACCATTTCTCTTATTGTGCCAGAAGATCGCTGCTTTGCTTTACCGCCTCTTCCTCTTCCTCCTCCTCCTTCTCTGAAGAACTCCTCTCTACAACTTACCACTGTGAAACACACTGCAACTCCATAAGCTCTTCTGTAGTCATTTCTTGGTTGTGACCTTCCACTAACTCATCGACATCATTGTTATCCACTTCTAGCCCATGGTCTTTGCCAAAGACACAATCTCATTGACTACAGGCTCCACAAGTACTGGCTAAAATGCCTCAGAATCACATTCAACAACACATTCTGGCCAAAGCTTCTTCCAAGCAGAAGTGAAAGTTCTAGTGGTAACCCCTTCCATGTCTTTTCAATCACCTTAAAGCAGGCAACAGTGTTGAAGTGATGTTCCCAAAACTCTCTGAGAGTGAGACTGGTAGCTTCAGTCAACTCAAAGCAATGCTCTAAGAATGCTTTAGTATAGAACTTCTAAAAGATGGAAATAATCTGTTGGTCCATAGGCTCGAGTAATGGAGCGATGTTGGGAGACATGAATTGGATCTTGATGAATTGAAATTCTTCAAGGAGAATGGGCAGGAGTGTTATCCATAACAAGCAAGACATGGAGAGGCAGATTCATCTCAAGCAAATATTTTTTCACCAAAGGACCAAACAGTTCATTGGTCCAATCACAACAAAAATCATGTGTCACCCCAGCCTTGTCATCGGACCATATTGCACAAGCACTTTATAATGAATAAAGGAAGATGTAAATGGCATATAATACAAATGCGACTAAACTATCACATTGGGAAGCAGTAGAAAATCATGGTCTTTTATTTATTACTACTATCGTATTTTTGCCAGGACTGTACATGTGTAGGGTGTATAAGTATACAGGGCGTTACAAAAAGGTATGGCCAAACTTTCAGGAAACATTCCTCACACACAAAGAAAGAAAATATGTTATGTGGACATGTGTCCGGAAACACTTACTTTCCATGTTAAAGCTCATTTTATTACTTCTCTTCAAATCACATTAATCATGGAATGGAAACACACAGTAACAGAACGTACCAGCGTGACTTCAAACACTTTGTTACAGGAAATGTTCAATATGTCCTCCGTTAGCGAGGATACATGCATCCACCCTCCGTTGCATGGAATCCCTGATGCGCTGATGCAGCCCGGGAGAATGGTGTATTGTATCACAGCCATCCACAATACGAGCACGAAGAGTCTCTACATTTGGTACCGGGGTTGCGTAGACAAGAGCTTTCAAATGCCCCCATAAATGAAAGTCAAGAGGGTTGAGGTAAGGAGAGCGTGGAGGCCATGGAATTGGTCCGCCTCTACCAATCCATCGGTCACCGAATCTGTTGTTGAGAAGCGCACAAACACTTCGACTGAAATGTGCAGGAGCTCCATTGTGCATGAACCACATGTTGTGTCGTACATGTAAAGGCACATGTTCTAGCAGAACAGGTAGAGTATCCCATATGAAATCATGATAACGTGCTCCATTGAGCGTAGGTGGAAGCGTAGGTGACAAAACTAAAATGAGCTCTAATATGGAAATTAAGCGTTTCCGGACACATGTCCTCATAACATCTTTTCTTTATTTGTGTGTGGGGAATGTTTCCTGAAAGTTTGGCCGTACCTTTTTGTAACACCCTGTATATATGCGAATGACATCCTAAATGACCAGAGAGTGTTAAACAACAAATTGTTTCTAAGACCTTTCCATAAATGACTAATAAAATCTACACAATCTTCTTCCACCTGTACTGTTTCTCACCTTAGTTCACCTAACATTCCAGCAGGACTACTTGCTCAATTAAACTAACTGCTACATGTATCATCTAACAGCACTCTAATGAACCATATGTAATCCAGCCATTAGGTATGGTTTCCAAAATGCAGCTCCAAATTCTAGTATTTGTCACAGTAACAGCAGATTTGATAATTCTTTAGTATCTTTGCAACTACTGTTGTTGTTGTTGTTGTTGTTGTTGTTGTAGTCTTCAGTCCAAGGACTCATTTGATGCCACTCTCCATGCTGGACCATCCTGTGCAAGTCTCTTTATATCTACATAATTACTGCAGCCTACATCTGTCTGAATCATTTTAGTGTATTCAAACCTTGGTCTCCCTCACTTATCTTGCTATTGCCAGTTTGCATTTTATATCTTCCTCATTTCAGCCATAGTCAGTTATATTGATGCCCAAACAACAAATCTTATCTACTACATTTATTGTCTCATTCCCTAATCTAGTTCCATCATCATCACCTGATTTACTTTAACTACAATCCACACCCAGAGATCTGAGTGGTGGATTACATTACTTCCAGAATACTTAACCCATGCTGTAGGGCTGCACGTCTTTGGAAAAAAGAAAATAATGCTTGTAATGACTGCTTTCAGCCATTCGCACTACCAGTGCAGCAAGGTCACGATAGCTGATGTTAATAAGGTCCAATCAGAGGCTGCTATCCCTCTTCAGAAATCAAAGATTAGCCGGCCATCTCCACAGGGACTACAACACGGCTGGGTTTATCATAGAGGCACACAATTACTTTCCAATTATAATTACTTTCTCATACTCACACATCATAGAATGTAGAGCACCGCACACTGCATTTTGATATATGAGGTGTGATTGGAAAGTTTTAAGAATGGATCCGCTACTGCTTACTGGTTTGGCGGGCAGGTACACGGAGGGTGGGGAGTGAGTCATTGCCTTGTCCTTGAACACCCTCTGACAGAAAATTGCATTTCCTTTATTCAGTTCATTGTGGCAGCTGATTGAGTGCGGGTCTTTTAGGGCTTGTTGCTGGAATCTGTCTACATGACAATGGACGTAAAAATGGAGCAACGAGTTTGTGTGAAATTTTGTTTTAAAACCAGGAAATCAGCTTCTAAGACTTACGAACTATTAAAAACAGCTTTTGGAGGTAATTGTATGAGCCAGTCAAATGTTTTTGTCTGGTTCAACAGATTTAAAAATTGCTGTGAGTCATTTGAAGATGAACCTCGGTCCGGCCGTCCTTCCACCTCAAAAACAATGAAAATGTTGCAAAAGTTCGTGACTTAGTGTGTGCGTTCTGACAGTAGACTTAAAATTAAAGAGATGGCTGATGAACTTAATTTAAGTTTCTATGCAGTTCAGTCAATTTTAACTGAAGATCTGAACATGTGTCGAGTGTCCGCAAAATTCATTCCGAAAGTGTTGTCAAATGACCAGAGATAACACTGACTTGAAGTGTGCCAAGAACTGATTAATTGGACTAAAAATGACTCAGATTTGTTAAATAGGGTAATTACAGGTGACCCTGAAACCAAAGTGCAGTCTTTGCAGTGGAAGACTCCAGGTTCACTACGACCAAAAAACAGAATGGAAAAGTCGGTCGAAGGTGAAAACAAGGTTGGTGATTTTTTTCGATGCTATCAGTATTGTGCATCATGAATTTGCCCCTGCAGCACAGACAATTAACCAGGAATGCTACAAATGTGTTCATCAGCATATGTGTGATAAGGTGTAGAAGAAAAGGCCTGCATTGTGGAAAGACAGGAGTTGGGTGCTACAACAATGCTCCAGCTCATCATGCTTTCTCCATCGTTGAATTTTTGACCAAATTCAAAATTCCTGTGCTTCCACAACTGCCATATTCCCCAGATTTGGCCCCTGCGGACTTCTACCTGTTTCCCAAACCGAAATTTTCGCTGAAATGGAAGCGATTTGACTCAATTGAAGACATCCAGGCGAATACGGAGAGCGTCCTTAACACACTCCAGGAAAAAAAATTTCAGAAATGTTTCTAAATGTAGAAACACCATTGGAGTTGGTGTGTTCAGTCAGAAGGAGACTATTTTGAAGGAGATGCATTACAGTAGCATGTAAGTACCACCACTGACAATTACAAGCCCATTCTTAAAACTTCCCAATCACACCTTGTATACATTTTTTAGTCATCCATGCTGCCAGCTAGAATCATTCAGATGTATATTGCTTACAGTCAATGAATGGCCAGCACGGCATACACATCACACACAAATCTTTTACAATATTGGTGACTGAATGCTTTTGTACACTGTGGGAATGATAAAGATTAACTGCATTATAACAAAGATAGTAGGAATATAAGGACCTTATGTCACATCAACAAAGATATTACTAGATATTGAGGAACCAACTATGACTGGGAAGGACAAGTAAGGAAATGAATTTATCACTTGCCATTGCTGACTTAGTGAAAACTTGGAACACCTAAATTTGGTTGGTCAGATGCAGATTTGAACACTGCACTTGCAGAGTACAAGTGTCTTAACCAGTGAGCCACCTCACCTATGCTGGCTGTGAGACTACAGATAATTCACATTATGATGAAAGTATGAATCTTTGCATCCTCTCAATATGTACCCAGAGAAATTGCAAAATGGTTGAAAACCACTGCTGCTTTTCCTGAAAATTGAATTCGGATCACAATGAAGCTTGTTTATCATTTACATGATACACTGCAATACTTGGAATTAAATGTTCCGATAAATTCAAACAACTGCTGATCATGAAACAAGTTTTCAACTGCTAAGGATTTTCTTTCCAGCTAACATTGTTCTGAATGAAAGTTACAATTTGGAAACTATTCCTTCTGTGTGGCTAAATCATTCCCTGCCCCTTTTCCTTTCTACTGGTAATGCACACTGTCCAGCCAAGTATACAGGAGAATCACAGGCAATATTTAACACAAATACTAGTTAAATGTATGTTTTGAAATACAATCAGGCAAAGCAGGTGAACAAAGCATCAGATTTTGTGCAAACTCCTTGCCTATTCACATCCTTCAACTTTTCAGTAAGTCAGTATCCATTTTTCTTTCAAATTCCCTGGGTGTTAACAATTGTAATATCCTCTTGAATTAATAATGACATCGATGGCAATAGTAAAATACTTCATGAAATTGATGCCGTCCATTCATTTGTAAGACCCTCATTAATGTCTATCCCATTAGTAGAAATTTTTTCACTTCCAAAAATAGTTTTTACACTCCTCTGACAAGCTACCCAACATTTGGTGCCCAGTGTCTACTTATCCAAGACAACTTTTTATTCCTTCATTGTTGTGGATATGACAAAATTTCTTACATTATCTACCAGACTACTACAAATTGTCATCCTAACATTGAATACATGAAAAATATTTCATCCTCTTTTGTAGAAACATAAAGGTACATAGGGACTTCAGAAAATAAATTACACATGTCATCTCATGTTAAGCCTACTGCACAAAAAGAGTGGGGCATTTTCAGAATAGAGCACATGTTCCAAGTTTCTGCAGACACAGTTCTGGTGTGGAACAGATAACAGGCGCATCATAGTGTGCGACAGAAATGGTGCAACAATCTAAAGTCTCCAGAGTTGAAGTATTTGGTGCAGTAAGATTCTTATGGGCAAACAGACTAAATTACACACAGATTCACTGTGAAATTCTGGTATATGTGGCCCAAATGCAGTGGTGCATCCAGCTGTAGTGAAGTGATGCCCAACAATTTGACAAAGGCTGCACATGTGGGAGTGATGCCGATCAGACAGTCCAAATCCTGCACCATGCAATTTAATTCCTTTTGCAAGCTGATAGAACACCTGGCTAAAGAGATTTTCCAACAAAGAGGATATATACACAGCAGTTCTTAAATGGCTTTGAGAACAAGGAGCTAATTTCTATTGTTGAGAAACTGAACAATTGGTAGAACATTACGATGGTTGTTTATAGACTATGTTGAAAAATAGTGTGATGTATCTAAGTCACTTTGATATGTAGTGATGCATTCAATAAAAGTTCATTGGGCTGTCATAATAATGTATAATTTACTTTTTGAAGTCATCTCATATCACAAACTTCAATAAACATTTTTAACTGTAACTACAATTTCTGATGCTATTACAACCTGTGGCACTAGATAAGTCATTGGTATCACTTTTACAAACGAACAAACAAAAATGAACCTAATATGTAATAGGAACTTACTTTGCTTTTGCTCTTGTAATCTTTGGTTCGTATGGTATATCTAGAGAATCACACTTCCCCAAAAGAGCTTGGCGCACCATTCCAAGAACATGTTCATCTGTTATAATAGTCTGTAAAAAAAAAAAGAAGGAAAATTATATAATATTAGTAGAACTGCAAACTAAATATGAACTCAAATATAAATAGAATGAAAAATATTTAAATAAAAGAAAATTAAATTAAGATTGTAACTGAAACATCCACACCTAGTTGACATTATTGTTTCAAAAGCTAAAGGTCTATATCAATCCGCAGTTTCTGGATAATGGTGTGTGCACTTGGAGAGAGAGTGGCACAAGTACAAAAATACAACAAAGTAATAGAAATACTTATGATGATGGGCAGGTATACATTACTTGAACTGTATTAGCAAATTACTCTTTAAGACATCAGGTACAATCAATCACGATACTCCACTGCAGTCACAAAAAAATGTGTCAACAATGGCACAACTATGGGTCTCCACATGCAGAACAGATGATGAATGGCATGCCAAAAAACTTGTGTCTTCTCCAATATTGTACTCCACCGGCAGCTGTGAGGCAGATTCTTCGCACAGCAATGACACCTCTCTTACCAACTGCTTTGGACAAGACATGGACACCCTAATAGCCAGCCATCTAACAAGACTATCAGTGCCACTTGTACATTATCAAAATATACTAATGAGAGCTGGACAGGGAAATTCAATGAGCACTGCAGATTCAATGAGCTTCACAGTTTCCATGGCACTAGTTTTTCATCACAGTTAGTGCACAAGTTCTTAATGTACTAAAATAAAATTAAAAACTTTGGCTATTCCTGTTTATCACAATATTTGATACATTTTTTAACTTCTTAGATCACTTAAAAGTAACGAAGTAACTGATTATGAGACCCCACAGAAACCTAGGGATCGTCAACGTTAATGGACAGAAAAGTACGCTATTTTTTACCGTAGCTCAATCTTTCATGGCAAGTTCAATGTAATACAGAATGAGATGCTGAACAAAATCTGTGTGGCTGTTAAGAGGGCAACTACCTTCAACAACTTCTATAGGGGAATATTATCAAAAGATCTCTTACAAAACCCAAATAATTTCTGTTCATACGTATGGGTTGATAGTGGCAGCAAAGTTAAGTGTCCAGACACTCATGGACATGAAATGAGGTGAAAGGGGCAGAGGGGGCAAGGGTGTATGAGTGTGTGTGTGTGGGGGGAGGGGGGGGGGGGGCAGCAGAAGTGATCCACAAAACCACCCTCAAATCCCATTGATGTTCTTATGTTGTGGAATGTTTTCAAAGTTCAAAGAGCACAGACTCCAAAAACATCAATCAAATTGAAATTACAACTGTGTGGGGTATTTATGATTACAATATCAATGAATCACAGGTGGAATCTGACAATTATTAAAAAAGGTTGGGTATAACAGTTTATATGGAACGATAATAATGGTTCAGTCATAGGTAAAGCAGGTGGCAGACTGCAATTCACTGGTAGAATACTAGGGAAATGCAGTCAGTCTACAAAGAAGACTGCATACAAAACACTCCTCTGACCAATCTTAGAATATTAATATACCAAATAAGACAAACAGACGATATTTAACAGATACAAAGAAGGGCAGCATGAATGGTCTTAGTCTGTATGACTCATGGGAGTGCATCGCAAAGATACTGAAAGAACTGAATTGGCAGACGCTTGAAGATAGGCACAAACTATTCGGTGAAAATCTACTTACAAAGTCTCTACAACTAACTTTAAATGACGACTCTAGGAATATATTACAACTCAGTAATACGGCTCTTTTAGATATTGCAAATACAAGACTAGACCAATTACAACAAACACAGACGCATTTAAGCAATCATTCTGCCTACACTCCACAAGTGAGTGGAATGTGAAAAAGCCCTAATAACTGGTACAATGGAGAGCACCTTCTGCCAAGGATTTCTCACTGATGTGCAAAGTGTGGATTAGATGTAAATGTTTCTCAAGAATAACACAAGTTCTGTGTCTAGCATAGATAGGAACTAATTACCACATAGCCTGCTTTAGCACGTTGTGGCATGTGATGTATAGGTTCTAGCTGACAATAAATTAGATGAGTTAGAAGCAGCCTTGGAGAAAGGTTGGAGAAAATGGAACCTTCAATACTGCAAACTGGACTGTCAGTAATGTGTTCACAGTGCTGTGCACTAATTCAAACTGAAACCTTACAAAGTAATGCTAGTGCACTGATTGGACAATCCACATGTTACTATCAGAGGTTGTCAATTGAATGTACAATGTCCATCACTATAGTATTTTTCCTGGGTTTCATCAATAGGTATGCCTCTTCTGCAGAAGCAGCTCCCTGTGTACTGGCAACCATTCACACGGTAGCCAAATATGGACTTTTAACAGCGTATAGCAAAATATAGAGGGTCTATACAAGGTAGATGAACTTGAGGGCAATATTATGGAAATGGAAGAGGACGGAGATGAAGATGAGATGAGAGATATGATACTGCATGAAGAATTTGACAAAGCACTGAAAGACTCAAGTCTAAACAAGACTCTGGGAGTAGACAACATTCCATTAGAACTACAGATAGCCTTGGGAGAGCCAGCCATGACAAAACTCTTCCACCTGTTGAGCAAGATGTACAGTCAGTTCCACAAAAAAGTGTACGCCATAATTTTAAACGTAACATCCGCAGCGACATCTTTGATAGTGGTCTTCAATCTATAACCACTGCACTTTTGCATAGTGTATAAATGAACAGTGTGAGAGTTGAATGTTTTGTTTTGTCAGTTGCAGTTTAAAATGAGTGCAAAATATCTTAAGCATCATGAGGCAGTGTTCCTTGTAAATCATCAAAAGGGATCAAAGGTTTCATATTGGAGCTGCTGCTGAAATTCTCAGAAAATCAAAGACATTCGTTGTGACGTGGGTCAAATGAAATTTGGAGGTTGGCAACAGGGATGATTCACCAGAGAGAGAGCTAAGCTGCCAAGCTATAATCAATAATGGTGACGACTGGATTAACTATTAGGTAATTGTGCAATTAGTAATAACATGTATTTTATGTAAACATATATTTATAATAGTGTCTTTTGTTTCATACAGATAATGGTGTACACTTTCTTGTGGAACTGACTGTATGAGACAGGTGAAATACCCTCAGATTTCAAGAAGAATATAACAATTCCAATTCCAAAGAAAGCAGGTGCTGAAAGGTGTGAAAATTACCAAACTATCAGTTCAATTAGTCATGATTGCAAAATACTAACATAAATTCTTTACGGAAGAATGGGAAATCTTGTACAGGCCAACCTTGGCGAAGATCAGGTCAGATTCCACAGAAATGAGAAAACATGCAATGCAAAACTGGCCCTACGACTTATCTTAGAAGATATGTTAACGAACGGTAAACCTACGCTATAACATTTGCAGACTTAGCGAAAGCTTTTGACAGTGTTCAGTGGAATACACTCTTTCGAATTCTAAAGGTGACATGGGTAAAATACAGGGAGCAAAAAGCTGTTTACAATTTGTACAGAAACCAGATGGCAGTTGTAAGAATTGAAGGGCATGAAAGGGACACAGTGGTTGAAAAGGGAGTGAAGACAGGGTTGTAGCCAATCCCAAAGATTATTCAATCTGTATATTGAGCAAGCAATACAGGAAATAAAAGAAAAATTTGTAGTAGAAATTAAAGTCCAGGGAGATGTAATAAAAACTTTGAGGTTTGCCGATACCATCATAATTCTGTCAGAGACAGCAAAGGACTTGGAACAGCGGTTGAATGGAGTGGACAGTGTCTTCATAGGATGATACAAGATGAACATCAACAAGAGCAAAATGAGGATAGTGAAATATAGTCAAATTAAATCAGGCGATGCTGAGGGAATCAGAATGCAAAATGAGGCTCGTAAAGTAGTAGTGAGTTTCACTATTTGAGCAGCACAATAACTGATGATGGTTGAAGTAGAGAGGATATAAAATGTAGACTGGCAACAGCAAGAAAAGCGTTTCTGAAGAAGAGAAATTTGTTAGCATAGAGTATACATTTAAGTGTCAGGAAGACTTTTCTGAAAGTATATGTACGGAAGTGGAACATGGTCGATAAACAGTTTAAACAAGAAGAGAACAGAAGCTTTTGAAAAGTGGTGTTGCAGAAGAATGCTGAAATTAGATGGGTAGATCATGTAACTAATGAGGAGGTACTGAGTAGAATTGGGGAGAAGAGAAATTTGTGACATAACCTGACTACAAGAAGGGGTCAGTTACCAGGACACATTCTGAGACATCAAGTGATCAGAAATTTAGTACTGGAGGGAAGTGTGGGGGGTAAAAATTGTACCAAGACCAAGAGATGAATACAGTAAGCAGTTTCAGAAAGATGTAGGCTGCAGTAGTTACTCAGAGATGAAGAGGCTTCCACAGGATACAGTAGCTGGGGAGCTGCATCAAACCAGTCCTTGGACTGAAGACGACAAAACAGCATACCCCGATCTGGACTTTGGCCAACATGTTCATGATACATAAGGGTGTGTAACTATTACAATATGAAAGAATTATTGTCATCTCTTTTAATACCTATGACACTCTCTCTTGAATGCAACCTATTACGAGTAAGTAATTAACAATATATTTAAACGAGTCACTATCTGAAGAGCTGTGCACCACATAATCTCTACATAAATGTTGTTGGGATATGGAACTTCCCTTTCTTGGTATTGGAGATGGCTGCATCCACTTCCTCTGCAATAGGAAACACATCTTTGCTATGATTTTCAAAAAGAATTCATTTTCAAAGGTGACCGATTGGAATTATGTGGTCAATGACTACATCTGGAAGAAGCATCTGGAGAAAGTGCTTCAATAACTCCCTCAAATCTCTAGCCATTTTCCCAACAGCTTGTCAAAGTTTTAAATAACTAATATTGATTTGACTTTTTCAGACTGTATGGCTGTAACCAGATGTTGAACAGTAACTAACAACACACGTAACTTTCACAAAGCACTTTTTCTGTGATGAATGATACTTCCCTTGTACTCCCTCTTTAGCCGACAGTAATTCACTAAATTTAGCTGACTTTCTCGTCTTTCCA
Organism: Schistocerca serialis cubense; assembly: GCF_023864345.2. Taxonomy (NCBI): domain Eukaryota; kingdom Metazoa; phylum Arthropoda; class Insecta; order Orthoptera; family Acrididae; genus Schistocerca; species Schistocerca serialis. The sequence continues at coordinate 398,027,063 of NC_064642.1, read as the reverse complement.
TTGACTGATGGTAAACTACAAGTGGTACATACTTTCCTCCTTAAACTGAACAATTCTTCATTTACTTCTTGTAGTTTCAGTGTTCTTTATAAAGTGCCCATTGATAGAACACTGACTCATTTACCTGAGCAAAATTTATTAACTGTCTTTCAACTTAGCTTTCATAAAGGATTCTCCACACAGAAAGCAATAGAAAGCCACACAAATGATATTCTAGAGAGATACACAAGGCACATTATCCTGCTTGTATATTCCATGACCTTGACAAAGCATTTTGCTGAGTGGAACACAAATTTCTGACTGTTATGGTATAAATGGCATCTCCTTTGAACAGATGGAATCTTACCTTCAATAACAGCAAGAAGAGGGTCTTATGGACTGCCATAGGCATGACACTATCCTCAGAATAGGGGGAAGTAACGTAGGGGGGCCATAAGAAGTTATACTGGGCACACTGTTCTTAACTTACTTAGATGACGTTCAAGCTACTTAATTTTTGCAGATGACAAGCACACTATTCAAGCACCCAAACTCTACCTTGCCTAACTCAGATGGTATCATAAGTGGACAGGCCCACAAATTGTTCACAGTAAACAGTTTACAACTTAATCTTACATGGACTTGTGTTGTGAGATTTCAAACTAGTAATAATGTCTGTTAGTATAAGTTAATATTAAAGGTCATGCAGTATGTGAAAGACAGTGCATTAAATTCAGAGGAGTGATAAGTTAAAATGTTAACACATGGGAGTATATAAACTAATCACATTTGAATAGATAAACTAATCCTGAAACTCAGTTCAGCATGTTTTGCCTTTGAGGCATCTCTCACTGTATTGATGTACAGACAGTTGGTAGCTTATTTTGCATACTTTCACTCTCTGGCATGTTACAGAATTATCTTCCAGGGTCGTGCACTTACAGAAAATAAATGCTTATTCAGCAGAAATGGACGGTAAGAAAAGTGTTAAAAGTAGTTAACCACATATCTTTTTATGGATCTTTGAATTCTTACACTCACTTCCCAGACGATTTAGTTCATAATTGTTACTGTTGCTGACAGTAAGTAAAAATCAGTTCAGTTGAACTCTGATCTCACTATACAAGACACTAAAATTATTTTAATGATGACATTTTGTATAGGGTTAAGATAGCAGTTATGTACCCTAGTATAGATGTATTCAATGAGCTATCCTCTTACTGCAGAGCAAGAAATTGGGAATCTCAACCAGTTCAAAAGACAGTTAAAACATACCTCACTAACCATTCTTTCTACAAATTATTTAATATCCAGACTCACAGATTGCAAAATTCTATTACCTATATGGCAACAAATGTTCATTGTATAGGTGCATGAAAAGTTAGTTTGTTTTTTTGTTTGTTTATTTTTGATGCATATTTCACATATTCATAAGTGCATATATGGCGTGTTTTACAATTCATGTTACACACTTCTAGAGTTTGTAGAGGAGACATCAAGTTTTATACAGGAACCCATGTCCAGAAACAATGTTTCCATATTACAAGGAAAATAAGAGCTACTCAACTGTGCACTTGATGTTTCTTACACAGTTCACCTGTTATGGTTGGCTACCCACATTCATGAATGGTATGATGATGTGGTCACGTGATGTCCTCTACTTCCCCATGCCTTGTTTTTGTGCTGCCTTGTGATTCATCAGTTGACATTATGTTGACTAGTGCTGCATTAGCAGGATGCCCGAGTCCACGTTTGCAGAGTACACCAATATGTTGTTGATTTACACTGGAGCTCAATGTAATGGAAGAGAAGCTCAATGTCTGTACCGTGAGTACTTTCCAAACCACGTGACTCCATCTCGTGCCATGTTTGCTAGAGCAGAACAATGCCTGCAGGAAACTGGGAAATTCACAAGTGATAGAGCAAACTGTGATGCTCCATGAAGGCAGTAACTGTCATATTGGAAGAGGAAGTGCTTCATCAAGTTGAAGAGAAACCACTGATGAGTACCTGAGTGACTGCACATAGCTTGAATGTGTGTCTCATTTGTCTGGCACGTTCTACATGAACATCAACTCCACCCATATCACCCTCAGCAGGTACACACCATGCTCCTAGAGGATTTAGTGCCATGTGACAATTTCTATACTCTGTTTTTACACTGTTGTGTGGATTTTCCAAGGCAAATTTTGCTCACCAACGAAGCACACTTCAACAGGGGAGGTATTCTGAGTGCATGAACCAGCCACATTTGAGAAACAGCCACATTTTAGATCAAGAAGAGTCCAAAGCCACATGTACACGAATATTTCAGCACAGCTTCAGTATCAATTTCTTGACATGTAACCCCCCTTGGTCATGTGACTGGGCTGCATATCCTTCCTCACCACCTAACGGGTGCCAGGTGCTTGAGATTCCTGCTACAAGTGTTGACAGAATTTTTGGAAGATGTGTCATTGGACATTTGGTACAAATTGTGGTTCCAGCATGATAGCGCACAATTACATTTTGCAATCCGCATCTGAAACCACATGAACATATGGACAGGTGGATTGGTCAAAATGGGCCACATGCTTTGTCACCAAGATCCCCAGATTTAATCTCTTTCTCTTGTGGGGTCACATAAAGTGTCTTGTTTATGAGACCTCTGTCCAGTCGGAGGAAGATCTGATTGTGTGGATCATGGCTGCGGCAGATGTGATTAATCATACATCATGCACGCTGGACAAAGCTTATGCAAATTTACTGTGCAGATACATTGTGTACACCAAACTTAGTGGTCATCACACTGAATATGACATTATACAGTATTTATCGTACCAAAATGGTTACGATCCAATTCGTTAATGCAGTTTATAGAAGTATATTAAAAAGAAAAATATCTTATCCATAGCAGATCAGAGGTAGATTTTATAATGCTTAGACCAGCCGAGCACACAAAAGCACACACTATTTTTTGTACAATACCGTATGTAAGTGCAGTATCCAAAAAATAGGCAGATGTATGAGACCTAAAGACATTGTTCCAGCGTATTTTATTTTTTTGGGTGTAGGTAGAAAACTCAGGCATAAGCAAAAAGCAGTGATGACTATCTTAAGAAAAATACAGGACAAACCGCTAGGTCATTTCAAATAAGACATCAGGAAAACCTTAACTTACATAATCCTCGATCTGCATTAACAGTGCACTTACACAAGGAGGGGCTCAACATTAAAAGCCCTTTAGCAAACTTAAAAATCCTTCACAAAAAAGGAAGAAGCCACATTTTGACTATATTACAGGAAATAGAAATTAAACAACAGAAACTCCAGGTGGAAATATAAACAATGTAGGAACAGATAGATTGCTACTTATTGTAAAGAAAACTCACCAAGTTGCAGACAGGCATGATTAAAAGACAGTCACATATAGCTTTCAGCCACAGCTTTCATCAGTAAACACACACACACACACACACACACACACACACACACACACACACACACACACACAACTGCCAACTCCAGCACCTCAGGCCAGAATGGCATTTTGGATTGAGATGCTGGAGTTGGCGGTTGTGTGTTCATGGGATGTGCTTGCCGCGCCCCCCCCCCCTCCCCCCCCCCCCCACCTCTCTCTCTCTCTCTCTCTCTCTCTCTCTCTCTCTATATTGACAAAAGGCTGTGGCCGAAATCTATATGTGGGCGGCTTTTAATCATGCCTATTTGCAACTCGACGTGTCTTCTTTACGATAAGTAACAATCTAGCTTTTCCTAGATTCAGTAAACATAAATTTTTTGATATAAAAAAGAAAATGCACAGTTCTCGCTGAATAACCAATTACAAATAAAGCACCATAGCATTCTGGCTAATTTTGATTGTTTATATGATTAGGTATTAGTAGTAATAAAATTCTGTATTATTCTCACATGTAAACCTAGTGTTCTTAGTCATGATTATATGACATCACACTGTCCACAAGGATAGCTTCTGTTCCGCCAGTTAACTGGTCTCTCTCAGTCATTCATGTGGGTCACTTTTACTTTCCCGAACACCAACTTCCTCTGACATCACACTGGTAAGACACTGACACATTCACAGTAATTTGCATAGTATTGTGACTTATTACGTTAGGAGTGAATTTTTTTTACCACTCTGGCATTATTTTAAAAATATTTTTTATCATATTATCACTACAAAATATTTTCCTCTTTTTTTTTCTTTTTAGATGCAGGTAAATTTTAAAATGTGGCTCTGTAAATGCAAGTTTCACCTGTCAGCAATTTGTCCTAAATGAATGGAGCCTTTCTTTGTTACCTTTCGTTCGCCATAGTATTGACAATATTCACTGAATAGTAAATTCTGAATATGAGCTCTTTACCATATAGACTGCACCTGATGATGCGGCTTTAGCCCTCAAAACCAGTTGTGTTCCAATAAACAACAATTTTTCTGGCTGTTAGTGAAATTCTTCCTAAAATCACGCATTCAAGAGCTGCAGATACCCATAATATAAAATAGTTTGTTACAACAATGGTTTGCTTCAAAGTGAGGAGGATTGTCATTACTAAGATCATTATTGAACAGATGTATTGTGAGGCAAGACTGATCAGAATTCCCACTTGTTTAAAAACACTACAGCAGGTGGTTCTTTGCTGCTACACATAAAATTATGGTGACTTTTTCAGTACGTTAAATTTTTTTTTTATGCTGGTGAGTTGCTCCAGAAAGTAATTCTGTAACAAATGAATGAAAATAATAAAAAATAGACAGGCTCTGAAAAAGATATTTTTCTCTATCTGTATTCAAAATTATCCATATGGAAAATGTTACTGAGCACAGCCATCTCACGATTTCAAGGATGTGGTTTTCCCAGCTAATCCTGCTATTTAATTGGACTCCTAAGAAATTTGTACAATGTACTCTCCATATCTGCTGACCTCTGTGTGTACACTAACTTCCTGTGAGCGTTTGTAGTTGGGGTGGACTGGATGTAGTTTGTTTTTGCTGAAGTTTACTGCCAGTTCAGAATATCTGCAAGTAACTCGTTGGCATTAGTCTTTAGGGTGTTGAATACGAGGGAAATTCAATATGTATGCAACACTTCTTTTTTTCTAAAGCAGGTCGGTTTTATTCAGGGTTCCAATACACCATTTTATTCCCCTCTCTTTTGGCTACAACACCCTGATTTTCAACATACTCTCCATTCATTCAATGTGGCATCCTTACACCACATTACTGAGAGGGCCTGTATGGCTGCACAGTACCACTCTACTGATTGACACTTGAGTCAATGTTTTGCTGCATCAATAAACTTTGAATCATCCACATACTGCTTCCTGTGGAGTGCACCCTTCATTGGGCCACACATGGGGAAGTCAGTGGGTGCCAGATCTGTGCTGTAGGGTGGATGAGGAAGAACAGTCCAATGAAGTTTTGTGAGATCCTCTCACATGTGCAAACTTATGTGAGGCCTTGCACTACCAAGGAGAATGAAAATTTAGTTTGCATTTTTGTGGCAAATAACATGCTGAAGTCATGTCTTCAATTTCCTGAGGGTAGCAACAATAAACTTCAGAGTTGATTGCTGCACCACGAGGGAGGACATCAAACAAAATTCACCCCTTCAGAGTCCCACAAAACTGTCACCTTGACTTCACCAGCTGAGGGTGCAGCTTTGAACTTTTTCTTTCGAGGAGAGGTGGTGTGGCGGCACTCCATGAACTGCCGTTTTGTTTCTGTTTCGAAGTGTTGAATCCATGTTTCATCACCTGTGATGATGATCAGCAAAAAAAGTGTCACGAATAGCCTCATAATACACAAGCAATTCTGCACAGATTGTCTTCCAATGGACTTCATGGTTTTCTGATAGGCGGCGAGGAATCCAGCTGGCACACAGCTTTGAGTACCATAAGTGGTACCCCAAGTGTGTTGGCACTACCAACACAGATACACAGTTGTGCAGTGATATGTTTGTTTGTGATCTGTCTATCACCTCGAATAAGAGTGTCCACACATTCCAACATCACAGGCATCACAATTGTGTGCAATCAGCCAACACGCACGATATTGGACAGGTTTGCGTGACGTTACGATGATGTCAGACATCTTGCCCAATGACTTACCATGCTTTTATTCATTTCCAGGTGTCTGTGGAGATTCTGGAAGTGCCTATGAGTATCTGTGATGCTCTTGTTTTCTGCCATAAGAAACTCAAAGATGGCTCTCTGCTTGGATTGCACCTCTGTTACAAATGCCATTTTGAAGACTACGTATAGCGCCTATCGGAACTTCATGAAACCGTACGAGATGAAACGAGAATATTCCACGATGACCCACAACAAAGTTCAAATTTTTTCAATCAAAACTGGCCAAGAAAAAGAAGTGTGTTGCACTCATTTATTAAATGCCCCTCTATTTTTTTGGTCAATCACAATGCTTGTACACTGGCAAACATTGTGAAGACACTTGCTCTGCTGAAGGACACAAATAGATAATTAGTGTATATCAGAAACAGTAGAGGATCAGGGACAGATTCTTGTGGAGTTCCTTAACCCACTATTCCCCAGTTAGATTTTTACCTTTCCTACACTTCTTTTTTTTACATTTCGAACCACTTTTTGCTGATCCCCAGAAGATAAGATTTTAACCAGTTACACTATGAGTCCGTCATGACTTGCTTGCTTTATCCTATGATCAACAGAGTCTAATGCATTTGAAATATCACATTACCATCTGGTAATGTCTTCTTGTCTAAGCATTCCAAAACATCATTTGTAAAATGGAATATGGTTCCTGTTGCAGAAATACCCTTCTGAAATTCAAACTGGTGTTCACTTATGATGTTGAAGCTGTCAAGGTGCTTCACAATCCTGATGTACAGCAATTTTTCAAAAACTTTCGATAATTCTGTCATGAAGGAAATCACTCTTTTAGTAAAATGGCACAGAAATTGCAAATTTCAAACTGTCAGGGAAGGCATAGTGATTCATGGAGGTGTTAAATGTATGTGCCAGGATTTTGGTTGAGTGATTACTGCAAGCTTTTAGTAATGTACTCGAAATATTGTCTACACCTATTAATCTTTTGCTTTTTAAAGAAATGGTGGTTTTTCTTACTTATTGGAATGGAGACTGTACATATATCCTCCAATGGGTTCTTTCAGGAATACAGTGGCATTTTCTAAAGACCCTGTAAAACTTATTTTCTAAGCAGCTCTTTGAAAATGCTCATTAAAGATGTCTGTCACTGCCTTTTTGTTAAATAAATACTTATTTTCAATGTTTATAAAGACATCTTTCATCTTATCTGGATAGGCAGCACCAGTCTCATTGTTTGAGTCCGGTAAATCCTTTTTGGAAAGGTACTTTCAAATATTAGTATCACTTCATCACAGAACAAATTGTACCTGGAACTGGCATTATCTTTTGTAACATAAATAATACTCGGCATCTACATATTTAATTAAGTAAACACTTTCTTTGAAAAATATCACTGTAATCAAGGGTAATTATTAAAACTCTTAATACCAGATAATAAGGAGCTATTCTAGTACAATGGAAGCGGCAACTGGTTGCTTTCCAAAGCAGCAGCTCTCTCTGTAATTTACTTGATTAAATTTAGGTACCAGTAGCCTACGAATGAATAAGCACTGAACAGTAGAAATTATAAGCTTGTGTGTTATTAACCTATCCAGCCCTGATATTTTAATTTTTATTCTTCGTTCTGCATTTATTTCTGTGAGGAAGAACAAAAATGTATTTTCACCCACTCTGTTTCCAAATTACAGTATCTACTGAAAATAATGTGTCAGCTTTCAAACAGAATGAACAGGGATTATGGAAGACATTGAAGCAATTATGTTTTGTCAAAAATAAGTGAACAGGTTTTCACACTTGGATTTTGACTTCTAATTCCTTGCATCATCTTTGATTGTCCACAATTTTTGGCCAGTGTCCCACTTTGTCATACTGAATATCACCCAACTGTCTTATTTATTCATTACTTGCCTCTCGTAAGAAAGAGTTACGGGCTTTTGGTGTTTGGTCTTTATCTCTTCAGATTCGAAAATTGAATAACAGCTTCATTTACAACCTGAGCAATATCAAAAGAATATTATTGAAGGTCTTTCTGTGCCCTTTCAGCTACTAGTTTCACATCTGTGTCTCCTTATTTAAAGACTATTGTTGGTAGCTGTTCAATTTATAATTTAGAATATAACTTTAAGAATCTATTTGTATAACTGAATAAATATCAACAATTTTCAATTTTTATCAATGCCAATTTATAGTATCACTTTTACCAACACCTTCCCTGTTTTACTTAATCGTTCAGCACAGTCTGGTTGCCTGTACCCCATTAAATGTAATACCACATCACTGTCTAGCTGTTATTCCATAAGTAATGACTGTTTTGCAATCTCCTTTTACAGTTTCATGAATGTCACCTTGATTTTAATTTTCCATTGCAACACTTGAACACATTTCCCTTTAAGTTTCTTAAATAAATCCAGAGTAAAAAAAAATCTTCAACAAAACATACCTGATAATTTGGATGGTAATTAAGAAATTATTGGTGTACATGCTATAGCTTTTCCTTATTTGGTATTCTCTCAAATAATGATGACACAACAATACAAGTTAAATTAATAATGGGACCTTAAGAACTGGCCCTCTTCGATTTTTCTTATACTTATAGTAGGACTTGAAGGTCAGTGCCTGAATGTTGATTTCCTAGAGAAACACAATGTAATTTTGAAAAGCATTTTAAAAAATCAACTTTGAAGTTTTCTGAGCAGCATTTTAGTCCACTTAATCGGAGTTCCCACAACTGAATATGTTCTAATCTCATACAAATGTCACCGATCTGGATCTTGCTAGAAGTAGATTTTTTAAAAATTTTATCTGAGTTCAATATTTATTACCAAATCGGAACATTAAAGAATACTGAACATCATTTCTATTAAAAATAACATTTTTTTCACTTTCAATTACTAATTGTATAGTGAAGCAAGTATTCGTAACAAAATTTGGTACAAAAATGTGAAATAGGAAATACAAAATAAAATACTTTTTATTTTTAAACCATACAAGTAAATACATATTTATCCTTAGAAACAAAAATATTATTACAAATGCTTATTTAGGTTTTATGAACTGTTAGCTACATATCGTGTATTTTCTTCTTCTTCTTCTTCTTCTTCTTCTTCTTCTTCTTCTTCTTCACTTTGGGTATCAGGCAAATTGCTTGTTACAGTACTCCATCTCCTGTATGGCTTTTCGACATTTATACAGCCAATACATTTATAATTGGGAGCCTTTAGCAGGAGTCTTTCTCCATTCAGGCAGTCTTCACAGTCCTTCCATTTCCTCCTATTTTCTTTTTCATTTAGATTACACATTTCTAAATCTTTCCTCATATCCTTGTTTCCTTTATGGCCTTCTCTTTTACATCCTTCCACTTTTCTTAAAAATCTCATTTCTTGTGCCTGTATTCTACTATCTTAGTGCCTTCTTGTCACTTGTGCTTCAGTTTTATAAATACGGGTTTCTTCCCTGGCTGTTGAGTTCTGTCTCTCACTTGTGCCACTCCTCATGGCATGTAGCACTTCGTCTTCGAAACTAGACAGGCCAACCTGTCCAGTACTAGCTGCTTTGTCAGGAACAGTTGTAACAGTGCTGAGTGCGCCTACCTGGAGCACAAGGTCCCTTTGTCCAGGGTGCAGGTAGTTCTGAGACGCCGTAGCAAGTGGATGTATGTCTTGGTCAGGCAAACTGCAGTGAGCTGAATAAATTTTGTACCTTGCCATTGTGTTGTGTCTCATCATCTAAGTGGAAATAAGGAGAGGACAGTGAGTCCACTCGGTTTAAACATTCACAGCTTGAGTGCACAAATGCAGGAGCCAGAAGCCTACAAGTGAACCGTTTTTCATACACTTGCTTTATCTACTCTGTAGAATCAGCATGGGTTTCGAAAAAGATGGTCGTGTGAAACCCAGCTCGCGCTATTCGTCCACGAGACTCAGAGGGCCATAGACACGGGTTCGCAGGTAGATGCCGTGTTTTTTGACTTCCGCAAGGCGTTTGATACAGTTCCCCACAGTTGTTTAATGAACAAAGTAAGAGCATATGGACTATCACACCAATTGTGTGATTGGATTGAAGAGTTCCTAGATAACAGAACGCAGCATGTTATTCTCAATGGAGAGAAGTCTTCCAAAGTAAGAGTGATTTCAGGTGTGCCGCAGGGGGCTGTCGCAGGACCGTTGCTATTCACAATAGTCATAAATGACCTTGTGGATAACATCGGAATTTCACTGAAGCTTTTTGCTGATGATACTGTGATATATAGAGAGGTTGTAACAATGGAAAATTGTACTGAAATGCAGGAGGATCTTCAGCGAATTGACGCATGGTGCAGGGAATGGCAACTGAATCTCAATGTAGACAAGTGTAATGTGCTGTGACTACATAGAAAGAAAGATCCTTATCATTTAGCTACAATATAGCAGGTCAGCAACTGGAAGCAGTTAATTCCATAAAATATCTGGGAGTAGGCATTAGGAGTGATTTAAAATGGAATGATCATATAAAGTTGATTGTCGGTAAAGCAGATGCCAGACAGATTCATTGGAAGAATCCTAAGGCAATGCAATCCGAAAACAAAGGAAGTAGGTTACAGTACACTTGTTCGCCCACAGCTTGAATACTGCTCACCAGTGTGGGATCTGTACCAGATAGGGTTGATAGAAGAGATAGAGAAGATCCAACGGAGAGCAGCGCGCTTTGTTACAGGATCATTTAGTAATCGCGAAAGCGTTATGGACATGATGGATAAACTACAGTGGAAGACTCTGCAGGAGAGACACTCAGTAGCTCGGTACGGGCTTTTGTTGAAGTTTCGAGAACATACCTTCACCGAGGAGTCAAGCAGTATATTGCTCCCTCCTACGTATATCTCGCAAAGAGACCATGAGGATGAAATCAGAGATTAGAGCCCACACAGAGGCATATTGACAATCCTCCTTTCCACAAACAATATGAGACTGGAATAGAAGGGAGAACTGATAGAGGGACTCAAGGTACCCTCGGCCACACACCGTCAGGTGGCTTCCGGAGTATGGATGTAGATGTAGATGGTGCAATTTTTTTACAATTATTCCACACATGAGAGTACATTTATTTCACTTCTGCTTCATCTCTATATCTACATGACTAAGCCTCTTTTGCAATTAATTTTACTTTCCACTGCTGTTACACACAGGTATATGCTACGTATGATATTCAGATGTGAGTTTTACTCTTCAGAACAGTCACACTCAGCATTTTCTTCTATGTCAGGGGAAGCTGCAGTAGTGTGATTCGTGTCAACACCCTGACAAAGAATAGATCTTAACTGTTTCAGATCATTGTTGCTCATCTTTTCCACTCTAGGTCAGATAAATTGCATTCTCTGCAGCAAATCTTGAAGTTCAGCTTCCAATAAAGGCATTTATATATTTTCTTCTTTGGAGTAGATCCACTGAACAGCCTACACACCACAAAAATGGGCAGAATTAGAAATATCAAAATGTAGTCATTTGAGTCCTGTAATACTTGAAAACAGCAATAGAATTAACAATCATCGCTTTTGGTGGTATCTACTTAAAAACATGACATATCCTTCACTTTCATTTTGTATTTTGAGAGAAAATGTTCTGTAAATGCCAAACATTAAAAAAGTTTATTAAATATCAGCACATATACACTCTGTTACATCAAATAACATAACAAGTGGATTGATTTATCATACACTGTATACATTTACAAACTGTAATTATAAAGGCCTATTTTACTGTATTTATTACATTACATTTTATTTGAAAATAAATACTCTTATGGTGGTTTACTGACATTATTATAGTTGCAGTAACTAGAACTAACATTATTTCAATGAGACATAAAAATAATGTCAGTAACATTTAAATATGCTACCATATAAGATGAACACTGTCAAGAGCATACCAAGGATCTGAGCTGTGGGGGTGTGACATAGTGTAGGGGAGAGAGGTGCAACAAGTCATCAATAACTCACATTTGTTTTGTGGAAGGGGTACGGGGTAGGGGTAGAGGAAATAAACCACTGTTTCTTACAAAATTAAACTCAAAACTATTGAAAAACTGTTTATTAATCACCAAATGTACTGATACTACAACTAAGGCCGTACTGAAAAGTAATGCCTCCTAACTTTTTTATTCCGTTCTCAGTACTGGTTCAGGCATTAAATGTCATGCACATTACTTGGTGGATTTCACCATTTCGCTAATATATGTAGCAAACCCTCTGCCACTGGAGGGATTCAAATTGTAGTGAGTAAAATGGCAATGTGTAATATAACTATGTCAGTGACTGAAAAACAGCACACAGTAATCGAGTTTTGAATCATCTACATGTGCAATATCAAGACATATATATGAGTGCTGCAATATCTGCAACAACTCAAAACTTTGAGTTCACTGTTGTCGATCATCCTTCTTAGGGTCCCTTCGAGGATTTAACTTTCATAGTAATGAAGCGGTGCAAGCAGACATGAGGTTGTGGCTCCATCAACAAAATCAAACATTCTACAACGATGGTATCAACAAACTAGTGTCTTGTTGAGGGACATGTGTTCGTCGCCAGAGTGACTATGTTGAGAAATAAATATGTAGACATGAAGAATAAAGATGAAGAATGTTAATAAAGTTTGTATTATTTAATCAGTTTTAAGATTTTCACAGAAAAATTTGGAAGCATTTGCTATCTACACCAATGCAAATAATAGCAACACTGTACTTAAAAGAGAGAGTAGGTGTATGAGATGTATGCACATTATTTTGCTGATAGGAAGATAACATTGTGAAATGAAGATACAATTGTATCACAAGCTTTTAAAATCCAAAATCATCTCGTATTTCCAGTAGTAAGAAGGACAGATATGAATGGCAAAATATTTTTGAGATTTTATGATAAATGTCTGCATGTTCAGTAGTAAACATCAATTACATGTTCTGGTTTACTGTCAGTGAACTGATACATGACTGTGTGTCAGGTCAGGATGCAAGTTTGGTTTTCGATTCCCCCACCCTCCTCCTCCCTCTGGGGCATGGTGTGCGGGATCAGGAGAAAACCGCTACCCCTCACTTATTACACCCTTGAACATTATAATCTTTCAAGGAAGAGCTGTATTCCTGTCTACCATATTGACTTCTGTTCATGTTTTCAGGACAGACACTAGGTGTCAATTTATGTAACACTCAGAATTTCAAGTAGAAAAGTTACTATATTTGGAGCAACATGTCTTGTGCGATTCAGAATGTTGCAGGCAGAAATAATAATGCATAAAACGATGCAATTTTTTTAGTACATCAAGGTAAGAAGGTTCACATATATTACGAATCATTCCTCATGCCTGAAAGTTCTGTTTCATTCTTCATAGTATTTATAGAACACAGTGAATGATGAGTGAATGTGTGCTACTTTTATAACCTTGAATACTATCAAATATATTTAAAAAGTTTGTTCTGTGCATATTTTCACAGAAAATGAACATCAAAGAATGGCAATTTGGCAACACTTGTTTCACATGTCCAAGTGTCTTCATTCAACATGGTTAAACAGTACTAACCAGTTAACACAATATCCAGTGTTGAGTTAGCATGCTCGAGAAGGAGGTTTTGATTCCAGATGTAGCTATGTGTAATTTAAATCATTAACTTCAGTATGCATGGTATGGTATCTGGCTACTTTATCATCATAAAGCAATTACAGCAGGCTTTACACAAAACATGTGCAGTTATTTTATAAGAAAAAAGGAAAGACAGTGCAATCATTCTTATAACTCTTCTTTTAATGTATTTTTGCCTCTGGAAGTCTCAGTAATTTCTCTTACCATAGATTACATTGCACCATGCTTTCCAGTCTATTGCCAGCATTGTTTCCCCTTTTTCAGTAATACCCCTTCCTTAAAATAAGAGACAACAATTCCGCCCAACTCCTTTTTGGTCCGCCCTGCTTCTTATATTCTCTACTACTGCATTCATATTACATGTAGGTAGGTTCCCTTCAACAATAAGCATCACACAGATATATTTTGAACATAGTGCTTCCCATCACTTCTAATACATTCAAACCCAAATCCCTTTATACTCTCCTACCATTGGTCCCATCTATTAGTACCAAAGGTCATTTTTTATGAGACAGAATTGCTGTTCAGTGCTAACCTTCAGGAGGTGAAATGTATAGTACTGCACATAAAAGTGACACTTCCTAGCTTTCAGAATTAACAATTCCTGACTTAGGGATGAGATAGGACAGGGCAAGGACAGTTAAAAGGAAAGGCAGGTCCCTCAAGCCCCAAAACGAGAGAGATCACCTTGTAGTGAGGACAAGGGTAGATATAGAAGAAGGCAGGAAGATTTAGAGTTCAGTGTCCTGACACTGATGAAGTCATTAGAGATGGATCATTAGCTCAGATTAGGAAAGGATGTGGAAGGAAATCAGCCATGCTCTTATCAAAGGAACCATCCCAGCATTTACCTCAAGCAATTTAGGGAAATAGTGGAAAACTAAAGCTGGATGGCATGATGAGGATATGAACCATCATCCCCCTGAATGTGAGTCTAGTGGGATGGTGGACATAGAGCAGTGTCCATTATTATTACTATTACTATTTATACAAATCAGGAAAGAAGGTCATATATGCTATTACAACTAGGTAACAGCCTACTTGTAAACAAAAACTTCGAGGAGTGTCAGTGTCAGTTTGAATAATGCTAGTGAAAAGCTATTTTTCTATAATTCATGAATCACACACATATTCAGCTGACAAGTTGCTGACTTTGTGACACACAATATTATGAGCTTCTGAAACCTGCAGACTACAAATTTAAGTTTCAAAAACCTGATATCTGTAAGTCCATATATGAGATGCCATCAAAATGAGTGTGTAAGAGGGATATTGTACATTAATGACAACAGCCAGCTTCTACAAATATAATGTTTACATATCTTGTTTCACGGATGGAAACAGTTGGAAGCAAAGTAGCACACAGCTGACATATTCTATTGCGCACTTGCACAAATACTGTACACTTTCTTCTTTCACTTAAGGCCATATGCCTGTTGTACGGCATACACAAACATCAAACATTTATGAGTTTAAATATTCATGCCGTAGGAAGAGTTTGAACATTTCTCGAGTATTCAACCACATGGCATCATCCAGAAGGAATCTAACATGTCAATATTTTTGCAATCCTTGATGAATCTGTTATCAGACTCGCCTCTACAAGAGAACTCTCCAGCACTGACTGTTGACTGCATGTTAAGTGCTATGGATCAATCATGAACTTTTGGTTTTCACTACCTGTGGTCTGCATGGGACTTTGATTATGAAATAACTTATCTGGTCACGTCAAGTCATGCTTGGGGTTTATTTTTCTACTCAGTAAGAATCTTCAAATAATTTCTATTGTGGCTCAGATGAATATTTCACTATGAACTGATTATGCTCAATTCATGGACTAATTGACTATTTATTGTCACAGATGTTATTAATGTACAATACACCGAGCTGACAGTCATGGGATAGCAATACGCACATATAAAAATGATGGCGATAGTATCGTGTACACAAGGCATAAAAGGGCAGTGCATTGGTGGAGCTATAATTTGTACTCAAGTGATTAATGTGTAAAGGTATCTGACGTGATTATGGCCACACAACAGGAATTAACAGAATTTGAACAGGGAGTTGTAGTTAGAGCTAGATGCATGGGACATTATAGCTCAGAAATCATTAAGGAATTCAATATTCCAAGATCCACAGCACCAAAAGTGTGCCAAGAATACAAAATTTCAGTCAGTATCTCTCACCATGGACAACAAAGTGGCTGCTGGACTTCCATTAATGACCGAGAGCAGAAGAGTTTGTGTAAAGTCCTCAATGCTAACAGACAAGCAACACTGCATGAAATAACCACAGAGATCTCCGTGGGACGTACGAAAAATGTCCCATTAGGATAGTGTGGTGAAATTTGGCATTAATGGCCTATGGCAGCAGACAAACAATCTGAGTGCCTTTGCTAACAGCACGACATTACCTGCAGCACCTCTCCTGGGCTCGTGCCCATATCAATTGGACCCTAAATGACTCAAACTGTGGTCTGGTCAGGTGAGTCTCAATTTCAATTGGTAAGAGCAGTTGGCAGGGTTTGACTGTGGCATCAATCCCATGTACCCGAACAGTGATGGAATTTTATGGGTGACATTGTGCCATGTCACCGGGCCACAGTTGTTTGTGATTGGTTTGAAGAACATTCTGGACAATTGGAGCAATTGATCTGATCACCTAGTCGGCCGCTATGAATCCCATCAAACATTTATGGAACATATTCGAGAGGTCAGCTCATGCATAAAATCCTGCACTGGCAACATTTTTGCAATTATGGACAGCTATAGAGGTAGCATGGCTCAATATTTCTGCATGGGACTTCCAACGACTAGTTAAGTCCATGCCACATCACGTTTCTGCACTACGCCAGACAAAAGGAGGTCCAACACAATATTAGGAGGTATCTCATGACTTTTGTCACTTCAGTGTAAATGTTATACCCCAAAATGAGGGTTACAACATTGGCAACAAGAACAATGCAATTTTGGTTTTCCACATGCTGCCACGGATGCCAGGTTCCTTGAGCTTTGGCAGAAACAGAATCATGACTTGTTCAAGCACTTAACTTGACAACAACAGGTGCAACAGTCAGAGACGCCACCAGCCTTCCCATTATTTCAGCCTTCTAACTAAGCTCTAGATGACTAGGAAGCGTATCAAAAGCTCACTGTGCCTCACTTTCAAGCTAGTGAGATTAAATGCCCATATGACCAACGGACCACATTGCTGTATACCTATCCTTGTTTATATTTCTTGGCTCAAAAGTTAGCCCCACTCTCTAGGTCCCTCAGCATTACCATTGTCAAGCAAGGCTACAATTCTTACATTATCACAGATCAGACATGGTAAGTTCACTTGTGAGAGTGGTAAACCATACACAGAAAGTTTAATTCATAATGCCGTGATTTACAATATTCTCAACTCACCTTGGCTTTTGTGCTGTGCACTTGAAATATCGCAAGCAGCATAACAAATGCTTTCAGCAGACTCCGAAATTTTGCATGTGGCATAAAAGCAGACACTAAAGGAGTAAACAATTTCTGTGCAGTGGCAACCAATCAGCTGTGCCTTCCACCATCCCAGCTACTACCAGGCATTGTTTGCTGCAATACTCTTTGTTTTCCATTTGCCAAGACTGTTTTCCTTGCATCTCAGACAGGAGTGTCCACATTATAAGAACAAACATTATAAATGTTTATGTAGAGATCACAAGGCAGAAGTCTTAACACAGCAGGCGACAGGCAGTGGCCCCAATCAATACAAATTAATCACTTTTGCATCAATGATCTGGTGCTATTACTGCAAAAACTTTTGTTACGTGCAGCAGTGCAAGACACTCCAGTCACTTTTCTTTTCATTACATACACATTGTTAGAATGATAAACCAGTTGACATACTTTAGTGAGGAAGCTCCCTTGCTCAGTGCAGGGCAATTAAATGGGAGGAGGGGGGGGGGGGTGTTTATAGCTACCATGAGGTGCAACTTCTAGGTCATGTGCAACTGACAATCATTTATTTACAATTAGGTATTGTGACAGGTCCATCTGTATATAGAATATATACGGCCTCAGCACTTATTCTACCCTTGAATTTTCATTATATGTGCAGTTGGCACCCACAGCTCATCAGTATCTCGTGCTGCCACTGACATGTTTTGTACGCAATCTGCTCCATTGTTTCAACCTGGTTTGATGAGAGCAATAGGCTTTCAGGCTTACATTGTCTTAAAATTGACTCCAAGTGTGAGATTTTGTAAGGCGTGTTTGATGCTGTTGGCCACCAAGTACGAAATGAAATGGACAGACTAACAAGCTTTGTCCTCCATTTCCTAGAGCCATTTGCCTTCACCATTAGGGGTTGTCAGGAAACATGGGAGATGTCTTCAATTGTGTGGAGACAGTATACCATTAATGCTCAGGCAGACACTAATTCTTATCTTTTGCCTTATTCACGTGACTCTTTTCTAAACTTTCAGAGAGGTAAACTATTCTCCGAAATTGACCTCAGAGAGGTGTATTTTCAGGTGCCTCTTGTCAAAGACTCAAGGAAGATCCTAGTCTAACATGCCATTCAGACTACAGCAACATAACACATTGACCTCTGTCGTGACAAGTGCCCCTGCCTTATTCCAGAAATTTCTTGGACAAACTACTGCCAGAATTCTGTATTGTGTAAATTGTGTTGATATTCTGGTCACACCTTATCCAACAGATAAACATGTGCACAATATCTGCCTGCTTTTTGTGGCCCTTGCACAGAAAGGACCTACCAATGACTTTTCAGGATATGCTGTTTTTCGGGCTTCAGTCACTTATTTAGATTAAATCCTTAGAGAAGAGAGCTTCACCCCACCACAGGATATGTGGAGGTTATTCGGGAAGTGTCTGTGACTAAATCCTTTAAGGGCCTTTGAGTGCTTCTACGAAAAGTAAGTTACTATGCACAATTTATTCCACAGGCAGCCTCCATAACTCACCTGATCAATCATCTCCATAAAAAAGGACTACTTGTCAACGGCCCACAGAGTACAACTGGACTTTTCAGAAGTTAAAATTACCCCTCCAGTCAGTCTCCTGCATCTTGTCTTATCAGCTGCAGTTGTCACTGATGTTAGCCACAGACACATCCCCATGTCGCCAGGGGGCTTCTCTGTCTCAAAATTTAAAGCGTGGAATGGAGAGGCCAATCAGATTTATGTCAAACACACTTATTCTGGCTTAGAAGCATTCCTCTCTCAGGTTAAAGAGCATTATCATCACATTTCCACACAGCATTCCAACACAGAGTTAGTTAGTGCTATCTTGTTTGCTGGCAGGCCTGAGGCTTATATTTGACTGCCATGGAACAGTCTGTATTCAGTTATACAGCCACCTCAAACAATTGCTCAATTAGTTCCCTATAAAGCGTTGTGATTACTCTACAGTATGTCGGTGTGATGCACTTCTTCAACGGGCCCTACAATCTGCTTGGTGGGTTGGCCTTTGGTCTCCCAAACACTCTGGTACAGATCCACCTGGATTTGCTCCCCTATCCCCCCCCCCCCCCCCCCCCCCAGTCACCACCCGCACCACCAGCAGTACAAACTAAGCATGTAAGCATGTTATTGTGCTCCTGACGACAGGTGTAAAGTGGTGGTAACAATTCTCTCTGCTGTGTCAGGTGCTTCAGCTCATGTCTCAGTAACTGCGGGGGATTTTTAGGATGAAGTGACTGGCACACCATTATATCTACCGACCTTGTATGGCACACTAACTAGCCTTGCTCCCATCATTCTCAGCAATGCCAGTACCAACACAGCAGCAAGATCAAGTTCATGCCAACCTCAAGAGTCCTTTCCTGAGGTACACAGGGTTAGTCTTTGTGCATTCCTTCTCTCACTTTTGGCATGTCATCTACCTCCAGTTGCAACAATGGCACCAACTAGTGGCAGCCTTTGAGAAGATCGTTGCAATATGGGTGCACCTCGCACACTGGTGATCAACATCAGTTCTCAATTCATAGTGACCGACTACAAACGGTATTGAACCTGCTGTGGTATTTAATATCCTAGTACATCTGATTCTCCTTTACATGAATGGTTGAAGAAAATGGAACTTTTTCATGGGTCCCCTCATAGGATGCTTATGGATCTCTTACACCTACCCTCAGAAAATGAAACTGACACAGCTGGGGACGCTGGCATGAGCTTGCACTTTTTGATGCAATCTGCCAGACAGCCTTAGTGGCTATGATATGAGGGGTACTGTGCAGGCATACCTAGCAACTCTGGCTGCAGCATCTTGATAAATTGTCTCCCCCAGTGAGGAGCCCACCATATCCAATGTCACAGCCACGTTGCAGCTCTCAATTCCCAGGCCTCTCTTTGTGGATCGCCACTTAGTCAGTCCTGCGAGTTGCAGGACACACTCATGAAAGTTGATCCGGCTCCGTTGACAATTGAATCAGTGACTCTCCTTCATCCTGCTGGGATGCCTCCATTTCCAAAAATGTCCTGGTCAATGCAGGAACCTCCAGATTCCACACCAGCATCCAGCCCCAGCGACATTTCGAAGAGTATTTCATAAATCAATAAGGCCATATGACTTTGGAACCTGAGCAGTTTTGCCATTATATTAACCAGCACAGCATAGCAGTGGTTACTTACTACACACTATTATTCACAGAAGAAACCTCTGTGATAGTGTTTTCAAGTGCTGCAACAGTCATGTCAGTGACGTAACCCCCTTATGCCATGACCATCTCAGTTCACAAGCCACAATGACCATGAGCACCTAAATAACATACACCCTCAATTGCTGGACTCTAAGCAGACATCCTGACCTATGGCCAGTATGAAACTGTATCTCATTACTATGGATTTCTTCCTATTGTGTTATGTAAAATCATTGTATGAAACATTAGTAAAGAACTGACTGGCAGGATCTTAAATGCACCATTGTAATCTATGCATTGAGACCAGTGGTTGTCTATCTGAATACTCACAATGGGTTGGTGTTATAAGCTGTAATTCACAAATATTAATTTCCAACCATTGGTTACTTAGGGCTTTCTACAATATGTATAATTTTGACACTGAAGGTTTTGGATACCCTGTATGCTCATTCCCTAAGACCTGAGATTAACAAGACTTAACACATTGTGAATAATACCAAAAAATAATAGGGTTTGGTCAGGTTTTTTTATATTTTATTTCCTTCACAATGAGCCCATTTCGGCAAATTGCCATCATCATATGCTCTTACATTTAACATCATTGCTGTCATGTCCTCTCTGTTTTGGAATTATTACTTTCTCCCATGTGTACAGTGGAGATGTATATCAGATGTCACTTGTTTTCCATATATGCTACCTTTCTGACTGTCGTCCAAGCCGCTCATCATGAAACTGGCTGTACTTTATGGCGTACCTTCAGACACAGTGCTATGAGCCACAATGTCCCACTTTTCAGAAGGAATAGTTTGCTCAAAAAGGAGGAACATTTTTACACGCAGACCAGGAATCACGCAAAAGCAAGTTATTTCCATAGCTATTGGCCAATAGCAGTGCTCATACCATGTTTTAGTTCTCTTATGCGCATTTTCCTACTGTTGCTTGCTGTGATGTAAATATTCCCTACTGCCTTTGAAAGATTATGCACACGAGAAAGGATCATAAAGGGCATAGCAGCTCCAACGTCTTGCAGTACTATAAGTAACTTCCCAGCAAATTTACCATCCGAATTAGCAGTCAGCATAATGGTATACAAAGGCATTAAGGCATTGATGTTGGCTGCTCCTGATACAACTCTCTTGATACCTTTAATTTTCAGGGTTCCTTTCATATACATATCCTCTTCAAATCCTGACTGATCAGTGTTGAAAAGAAGTTCCTTATTGAACAATGGGGTACGTTTGTTTATCTCATCTACAAACATTAGGGCTGATTCCGCAGTTTGCAGTGCATCATCAAGTTGACACTCTGTTTCAAGTTTCATTATCTTACATCTTCCAATTCTGTAGCACTGTTTGAAGATATGCAACCATCCACTGCTTCCCTTGAAATCAATGTAATCTATGTCGTGTGAAATTTGATGTGCATACCGTGGTAAGTCACTATCACGCACAACCTGTAAAATGTATTGACATCTTTGAAACAAAAAACACTAGTTTTTTGCAACTGAGCATCCTTAAGAAAAAAAGAAACCCCAGTTTCTGTAACAAGTGCACCTTCTTCTCTCTTGAAAATCCATGGTTTTTCTTATGCTCTACAAGGTCAAACTGCTGCAGATTTATTCAGAATCTGTTCATAATTGTTGTTTTACTATGCTGCAGATGATTTTCCATGTACATTATTATGTTTAGTACCCTCTCATTGGGCGATGATTGTCCATTACTATGTTTCACTGAAGATGGGATTTGTGGCTCCCTGTCCAACAAGGACAATGGACTACATAGATCGACACCTGTTTCAATATCACTTTCACTTGTTAAGTACGTATTGTCACCAATGTACTCCTCATGTACATTGTCCACACAGTTGAGCAGATACAATATTACCCATCCACTGACTCATCTTGAAGAAACACTAATATTTCATCTGCCACTTCTTTCTCACTCTGTGAAATTCCTTCAGTTTCTTTCTAACAAAATGTCCACTTTGGCATCTGGGATTGTAGACATACTGCAATGTTTGCTTTATCACTGCCATTGCTCTGATTTGTATTAACACTACTAGCAGTGTACCAGTGTTGTGAGTTACTCACCGACTAAGCAGTTCAACTGCTTCTCTGTAGCTTCATGCTGGGAGCACCATTGAATATCTCCAGTCCCGCCCCTATTGCCATTAGTAGCCAATATTGTGGTTGCATGGTAGGCAATATGTGGGGCATCGAATGCTGTAAATACCAGTGACCTTCTGTGTCCTAGCACTCAAGTGGTTCCTTGTAAGTTTCAGAATACTTTAGTCAAAGTTCAATGCGAGAACACTCAGGATTTTATCAATTGTGTAATACAAAATACAATTTTTTGAGCATAATTTGTAAAAGGAAAAATCGACATCGTAACGGGTTAATGTGGAACAATATATATTATTTTTCTTCAGGTATTGTAATTTTGTGCATTGTTGTTCCTTTTGAACTATAGTGGGTTATTTACAGCAAACTTCATGGTCGAATAAATAGGTCTACACTGTGAAGCAGTAACTCCTTGAACCGATGTCAAATGAGGTATAATAGTGGACCCAAGAAGCGATTTCTCCCAATCAGAAATATCTCCCTTCTGACACTGGTTGAATTATTGAGTGCAACTGCCTGCATTCTTTTGGTTAGATATGACATTATCCATTTGTTTCCTGTGCCATCAATGCCATTAAATCACAGTTTATCTAGGGGAATAGTAATTCACAATCAAATGCCTTATGTAGATTACATAAAATACCAACTGGTACTATTATTTTAATGTTTAATTTTCATAAATTTGGTGAATAAATGTGTAAATAGCATTCTCAGTAGAGCAACTCTTCTGAGACCCATATTGCAATGTATTGAGGATATTATTGTTGCTCAGGTGGAATACTATTCTAGACTACATTACTTTCACAAAACTTTTGGAAAATGATGTCAGTACTTATTAACCACACACAGTAGTTCCACAATTCATAGTGATGAACAACCCATGACGACACATGGGGTGTCAGAACAGAGAAGCAAAGAAGCTGACATATTAGCAATAAGGCACCCATGACATTATAACTATCTTTCTAAAATCTAATGGCAATCACAATGTACACCACAAATGATGATGTTAGCCTTCTTCTTCTTCTTCTTCTTCTTCTTCTAATGCTCACATGTTTAAAGACCTTCATTCAGTGGTGAAGGCTGAAGACACTGGTAGCTTACCTTCAGAATATTTTTGACATTTGTTGCTGTTAAATGTGATTTTGCAGCTTTTGCATCAAGCTGTCTTTCAATTTCTTCCTCCATACCACTAATTACTGCCATCATTTCTTCATCTGGTTCTATATCTTGATATTTCCTACAAACACAATTGTAAAAATAACACATCTGAACATTTTGGCATGAAAATAAGTGGTAAAATCTATGTTAAATATAACTTAAATTTAATACACAATATGTTAACTCAAAATCAGCACTTCAGTTATTTAAATTCAAACAAATTTATTTGAGATTTTCACAATGTGTTCTCCAGTCACTTATCTTTCTCACCGAACGCAGTCTCTAATAATGTGTGTGTACCAAAAGAAATTTTTTAATATTTAAAGACATTCAAATAATGCAGTAACTGAAATGGTGCACAAGCTTTTGCCACGGATGAGAAATGAAGACACTGTATCCACATCCGTTACTACAGAAGCACTTGACAATGGGCAGTGTCTGAAATTAGTAGTGCAAATAAAATTATTTGAAATACAGTCTGAGCAGAAAAATGTCCTTCAAATTTATCAAGTTTAGCCATCCTGACATTTACTGACAGCATTTTCAGGAAACCATGGAAAATAAAAATCTAGATGGCCGGTTGGGGGTTTGAACTGCTCTCTTCCCAAACGAGACTAGTCCCTTTATTACAGTGCCACCGCACTCTGTCAAACTATGTAGAACTAATGGTAGACAATTATCAATTTAATACATAAATACTACCTGGAAAGGAACTGTTGCACTATTACAATCGGCTATTAGTCAAGGAAGATGAGCTCTCCTATACCAATGCCCTGAATGTTGAAGAACACAATGCAATCACAATGACAGACTTGGGAAGTAGTTTCGAGGAGGCCAGGAACAGAAAGACTATAGGTACAGGTGGAATAAATCTGGAACTTATCAAATATGCCAGTATTAAATGGAAAAAAATTATCTGTGCAGTTGTTGAAAGACATTTGTTACTTGCAAAAGATTCCAGAGGAATGGAAGGTACCAAGAATTATAAGAATATATATTACAAAAAATAACATAAAAAAAGAATGTTCAAATTACAGGGATACATCCATTTTAAATGCTGCTGACTAAACCTGATCATCTATCACTAAAAGGAAACTCCAGGCAATAACAAACATTTTTGTGAGAGGAACTGTGCGGCTTTCATAAAGGCGGGTCCTGTGCGGATGCAATACTTGTTTTGAAACAACTGATGCAAAGGAGAAGAGAGGCCAACAAGCCACTGATATCAACAAAGTTCTCAAAGAAAGGACTTGTAAAATGCTTAAGAAGACAGATCTGGAAGGACGAAATTTATTAACATTATTTTATTTGCAGATGACCACATTCCCCTGCAACAGTGGTAGTAAGTCTGGTCCCTACTGCCCACTAGTGGGGGCTCCACCTTTTATGGTGGATGGTCTCTGCCTCTGGATCATAGGGCCTCGGGTTCAATTCCCGGCCAGGTTGTGGATTTTCTCTGCCTGGGAACTGGGTGTTTGTGTTGTTGTCGTTGTTATCATCATCATCATCATCATCATCATCATCATCATCATCATGGTGGGTTATAATTTTCTTTACATTTTCATAAATTTTTGACAAAGTATTTGGTAAGTAATTACTGTTATATGCTTTAACCTGCTGCAACTCTGATGTACAAATTTTATAAAGTAAATTTACTTCCCTACTTTATAAATCACCATTACTGTGAAACTGGTCGGTGGTAAGAAAATTTTACTACTAACAGATACACAAAAGTGGACAGTAGGAAAAAATGTTGACTACCCACATCCTAGAAGATAGTGAAAGTGCTTTACAAGAAAACAGGTTTACATTGAATAATATGTTACAAACTTATCATATGGTTATATCCGCAAATAAATGAAGATAATAGAATCAGAGGGAAAAAGACAAGAACAAAAATTAGTGGTATACAATAAAATAATAAAACAGATAAATTCACTTAAATATGTCGAGACTGCAATCTCAGTATACAAAACTAATTCAGATGTGGTCCAAAATATACAGCAATATGATGGTAATAAATGGTTGTATCTTGGTGGAACTATGAGGAAAGGGAGAATTCTAAGACTGCACAATGTGGTGGCTAAGCCTGCTCTTATTTGTGGTAGTTAAAACTGGATCCTAAGAACGAAAGCTGAACCAAGAACTGGAGCATCTGATATGAGATTTCTGGGGTCACTTATTGGACTAATACTAAGTGACAAAGTGTGGAGTGAAGTTACAAGATAGCAACTAGGCATAAAAACAAGGACAGAAGAGATTAATAATATTATTTTTTTTTTTTATATATGACAGCAAAGGACTTGGAAGAGCAGTTGAATGGAATGGACAGTGTCTTGAAAGGAGGATATAAGATGAACATCAACAAAAGCAAAACAAGGATAATGGAATGTAGTCTAATTAAGTCGGGTGATGCTGAGGGAATTAGATTAGGAAATGAGGCACTTAAAGTAGTAAAGGAGTTTTGCTATTTGGGGAGCAAAATAATTGATGATGGTCGAAGTAGAGAGGATATAAAATGTAGACTGGCAATGGCAAGGAAAGCGTTTCTCAAGAAGAGAAATTTGTTAACATCCAGTATTGATTTAAGTGTCAGGAAGTCATTTCTGAAAGTATTCGTATGGAGTGTAGCCATGTATGGAAGTGAAACATGGACGATAAATAGTTTGGACAAGAAGAGAATAGAAGCTTTCGAAATGTGGTGCTACAGAAGAATGCTGAAGATTAGATGGGTAGATCACATAACTAATGAGGAAGTATTGAATAGGATTGGGGAGAAGAGAAGTTTGTGGCACAACTTGACCAGAAGAAGGGATCGGTTGGTAGGACATGTTCTGAGGCATCAAGGGATCACAAATTTAGTACTGGAGGGCAGCGTGGAGGGTAAAAATCGTAGAGGGAGACCAAGAGATGAATACACTAAGCAGATTCAGAAGTATGTAGGTTGCAGTAGGTACTGGGAGATGAAGAAGCTTGCACAGGATAGAGTAGCATGGAGAGCTGCATCAAACCAGTCTCAGGACTGAAGACCACAACAACAACAACATGACCATATCAAAAGGCTGCCACCCAAACACCTGCCATGACAAGCATTACATTTCAGCCAAACTGGGAAATGAGGTATAGACAGCCAATGAAAAGACTGCAAATGTTAGAATAAGGAAAGGTTCTCATAAAAGTATAATTAAAAATAATGTAAGTATATTTCACCAAAATATTGGGAGTTTAACGAATAAAATAGATGAGCTTCTGGTTTGTTTACAAGATTTAGAAGCTGAGGATGAAATAGATGTACTATGCCTGTCTGAGCATCACATTGTTACTGATATGGATAAGGTAAATGTAAGTGGATATAAGCTCTCTGCACATGTAATGAGAGAAAATATGGAGAAAGGAGGAGTTGCCATATATGTCAAAAGTTATCATTGTGCAAAAAGTATAGAAACAAAAAAGTTTTGTGTAGAGAAACATATAGAAGCATGTGCCTGCGAGCTTAAATTAAATAAAGGCACATTTATAATTGTAACAGTACATAGGTCCCCATTGGGGAAATTTTCATCTATTTCTGAAAAATTTGGACTCCTTGTTGTGCTATCTGTCAGACAGGGGGAAGCAAATTGTTATTTGTGGGGACTTCAATGTAGATTCTCTGAAAGAGGGTAATAGGAAAAATGACCTTGGAGTATTACTCGGTTCTTTCAATTTGACACCCGTTATTGATTTTCCTACTCGGGTGGTAAAGGATAGCAGCTCACTGATAGATCTTTATAGACCAAGATAAGTTTAACCAGATAAATGGTCAGCCTGTTGAGAATGGTCTTTTTGATCATGGTGCACAGCTAGTTACAATATATGACATAGCTCCATTCAGCAATACTAAACAGTCCTCCAAAGTAGCATGTTCAGTCAACGATTTAACAATTGCAAATTTCAGGGAAAGCCTACAGCAGTTAGACTGGGATGAAGTGTACCGTGAACCTGATGCCAATTTAAAATATAGTTTATTTCATGAAATTTTTGTAAATGCATTTGAAAACTGCTTCCCCAAGAAAATAGTTGAATATACTCGTAAGAAACTTTGTAACAAACCATGGCTTACTAAGGGTATAAAAATATCTTGTAACCGAAAAGGGAAATGTATCTGACAGCAAGAAAGAGTAGTGACCCAGAAACTATCAAACATTATAAAAACTACTGTGTTATATTAAGAAAAGTTATTAAAAAATCCAGAAGTATGTGTATCATGTCTGAAATCAGCAACTCTGATAATAAAATTAAAATAATTTGGAATATTATTAAAAGAGAAACAGGTCAACCAAGAGCACAGGAAGACAGTATTACCATCAAATTGAATGAAAACTTTACGAACAAAAAGTCAGAAGTTGAAAATATTTTTAATAATCATTTTCTAAATGTTGTGGATATAGTAGAATCCAGGTGTTCATTAGAAGATGCTAGGCTGTTAATGGAAGAGGCCATACCTATGCAATTTGATACAATTGAAATCTCACCCACTTCTCCCTCTGAAATTAGGAAAATAATAAACTTGCTTAAAAGCAAAAACTCACATGGAATTGATGGCATTTCCAGCAAAATACTAAAAGCTTGTTCTCAACTGATAAGTAAGATTCTCAGCCACCTGTGTAATAGCTCTCTGGAACAGGGCATTTTCCCTGATAGACTGCAATATGCTATTGTTATACCTTTGCATAAAAAGGGGGATGGATCTGATGTCAACAATTACCGTCCAATCTCCCTTCTAACAGCTTTATCCAAAAGTTTTGAGAAAGTAATGTATTCAAGAGTAGCTTCACATATCTGTAAAAATGAAGTACTAACAAAATGTCAGTTTGGTTTCCAGAAAGGTTTTTCAACAGAAAATGCCATATATGCTTTCACCAATCAAATTTTGAATGATCTGAATAACCGAACACCACCCATTGGGATTTTTTGTGATCTCTCAAAGGCTTTTGATTGTGTAAATCATGAAATTCTGCTAGACAAGCTCAAATATTGTGGCATGAGTGGGACAGTGCACAAATGGTTCAATTCGTACCTAACTGGACGAGTGCAGAAAGTTGAAATAAGCAGTTCTCATAATATGCAAAGATCAGCACATTCCTCAAACTGGGGAACTATCAAGAATGGGGTTCCACAAGGGTCAGTCTTGGGTCCTTTGTTGTTCTTAATATATATTAATGACTTGCCATTCTATATTCATGAAGAGGCAAAGTTAGTTCTCTTTGCTGATGATACAAGTATAGTAATCACACCTGACAAACAAGAATTAACTGATGAAATTGTCAATAATGTCTTTCAGAAAATTACTAAGTGGTTCCTTGTAAATAGACTCACTCTGAGTTTTGATAAGAGACAGTACATACAGTTCCGTACAGTAAATGGTATGACACCATTAATAAATATAGACCTTAATCAGAAGCATATAGCTAAGGTAGAATATTCCAAATTTTTAGGTGTGTCCATTGATGAGAGATTAAATTGGAAGAAACACATTGATGATCTGCTGAAACGTCTGAGTTCAGCTACTTATGCAATAAGGGTCATTGCAAATTTTGGTGATAAACATCTTAGTAAATTAGCTTACTATGCCTATTTTCACTCATTGCTTTCATATGGTATCATATTTTGGGGTAATTCATCACTGAGGAATAATGTATTTATTGCACAAAAGCGTGTAATCAGAATAATAGCTGGAGTCCACCCAAGATCATCCTGCAGACATTTATTTAAGGATCTAGGGATATTCACAGTAGCTTCTCAGTATATATACTCTCTTATGAAATTTGTTATTAATAACCAAACCCAATTGAAAAGTAATAGCAGTGTGCATAACTACAATACTAGGAGAAAGGATGATCTTCAATATTCAAGATTAAATCTAACTTTGGCACAGAAAGGGGTGAATTATACTGCCACTAAAGTCTTTGGTCACTTACCAAATAGTATCAAAAGTCTGGCAGATAACCAACAAGTATTTAAAAGAATTTCTGAATGACAACTCCTTCTACTCCATAGAGGAATTTTTAGATATAAATTAAGAAAAAAATAAATAAATAAATACAAAAAACACAAAAAATACAAAAAATAAAAAAGTTGTTATATTAACTTAAGTATGTTGTTAAATTAACTTAATTATGTCATGTATTGGAAAATTTGACTCGTTCCACATCATTACGAAATATGGTATTCATGATCCATGGAACTAGTATTAATCTAATCTAATCTAGACAGACACAAAAGTTTTGTTCAATTATTCTGGTTATGAAACAGACCAATGCCCACTCCTTGAAATGGAAGAAGAAAAAAACAAGAACAAATATTTAACTACACCATTTCCATACCGAAGCCACTAACCAAATGATTAAAAAATCTCATGTATGAGACGGGCTAAGCACGCAAATTATATTGACCCAACTGTCTATTCCCTTTTCCCCTTTCCTTATATTAATTGTGTACAAGATTTTGATAAGAAACAGAAAACTAGACACAATGTATATTTTTAGTGTTGAATTTTACAAAGTTCATCTCTGGATCTCTACCTAGAGCATATTTGGCACAAAGTAATTATTGATCAAATATGCTAACCCACACTGATAGCACAACAAAAATTCCACTCAGTAAATCTTTTGTTATCGAATAAAATATGACCCAGCAAAATTGCTCAGTATCCAGTAATACAGGGCCTGCCCAAAGATTACTACTTGCTGAACGACAACTGAAAATAGAATCTAGCATTTCTAATCACCTCAGTTGGTGAAATACATATTACCTTTGTAAGCAAGAAAGTCCTGAGTTGAGATATGACAAACAGTTATGGTGTGGGCAAGCTGGTCTTTACATCACTATTGCTCACCAAAGATATTAAAAATTAAAAATGCTATAACACACTTTCATCTAAAACTGAAACGTGTGAACAGTAAGTGGAAAATTTAAGCCATCAAGAGGATGGGAAGCATGACAAAACTGCACAATGGATTTGACAGTATTCAACAGTTGAGAATATTCTCCAGCATTGCAGTGCGAAATACGATACAGTCACAAGTGATTTCAGTGATATACGACATTCTACAGTTGACCTATGTAGAGTTAGTATAAAATTGAACACAGTACACATTAATTAAGATTATCTTTTACATCCAACCCTGTCAGGCACTCTGGATATGTAGCACGCTATCAGAGCTGTCAGAAAGATACAATGACTAGGCCAGTGAAATTCTAATATGTAATTGTATATCACAGTCTGGATCTTAACTCTAACTCAAAGTCTAGAATATGATAACGCAGAATATGTTCAAGAATAAGTAGTTTGAAAGTCCATAAATAATTCAGGAGCACTTGCATGTGCCCCCCCCCCCCCCCCCGCATCCCTCCTCCTCCTCCTCCCTCCCCCCCCCCCACACACACACAGACACCCTCTGTGCAGCTATATTGTGCTTTTTTGTGTGTCCAGTACTTAGCAACCTCCAAGGCGCTTGCAGGAGATCATTCTTCATGCAGGATGTAGGGTACAAGGGGCACTGAAGCATGCGGCTTGTTGCTTGTGGTTTGTCCTTGCCCACAATAACAGGACATATCTTCTGTTATGAAGCCCCATCTCTTCAGGTTGTCTCTGGATCGTCCAACTCCTGATCATAATCTGTTTAAAGATTTCCACACCAGCCAGCTTTTATTGTGTCGAGGTGGTAGTTCTTCAGCTTCTGGCATCCACCCCGTGTAGTTGAGGCATCAACTTCTTCCATAACTCCAGCCTTGTCTTCTCTGGTGAAATGGTGAGCTTCTCGCATGTCCTCGGGAAGCTCTTTCGCAAGCTCAGCCATTGCTGTGGTGGATTATGTCTGTGCAGTGGATGGGCACTGTTCTGTTCCACTTGCAGTCTCTCCTTGTTGGCAGCAACTGCTCTGCGTACCTATGGTTGCACTATTCCAGCCAGGTAGTAGAGTTTATCAGATTTCTTAAGCAACCTGTGATCATCCTGCAGGTTTCATTGAGAGCAATGTCTACTCGTCTGGCATGAGATGACCTGTACCAGACTGGGAAAGCATATTTGACAGTAGAAAAGCACAGTTCCATTGCAGAAAAACGAATAGTTTGTGTTTGCGAATTAGGTTGTTTCGAGTGGAGATTTTACATTTTGGTGTTCTTGCAGTGAGTTTTGAATGTCAGAGTTCTGTCAAGAGTGACTCCAAAGTATTTAGGGACATAATGATGCTGGAGTTCGGTGCCTGACCATTCAATATGTAGCATACAATTAGCTTTCCTGTTCCTTAAATGAAAGGCACACACTTGTGTCTTTGAAGGCTTTGATATGAGTTGATTTCAATTGTAATAGCTTGACAGTTTTCTAAGTGCAGTTGTCAGGTTTCTTTCCACTGTTTCAAAGCATGAGATCTGTGTAGCAACAGCTACGTCATTTGCATAGAAGAATCTCCTTGTGCCTGGGGTCAATGGCTGATCACTGGTATGAATGTTGAAGAGAAGTGGAGCCAAGATGATTCCCTGAGGAAAACCATTTTTCTGTGCTCTCCAGCAACTGTGTTGTCTGTGGGAAAAAAAAAAAAAAAAGGGTGCTGATTTGTCTAACGAGGTGGGCGTTCTTGATCATACTGTATAATTTTGCTTGTGGACAGTATTATATACTGCTATGAGATCAACGAAGACCATGCCCATTAATTGTCAGGTTTCAAAGCTGTCCTCTATAAACTGAGTGAGATTCAAAAGTTGCATTCTGCAGCTTCTGTTTGGTCAATGTCCTACTTGTTCGGGTATGAGAATAGGATCTATAACTGATCGGATTCTATTCAGAATCATATGTTCAAACAGTTTATAAAGGTGACTCAAAAGGCTAACTGGTTTGAAATTCTTGGGACGATTTGCTTCCTTTCCAGGTTTCAGAAGAGCTATCACCCTGTACTTTCACCAGATCTTTGGTATTTGGCACTGGTTCATGCAGTTGTTGAAAAGCTGCCGAATCCATTTTCTTGTTGCTGGGCCAAATTTCTTGATTTGCTCCATACATGAAAGGAGCTCCACAAAGACTGCAACGATTTCCAACCAAGATAGGACTTGCAATCGGACGTACCCAGGGCATCAGATTTCTCTGGCAACTGATCCTTTCACACTATAATCATCATCTTGATCGTTTTCAGGACCACAGTTGACCATCATATCATTGAATCATTGAATATAGAGGGTATATTGTGCTGATTGGTTGGTTAACTGATTTGGGGGGGAGGGGGGGGGGGAGATATATGGGACTAAACAGTGAGGTTATCAGTCCTGAGATTCCAAAGTTACTTGCGTAAGAGAAAGCGTCTGCTGAAAGTGGACAGATCCAGGGGTCAAGCTATAAAATGAGGAAGTTAAAACACAGTAGAAGGCTTAAAAGGGTAGGCAAAATCCAAACACTGGAAAAACAGAGAGAGATAAAAAAGGGGTCTTTGCACAGGGAAGTGGTCATGGTCCTAGACCAGAAAAAAACGAAGAGGGACCCCAATCACAACCCACTGCCCTTGCTCTAGGAGTAAAGCAAAACATTACATCTGAAAATAAAAACAACTTTCATGTGGGAAACTGAAGAGCAGTTCAACCATCCATGAATTGTCCGCTAATATTAAAGAGAAGAGATTTGGAAGGCTATACTTAGTATGAAGGGCCAAAAGAAGGGTCATTCCACCAGTATATGGGACATTGTCAGTCTGGCTCCACACCCACATTGTGGGGGTAGTTTGTTACGCAAGAGATAACAATGGGTGAGCCTGATATGATCAATGCATACACAGCATAAGACAGTGGACTCCTTCCGAGAGGAGTTGAAGTAAAAGCACCAAACTGCAGTAGTGTTCTTGATTGTGCGGAGTTTATTACTGAGAGCAGTAGCACACCAGATGTCATTCCACTTCTGGGCAAAGAAAGATTTGATGTGGATTCGCATATCTGCATCTGGAATCATGAAAGGGAATGGGGGTAAGTATCTGCCTCTGTAGCCAGACTCAGCCAGTTTGTTCCCTGGGATGCCAAGGGCAGAGAGAAGATCACTGACAGCAGTGACCAAATGGTGATGAGAGTAGCATTGCTCTGTAGCCTGCAAGTTGCTCATTGAGTTGATACATATTAAAACACTGTGGAGGGAAGCCTGAGTAATAACATGGAGGGTCCTGTTAAGGGCTAGCAGCTCTGCTGTGGACACACTGCATGATCACGGCGGTAAATGGTGTTCCATGCTAGTAGGAAATGTGAGAGTGTATCCCGCCTTAGCTATTACTTTAGAACGATCAGTGTATAAGATAGAACTCTTCAAGGCTGGAATGTACAAGATGCCAAAATATCACAGGTGCAACAGAGGCCTTAGGATCCTGGAATAGGTTGGTCCTAATCTGTGGTCGAGGTACCATCCAATGGGGGAGTGAGAGGAAATACACAGGGCACATTCCATTGATTGGATAGGGTGCACGGGATGGTCAGGGAATCATTGAATGGAGATTGCATAAGAAACCAGGAGTTGACTCCATCACATTTGTAGATGATAAATCCCCACTTCTGCAAGGAGACTGTTGACAGGACAAGTGCGAAAGGCACTGATAGCCAGACACACCCCATAATGATGAACAGGGTCAAGTACTTTCAGAGTGCAAGAACCCACCAAGCCATAAACCTGACAACCACAATATAGTCTGGAGAAAACCTGAGCATGGTAAAGTTGGAGAAGAATAGCATGGTTTGCACACCAAGATATGTGGACCAGGAGACAGTGTTACGCTTCCGCATGCAGGTAGTCTTCAGATGGTGAAATGGGCCGCCATGTCATCTTTTTATCAAAAATAAGGTCCAAGAAACAGGACTGTGTACAGCACCTAGGGGCTGGTTGCCTAAATTAAGTTCTGGACTGGAGTGTCTGTGGTCAATGGCAAAAATGCAAAGCTCACGTTATGGAGGGAGAAAACTGGAATCCATGGGAGAGTGCTCATGAAAAGGCCTGTCGGATGGCACCTTGGAATTGGCATTCAGCCGATGCTACTGAGTGGGAGCTGCACCAGATTCAAAAATCTGTCGACATAAAACGCTAAGGTAACCAGAGGCCAAACAGAGGTTACAAGTCCATTGATGGCAGTGAAGAAGAGTGAGACACTTAATACAGAACCCTGTGGGATACTATTCTCCTGGATCTGAGGGGGGCTGAGTGCAGTGCCAACTCAAACCTGGAAGAGCCAGAGGGATAAAAACTAATAGATAAAAATCTGAAGGGGGCTGTGAAAGCCCCGGTCATGGAGGGTAACTAAAATGCGATGGCACCAAGTCATGTCGTATGCCTTATGTAGGTCAAAGAAGACTGCGACAAGGTGCCAGCAGTTAGAAAAAGCCTGTTGGATTGCTGTTTCCAATCTGAGTAAATGGTCAGTTGGGGATCATCCTTCCTGGTAGCCACACTGATATGGGGACAAAAGGCCCTGTGATTCGAGTACCCAACATAATTGTGGAAGCTAACCATCCTATCAAGCAGTTTAAAAAGTATGTTGGTCAGATTAATTGGGTGGTAGTTGTCAAGAGACGTTGGGTTCTTCCCGAGCTTAAGGACGGGAATAACTATACTATCTCGCCATTGCAAGGGGAAGGCACCTGTGAGCCAAATGTGAATGAAGACCCTGAGTTGATGTTGCCTCTGGGTGATGTCCAACTGTTGGATAATCTGGTTGGATGGAATCCGAGCGTGGGGCCGTGTCACACGAAGAGGCAAGAGCCTGCAAGAATTCCCATTCAGTAAATGGTTCATTATAGGATTCAAATGATGGGGGTTGAAACAGAGGGAGATTTCTTCAACTTGTCGTTTCTGCTTGAAAAAGGTAGCAGGAGGCCGATGCTTTCGCAAATTGGGTCACAAGGTGTTCTGCAAGGACCGATGTATCAGCACACGGAGCACCCTACAGGATAACGCTCTGAACATTTGATTGTCGCTGGTAGCCCAGGAGGCTACAGAGCTCGGACCAAACCTACAATGAATAGGCATACATCCCCAGGGAGGAAACATGGTGCTCCCAGCATTCCTTTTTACTCTGAGTAATAAGGTAGTGAGCCTTAGCACAGACATGCTTGAAACCAATGAGTTTGGTCTGTGAAGGGTACTGTTTAAATCACTGCAGTGCCCATTGGCAGTCCTGGATAGTGTCTGCTATGGCGTTGGTCACCACGGGACCAGTCAACGATGAGGGGCCTGTGGATAGAAGGATAGCAGTGCCAGCAGCATAAAGAAGAGTGTCAGAGATATCTTGCACGACTATATCAATGCAGTATGAGAGATAGGTGTAGAAATGAACAGCAGACACACATAAAGATCAACTGGCTCTGTGGAATGCCCAACATGGCAGCCTGTCAGCCAGGTGACGACAGGGGACTGAGAGTATCACCAGAAATTGGTCAGTGTCACAAAGACCTTCATGAGGTGACCAATGTAGGGAAGCCACAAGAGCAGAAGAGGATGTTGTGAGATTAATATCATAAAAGGTGCTATGAGCGGCACTGTAATGGGTAGGGGAACCATCAGAGGAGAGACATATCAAAGTCTGTAATAAGTTGGTCAACTAGGAGACCGCTACCCATCGAAGTGCCACTCCCCTCACAGGGGGAGGTGTGCATTGAAGTCCCTGAGGAGGTGGTACAGGGGTGGAAGTTGCTGTGTTAAGGTAGGCAGGTCAACATAAGGAAGTGGCCTACCCGGAGAGAGATAGATATTGCACATGGTGATTTCTGTGGTCGTTCGCACTTGTACCGCAATTGCTTCCACGTTGGTACGAAGGGGGATCCAGTCACAGATGGTATCTGTGCAAACCAAAGTGCAGACCCCTCCAGATATTCTGGCATTGGCCTAGTTCTGACAGAACACCCGATAATCAAAAAACGTTGAAGAGCAGTCATCATGAAAGTGCATTTCTTGAAGAGCAAGGCAGAACGCAGAATAAGAGGAAACGAGTTGTTGTATTTCCAGTAGGTGACAGTAATATCCAATGCAATTCCACTGGATTACCATGTGATTAGAGTCCAGTTCAGACATAAAGAAGCCGAGGTGAGGTCATGTCACGGGGTCAGGAGTCGTCACTGATAAGGATGGAGTGACAGCCATAAATAAGATGTCCATCTCAGATAGCGAAGGGGGGAGATGGCACAGCCGGGGGGCACTGGGGGTGGGGTGGTAGTTTGCCTTGGGATTACTACTACTACTACTACTACTACTCATCCTCCTCCTCCTCCTCCTCCTCCTCATCTTTCATAGACAGTGTGTCCCATGACTGAGTTGTGGGAGAAGGCCTCTGGCCTGAGAGACTGCAAGGGGGAGAGATCCTGGGGCGAGCCCCATCACTAGTGGGCACCGAAGAAGGGGGCACTTCTTTCATCCAGGGAGTGGCACCCAGAGGGGAGGGTGTGGGAACCATAGGAGATGGGAAGTTGAGAGGGGAACAGTGCTGGGGTAAGGATGAGGTAGGAGGGGGAAAGGATGCAACAGAGGCAAAAGTAAAAGAAATCAACACTGGGTGGAGGCAGTCATATTTTTTACCACACAGAGGGTCCACCATACAGTGAGAAGACATATGCCCAAAATGCAAGCACCGAAAGCACCTCATGAGTGGTGGGACGTACGGCTTCACATTGCATCAGTTACACGTAACCTTGACCTTCTCTGGGAGAGTATCCCCCTCGAAAGCCAGAATAAAGGCACTGGAATCAGTGTGGTTGTCTTCACGACCCTCCTGCACACGTCTAACAAAATGAACACTGTGCTGCTCCACATTAGCCCGGAGTTCCTCATCAGTTTGCAGGATGACATCTCAATTAAAAATCATTCCATGGACCATATTCAGAGACTGGTGAGTGGTAATAGACAATGGGACGTCACTAATGCTGTCATACGCATGAAGGGCTGCAGATTGGGAGAGAAAAAAAACTTTGATCAACAGGAAGCCTGACTGCACCTTACTGAGAGACTCCACTTTGCCAAACTTGTCCTCAATATTCTCCACAAAAAACAACGGCTTTGTGGCACTGAATGTGTCCCCATCTGTCCTGGTAGAAATCAGATAACAGGGAAAGTGTTTCATTTCAGGATGACAAGCCTGACCCTCCACCCAGTGTATAGCCAGGGAAGGGAAGGGAAGGCTGCAAGCTCATATTAATCAACATTCAATGACCACTTGAAAAGATGGCCATTTGAGAATGGCCAGATACAGGCAGCTTGATACCCTTCATGCACCAAGCATTCACCCTGATACTACCCACTGCAATCAAGGACTCTCTCCATGGGCATCATCCAGCCACAACAATCACCCTCTGGCACAGCGGCTGTTGCCAGGAGTTCCGATGCTCCTGGATGGAAAACAACCACTCCTTGGCATACATAGGCAGGGAATAGCTCAGGTATCAGTGGTGTGATCCCTGTGTTGTCAGATGTCTCCACCATATGGGTACATAACTGCCCCATCACATGGATTGGCTACACAAGCTGGTGACCTAGTAGGGTGGAGGGGAAGCTGCAGCAGGGAAGGAAGGGGGTGAGGAAGGGGGGAAGAGGAATCCACACTATAGATGCTAGGGAGGGAGTTCTTCCCCAAAATACCCACACCAAAAACAGAAAATTTAGAAGTGGAGGTCAAACACCAAGGTAGGA
Source organism: Schistocerca serialis cubense (assembly GCF_023864345.2). NCBI lineage: Eukaryota > Metazoa > Arthropoda > Insecta > Orthoptera > Acrididae > Schistocerca > Schistocerca serialis. Next base: position 397,988,809 of record NC_064642.1, on the reverse strand, counting down.
TCAAAACAGCAAAAAGGATGAGAGAGAATAAGCAAAAGGAACAAAATTGCAAGAAATAAAGGGAACCAGGTGGATGCCCAGGTCGACATACACTCCTGGAAATTGAAATAAGAACACCGTGAATTCATTGTCCCAGGAAGGGGAAACTTTATTGACACATTCCTGGGGTCAGATACATCACATGATCACACTGACAGAACCACAGGCACATAGACACAGGCAACAGAGCATGCACAATGTCGGCACTAGTACAGTGTATATCCACCTTTCGCAGCAATGCAGGCTGCTATTCTCCCATGGAGACGATCGTAGAGATGCTGGATGTAGTCCTGTGGAACGGCTTGCCATGCCATTTCCACCTGGCGCCTCAGTTGGACCAGCGTTCGTGCTGGACGTGCAGACCGCGTGAGACGACGCTTCATCCAGTCCCAAACATGCTCAATGGGGGACAGATCCGGAGATCTTGCTGGCCAGGGTAGTTGACTTACACCTTCTAGAGCACGTTGGGTGGCACGGGATACATGCGGACGTGCATTGTCCTGTTGGAACAGCAAGTTCCCTTGCCGGTCTAGAAATGGTAGAACGATGGGTTCGATGACGGTTTGGATGTACCGTGCACTATTCAGTGTCCCCTCGACGATCACCAGTGGTGTACGGCCAGTGTAGGAGATCGCTCCCCACACCATGATGCCGGGTGTTGGCCCTGTGTGCCTCGGTCGTATGCAGTCCTGATTGTGGCGCTCACCTGCACGGCGCCAAACACGCATACGACCATCATTGGCACTAAGGCAGAAGCGACTCTCATCGCTGAAGACGACACGTCTCCATTCGTCCCTCCATTCACGCCTGTCGCGACACCACTGGAGGCGGGCTGCACGATGTTGGGGCGTGAGCGGAAGACGGCCTAACGGTGTGCGGGACCGTAGCCCAGCTTCATGGAGACGGTTGTGTATGGTCCTCGCCGATACCCCAGGAGCAACAGTGTCCCTAATTTGCTGGGAAGTGGCGGTGCGGTCCCCTACGGCACTGCGTAGGATCCTACGGTCTTGGCGTGCATCCGTGCATCGCTGCGGTCCGGTCCCAGGTCGACGGGCACGTGCACCTTCCACCGACCACTGGCGACAACATCGATGTACTGTGGAGACCTCACGCCCCACGTGTTAAGCAATTCGGCAGTACGTCCACCCGGCCTCCCGCATGCCCACTATACGCCCTCGCTCAAAGTCCGTCAACTGCACATACGGTTCACGTCCACGCTGTCGCGGCATGCTACCAGTCTTAAAGACTGCGATGGAGCTCCGTATGCCACGGCAAACTGGCTGACACTGACGGCGGCGGTGCACAAATGCTGTGCAGCTAGCGCCATTCGATGGCCAACACCGCGGTTCCTGGTGTGTCCTCTGTGCCGTGCGTGTGATCATTGCTTGTACAGCCCTCTCGCAGTGTCCGGAGCAAGTATGGTGGGTCTGACACACCGGTGTCAATGTGTTCTTTTTTCCATTTCCAGGAGTGTAAATCAGAACACTGAGAAATGGGAAGGAGGGGGCAGCGGGGAAGGAATGAGGATGGGGAGGGAGGGGCAGGAAAAAGGAAATGCAGCCCAGGAAGGAAGAAAGGGCTGCAACAGCTTGGGGGCCTGTGTGCGCCACGCACAAATTCACAAAAGAGCCGTGAGCTCCCTGGGTGGTACATTGTACTGGTTGAACACAGAATGCAGGGGCTGCAGTTCTGCGGATGGACTAGGGTGAGGGGTTGTGTCAGGTGGGGTTGGCAGAGGGAGAAAGAGGTGGAAAGCAAGAGATGGCGGTTGCAAGGAGTAGCTGGTGGTGTAGAGGGAGGCATTGGTTTGGTGGGATAGGAATGCGGGAGGGAGAGGCAGCAGGTGTACAGGCACAAGATCTGTTGAGTGTGTTTGGTACTTGATGACATGGAGGTGTGGATTGAGAGGAGGGGGCAGGGCAGGACAGGACAGGACAGGACAGAGGTAGGCACAGGATGTGAGTGCAGTGGGTTGGCAGACATTGATGCCAAGAAGATTATGAGAGTGAAGGGTGTATTACAGAGATAATTCCCATCTGTGTTATCTGGGGGGGGGGGGGGGAGGGGTGAAAGGATCCAGATGGCAAGGTTTGTGAAGCAGGCACTGAACTTTGGCATGTTGTGTTCCACCACAAGATGATCAACTCTGCTCCTGGCCACAGCTTGGCAGTGGCCATTCATTCTGGTGGACAGTTGATTGGTGGTCATGCCCACATAAAATTCTGTGCAGAAATTGCAGCAAAGCTGGTATCTGTCCCAGCTATGTGGGATAGTGTAAGCATATGTTGGGACTAGAACAGGATGTGCTGGGTGGGTGAATTCGGCGGTCTTGCACCTGGATCTTCCAAAGTGGTGTGAACCCTGGCAAGAGGTTGGGAGTGGTACAGGGATGGACCAGGATGTTGTGTATGTTGGGTGGGTGACATAATACCACTTTAGGGAGAGTGGGAAGAACCTTTAATAGGATGTCCCTCTTTTCATGGCATGATGGTAGGTAGTCAATACAAAAAGGACCAGTTCAGTTCCTCCAGTCTGGGACGATATTGGGTGATGAGGGGGAGACTCCTTTGCAGCTGATTATTGGGGATGGTGGGAGGGTTAGTGGTGTATGAGAATATGGTGAGGAAAATTTGATTGCAGACTATGTTTGGGGAACAGTGCCATTCTGTGAAGATCTTTGTGAGACCCTCAATGTACTGGGCAAGAGAATCCTCATCACTGCAGATCAGCAATCCATATATGACAAAGCTAAAGAGAGTGATTTTTAGTATTGAAGGGTGGCAGCTGACAAAATGCAGGTACAGTTGGTGATTAGTGGGCTTGATATTGACAGAGAGGTGGACATCAACATCCAGAAAGGAGTCACACTAGTGGGAAGAGAACCAGATGAGAGACAAGATGTTGTGGCTCTGGAGGAATGAGGAGAAAATGTCTTGGCCCTAGGTCTAGATCATGACGATATCATCAATGAACTGAAACCATCATAGAAGGTTGTTGAGGAGGAAGGGAGATGGATTGAGAGGAATATTCTGGGATGGGCTAAAGGATTTGAGTAGGGACTGGAGGTTATGTTGGACTTCTGGATCACTACAGCAGAGTTTGTAGGTGGAGGAGTCAAAGAGTTCATGGAAAACTTCTTGCAGGTATCACAGAGCCTTTGTACACAGGGATGATGATTAACTTAAAGTCTGCCTTGAGGTTGAGAATAGCTGTTTCTACTTCTGTTGAGAGGTTTGTGTTCTTGGGGAGGAATCTGTAGAACATGAGGCCAAGTTGAAGGTAAGGAATTGGTGCATGCACATGTGTGAACACTTAATTTATCAGTGGATTCACCTTAAAGCTAGCAAAACTTTCATTCTTTTTTTGTGTGTCTGAATACTTCCCAATGCTTCTATTTTATGAATGACTGGATTTACTCCTAAATTAAGTACATTCTGCCGGAACTTTTGTTACCATATCTAGTTTGCAACTTCATATTTCACTGTAAATCATCACTATTAATTCAGCAAGAGAAAGTCCAATCATTAGTGCTGTGCAGGCAGATGAGAGCTCAGCATTAAAAGTGTATGTACTGGGTACCAATCTAATAACATTTATGTACACAACACATAGTGAACAAAAAGAAATAGACTGAATGTACACCACAGGTAGTAACAACTTCTCAGTTTTTCGAAATCAGATGAAATCGCCGAATGTGACAATCCTGGTGTCAGCTGTATTACATGTAAATGTTCTACCTGTTTCTGACATGAAAATTTGTGCTGGCCAGAGACTCGAACCTGGATTTCCCACTTATCACAACCAGTCGCCTTACCATTAGGCTACCCATGCGCACCTCCTGGGCTGATCCAAACTTCCATGTGTCACACTGTCTGCATCCCTACACAGTAGTCTTCTACATTCATCACTGAATGCTCACAGCTTAATTCTGTACTCCTGTGTTAGTGAGAATAAGACTAAGAAATCAAGACCTATGAATTACCATCTAAAGCCAACACTAGGAACTACTATTCACACTGATGATGACAGTCACTCACAATTCAAATAAATTGGTGTCAGTGTATTAGGTGCAGATTTTCTACATGTTGATGACTTGTGAAAAATTATGCTGGACCGGGATTCGAACCTGGATTTCCCGCCACTCTCGAGCAGTCGCCTTACCATTAGGCTATCCATGCATAGGTAAAACATCTGCACCTAGTACAGGTGAAGCCAAGTTATTTGGATTCAGTGAATTTATTTCAGTCCAAAATTGTAAAACGTTTCCTACATTTACATTAGGTAGTTGTAGTAAAATAAGCACTAGACAACTGCAGTTATAAAAGTACCTGTCTAAAGGCTAGAATATTTCCATGAAAATTCAATAATGCTGCAATTACTAAGATGTCTTGTATATATCTGCATGCTCTCTGTCACTGCATCAGAAAGTGTGAGGTCAATGTCATCAAATTGTTTCTACATCAGTCGAAGCCAATAGTTGAATCATATAGTTAATCTGACTCAATAGTTGACATAAAAGTTTCCTGAGCATTGTACTGCATCATAAGGTAGAAAAAATATACTGGAGAACCCAATGTTTTGGCCACTGTTACTGTGGCTGAAACATTGGTTTCTCCTGTGTAGTGTTTCACATTATGATGCAGTAGGATACTCAAAAATTTTTTTATGTGAACTGACTGGCCACAGAAGTGTATGCAATTATGTGACTCAACAGTTGTTTTGGAGATACTTCAATGAGCTAGAGGATTATTAAGAATAGGAAGGGAAAGAGGTCTTTGTTTTATTAACTGAGCAGAACTGATGAGGTTTCGTGCATAGTCTGATACATATAGAGGTTGGTTTGGTTTTGCTTTAGGGCGCAAAGAACAACTGGGGTCAAACAAGCCCAAGACAAAACTATAGAACACGAAGACAGAGAGGAGTTAAAAAATGTCTATATGTCAGTCCCAATTGAAATAATACAAGACAGCTTAAACTAGGCATGTGGAAAAAGGGCTAAAAAAAGACACCATACAGAAACGGAGGCCCAAAACTAAAAATTAAATGGCCTTCACCATATTGCTTTGGATGATAAAAAGTAAAACGCAGTCAACAGTCTGCGCGTCATTTGCTAAAACGTCCAACAGCTCAGACGGCAAACCCAAACGAGAACATGAACGGTTAAAACATGGGTAGTTCGTCAGGAATTGGCGGACAGTTAAAACTTGGGCACAATGTGTACAAAGTGGTGGCGTAGTGCCACTTATCAAATGCCGATGGCTAAAATGGAAGTGCCCAATACGCAGCCTAGTTGAAATGACCACCTCTCAGCGGGAGGTGTGAGAGGAGGTCGACGAAGCCACTGGGCGAGGCTTAGTAAGCCGGAGCTTATTCCCATAAAGCGAGGACCTTTGGCAATGCCAGAGGGACATCACCTCTTGAGAGATGGCAACACAGAGATCATTGGAGGGAATATAGGAACTCGTGGGCTGAGGTACGAGGACTGCAGCCTTGGCAGAAGTGTCAACAGCCTCGTTTCCTGGCAGACTGACATGACCAGGATCCCACAGAAACACCACACTGGCTCCACCATGAGTGAGCAAGTGACAGTTTTCCTGGATCCACTGCACTATGAGGTGGGTGGTGTTCAACACACATAGACTTTGAAGGGCACTGAGTGAGTCTCAGCAGAGGGCAACCGAAAAGGCTGTGTCGCCGGATGTACTCCGTGACCTGATACAAATGAAGAGCTCGGCTGTAAATACTGAGCAGTATGCCGGAAGCCAATATCAAAAGACACGGGTGCCAATGACGAAGGCACACCCAACCCCACAGTCAGTCCGAGAGCCATCAGTGTATACAAAGGTACTATCACTAAGTTCCATGTGAAGGTCGTGAAACTGAAGGCGATAGACTGAGGCTGGAGCGAATGAAGGCCAAGGTGAACATGAGCCGCTTCACGAAGCCAAGGTGGTGAAGGGTTCACACTCAACGGGAAAGGTGCAGGTAGTGTGAAGATAAGCCGCCGTAGCAAGTACAAAAAGCGGTCTCCAGGAGGTAACAGAGAAGAGGGACACACCCCGTACTGGAAATCAAAGGAATGATCAAAGGAAGAGGCATAGGATGGGGGCCATGCCTGACAGGCAAATGGTATGCATACCTGCTGAGGAGAGAGTCACTTCAGTAGGGGAGAGGTAGTTCAGCAGCATCAGCATACAGACTCTAAACTGGGCTAGTGTAAAAGGCGCCCATGGCCAAATGGGATAGTGTTGAGACGGCTTAAGAGGGATGGATGTGCAGATGCATAAACAAAGCACCCGTAGTCGAGTTTCAAACGGACAAGGGACCATTACAAACGGAGGAGGGTGGTTCGATCGGCACCCCAGGAAATACCACTGAGTACACGTAGGACATTGAGGAACTGCGTACAGCAGGCTGTCATGTAAGACGTATGGGAAGACCAAGCATGAGCCCCAGGAATTTTGTAGTTTCAACGAATGGAAGGGCAACAGGCCCAAGATGTAAAGATGGTGGGGGAAACCATTTGTGCTGCCAGAAATTCATACAGACCACTTTTTTGGTGGAAAAGCGAAAGCCATTGTCGATGCTCCAGGAGTAAAGACGAAGAAGACATCGCTGAAGACACTGCTCAGTGATACATGTCCATGGAGAACTGCAATAGATGTAAAAATCGTCAACAAAAAGGGATCCGGAGATGCCCGGCAGGAGAGCATCATCCAGCTGGCTCACAGTAAAGGTGGCATTGTAGCACTCACTAGCTGGAGAGGAGAAGGGTATAGCCCAAGCCTCCCCTGCTTGTTTCTGATGGAGGAAGGCAGGGTGATAGTGGGAAGAGCTCAAAACTTCCACAAAATGGCAGCCCAAGGCATTGGAGATAGCAATAGGGTCCACAATGACATCGTCTGCTACCATGGATCTTGGTCCAAGAGCACCATCAGAGTTTGGCCCACACAACAGAGGAAGGGGTGGAACTGTTAAAAGAAACAGTGAACGAAATCCAGCTAGCTCTTTTGCTATCCCGAATAACGCGACAACACTTTGCACGCATGTGTTTATAATGAATGCAGTTTGCCATCGTAGGTTGATGGTTAAAAATGTGAAGAGCATGCCTCCACGCGCGAATTGCGTCGCAGCATGCCTCAGTCCACCAAGGGACTGGGACACAATGTGGTAAAGGGGAAGTGTGAGGAATGGAACGTTCTGCAGCAGTAAGGATATTGTTTATGAGATATTGCACTTGGTCATCACAACTGGGGAAATCTTGTTCTTCAAAGGTCGCCAGGGAGGAGTAAAGCTGCCAGTCAGCCTTAGTAAGCTGCCATCTGGGTGTGCACGCACATAGGGTAGGAGTCAAAAATGGATAGTACATGGGAAATGGTCGCTCGAGTCGGTATCAGAAAGAACAGACCACTCAAGATGATGGGCAAGCTGAGCAGTGCAGAAGGATAGTTCCAAATGGGAATCAGTGTGTAAGGAGTTGGAAAGGAAAGTGGGTGCTCCAGTATTAGGGCAGAAGAGGTTAAGTTGGTTAAAATGGTCAGCCAAGAGGGCACCGGTCTGACAGGTTCTGGGAGAACCCAAAAGGGGATGATGTGATTAAAGTCACCGAGTAGCAAAAGTGGGGCAGGTAGTTGCCCAATAAGCTGAAGGAAGTCTGACCTCGTGACATCAAATGACAGAGGGACATAAATGGTAGAGAAGGAAAAAGTCAGGTGGGAAGGAAAAGACAAAATGCAACAGCTTGAAGATGGGTAGTCAGGGAGATGGGTTGACTATGAATGTCATACCGTACAAGAAGCATGACGACCCCATGAAATGGAATGCCAACCTCAGGAGGGAGATCAAAATGAATCAGTAAGAAATGTGAAAGCTCAAAGTGGTAGTGAGGGCGCAATTTCATTTCCTGGAGGCAGAGCACAAGAGGACGCTGCAATGTTAAAAGCAGCCATAAATCCTCTTTGTGGGACCGAAGGCCGCAAACTTTCCATTGGAGGAGAGGCATGATGAGGAAGAGATGTAGGGGTATCACCTCGACGGCTGCCGACTGACAGCCTGTGAAGAGTCGCTACTACAGAGCACAGAAGCAGGAGGATCCTGCTCCATGGGGTCCACAGAAGCATCGGCTTGCTTGTGCAGTCAGTCTGTGGAGTCCAGTGCTGAAAAATGATTGGTGGCGTGCACTGGCGACATGGAAGCCAGGCGGGCTAAGATATCACTTGACGACACCGTCGAAGAGAATATTCGAGTTGGCGAAGGAGAAGACCGCTTGCCTTTGGTGAACTACTTCAAGCCTTTCTGGTTAGAGGAAGACTCAGGTGTTGTTTGGCTGGAGGGATGGAGGAAGTCTTCATGGGAGTACTCCTGTCCCTTCCGGCGTACCAGATGTGCAGCTGGTGGCTTCACCCCTTGAGGCGAGAGTTTGACGGCTTGTTGCACAGCTGGACGGGGGGATGGCAATGTTACCTTGTCACTGAGTGATCTCAAGCTGAATCGGAGGCCACATGTCTGGGTGGCTATGTCCTTCATGGAGTGAGGGGTAACAGGAACAGAACTATAGGTGCCGGATAGAAGAACCCAGGGTTTGCGGCTAGCCAGTAACTTGGGAGTGACCGGGTAAGGCACTTTTTCCTTTACCCAGATCTCTTTGGCAGACCGCTCATCAAGGTACATGAGACAATCCCAAGACGAGGAGGCATGGCCGCCATTGCAGCTGATATAGCGGGGAGAAGAAGGCGGACAAACGCCCTCATGCGCATCCCTACCACAGGTTACCCATTTGGCTGGGTGTCAACAAGACGTTCTACTGTGGCTGAAACGATGACACTGGTAGCAGCGTATTGGGTTCGGAACATATGGCCGAACTGTGATAATTTTATACCCTGCTTTGATTTTGGACAGAAGCACCACTCTATCAAAGGTGAGAAAAAGAGTGCAGGTGGGCACTAAAGAGGAATCTACCTTTTTCATTATACTTTGGACAACAATGACACATTGATCAGAGAGGTAAGATTGGATTTTGGCCTTGATTAGACCGTCAAGCAGCCTAGTATAAATTACACCATGGGTAGAATTCAAAGTTCCATGGTCTTCGACACGAACAGGGTTGCCATGGAGAAGCAAGGCAGCAAGCAGTAGTTGTGCTTAAGAATCTCCAAAAGCAAAGTACCATTCTACAAAAGAGAGCAGGATTTCACAGGGCCAGCAACTGTATCAACACCATTAAGAACAATAAACAGATTTAACCTGGTGAAGGACTGACATCTTCAGTATGTGAGACCATGAGGAACTGTGGTGCAGGGGGAAGGGTCTTTGAATCATTAGCCTCATTATGTTTACATTTCGTAGACATTGTTTGGGAATATGATTGACTCATTGCGAGAAAATCTCCCACGATTGCCAGTGTCACCGATGGCGCGCTCCTTCCAACTAGGGGCCCCCTTCACAAAGGGGCGCACCTGCCTTAGGTTATTGTTCACATCTCCCAAACACCTGACAGCAATTTGGGAAGGTTGCAGCTCAGGCAATCACGCCTCCCTGGGCCTGGCCTGTACCGGAGGGTATGTGCAAATCCTACCTGTTGACCTGGGGCTGAGAATTATGTGTTATCCAGTCACCTGTTACGCGTCAGTCGCGTGGGCCGGAATTCAGCAGGAATGCACAGGGAGGAAGAAGAAAAAAAAGGAACATCAAAAGCCGAAGCGGAGGAACGAGAGGAGAAGGGATACAAAGAAAGGAAAAGGGAGCGAAAAACATGGGAGGGGGGGGGGGGGGGGGGGGAGATTGTACTGTTGCTCACAATGGGTATCAAGAGACCAAACAGATTATACAAAAACATTTGCTACTGTATCAGTTGACTCAGTCTTACTAGTTGGCTCCAAAAAAGCAGCATGCAGTTCCATTTCAGGCTTCTTGTGGTACCTGAGAGCCACTATTTGTTGATAAGAGTTATCAACCAGTGTTACTCACCTAGATAGCCGAGTATCAGCATGGTGCTTTTGGGATTCATGCAGACAAGCCAGCCCCAGACTGAATTCCATCCAGAGCCTGGATGTGATTTTTAGGTGGTTCCCACATCTGACTGGGTTAATACAAGGCTGGTACACAAGTCCCACCTCAGTTACACAATTTGCAATGATTTCGTATGTTTCACTCTTTCACATGGATAAAACTACAAAGACGCTTAATTCAGTCGCAGGATGATAAATGAGTGATGACAGAAAGAGAACCCGACTGCCCTCCAGCATTAACAACATCAAATCTGATAACAACCAAGCCAATTTCATGTAGATACAGGACAAAGGCAAAATAAAAAGAAAAGAAATTATCAACCAGCGTGGAACACAGATGTCTTTGAGTCATACCCTCAATGTTTTGCATCTCATGACAGTAGCTGAATATTTGAATGACAACATTGTAGTGGATGCCAGTTTGGTGGACACCTCTTGGGCTGACAACCCTTCCTCCCACAAAGTGAGAATGCACATTTGTCTACTCAGAAGTGGGAAAACACCAAGCTCCAATAAACTGCACTGAAAATGTAGGTTTAGTTTCATCTCCACTCTACATGCAGCTGTGTGTAGCAATTTCTTCAACCAAAAGAGTATTGAGGAAGAGATTTCTGATCTATCTATCCATCTATCTCTCTCTCTCTCTCTCTCTCTCTCTCTCTCTCTCTCTTCCCCCCCCCCCCCCCTTTTCTGAAACTTGACATACCAACAAAATATTTAGGTTCGGCAACTTTTGTAACAAAAATAACAGTCAACAGTAGAGTAACTGAACTCAGTAAGTTAACATACTTTCATTCACCGATGACCTTCACAATAATAATGTGAAGTAAGAAGTAAGTTCTCACTTAGGTATTCAATGTGCAACAGAAATTTATTAAAATTGTGTGTGAGGGTCATCTCTCTCAACAGTTGGGAATCTTTACCACATCCTCATTGTACATTTATTCAATGTGGAAATTTATTGTCAACAATCCATTGCAGTTTGAGTGTATTAGACATGCCCACATACACAGCAACAAATGATCTGCTGTTTCTTGTACTGAATCTAATTTTGCCACAGGGAGCAGTGAAATACAACCATAAAGCATCTGCCCATGCAAATCTGGCACAGAAGAGAAGTGTTTTCAAATGTAGGCCTAAATTAAACTAGTTTCTAAAAAAAAAAAACATACCTTCTACACCATGGAACTAATTCTTGACCAGAAATTACAGAACTATACAAGGTGGGCACTTGTCTGTGGGACACTGTTGAATTGACATGTCCTACACTCAGGTTGGATCATGACAATGGACAGTATCATGTGTCTTTAGGTGAGATGATCAAAAATCATGTTATCATAATTAAGTCAGGTTTGCACAAAGGCTATGATAAACTTGGGGCCAATGGAAGTGTAACTCACTACTGTTGTGTCACCCCAAAGTCATCTGCAGCCCAGTCTTTTGAAACTCACAGGTACTCTTTTTTTATGATATTCCAGTCACATCATAATCTTCATATTCTGGTTGTAGTCTGACTGTTTTTGTCTTTAGGCACTTGCTTAATAGACCAGCTACAACAACCAGATTTGTACCAATCCACCATCTTTTTACTGATTTCACTGAGTTTACAAGTTGTCCTCCATAATTCTAATTAATTCCAGTACACAAAGGTGACTGTTTTCAAATACCACTCTGATTTTAATGGTAATAAATAACATTTACTAGAGGAAATGATGTATTAATACTATTTTTAATATCTGTGTAGTCATTTGTCTTAGAGTTATACGTGAATACTGGCCAAAAACCTATTCCAATAGCTGCTAGTGTAGTAAAATTTGTCTCGGCACACTTAACAGAACTTGGATGTGGTAGAAGATCCAGAAGTTGTCCAACATCCAAGTTTTTTACATCAACAGCAAGCAGCTCAGCTTTCCGATCAATTTTTTGATTCAGACACACAAACTGAAATGTACAATGTTCCATTGTTACACCTCACAACAGCTGCTGAAATACATCCAGCACAGACATAACAGAGGATTGGTGACACTTATCATTCCTAACTTGGAAATTTCAAACATTGCTGTCCGAGTTCAAGGCAGCTTTTGCAATTCTAGAGAAACACATACCATAACTCACAGAATGCTCTGTAACCTACAATTATCCAGTTACATGTTCCATTGGTCAATCTCACAGAAACTGTTATGATGTGGAACATGTCAAGTGCATAAGAAATGCATGCATGAATCAAGCTCTTTAAAAAATAATCTTAAAAATTTTACTACCTACCTCATTCCCTTAAATGGCACAAAATGCATATACTATACCTATAGATTTATTTATTCCTGTTCAAGAATTCATCTATGGTGTAGAAGGAGTTGTCAAGGAGATATGATTTCTATTTATTTTTGAAACTATTTTTGTTGTAATCTAAAGATTTTACAGGTAACCCCACCAAGCAGTAACTGAGAAGGGTTTCAATGTGGAGAACAGTGAGAAAGAGTTTTGTAGTGAATTCTTAAAACCAACGAATGACTCATTACTCCTCCTGCCCGGTATGCTTACGCTTCTACTAAGAACCCACATCTTCTTTACAAAGTTCAAATTTTTAAATATGTTTCGAAGCATTAAACTGTTCCCTATCAGTGACCTAATAATCACACAGAGGTCCACTATTTGTGACTTTATGGATATATTATTGCTATAATGGTTATGATGTGCTGGCGAACAGATGTGAAGGCAAAAGAATCATTGGTCAAAGCTGACAGCTTGCATTTTCTTCTTTACTATTTCCGAAAGGCTGTTCACAGCATACGATGGGCTTTTTGGCTTATGACCACGTAACAAGTGTGAATTAATTAAACAGCAGCTATTTCCTGTTTAAAATAAACTCTCACAAACAAATTGCAACACAGGCAATGCCTGTGAGTGAGAAGGCAAAGTGCTGATACTACTCGTAATGCCTTCTCAAATACTTATTACAAATAAGTACCCACAGAACTTGGGCCTGCTTTGTAGCAGTTACACCAAGTATTCTAAGAATACTCTAGTTTTATATCTTCCTGTCAGTAAAACTGAAACCTCTTTTTCACACACTTACCCCAAAGGTAAGATGAAGACAGTCAACAAAGTATTTACATGTTTAACTGTACACAGGCCACATTATGCTATTTACTAGGATATAGTCAACAGAAATGTTCCAGGAACAGGATAGTTGCGTTTTCCTTTAGTCATTATCTTGGTGATACGGACTTACATAATACAACAAGTTTAAACAAATATAAAACGACATTTGCCTGAAAGAATGGTTGGCTAAAGCAACACGCAGGAAGTTCCCCTAGTTTGAGTAAAAGCCTGCAATGAAGAATCTGGCACATTTTGTTCCAAAGAGCGATTTCGAAGACGCATTAAATTATGATGATGGTGATAGTGGTAGTGGTGATGATACGGAGCCTCCTACTTTGAGCGCGCCAGAAGAAACAGCAGTTGTGCGCCTGTGCCTGGTGCAAATAACCAATATATTAGAAAGTACTTGCTCGTACCATTCTCAAAAGATCCATATATTAAGGGTGTCCACTTCAGACACGTAAGACTTAAACATCGACACAATGTGTTTCTAAGAAAAGTGTTGCAAATCTCAATGTGTCCATTGCCTTCGTTTTATCCGCAAGAAATGCTCACCGTTTACGACCACTCTGTTTCACATCCGAAACTTCATTCTCTGGTATATCAATCTTCAAATCACAAGAATCACAAGATGATTCACTGCCAGCATCATCATTCCCTTCCCAGCCTTTCGAACCTTGTTCTTCATACACACTATTTACATTACCGCTGTTCTGCCTGGACATAGTAAATACAGTGTTTCATAACAAACAAACTCACAAAATACGCGGCAAAGTCTTCCCGTCTTTTCTCGAAACTATAAACAATTTGCAGTACGAGTCATTTGTAATTTACGGAGTAGCTTGCACAACAGCGTCGAGTGACAATTTTTACGCTATCGTTATCACTGTCACCCATCAGACACAATTTTCAAATCAGATGAAAACCGGTATAATGTACATCACCGCACATCGAATAATATCCAGGCGCCACAGATGATGCTTACGAGCAGACGACAGGCAGCGGAAACTGGCGGGAGGGGCCCATCAGAGACATTCTTTTTCATTCGGTTTTAGCATAACAGCTTTTTTTATATATATAAATGATAGAGTGCAGCAATCAGTCGTCGTTTTTAGCTTTTATCATCCAAATCCAGATTTTGGCTAGTAGCTAGCCATTCTCAATGCGATATTCAAAGAACTATGATTGATGCCCGAACAACAGGGACTTACATGCATTGAGAATGAAAAATGGGGCATTGAGAATGGCTATCTACTAGCCGAAATCTGGATTTGCGTAATAAAATCTAAAAAGGACGACTGGTTGTTGCATTCTATAATTTTTCACATACAGTCGCTGAGTGCATCAACTTTCCGAATGGAAGGCAACCTGATAAAAACTTTTTAGCCATCACAATTTAAATGTATTGATACACATACACACACAGCAAGGTAACATTTGTTCTTCTTCATTCAGAAATGTCTTCAGATCGAGATTGTTGTACTTATATTACAAAGACAGAATTGACAGCTAACCACTTAGTTATTAATTCATTTCTTTTGTTAAGATCAAAAATCACATTTTTTATTTTTTTTTAAATTTTGGCTTCTAGCATGATATTATTTAGTCACTGTAATTAAAATAAAATGATGATCGTAGCAATGTGACATTTGATCTTGATCAGACCCACTGTGTAGAGGAAACAGTCATCAATGCGATTTCAGTATATAATAGTAATACATATTAGAGTAAACTGGAGGGTTGGATCCCCTCAGTTCCACGTCGAGGACTTACACTGCTGGGGCTACACTCAGGATGTACTCCTCGCTTCAGAAGAGCCCCCTGCCATTGCCGTCCGTCCGTCTGCCGGTCGCTGTCGTCCTATCGACCATCTGTCCGCCATCGCCTACACCTGCCGCCCGGTTCTCGCCGCTGCCGGGTCACCGCCGCCGCCGCTGCCGCCGCCGCCTCGCAGTGCTCGTCTCCGTCTGGTGCTCGCCGCCGCCACCCACCTGCCGCTGCCGCCGCCGCCTGCCAGTGCTCACCGCCGCCGCCGCCGCCGCCGCCGCCGCTGCAGCTGCCCGTTGCTCGCCGACGCCGAAGCCGGCCTCCATTTCAGTTCCTTTCGCACTTCGGTGACTCCTGTCGCCAGTGGACGTCGCATTCAATCATGGACACCCCCACTGCCACCATCATCCACACCTCCCCTTCACCTGGTCCCGCTGTAACCTCGTGGAGTGCTTCCTTTGGGCTTAACCTGTCTCATCCACCTCCCCTACTCATGGTCTCCTCCCCTTCTGTCTCCTTCCCATCCCTGTATCCCCACCTGTATGTTGCTCCTTCCCCTGCTCCAGCACCTGCTCCTACCCCACCGCCCTCCCACTGCTGTTGACCTCCAAGTCGACTTTCCCCCCGTCCCCACCCGCCCCACCACAACTAGTCCTCCTTCTCCACCACAGTCGCCACCACAGAGCGCCCCACCCCCATACCCAGTGCCACCACCTCACAAGAGAGGCATCCCCAGTGCACCCATTACCCAACTTATCCGTCACAGTGATTGTTCTCGTCAAGTCCTCCTCTCCCTCTTTCCATACTGTTCTGCTCCAGCTCCTTCCCCGCATCACCTTTGGCCCCCATGTGTCCCTCACCCATTTCCTTACTTCCTCCTCACCTTATCAGTCTCAACCCCCTTGTCGTCCACCAACCCTCACTGCCTTGATCACAAAACCCAGCCCTGTGTTCACGGAGGCGGAGGTGTTGGTGGAACTGACTGCTCATTCCAGCCTGGAAGTCCGCTCTGCCCGCTGCATTTACAGCTCTTCTGGCCCTACCTACCTCATGCATATCTTTACTGAGTCCGCCTCTTCCATCAATCACCTCCTCACACAGGGAGCACCGAATTCCTACCTACCTCATGCATATCTTTACTGAGTCCGCCTCCTCCATCAATCAACTCCTCACACAGGGAGCACCGAATTTTAACCGCCGCCACCCTGTTGACCTGTACTGTTCCCCTCCTCAATCCTACCACTGCCAGTGCTGTCTCTTGTACAACAACCACCTCACCCAACTGCAAGAACCCCCGCACCTGCCCTCATTGTAAAGCTTCTCACTTCCTTAAACTATGTCCTAATCTCGCCTCTCCCCCTTCCTGCAACAGGTGCAATGAACCCCACCCCACCTACTACCACAAACGCAAAGCAAACCCCCTCCGACAAACCGTGAGCTCGCTGTCCCCGTTTGTCCTATCAACCCGCCCATCCACCCCAACTATTCCCTCCACCCTCCCCCTAACCATCATCGTGCAGAACACCCACCCCTTCCAGCGCCCCCACACCCTCCAGCAGATTTCCCTCCCCACCCACTCTGTTTTCCATTTAAATACCTACGACACCTACTCCTACAACCAGGCCACTTTACCTTCACCTGCCTAGACACCCTCCTTTAAGACCCGCACACCTCGCCCCACTTCTTTCTCCATCATACCCTATCCCAGCACCAGGCTGACTCCTTTGTCCTTAATGAAACCTTCCTCCAACCTCCATGTTGTCCACACCTCTCCCTGTCTCCTTCACCGCACCGACAATCCCCTTCCCCTTGCCTGAGGTGGGGTCGCTATTGGCCACCTCAAGCATCTCCCTGTCCGGCCACAACCCCTCTTCAGTGACTCAACTGAACACCTTCTCCTCAGCGTCTTTTTTTCCCTCCTTCACCATCACCTGTGCCACTATCTATATCCGCCCCTCAGCCCCTCTCCCCTACGACTTTATTTCCCATGTTGACCATACCTTCTCCACCTATGTGATTGCCGCCAACCTCAACATCCACAGCCATGACCCTGCCACCCTTCAGCAGTGGCATCAGTTCCTTGCCACCCTCCATGGTGACCTTGTTCCTCTCCCACAACACACCCATCCTGCAAGTAACTCCACCTCGATGTTATCCTCACTGCCCCCAACCTCCTTGGTCATATCACCATGGACTTCCTTGATCCCATTGGTAGTGACCACCTCCCCATCCTTCTCACCATCTCCTCTGCCCGTGGCCCCCCTGCAGCTCCCCGCCCAGCTGCCCCTCCAAAGTCCATCCACGACTACCACTGTGCTGACTGGCATGACTACTGGGAATTCATTGCCTCAAAGGTCGAAAGCCACCCCCTCACTTTCCACCATCCCACTGACATTACCCATGCCTCTTCCTTTCTTCAGAGGACCATCACTGGCGCTGTGGAGGCCCATGTCCCTACCAAACTCACCCACCCTCTCCACCCTACACTTTCTCCACAGGCCGTCCTCCTCCTTCGAGAATCCCGCAGGCTCTGCCGTTCCTTCCTCTGCACCCGTGACCGGGATACACTCATCTGCCACCGGCAATTACAGGGACACACCTGGAACCTCCTTACAGCAAAGAAACATTGGGACTGGCGCCAGACATGCACATGCCTCAACTCCTCCCTCCCTGTCAACTCTTCCAAGTACTGGTCAGCCTTCCACCACCTTAGTGATAGCCATCCCAACCAGCATTATCCTATCCTCCAAAACGACTGCTCTTTTCCTGACAACCTCAGTAAGGCTTCCCACTTCTCTGAGGTCTTCTCCAGCCCTGACGATCCCCATTCTGAGTACTCCCTCTTCTCCATCATCCTTGACCGCACTGATACCTCTGTCCCACCACTCACCCCTAGCTTCCAGTACTTGGATCAGCTACCCCCCTCAAGCACTCCCATTGCCACACACGACATCACACTCATCCTCCACTCCAAACGCAACACCGCCCCTGGTCGTGATGGTGTCACCTAACCCCACCTCAAGGAATCCCCCCTGTCCTTCCTGGCTGTCCTAGCTGCCCTGTACAATGTCCTCCTTTCCACTGGCTTTTACCCCGACCTGTGGAAGACTTTCCATGTTCTGCTGTTCCCTGAACCCAACAGACCCCACTCTGATACCTCTTCCTATCGTCCCATCTGCCTCCCCTCCATGTTCAGTAAAGTCTAGACCATCTTCTCCCACTGTATTCACCGCCGCTTTAACCAGCACCACCTCCTTCCCCTTACCAAGTGTGGCTTCCGGCCCTCCATCTCAGCTGAAGACCAGCTCCTTAACCTTACCAATCGTCTTTCCTACCAACTTAACTCCCGTCCCTCCGCTATCTTTGTTTTGCTTGACCTCCAGAACGCCTAAGACCGTGTCCTGCATCTCGAGCTACTCTTCAATCTCTAGACCTATGCACTCCAAATCAATTTCGTCCGTCTTGTTGCTTCTTTCCTCTCCCGTCGTCTCTCCTATGTCACTAATTCCAACTCCCGTACGTTCTATACCTACACCAGCATGCCCCAAGGCTCCATCCTTTCCCCTCTCCTCTATCTCCTGTACACTGCTGATATGTCCAAACCTCTACCGTCTGTTAATCTCCTCCAATTTGCTGATGACACCGCCTTACTAGCCCTTTATCCTACCTTTCAACGGTCCCAACGTACCCTCGAAACCCACCTTGACCAGTTCACCACTTGGTGAAACCAGTGGTTCCTTTGTATCAACCTCTCCAAGCTCCAGGCGATCGTCATAGGCCGCACCACCCACTCCTTCCATCCCCATGATTTCTACCTAACCATATATGGCCGTCCTATCCACCTCACTCCCACCTTCAAATACCTTGGCCTCACTCTCGACCGCCACCTCACCAGGACTCCCCATCTCCTTACCATCCAACACAAAGCCCACAACCAACTCCGCCTCCTGAAACTCCTGTCTGGCCGGACATGGGGACTGCATCCTTCCATCATCCTTGACATCTAAAAATCCTTGGTCTACCCCATCCTTTGTTATGCCAGCATTACTTGGATTTCCGCTCTTCCCAGGTTCTATAACACCCTGCAAATCCTCGAGCACCATGCACTCTGCCTCGCCTTCCGTATCCGCCTTGCGTTCCCCATGCACACTCATCCCCTTCCCCCATCTTATCCATTTCCTTGAACCATCCGCAGCTTGTATACTGCCCACCAACTCGATCCCCCCACCCCCTGGTGTCCCCCTTCCTCTCCGCCCCCAGCCTGTTGCCGCGCCTTTACCATTGTGTCCTGCCCTCTCTCCATCTCCACCCCCTCCACCTCCTTTCCCAATACAACTTCCAGCACCTACCCCCCTGGATGATGAACTTCTCCATGATATCTACCCTTCATACCAACTCTAACCCCACCTTCCTCCTGTCTCCTCCTCAGGGCTCCCTCTCCTCTCTCTCCCTTCTCCTGAGCAGCTTTCCCCCTCCTACACCCCCTCCCTCTCCCATGCTCCCCTGCAGTGCCCCTGCACTCTTTCCTGCCCTGTCTTCCCTCTTCATCTCCCATCCTGCCTGTCTCTTGCCTCTTGGGGCGCCCCCTGTCCCCCTTTTCCCTCTTCCTCCCACTTCCCACCTTCCCATCCCTTCCTCCCCTCTTTTTCCCTCCTCTCCAACCTCCAGTCCCTCGTCAGGTCCCTACCAGTGGTTTTTTAAATTCTTTGTGAGTGTTTCGTTGTTTCCAGTGGTATTGTTTTTTTAAGTGTCTCGCTCTGTGTGAATTTTATACTGTGGCCAGCTTTTACCTTGTGTTTGACTCCAGTGATTTTAAGTATTCAACGAATTGCCAGCTGTGTCTGTTAACTTTATGTGGACTACTTAATGTCCCCCAATGTCTCCATATCTGTGTATATTTTAACTCCCATTATCTCCATTTACTGTATTTTTATGTCCCCCTCTTTACTCCCATTTTTTATGTAAGAGTTCCCTTTGTATTTTTGTTAAAGCCATTTGGCTGAAGAGCGGCGGACTGTGCCACTGCAAGCCCTCCCCTGCCCCTATGGGACAGGGTAATGAAATTACAATAAAGGAAAAAAATCAATTAGAGTATTAAGTATAAGTGACAGTAAACGACATGTTTGTATGAAATCTGGTAATTCGGTCGCCGTAGTCAGATCGACAGTCGTCATTCCTTTTAGATTTGTGTATCTTCTTGAGCTATAAACTTGGCTAAGACATCACAGATACTCCAGGACAATCTCCAAAAACTGTGATAGTACAGAATGGTTGGCAATGACCAAGCCTCGAGAGCTCCTGTAAAAAGTTGGCTTTCCTGGTACTGAAATAGAACGTGACTGACATCACAAATTGTGATGTTATCATATTGACAGTAAGATGGCCCCAATAAGCGGATTCGACGTAAATGGGCGGGGAAGGATCCATGATTGAGACGTATCCACACAATAGATGACACTATTTTTCTTCGGTGTTTGAACTTCACAAACCATGGCCATCTCGGTATTTTTGGCAGTGCACCTGCGTATCTTTTACCCCTTATTTTTTGACTATGAGTCCATTCCTCCTGCCACCTAAGAACTGCTTGTTGTTAAATTTACAAAAGTTAGTTAGTGTATGATATACGTAGATCTTCCTCTGCTAATGGCGTCTCTTGTGGTTGGTCGGCTTTGTAACAGAATATGATGTGATCCAAACAAATTCTATGATGTGATCAAACGTCTTTACTTGCTGGTAGTTATCTATTAGGTCGAGAGTATATTTACGAGTTCCTTTGTTCGAATTCTGGTAGCTAATACATTTTAGTATGCTTTGTGAGTCAGTGATTATTAATGCTTTGTGGAGAGTGTACATATTGTATCGCTTGCAGAACAGCAAATGTTTCACCGAGAAATATGGAAGCATCGACTGGTAGTTGGAACTTCCTTTCTTCAGCAGTTTGTATGCAAAAAAGTGCATCCTGTATAACGTTTCACATTAATTTTTGCTTATCAGTATAAATTTGGGTGCAGCTTGCTCACATGTCTTCGAAGTATGACGTTGGTGAGAATTGCCCGTGCCCTTTTCTGTTGCTGTAACAATCAATGTATGTTACAGAAATTAACTGAGAAGAACCAGGATAGTCATAATAGAACACTGGAGGGACTTCATTCGGTGAATCATAGTTTGCTGGTGTTTCCAGTGTGTGTACCAACCATAAAGAAAAACCTGTGTTTTCCTTGGATGCCTATTATTCCTTTTGTGAGAGAGCATTTCACACTTTGTTATCAGTGGATGGGAAATATCTGCCATTCTTTATAAAACATAAAGATCGCACAGCAGCATCATGCGTAGATGTAAGGGCATTTCTTTTTGTAGTGGAGAAGAAAAGCATAGCCACAAGGCAGTTGCACAGACTTTTTTTACTGTAGTTTATTCAGCAGCGAGAGGTACTTTTTAGCAGCAGTGTGAGTTTGAATACGAGGTCACTAACTCATTCTAAAATCACAGGGGACGCAAAGAAATCTAACCTGCGCTTTGATTGGCATTTTATGAGTAGAAAGTTGATCAACGTGCAAACAGCCTGATGTATTGCGTTTCGTGAAAGGTATAACTACCGATTTTTCTAGCGATGTCTGCAACCCCTGGCCATGGAATATTTGATCCAGTACACCCACCATCGATGACAATTCACACTTCCTGATCCAGACTGATAGACACATACGTATAGATATCGTCTGCACACTGGAGAATTTTTGCAGGAGGAGGGATAATTTTCTCTAACTCAGCTGTATAGAGTGCAAAGAGTATGGGACTGAGGAAGGCTCCTTGTGGGAAAACTGGTGTAAGAAGCGTTGTCCAAGTTATTGATTTCAGAAGTGTAACTATATGCGTCTTTTAGAAAGGAAAGTGTAATTCTGTAAATCAACTTCGGCGAGATTCGAGAGGTTTCCAACTTCCGTAGCAATACTGGTATGTGTACATTATTATATGCACAAACAACATCATCAAAGACAGCTGTGACTTTCTCTTTCTGCGTGGCTGCATCATAAATGTAAGATGTGAAAATATTTGAATTGTCAATTGTTCCATTCCCTTTTCGAAACCTGTACTGTCTCGATCGCAGGATATGATTTGATTCTAACCACCAGTCCAGGCGATTTTTAACCAGGCGATCTAAAGTTCTTCCCATTCTGGCTCTTTATCAGTCCTCACCAGTTCGTTATATGAAAATGGTACCACAAGGGGATGATTTTGATCCCTGTGCCTGGGGGACGAAATAGCTGCTCAGCTGCAGAAGTTGGCAATATTAAGTTCACAAGATCTTCAAGTCATACATCAGTTAACGGCTGACAACTAACTGAGTTCTTATATTCAAAAAATCTTTAACTTTTACCATACATCAGCAAGAATAACATTATTAGTTAAAGATTCACAAAAAAGTTTCGAGATCTTCTTTTTGCTGTTCTTTAATTGTCTCTGGATTCTCACAATGCAGCTTTCTAACATCCATTGTTTCCAAAAGATACTGTATTTAAGTTTTCCCTGTGTTGTAGCTCTAGAGCATTCCAATGTCCACCAGATACGGATACATTGCTACAAAACGATTACTTCCGTTTTTCTTGGAATGGAAACTGTTTCAACTTCTTCAGTAAATGAAATGAAGTATCCTTTGGCATCTTTCAAAGGAGTAAAACGTCTCCTGGACCATTGCAGCATGCCAGTCTGCTTGTTCGATAAGTAACATTAATTGGATTTACGGGGAATCTATCACAGTTTCCAAGAGAAGATGATCTGAGCCAAAAGTGTCTTTTTTGATTAGTGAAAATAAGCAGTATGCAATATCAAATCAATGGTGGTCGTCTGTATGGGTTATGTGTCATGGTTGAATAGCCAAGTGTAAGCAAATCTCTGCCATCTACCGCGTCTGTATCACAACCTCACACAGAGTTTTGTGTGTTGGAGTCTGCACAAAGGAGAAACGGCGTTTGAAGCTGGCAAGTAACCTGATCCAGAGCAAGGTTTCGTAATTTGCACTGAGGAAGTTTGTAAACGGCGCCAATGGCATATGCTCCATTACGAAAGTAAATAACAGCGGCCATTGCTTGGGTGTCCATCGTTCTAAGGCTGATAATAAAATTTTTAAAGCTGAATAGTATCCCTGATTAAAATGGCGGCACCTCCTTTTCTATCCTCTCTGTCATGTATAAGCGTTGCACAACCTTTGAAGTATGGTCACTGGGATGGCTTAAACCTAGTTCCACATATACGATCTACAGATACGTGATTGCTGATAAGTTCTGTACAAAGACTCCATGTGTTCGAAATTGTCGACTGTGCATTCCACTACAGGACTTTCAAAGCCATTGTCAAATTTTTAGAATTCTTAAACAGCATTCCATATTAGAACTGTGTTTTACATGTCTGTTTCATTTCTTTAGGGAAAGAAAGGTCTGCAGTATTAAAGCACAAAAGCCTTTAATAGCAGCTTCTCGGTATGGCTGAGACGTGACCAGAGGAGTGGGAGGATACAGATTACTTTGTATTGAACCCTGTGGACTCTGAAAGTCGTATAACATAGTAGTAGTAGTAGTAGTAGCTTTATTCATCTGTAGATCTCTTTTTACAAGGATATAGGACATGTCAAAGTATTTACAAGTTTAGACCAATTTAAAATAAGCTAATTTGTATACACATATATTTACAGACTTCTAGTAAGAGACAAACATTAAATTTTACTCCTAGTATACAATACTTTTTTTTACAAATAACTTATTAAATAGTGTATTGCCACACTGTTCACTCATATCTCACTATCAGTCACCGCACACACTATACACACATTGTTTCATAACACTTCGCTCACTACACACACACACACACACACACACACACACACACACACAACACACACACACACACACACACACACACACACACACACACACACACACACACACATACTGGTGATCTCTGGGCCATTTTCTGTATCCTCTGAAACCTCCCATTTGTATCCTGTAAAACTGAATTAGCATCCCTCCATAATGAGTGAGATGTTGAGCTCAGAAAGAGGAAGAGGTGTTAGTATTGCTCTATGCATAGCTTGAGGGGAGAGTGTTTTTAAAAAGGAAAAAAATGAAAAAACATAAAGTGAAGGTGTTATGTGGAATGTTGGATGTTTTATAATCATTATGATTGTTATTTATTTGTACAACATTTTTTATCAAACACCTACTCTGTTTTATCTAAGTAATCCTTCAATGTGTAAAATGTATTGCATAACAGGTACTTTTTAGCTGCCTTTTTAAATAAGTGTACTTCTGCAATTTATTAAATCTCTTTTGTTAATTTCTTTACAGTTTTATTCCTCAGTAGAAAATTCTGTTTTGAGTTTTATGTTTATTTTTCTTTTTTTTTGGTAAATGTAAGTTGAGTCTATCTCTTGCTGCATGGTCATGGACAGAGAGCTGTTTGTGTAGTAATTACCAATGTTATTTTTGATGTGTACAATGGACTGGTAAATGTGTTCAAATGGAGCAGTTAAAATCTCCAGTGTTTTGAACAGATCTTTACAATGGCTTGATTAGTATTTTTGGTTATTATTCTTATGGCTCTTTTCTGGAGTTTGAAAATTGTGTTCATATTTTGTGCGTTTGTTCCCCAAAAAAGAGTGCCATAGCTAAGAATTGAGTGTACATATGAATAATATGTAACTAAAAGACCCTGCATGTTACACACTGATGATGTCAGAATAGGCGTGCTTGTACAAAGTTCAAGTGAATATTTTACTTTTGTGTGACCTGACGACCTGAGAGTTTGAACCAAGATAACAGCATGTTTACTGGTCACGTGCAAGCCCTCTTGTTCACTGCACATTTAAGTCCAACCATTAGGGGAGATCACTCAAGATGTAGAACATCAACAACACACTGCGCAAATCATGGGTACTGGGAAGGAGCATCTAATGTGTAAGAGATGCTGTAGGCTTCACTGGGTTTGACATCCATGCTCTACTGGTAAACCGGGCAACAGCAGTCGGTGGTGACGTGATTTCTGTTGCACTGCTAACACATGATCACTCTGCTACGTGAACGCTGTGGATTCTCATTGCTTGCTGTGCATATGGCATAAGAAGAACTGATACGACATTATATACTTAAATGGAAATATCGAAGGAGATATGACAGTGCAAAACTGATGGGACATATGGTGCAGCTGGGCTGCACACACTGCACAAATATACGTATTGGGGAAGTTGTTGAGATTTAAAGGCCACCTCACAACTCCATCTTCAGTTACTATCTTGGGGAACCGTCTCACATTGGTGTGTAAAAATTCATATTTTATTACTGCAAGGATGTTTTCATATATAACACAGTTTCAACATCTCGAATAATGCCCAGCCTGTTTGTGAGAAAATAAGGAATGTTTGCTCCAAAACTTTCTGTTATAAGACATCAAGCAACCTTAACTTATTTGCTGATGCTCAAATTTGGTTTCAACTTTATACCTGTTTCTGCCAATAGCTGATATTTAAGAATTTCATGTCTCTCATTTTACTTTCTTTAAACAGCATTCTTCCCAGGGCCACTGAATGCTACTTTTCCACATTACAATTTTCGCCTTCTAAAATCAGAAAATATGGGCCCATACCTGTTACCTGATATGTATTATCCCTATTAGCATATTTCCTATCGCTAAGCAATGCAGGAGCGACTGCTGGTCATGCTGAACTCTCCAGGATTTACTACTCAACTGTTTTGGAATGTGCCGTCCACTACAATGGCTATTTTCGGAACTACCACAGAAGCTATTAGGTATGACATCCACAGTGTAGGCGGAATTTGCGAGATCAACCATATCAACACCCAATAGAGCATTAATATTATGCGCATTACTTGGTTTGGCCTTCTTTGGCTCATTTAAGTCAGGAGCTGGTACCTGTTGTGATTACAGTGGACGATGTCTGCACTTTTGTCTCTAGGTATCAAATGTCAGAAACTGAATGAAGCAATTATAAGTGATGAATGGTGTTTCATATCCATTGATAATTCTGAGAACAGTGACCGGGAAAGCACATTTCAATGTTACCTGACTGATGCTGGCCTGCAATTAGCACTATTGACAGAGATTTTGTCATGACTGGCTCGGTCGCATGTCCCATATGCAGTGCAAGCATATGTGTTAGCTGCAAGAATGAGCATGGAACCAACATGTGACCTTGAACACATGCTACTGATATACCAGGAAAGGTGTACTCCCGCACACTAAGCTCGCTGTGATGTTAACTCTTCCATGTTTCAGCGGCTAATGCATTCATATTCATATATGTGTCCAAATGCTGCACCTCTTGCACTAGCGCAAATGCGTGGAACAAAAACGCATGTGCAAAAATTAGTGGATGGAACATAATATATACAAGCACAATATTATGTCTACATGTTGCCTCATTGTTCAACCAGTCTCCTAGGCATCAATTTCTTTGCTTGACAGTTTGCACTGCATTTATTGCGATGAAAGACGACAGAATAAGAAAACACAAACGCGACTAGACGTAAAACATCAAAATAACAGAGATACGAGAAATACAACGTGACAGCGAGCAGGCGACGTTTCGTTTGTAAATTTCAAAAGGAGTCCAAAGGAAGATCGCAAATTTTCTGCCTGGGAAACATCAGCGATAAGGTATGACACCGACATTGGGGTATTCCACTGACAACCAACAACGGCGAAAGATGTCAGAGCTTTTCAAATATATGTTCCAGTATGTTGGCAGTTTCAAAGCAAGCAGTCTCAACACCCAAACTTTGGATGGCCGCCGGTGGGATTCAAATCAGTTTGTTTTCTTTCGTCGGATCAGGGAACGTTCTCACACACAAAACATGGATTGTTAGAAATTTTTCAGTTTAGTTCAAGGAAGAACGATTTTGTAGCATTCAGTGAATGAGAACTATAATAACTGGCATATTTCTCGCAATCTATGGCCTGAAATCACTACTTTATTGGAAACCACAAGTTTTGCCCAGTTCAAATATTTAATAATAATCAACTGAACGTCACCTTATATTAAATTATGTATGTACTGTGGCTGTTTAGCTGTTTCAGCCACGTCTCTACTTCATGCAGCATGTCGTCTGCAATATATGAAATACCTGTACAGTATCTGAAAATTTAGGCCTAGATTATAACCTCAAAAAATTGTATGTTCAAGCAAGAAAGGTGACATATGTCAATTTTGATGCTTAAAGTTACTGTAGGTAATATTTATTGGGCTGTGGTAGTTGGGCATTAGCTCTCTATAAATTGTTATTACTGTTACTGGTGTTTTTATGCTATGAGGGTAGTGATTTTGACATTGTAAATGTGGAGTATGTGTACCCACTGTTCAGTGCTTTATATGTTTAGAGTATCTTCCAAAATTTAAGGTTGTTGTCATGGATATCGAATTTTATTAATGTAAGAAGTGACATGCCCGCAAGGGAATGGGATAAATGTATTAAGAGCCGTTTTGTCTGTTGTGTAAGAGAAGAAGAGCACATGAACACGCTAAATTTTGACACCTTGCGGATTTATGGTTACTTTTCTTTGAGTGCTGTTAAACGTAATGTAGACGCGGTATTCTGAAATACACGCCACTAAATCTACCGCGCTGTGCTAAATTTTGTTCTTGTAGACTTGAAGAAACTTGGCCTCAGGGTCGCAAACACATCTTCACTTGTACACATTTTAAGGAGCTTCTGTGCATGCACAGCTGGTGTGACATAATTGCCTCACGGGCCAAATACATAAGGATTTGATAAACAATGTGCAATGGCCACGGCGTGTACTGCTATAATCCTTTCATCATAAGAATAAACCTGATGTAAACAATGCACTATGTATTCTTCCGCATTTGCTGGGACCTCATTGGATTTCCGCTTCACGTGGGACTGCAGCCAAGCTGTCTCGAGTATTGTCAAGCACCATAATAAGGGAACGTTTTGTGCTGTGCGTAACGCGCACATCGACTTAGCGATAATACGGGACAACAGCTTTACCCGCGCATTTAGTTTGGACACCACTGGCCGGTCAGCTGGTACAGCTAGCCTGCAGCGATGGGGCCAGCTGGAGTTCTCACGTAAAAAGAGACGAACAGCTGGGCAATACAGCTTCGAATGTCATTTAATTTTTAAGCAGAGTCAAATAACACACTGCAAATCTCCCGCAATACTGTCCTTAGACGACTAGACGAAACCCGCAGCACGTTATCGTTTTTAGCTAACGTACTATTGTAAATAAAAACAGGAATGATGAAAATTTCTGACTTAACCACACGGTAATTTTTCTACATAAGCTGTGTATAATGTAAGAGAGTGTTGAAGGATTTCACTGTATACTTAAATATTGAAGCCACTGAAGGTATTACTTACAGTCAGTCGTTTGGTAATCTCTTAGTTCCTTCCTTATCTGGATTTGAGAAATACATTTCAGTTCTGGAAGTGTCACCTGGTACGTTGATAACGGCCTATCGATAACAGAATCCATGAAGCCCACCAGGCGCAGCATTTTGACTTCTTCTTTTATGATGAATCGTTCTATATCCCGCCAGCGTCCTGCAGTGACGTGTGAAAAAGCTGCGTGTGTTAGTTCCAGTATGTCTGGCAGCTTATCCATTGCATTACCAAGCGGGGTATTCTGGCTAATCCAGGTTGATTTTTTCCCTATAATAATATTATCTGAAGGGCCTCATGCCTGTGGTTTCATGACTTCGTACTAAAATTCGTTGAATTCACACTCACTACTGTCTAATTTTTTTGGCTTTATCATTGTTATTCAAGTCATTTATTGGTGGGATTGTGAGACTACCCCGCTTGGTATGAAACATCTTATTTTCTTATTTGTTGAAAAAGAAGATGTTGGGAAATATATCTGTCATTCATCTTCTTTGTTGAGTTTTGCCATAGATCCAATGTTTGTTATTGTTGCTGGTTACTACTGTTGAGTTGAATTTGACATTCACTGTTGAGCTGACATTACACGAGTCAGTATTTCATCAGCAAGTAAAGATGTCCAAAGGACTTTCTAGTGAAGAGATTATGGAACTTCTATACAATTCTGATGTCAGTGACGATAAAAATGAATGGGTCATTGATAATGAGCAGAATGAATGTACGTAACCTCTTGACAAAGACCATATCATATCATCAGATGAAGCTGATGATGAAATATCAGAAGACACTACACATTCACGTGAACAAGTAGAAGAAGAAGAGGACGATTAAGAAGAAGAAGAAGAAGACAAAGACATTGGAGATTTGTTTGTTTCTAGAAGTGGATTACAATTTTCTAGTGAACCACCAAAAGGTGGGCAGTGTCGACGTTGCAACATTTTGAAGGTAACACCTGGCCCAGTGAATGATGGAAAAACAATAACAGAGTAATTTTTATTATTTATCTCACCGTAAATTGTGAGCATCATTGTAGAAGAAATGAACCGGGAAACCAAGCGAGTAATTTTTTGTGGAATGCAGCTCATTCTTCAAACAAAACGACATGGAGAGATATAAATGCAACTGAAGTGTACGCTGCATTAGCAATTCTAATAGGAGCTGGTAGGACTCATGGGCATCGCACAAGTGCTGCCGATCTGTGGGGAGGTAATGTTGCCTTTCGGCAACCATCCTTTTCTGCTGCCATGTCAAGAAACCGATTTTTGTCTATACTAAAATTCTTGCGATTTGACAACAGAGACACAAGAGCACAGAGAACTGAAGAAACCAAGGACAAGCTACAAGTCATCAGGGTAGTGTTCGACAAATTTCATTCTAACTTGTGCAAGAACTTCTATCCTTATGAATAGGTGACTATTGATGAACGATTACCAACGTACCGAGGAAACTGCCCTTTTAGGGTTTATATGAAGAGCAAGCCTGACAAGTACGACATTAAAATTTGGGTTTGTGCAGATGGTGAAGACATCTTACTTATTGCGGATCAAAATTTACACAGGGACGGTGGACAATACTCGGGAAGTGAATCAAGGACAGAGAGTTGATTTGGATCTGATGTAACCATTTCTGAATAACGGTCATAGTGTAACAACTGATAATTTTTTCACCGGTTTTCCATTGGCTGCTGAACTACCGAAACGAAACACGACATTGGTTGGTACCTTGCATTTCAATAAGAAGGAGGTCCCAATGGAATTCTTGCCAAACAGAGATAGAGAAGTTCACTCTTCAATGTTTGGTTCACAAATGACTTGACCCTAGTTTCCTATGTTCCAAAGAAGGGAAAGGCAGTAATACTATTCTCTACTCAGCATAATGAGAGACAAGTGAGTGGTGAAGAACGTGAACACAAACCCGAAATCATAATACACTACAACAAAACCAAAGGTGCTGTAGATAATGGGGACAAAATGACAAGAGAATACAGTTGTGTTAGAGGAACGAGGCGGCGGCCACTAAGAATCTTCATGGAAATGATAGACATTGCAGCACTGAATGCAAATATACTCAAAGATTTCCTGAATGGCAGAAGACTAACCAAAGCCGATGTAAACTCTTCATGACTGAACTGGCATTTGGACTCAGCAAAGGCAACATGGAAGAAAGAGCCCAAAAAAATATCAATGGTCTTCATAAAGATGTACAAGATGCACTGAAAGCTTGTGGTATTGCAATTCCTGCAGCAGTGATGCAGACCCAGTGTTCCACGTTACCAACGCCCACAACGATGTCAAGACTGCAAGAGAAACGAAGATTGGAAAACAAGATTCTGTTCGATAATGTGCAAGAAACCTGTTTGTAATATACACAGAGAAGAAACTGTTACTGTGAAGTGTATGCAGTGCAAAAATGTAGTTGACTGAAAAGCTGAAAAAAGTCTTGTGTTATTTTACTGCAGTGACTGTTGAGGTACATTGATTATTAATTTTCTATTCACTGAGTACTGAGTTTAGTGAAAGATACAAAAATTTTTTGTACTTTGTATTTGTGATCTGATTAAATACTTCTAATAACCTGAAAAGTTTTTTTTTCAATACCAAACAAACCCATTCAGTGGAAATAACGAAATCTGAGAACAAATATTACAATAAAACACAAAACTCTTTTAGGGTGTGAAAAAGCTTGGTAACGGGAGGGTTAACAGTCTTGTTACTTCTCGGCCAAATCCGGCAGCTTGGCTCCAGATCAGTTCTGTTGAGTTCATATTGTAATAGCAAAGTAGCAAATGTAAAACTGCAGCATTTGTATGGTGTGCTCGATGCTGTGAACTCCTTTTTCCTATCTCCTACAACACTGTATGAAATTGAAGATATTATTTAAAAAGAGTTAAAAAGATTTATTCTCCAGGGCATGATATGATACCCTGCTTCTTAATTCATAAGTGTTCAAATTACATCAGTGGACCCCTGTCAAATACCATAAGTACCTTATTTCCAGAGGGAACACTTCCAAACCAACTAAAACTTGTAAAAATTATACCTCTCTACAAGAAGGGAGAGAAAATGGACATAGAAAACTATAGGCCAATAGCTATACTATCTCTCTTCTCAAAAATATTTGAATCCTGTATGTCAATTATATTAGAAATGCAGGGTGATTCAAAAAGAATACCACAACTTTAAAAATGTGTACTTAATGAAAGAAACATAATATAACCTTCTGTTATACATCATTACAAAGAGTATTTAAAAAGGTTTTTTTTCACTCAAAAACAAGTTCAGAGATGTTCAATATGGCCCCCTCCAGACACTCGAGCAATATCAACCCAATACTCCAACTACTTCCACATTCTCTGCAGCATATCAGGCGTAACAGTTTGGATAGCTGCTGTTTTTTCTCGTTTCAAATCATCAATGGTGGCTGGGAGAGGTGGCCGAAACACCATATCCTTAACATACCCCCATAAGAAAAAATCGCAGGGGGTAAGATCAGGGCTTCTTGGAGGCCAGTGATGAAGTGCTCTGTCACGGGCTGCCTGGCGGCCGATCCATCACCTCGGGTAGTTGACGTTCAGGTAGCTACGGACAGATAAGTGCCAATGTGGTGGCGCTCCATCCTGCTGAAATATGAATTGTTGTGCTTCTTGTTCGAGCTGAGGGAACAGCCAATTCTCTAACATCTCCAAATACTGTAGTCCAGTTACAGTAGCACCTTCGAAGAAAAAGGGACCAAAAACTTTATTGGCTGAAATAGCACAGAAAACGTTCGCCTTAGGCGAGTCAAGTTCATACTGAGTTGTTCCCGCGGATTCTCAGTGCCCCATATACAGACATTGTGACGGTTGACTTTCCCATTAGTGTGGAAAGTTGCTTCATCACTAAACACAATCTTTGAAACGAAAGATTCATCTGTTTCCATTTGAGCAAGGATAAAATCACAGAAATCGATTGTTTTAATCTTATCAGCTGCAGACAGTGCTTGAACCAATTTCAGACGATAAGATTTCATAACTAACCTTTTTCGTAGGACTCTCCATACAGTTGATTGTGGAATTTGCAGCTCTCTGCTAGCTCTGCGAGTCGATTTTCCTGGGCTGCGAACAAATGCTTGCTGGATGCGTGCTACATTTTCATCATTCGTTTTCGGCCATCCAGAACTTTTCCCTTTGCACAAACACCCATTCTCTGTAAACTGTTTATACCAACGTTTAATACACCACCTATCAGGAGGTTTAATACCATACTTCGTTCGAAATGCACGCTGAACAACTGTCGTCGATTCACTTCTGCCGTACTCAATAACACAAAAAGCTTTCTGTTGAGCGGTCGCCATCTTAGCATCAACTGACGCTGACGCCTAGTCAACAGCGCCTCAAGCGAACAAATGTACAACTAAATGAAACTTTATAGCTCCCTTTATTCGCCGACAGATAGTGCTTAGCTCTGCCTTTTGTCGTTGCAGAGTTTTAAATTCCTAAAGTTGTGGTATTCTTTTTGAATCACCCTGTATTTTTAAATTCTAACAACATAATCATATCTTCCCAATACGGATTTCGGAAAAATAGGTCCACCACATGCGCTAGAAAGTGCTCAAGTTTTGTTGACCATAAACAACCTGCTGTTGGTATATTTCTTGATCAGTCCAAGGCATTTGACATGGTTGACCAGAAGTTGCTTCTTATGAAACTCCAGAAGTATGGGATTAGATGTGTAGCCACAATTGATTCGGTAGCTACCTTAGTGAAAGAAAGCAATATGCAGAAATAAAAAAATCAAAGACATCCAGACACTTCAGGTCAGATAGACTACATAAAAGAAATGGCGTCGCTCAGGGATCTGTTCTTGGCCCTGTTTTATTCATACTGTTCATAAATGACCTCCCACAACACATACCAAATGCCAGCTACTTTCTGTAAGCTGAATACACAAACATTCTGATAACCAATAGAGGTGACACCTTGCAAGATGTAGCCAATGAAACTACTTGTCAATTACAATCTTTGTTTAAAACGAATAGACTACTCATAAAAACTGAAAAAACTGTAAGTATGAACTTCCACACTAGACAGAATCTTACCCCCTTCGATGCAGTTATAGTTACTGGCAAAGATGACATTACAAACAGGCAGGACACCAAATTTCTTGGACTTACCGTCAGTAACACTCTAAATTGGAAACCACATATTGAGACACAGTCACAAGAGATAAATAAAATTTGTTATTTATTCATCATAAACTAAAGGCTATGCCTTGTCCATTTAGCCTTGTCCCTCTCTCCATTGTCATCCTCTTCAATTCTTCATACGATTTTATCCCTATATCTTCTTTGATGTTATTAAAATATGTTGCTCTTGGCCTGCCTCTTGGTATGTTCCCTAAAACTTTTCCTTCAAATACATTATTTAGGAACTAGTTATGTCTCATTACATGCCCTATCATTTTTGATTTTCTTCTTCCTATATAATTTTGCAGCGTTCTGTTTTCATTCACTTTTCTTAAGACCTGTTCATTACTTTTTCTATCTACCCAACCTGTTTTCGTCAATCTTCTCCATATCCACATGTCCATTGCTTCCAGTCTCTTTTTCTCTGCTTTTCCCAGATTATACACTTCACATCTATATGTTAAAACATTCCAGACAAAAGTTTTGGCAAAGTTTTTTCTACTTTCTGGGCTTATATGATTGTCTGTTAGTAAATTCCTTTTATTTTGGAAAGCTTGCTTTGCCAAGGCTATTCTCCTGTTTATATCTATGATACATTTATTGTTGTCAGTGATTTTGCTCCCAAATAACAGAATTTCTCAACCTGCTCTAGAACACATTAACTTTACCATTGTCTTTTGTCTTCCCTACTACCATAGTTTTTGTTTTCTTCTTATTTATTTTTAGATTAAATTCTCTTAGAATTATGGCAAATTTTAGCAATGTAAACTCCATTTCCTTTACTGAGTCAGTGAGTACTCCTTTGGTTGTTCTTTTCGATTTTCAATGATATTTCAATAAATAAGTTGAACAAATATGGTGATAATGGGCATCCTTGCATTACTCCCCTCCTTATTTTTGCTTTCTTCTTCACACCATTCACTTCTATCTCTGCTTCCTGCCTTTTATACAGGTTCCAGATTAATCTTCTATCCCTCCAATCGAGATTTACTTCCTTCATTGTTCAGAATAACCATTTCCAATTAACCATGTCAAATGCTTTTTGTAAATCTATAAAGGTCAATTAGGTTTTCCTGTTAACTCCAATTCATCTTTCTAATACCATCCACAGAGCTAGTATTGCCTCTCTAGTCCCTTTTCCGGATCTGAAACCAATTTTGGTCTTCTCCTAGATTTGCCTCAATTTTCTTTTTATTATTTATTAAGATCATTAAAAAACACAGCCAGTTTAGATACCTTGAAGCTGGTGTACCATGCCCTGTTTGAGTCTCTCTTGAGCTATGGCCTAATCTTTTGGGGAAATAGCTCTGAAGCTCTCATAATTTTCAAGTTACTAAAACAAGTGATAATAATAATAAAATGTAAAAAAGAACTGAACATTGTAAACCATTGTTTCAACAGTTAAAAGTTCTGTCGCTGCCATGCCTCTATATAATGGAACTAGCTTATTTTACAGTACAGTACTTGGATCCCTCCACAGAAATGCAGACCGCCACACACATGGCACAAGAAACAAAACCTAATAACAAACTATAGCTCACAAAACGAAATTATGTGCTGATGGGATTAATTGTATGGGCATTAATTATACAACCACCTCCCAACAGACATAAAAATAAAGAAAAGCCCAAAAATAATGAGAATTAAATAAAAGGAATTATTACTAAATAACTGTTTCTATTCCATACATGAATTTCTTGAAACAAAATTGTAGTTACTTGTAATAAGCTGTTTATTCACATGTAGATATTTCTACTTAGTAAGATAATTTAATTATTGTATCTTATTTATATTCCATCTGTATCTCTTGTATATATTTTGCTATGTGTAGTATGTACCACCACTCTTACCCACACAACTTTTTTATATTTTGTCTATATATATTATATCTATATATCTATTCTGCTATGTGAGTTATCCACCAGACTTGTTCTATATTGTGATGTGCTCTGCTGTACAAAATGTATGCTCTGCATGACTAATAAAAGAATAAAATAAATAAATAAATGATTCTTTTCCATGTTTCTACAATACTTATCTACCTCTGTGGTATAAAATGATGGACATAGACCAAATAAAGTGGATTTGGTTTTTCATTTTTGGCTCAAAAATGAAATTGTTATGTTTTCTTAATTTAAACAACTTTTATGAACAGTCTTTCATAAAACATCCTTAATTAAGAACTTGTTTTTGAAATGGAAACATGAATTTTGTGTCCAATATATAATTAGAATCAAGAAGATGTCCATTATTCATAAAAAATGATGGTGGGTTTTATAATTATGAGATGTAGGTATTTCAGGTTGGATGAGAAAAAATGATACTACAGAGATTTGAATCAACACATGATTAACCACAAGTTGCTCACATTCCATTACATACCTACTGTGCTACATGTTCACTGTGGATTGGTTTATCAACTGCGTTATATACAACACTGCGAAAACTTCAAAGCCGATTATTTCTGTAAATTTATGAGAAACATTAAGAACAGTCTATTTCTCATCACTTTTACCCATGTTCCATGCGCGTGTTTCACTATGGAACAGAAAGCAGCCTCAGGCATTTTCATCCTGCGTGACAATCAAAGCACAATGCTGCAGAGGCTGTCACTGTACACGATTTTTTAAATAAAAACGACGTAGCTGAAGAGTGATTAAAAAAACGTTGATGGATGTTAATACACATGAATATCTTAAAGTTTCTTTTAACAGAGCTTGATAATAAGATAACTAATAAATAAGTAGGATCTACTTCCAAGAGTATAACACCACCAGTGTACTTGTGCTATAGCTTCTGACCAATCATCGCGTTTGTGTTTCTTTACATTAGGTTTATTCTTATGATGAACGGATTATAGCTCCGTATCACTCACCTACAAGTTTACGTCAATGCCATCAGGCAGTACCACACTGCAGCAGATGTTTATCTACGTTCACTTGGCATAAATCCCGTTAAGCGTAGCACACTCCACAGATATGCGTATTCACTCACCTATACATAGTAAAATTAGACTGGACATTAGTACATGCTATAGTTATACTGATAGAAAAACATATTTTGTGGGACTTTAAATGAGATATAGTACATAAAGTTTTGGATTTTATCATAGAAAAATCCATTTGAGGCACTGAGAACCATAATGCAAATCGTCGATTGTGAGACTGTAGCATTTATTCAAGCTTCTGACATCTGTTGAAGTAATGGTGAGTTAGGTTTATCTGCACTGTAGGCCCACATTGTACATAAATATGAACATTCACAAAAAGCAATCTCACTGGTTTCTCTGATGTTTACTTAAATATGGGGGGGGGGGGGGGGTTCACAGATGGTGTGCTTTTGGCCATTATGGCTCTCAGCCTCTCATTTGTACTCTAGTTAAGTGACCTTGTTGGTACATAATATGGCAGTTTGTGTTTGGAGTTGCTTATCTATTGTGCATAAATCGGCTTTCATGTGGAGTGTCAACATGAACTTTGTTGAACCTGTATTATAGATGTTAAGTCCCATAGTGCTCAGAGCCATTTGAACCTGTATTAAACGCCAACATAAAAGAAAATTACCATGAAAATTTAGATGCATATAAAATAAGGCATTACAGACCAGTTCCGCTTTCTGATAAAGTGGCAAAATCAAATATGAGAGAAGTGTATAATAAGTGTCAGTGTTGATGTGGCTGGAATGGAAAAATGACTGATTTTCAGCCCATAAGTTAATACGTCAATTAATACATGATTTAGGAATCTTGAACATTTGTCCAAAAAAAATAGAAAAGTACGAAAACTCCCACTCACACAAAAATGCGAAATGGAGAGTAGCAAAAGCTTAAACATTATTTCACACTTGCCGTAAACTATACTTAACTACATACAAAACAATAAAATTAAAAAAGTAATTCTTTCTTTTTTTCAGACAAGTTATGCATATAATTATTATTTCTTTCTTTTCTCAGACGTTATGTCTGGTCAAAAATGGAAAGTGACGTGGACTTTGATCAAGCGTGACTTCCTTTTAACTGTACGGTATATGTTATATTGCATTTAGGAACTTTCAGGTGATTGAACATGTATCAATAATTACGGATTTCTGTAGTTGTGTATATAAGTTTGGATGTAGCTGTATTGCATTCATGTACTGGTGGATATTGTGTGGTATGACTCCTGTAGTTGATAGTATAATTGGTATAATGTCAACTTTATCCTGATGCCACATGTCCTTGACTTCCTCAGCCAGTTGGATGTATTTTTCAATTTTTTCTCCTGTTTTCTTTTGTATATTTGTTGTATTGGGTATGGATATTTCAATTAGTTGTGTTAATTTCTTCTTTTTATTGGTGAGTATGATGTCAGGTTTGTTATGTGGTGTTGTTTTATCTGTTATAATGGTTCTGTTCCAGTATAATTTGTATTCATCGTTCTCCAGTACATTTTGTGGTGCATACTTGTATGTGGGAATGTGTTGTTTTATAAGTTTATGTTGTAAGGCAAGCTGTTGATGTATTATTTTTGCTACATTGTCATGTCTTCTGGGGTATTCTGTATTTGCTAGTATTGTACATCCGCTTGTAATGTGACCTACTGTTTCTATTTGTTGTTTGCAAAGTCTGCATTTATCTGTTGTGGTATTGGGATCTTTAATAACATGCTTGCTATAATATCTGGTGTTTATTGTTTGATCCTGTATTGCAATCATGAATCCTTCTGTCTCACTGTATATATTGCCTTTTCTTAGCCATGTGTTGGATGCGTCTTGATCGATGTGTGGCTGTGTTAGATGATACGGGTGCTTGCCATGTAGTGTTTTCCTTTTCCAATTTACTTTCTTCGTATCTGTTAATGTTATGTGATCTAAAGGGTTGTAGAAGTGGTTATGAAATTGCAGTGGTGTAGCCGATGTATTCATATGAGTGATTGCTATGTGTATTTTGCTAGTTTCTGCTCGTTCTAGAAAGAATTTCCTTCAATTGTCTACCTGTCCATAATGTAGGTTTTTTATGTCGATAAATCCCCTTCCTCCTTCCTTTCTGCTTAATGTGAATCTTTCAGTTGCTGAATGTATGTGATGTATTCTATATTTGTGGCATTGTGATCGTGTAAGTGTATTGAGTGCTTCTAGGTCTGTGTTACTCCATTTCACTACTCCAAATGAGTAGGTCAATATTGGTATAGCATAAGTATTTATAGCTTTTGTCTTGTTTCTTGCTGTCAATTCTGTTTTCAGTATTTTTGTTAGTCTTTGTCTATATTTTTCTTTTGGTTCTTCTTTAATATTTGTATTATCTATTCCTATTTTTGGTCTGTATCCTAGATATTTATAGGCATCTGTTTTTTCCATCGCTTCTATGCAGTCGCTGTAGTTATCCAATATGTAATCTTCTTGTTTAGTGTGTTTTCCCTTGACTATGCTATTTTTCTTACATTTGTCTGTTCCAAAAGCCATATTTATATCATTGCTGAATACTTCTGTTATCCTTAGTAATTGGTTGAGTTGTTGATTTGTTGCTGCCAGTAGTTTTAGATCATCCATGTATAGCAGATGTGTGATTTTGTGTGGGTATGTTCCAGTAATATTGTATCCATAATTTGTATTATTCAGCATGTTGGATAGTGGGTTCAGAGCAAGGTAGAACCAGAAAGGACTTAATGAGTCTCCTTGGTATATTCCACGCTTAATCTGTATTGGCTGTGATGTGATATTATTTGAATTTTTTTGGATATTAAGTGTAGTTTTCCAATTTTTCATTACTATGTTTAGGAACTGTATCAATTTAGGATCTACTTTGTATATTTCCAATATTTGTAGCAACCATGAGTGGGGTGCACTATCAAAAGCTTTTCGGTAATCAATGTATGTGTAGTGTAGCGACCTTTG
Source organism: Schistocerca serialis cubense (assembly GCF_023864345.2). Classification (NCBI taxonomy): domain Eukaryota; kingdom Metazoa; phylum Arthropoda; class Insecta; order Orthoptera; family Acrididae; genus Schistocerca; species Schistocerca serialis. Next base: position 397,949,451 of record NC_064642.1, on the reverse strand, counting down.
TTTAGTTTTAGCTTGATATGTCACCTCTGCATCTATTATCAGTTGCTCTTTATATCCTCGTGCTCCTTTGCAACAGCCTTTTTGTTCTTCATTTATAATTTTGTTCTGTGTTGTATGTGTCCTTAATTTCTGTGTAAATACTGAAGTTAATATTTTGTATATTGTTGGTATGCATGTTATGGGGCGATACTTAGCTGGGATTGCTGTGTCTGCTTGATCTTTAGGTTTCAGATAAGTTAGTGTATCAGGGAATGTGTATGGGTCTGCAATGTAACTGTTAAATAATTTAGTTAGACGTGAATGTGTTGAGGTGAACTTCTTTAGCCAGAAATTTGCTATTTTATCATTTCCAGGGGCTTTCCAATTGTGAGTAGAATTAATGGCTTGGGTGACTTCATGTTGCAATATTATCACTTCAGGCATTTGTGGTATCATCTTGTATGTGTCTGTTTCCGCTTGTATCCAACGTGCATGCCTGTTATGTTGTACCTGGTTTGACCATATGTTGCTCCAGAAGTGTTCCATATCTGTTATGTTTGGTGGATTGTCTATTTTAATGTGTGTGTTATCTATTGTCTGTTAAAATTTCTTTTGGTTTGTGTTGAATGTTTGGTTTTGTTTCCTTCTATTTTCACTTTTTTTGTATCTTCTAAGTCGTTTGGCCAATGCCTGTAATTTCTGCTTCTTTTCATCTAATTGCTCTATCGCTTCTTGTTGTGAGATCTTACCTAACCTTTTTCGTTTTTTGTCTGATATTTCATTTCTTATAAATTGTGTTAGCTGTCCGATGTCTTTTCTCAGTTTTTCTATTCTGATCTGTAGCCTGTGTTGCCATGCTGGTTTTATGGGTTTCTTCTGTATGTTGGTTGGTTCTGATCTCTGCCTAGTGTGTATATTTAGTGTAGTGAGTGCTCCTATATAAACTAGTAGTTGTAACTCTTCCATAGTTGCGTTTTCATTTATTTTGTTGTGTATGGTTGTGTTGATAGTTGTTATTGTTGTTTCGACTTGTGGGTTATTTGGCGGTCTATGCAAGAATGGTCTAATGTCTGTATTTGTGTCTTTGTATTCTGTATATGTCAGCTGAAATTTTTCTTCCATATCTAACATGTGTGTCACTTCATGTTCTATTTGTGCTTGTTCTGGTGGCTGTCTTAAGATTTCGTTTTCCTCTGATTGTTTAATTGATGCGTGTTGTTCTTTGTTTGTTTGCTCTGGGATGTTTGAGTCCATTATTGTATTTTCTTCTTCTTCTGATTGCACATTATTTTGTTCCAGTATTTGTTGTACTTGTTGTTTGATGTGTTCTAATTCTGACTGGGGTATCCTGTTATTTTTGATTATTGTATGGATCTGATCAGCTAGTCATTGTTCTGATAAAAATTTTAATTCTGGGTATCTGGTAATAAATGTTGTGTATACTTGTGATCTGTATTAAGTTGTGTTGGTTCCTAGGTTTGTTGCTTGGTAATAACAGAACATGAGGTGTCAGTTAACTTCATCTGACCATCTCATCCTCTGTCTTTGTTTTCCTTCTAGGGTGGTTGCAGGAAGCATATCCTGCAAAACACCTCTGTTTGGATTTAAATCATTTTCCAGTTGGCTAGCAGTGTCGTTACCATTGTGGGGGGGCATAGGGTTCAAGCGTCATCCCCGACTATGACGGCGCTTGTCCGAGGCTTCTTTACCTCTGTTCTGAACCAACTAATCACACTAAACGGGGGTTAGCCCTATTAGTGGTTTGTTCTTTTCGTCGCCTTTTACGACTTGCAGAACATACCGGAGGCCTATTCTTTTCCCGGGCCTCCACGGGATTTATTATTATTATTATTTTCGATTATTCCCATTTAAGAGAGCGTTTGAACTTGAATTCCTTTATGATGATTGTTTATGTTTTATTATTATTATTATTATTTGCTGCCTCAGACGTTATGTCTGGTTGAAAATTGACAGTGACACGGACGTTGATCAAGTGTGACTTCCTTTTAACTGTACGGTACATGTTACATTGCATTTAGGAACTTTCGGGTAATTGAACATGTATCAATAATTACAGATTTCTGTAGTGGTATATATATCTTTGGATGTAGCTGTATTGCGTTGATGTACTGGTGGATATTGTATGGTATGACTCCTGTAGTTGATGGTATAATTGGTATAATGTCAACTTTATCCTGATGCACCGTTCCCATAGCTTTCAACCAAAGAGAAACGTCTTTCTGCGTCACATTCAATTATTCCACAACTTCCTGTCGAAAATAAGTATCAGCTTCATACAATAAGGCCTGCAATTCGTTGTCTTCGAACTTTTTCGGTAATTTCCCGCGCTCGTCGATTCTCACGTCAAAATCACCACTTTTTGAACCACTCAAAAAACTGTTTTCCCAAGTGCATGTACGCCGAAAGCTCCGACAAGCATTCGATGCGATTCACAAAACCAATGCTGAGCGCAAATCATAGTTCGTAGGTACAAAACTCGACATGGTTATGGGTTTGACGCAGGTACCGATCGATGTATGGAACTTGGGTTACTGTGTGTTGACATTCGTCGTCAGCCGTTAGAGGAAGCAGATGGCGCTGCATACGCGGTCTCATGGGCTCTACCCTGACGGCTAGCACCATCTATAGGGAAATTCCGGTCTCATACTTCTACACCTGATAAGTAAGACACTTTGTAATATTCGTAAATATTGCAATGAAAGTTATGGGTCAGTATGATTTTGTGGTTGGTGCATATGCATAAGTTACTGCATTTGAAATTTAACTAACATACTGAATTTTTCTTTAGACTTGGGGGAAGGTATCTATCTCCCTCCAATCTCATGAAGATATATCGTACGTAGCGCTTTCACTCCCAATTGCACGCGCGCGAGAATGAAAGATTCATAACATCCCTTAGGCGTATACCTACAAATACTGAACGAGATGTCAAAGCGAGATCCTGGCAAATGATAGCACGCAAGAGGAGAGTATTTTGCCAAATCGTTAATACGTGGAACTTTCTTATCTATGGCAGTGTATCAGAAGTTTTAGCTCTTATTTTATCTTTTCAATCCAACGCTGTAATTTTTATGAGTCATCAAGAACCAGTGAAAATAGAATTCCCTAGTATGAAAATAAACATGAATCTCTCCTCTTATTTTACTGTAAACTGACATTACGAGCTTTTCCATAAGCTATTGACCTCTCTGGTTTCCAATTGCTTGTTTAATGAGACACACTGTTTCAATATTCTGTCGCAATAGCTGCTGCAAGGTTAGTTATTGCAAATTATATTGTGTTTTGGCAAAAGAAGCACAGCTAAACTTGTCAATATGAGAAATGTAACCATTATTCATAAATGATGTGAGGTTGTTAAAAATTCACAGAAAAGTGAATCGCCAGTTCTTTGCAGTTTTGGCTAAATCTCTACAACCCATCATATCTTTAATAGTGATCTACTGGAATGGAAACTTACAATAGATTTTCTTCCTGTTCTTTATCTGAACAATATGAAAATAATATCAAGCATACCCTACAGGCAGAGTAACAAGTACACCCAGAAGATTTTTACTACTGACCTGTGGCTAACCAAACTGAAATGTGTGATTCACGAATAAAGGAATTATTGAGAAAAGTGAACAATTCACCTACCATACAATACAATGGCCAGTGTTCTGATTACAGCTGAGAATAATGTGTTCAAAAGAAATGCAGAAGCTCATTAGGTGTGCCTTGTGAGGGAAAGAGTTCATGTCGTTCGAAAAACATGGTCATGAACGTGGGCCTGCCTTTGTCAGAAGTACATTTCAGCAAATTAAATATACCAAAACACCACACTCTTTCAGGATATTCATTCTTTTGGAATAATACCAATCACATTCTTCATTTGTGTAGCCTGTTGAGTAATTAGTTTATTGATGCTGATACCGTGGATGCAACCACTGAAATGCTTTTTTCATCACCAGTGCCAGTTAGAACATTATTATTCATAAGGTTACTCGACTGCTTCTAGCTTACAGTGAAAATGTGATATCTACTACACACATGTAGTGTAATGTTTCTTATTACATCCATATCCAAATAATCATAGGGAAACTTATATCCTTCAGAACTTGGACACTTTTTAACTTGAGCATAACAGGAGACATATCTGTAGAAATTCCCACTTTTTGAATTTTTCTAACAGATTGTACAGATATGCCACCATAATAGGCAGCACATAGACAACCTACTTTCACTATATAATATTTGAAATTTCCTGCTTTGCTTCTTGATCACATGATTTTCTAATATTTCTTATTTCACTACCCTAACGATGAATCATCTGCCCCCTCTTGCCATCTGAAGAGATTGTGCAGGCAGAAGCTATAGTCCCAGATCCTAATGGCTCACCAATCATTGTGCATTATTGTTGACAAAGGGAAGACAATAACGAAACAAAGCAGATGTAGGTATAAATAACTGAAAAATATAATGTATTGGTACTTATGAAGAAAGGCCAAGAGCTTAAATTCCTAAAAACAAAACATATAAAGTCAGTAGTAGGCAATATTTTTCGGAAAGCCAGTACTACCATTGCACATATGTGAAGTGCCGAATGGAATATAGGGGAGCACTGTTTTCACACTCCGCAATTCACCTTCCCCATACTTTTAGCATGGCATGCAGCATGACAAACTGTGCCACAACGACAAAGCCACACAATATGGCCCATGCCCGTCTTGCTTCACCTTTGCTCCGTGTCTCAATTTGTGCAGTCGCACTTAAACCTATTAAAAAGTTACAAAACTGCGCACTGCTCTGCGCCATGCCACACGCGCTATGCGCATCTCAATTTGCTAAAAAAAATGGTTCAAATGGCTCTGAGCACTATGGGACTTAACATCTGAGGTCATCAGTCCCCTAGAACTTAGAACTACTTAAACCTAACTAACCTAAGGACATCACACACATCCACGCCGGAGGCAGGATTCGAATCTGCGACCGCGACCGGAGCGGTCGCGCGGTTCCAGACTGATGCGCCTAGAACCGCTCGGCCACACTGGCCGGGCATCTCTATTTGCACCTCGCGTAATTCGGCGTGGGACTATGCGCCTCAACGCGAAGCCGTGCAGTATGGCTATTGTACCTCATGTGTGTAGGCCAGCTGCGTGGCAGATGATGCCTATATAAGAGAAAAATCAGTTTTCCGATTTTCTTGCTGCGATAATTGCTTAATGGTAATGGAGCAAAGATACATCAGCTTCTGGATTTTGTTTTCCAGTGAGATTCTCCTTTTTCTTTACCAAATTAAAAACCACTTCATTCGGTTTCGCGCATTTTTTTTCACTATGTAATACTTCTTATTCGATTCTGTAGGAACTAACTGGCACATAAAATTTAGTTTTTCATATCTCATATTTTCACGTCATAGCTTGATGATGAAGTGCCTATTTTTTCGATACTGGTCACTGTGGTTCTTAATTTCTTATTTACTTATCGTATAAAATTTGAAATGTTTACAGTATAAATGTGGTCAACGACTCTTTACGATTGGTTCATTTTGCATGATACAACACTGCATACTGAATGTAGCTAAAGCTCGGTTTACACTAGCAAGTTATTGCAGCAATTTACTTGCGCGGAGGAACTTGCCGCCGAGTTGCGAGTTTAAACATATCGCCAAGTCGGCTTGCGACTGTAGCAGTTTATTGCGGAAGTGACTTGCTGCTAGAGATGGGCAAACTGAAACACGTAACTGTTTCGAAACAAATGAAACAGTACAATGTAATGTTTCGATACGGTGTTTCGAAACAGTGAAACAGTTTGTGTTTAGTAATCTAATAAACCTACACATTTTATCATCTTGAATGTCTACTGTATAAGTTGTTGTTGTTGTGGTCTTCAGTCCTGAGACTGGTTTGATGCAGCTCTCCATGCTACTCTATCCTGTGCAAGCTTTTTCATCTCCCAGTACCTACTGCAACCTACATCCTTCTGAATCTGCTTAGTGTATTCATCTCTTGGTCTCCCTCTACGATTTTCACTCTCCACGCTCCCCTCCAATACTAAATTGGTGATCCCTTGATGGCTCAGAACATGTCCTACCAACCGATCCCTTCTTCTGGTCAAGTTGTGCCACGAACTTCTCTTCTCCCCAATCCTATTCAATACTTCCTCATTAGTTATGTGATCTACCCATCTAATCTTCAGCATTCTTCTGTAGCACCACATTTCGAAAGCTTCTATTCTCTTCTTGTCCAAACTATTTATCGTCCATGTTTCACTTCCATACATGGCTACACTCCATACGAATACTTTCAGAAATGACTTCCTGACACTTAGATCAATACTGGATGTTAACAAATTTCTCTTCTTCAGAAACGCTTTCCTTGCCATTGCCAGCCTACATTTTATATCCTCTCTACTTCGACCATCATCAGTTATTTTGCTCCCCAAATAGCAAAACTCCTTTACTACTTTAAGTGCCTCATTTCCTAATCTAATTCCCTCAGCATCACCCGACTTAATTAGACTACATTCCACTATCCTTGTTTTGCTTTTGTTGATGTTCATCTTATATCCTCCTTTCAAGACACTGTCCATTCCATTCAACTGCTCTTCCAAGTCCTTTGCAGTCTCTGACAGAATTACAATATCATCGGCGAACCTCAAAGTTTTTATTTCTACTCCATGAATTTTAATACCTACTCCGAATTTTTCTTTTGTTTCCTTTACTGCTTGCTCAATATACAGATTGAACAACATCGGGGAGAGGCTACAGCCCTGTCTTACTCCCTTCCCAACCACTGCTTCCCTTTCATGTCCCTCGACTCTTATAACTGCCATCTGGTTTCTGTACAAATTGTAAATAGCCTTTCGCTCCCTGTATTTTACCCCTGCCACCTTTAGAATTTGAAAGAGAGTATTCCAGTCAACATTGTCAAAAGCTTTCTCTAAGTCTACAAATGCTAGAAACGTAGGTTTGCCTTTCCTTAATCTTTCTTCTAAGATAAGTCGTACGGTCAGTATTGCCTCACGTGTTCCAGTGTTTCTACGGAATCCAAACTGATCTTCCCCGAGGTTGGCTTCTACTAGTTTTTCCATTCGTCTGTAAAGAATTCGTGTTAGTATTTTGCAGCTGTGACTTATTAAGCTGATAGTTCGGTAATTTTCACATCTGTCAACACCTGCTTTCTTTGGGATTGGAGTTATTATATTCTTCTTGAAGTCTGTGGGTATTTCGCCTGTTTCATACATCTTGCTCACCAGATGGTAGAGTTTTGTCAGGACTGGCTCTCCCACGGCCGTCAGTAGTTCCAATGGAATATTGTCTACTCCGGGGGCCTTGTTTCGACTCAGGTCTTTCAGTGCTCTGTCAAACTCTTCACGCAGTATCATATCTCCCATTTCATCTTCATCTACATCCTCTTCCATTTCCATAATATTGTCCTCAAGTACATCGCCCTTGTATAGACCCTCTCTATACTTCTTCCACCTTTCTGCTTTCCCTTCTTTGCTTAGAACTGGATTTCCATCTGAGCTCTTGATATTCATACAAGTCGTTCTCTTATCTCCAAAGGTCTCTTTAATTTTCCTGTAGGCGGTATCTATCTTACCCCTAGTGAGATAGGCCTCTACATCATTACATTTGTCCTCTAGCCATCCCTGCTTAGCCATTTTGCACTTCCTGTCGATCTCATTTTTGAGACGTTTGTATTCCTTTTTGCCTGTTTCACTTACTGCATTTTTATACTTTCTCCTTTCATCAATTAAATTCAATATTTCTTCTGTTACCCAAGGATTTCTACTAGCCCTCGTCTTTTTACCTACTTGATCCACTGCTGCCTTCACTACTTCATCCCTCAAAGCTACCCATTCTTCTTCTACTGTATTTATTTCCCCCATTCCTGTCAATTGCCCCCTTATGCTCTCCCTGAATCTCTGTACAACCTCTGGTTCTTTTAGTTTATCTAGGTCCCATCTCCTTAAATTCCCACCTTTTTGCAGTTTCTTCAGTTTTAATCTACAGGTCATAACCAATAGATTGTGGTCAGAGTCCACATCTGCCCCTGGAAATGTCTTACAATTTAAAACCTGGTTCCTAAATCTCTGTCTTACCATTATATAATCTATCTGATACCTTTTAGTATCTCCAGGGTTCTTCCATGTATACAACCTTCTTTCATGATTCTTAAACCAAGTGTTAGTTATGATTATGTTGTGCTCTGTGCAAAATTCTACCAGGTGGCTTCCTCTTTCATTTCCGTCCCCCAATCCATATTCACCTACTATGTTTCCCTCTCTCCCTTTTCCTACACTCGAATTCCAGTCACCCATGACTATTAAATTTTCGTCTCCCTTCACAATCTGAATAATTTCTTTTATTTCATCATACATTTCTTCAATTTCTTCGTCATCTGCAGAGCTAGTTGGCATATAAACTTGTACTACTGTAGTAGGTGTGGGCTTCGTATCTATCTTGGCCACAATAATGTGTTCACTATGCTGTTTGTAGTAGCTTACCCGCATTCCTATTTTCCTATTCATTATTAAACCTACTCCTGCATTACCCCTATTTGATTTTGTGTTTATAACCCTGTAGTCACCTGACCAGAAGTCTTGTTCCTCCTGCCACCGAACTTCACTAATTCCCACTATATCTAACTTCAACCTATCCATTTCCCTTTTTAAATTTTCTAACCAACCTGCCCGATTAAGGGATCTGACATTCCATGCTCCGATCCGTAGAACGCCAGTTTTCTTTCTCCTGATAACGACATCCTCTTGAGTAGTCCCCGCCCGGAGATCCGAATGGGGGACTATTTTACCTCCGGAATATTTTACTCAAGAGGACGCCATCATCATGTAATCATACAGTAAAGCTGCATGCCCTCGGGAAAAATTACGGCTGTAGTTTCCCCTTGCTTTCAGCCGTTCACAGTACCAGCACAGCAAGGCCGTTTTGGTTAATGTTACAAGGCCAGATCAGTCAATCATCCAGACTGTTGCCCTTGCAACTACTGAAAAGGCTGCTGCCCCTCTTCAGGAACCACACGTTTGTCTGGCCTCTCAACAGATACCCCTCCGTTGTGGTTGCACCTACGGTACGGCTATCTGTATCGCTGAGGCACGCAAGCCTCCCCACCAACGGCAAGGTCCATGGTTCATGGGGGGGGGGGGGGGACATACTGTATAAGTATGTCCATATAAACACAAATGAGGAGCGAGAGCGCTAATCATATTGCAGAAAGTATGAAACTATCACTTAGGCGTATAGGCATTTCGTATTTCCTGCAGCAAATCCACTGCTTTCGTGTCGTGTGACTTTTATACTTTTCAATTGACTGAGGACAGCCATAGCTGAAGACAGAAGAACCACCACGAACGGAACTGGAGGTGGGAGCAAACTGCAGAAACTACGGACGTGCTACTGGGATTCCCACATTCCGTTAATGCGGGTAATATACCCATCCTGCTAATTTCCATGCACACAAAGGGAATCATTGTGGATAATAGGCACATTGACTATAGACTCACAGATAATTCGAATAAATAACATAATATAACAGAAAAAAATGTTGTCTTTCAAGGTGTTTCGAACCGTTACTATAAATTCACCATGCTCCCCAGCCTTCCCGTTCACCATTACACTATAAGTGATATGTCAAACAGATTGCTTGCAATTATACCTACATCAAATTTATGTATGTGTCTAATAACTGTCACTCTACGCCTTCTTTATTCAAAATGTTGTAGGTCTACTTGTGTTTCTTAATATGATTACTATACATGAACAGAGAAGCGTATGTTATGAAAAAAGTGTAATTTAACTGAATGATTTTCACATATTTATTATTTTGAATGTGAATAGTACGCGTTGTTTTATTGTTTGGTTAGTGTTTATAAAGCAGATGTTACGCCATTTCGGAATAGGACAGTCAGCTAGAAACGAAGCTTTATTTTCGGATATCTTAAGCTTCATGCTATTGCCTGTCAAAAAGATTTCGACACTCTTGAAAGTGTTTCATGAAATGGTATGTTGTGTTTCAGTACCTGCGCCGGCCCGAATCTCGTCCGACACAGAGCGGAATGAAACATCACTGTTTCGATACAGTTAGTCCGCTGCAAGCACAGGTGGACTGAAACAGCCTTATTTTGAAACAACGATACAGTTTCTGTGTCTGGCTCGAGATCGAATCTGGTCCGGTTATCCGAGACAGGGGCGGAATGAAACACCACTGTTTCGAAACAGAGAACCACAGCCGTTCCGAAACACTGAAAAAGTTCCACGTATCGATACACTGTATCGAAACATAGAAACAGTGGCCAAGTCTACTTGCTGCACGGTTTCCGCTTCCAGTGTGAACACCACGCAAGAAGTATCTGCAAGTAACTTGCAGCCTTTAAGTTTTATTTCTATTTCCTGCAAGTAGGAAGCGCAAGTTATAGTAAGTATGTTGTCTGCATAACACTCATATTTAACATTTTACTTAATGTGGTGACTTAATTTTATGCAACCATCTTACCTATTATATGCAAACAAATTTCAGAAATGGAGGAGAAACGGGAATGGATGAAGCAGGATACAGAACATTTTATTGAAGCCGTGGAGAGCTACTCCGAAATATGGAACGTGCATAACCGGGACTTTAAGGATAGAGTGAAAAAGATGAGCGCATTAAATGAAATCTCGTCGATATTCGACACATCTGTGAAATAAGTACAGAGAAAGTAGCATAACTTGCGGACACAACCCCTTTGCCGCCTGCATCCACTCACTTGTTGTTTTAGGAGTCTAAAAAAAGACGATGTGTAATTATTACATGTTCTATTTAATCAGCTTGTCACTTTCCATTTTATGAACATTAGAAAAAAACATTTTTATAAGCATATTCAGTAAAATGCAGTTTATTTCAATAAAATTTAATCTCATTGTTGTGTTTTCACATACCTTCAAATAATTTTCCCTCTTCAAGACGTCAAAAATGGCTCTACATACTTCGGGTACGATCAGAGAAATCGTGCTGATGGGAATATGAAACAAGTACATTAGGGACTTCTATGAGTCTCCTACAAAGAAAAGATTTCAAAATTCAAACTTTTTTTGGTTGTATGTTTCACATAAATAAATGAAAAGGCCTATTTTATTCGTAGCTCACCTGTAGCTATAAATCGTAGAGTGACTAGCAAACGTTTCTTTGCTGAAACAGCAGTACGGAGGTTCGTGTCTCGTTTTGATATGACGGGCGCTATTAACGTCAACAAACATTCCAGATCATTTGAGGACATTCTGCAAAAGTTTTCAAAAGTATCCATGCTCTCGATACTAAGTCTTGCAAAAGGTTATTATAGGTACCATTTTGCGATCTTCTCATTATCCACTCTCTAACCCAAATACTTCTCTTTTTCTTTTTCACGTTTTTCATTACAATTACAAGAGCTGCAGCATATCTCACCCGCCTACTTGTCGGTTTATACTTAGGCTGACACTCGTGGTGGTACTGAAAGCATATGTAAATAGTATCAGCAAGTTGCTGACGCAAGTTTCTTGCCAAAGAACTTGCGGAAGAATCTTGCTTAATTTTAGCGCTGCTGTGTAAACACAAGTTGCAAGTGGCTCGCAATAACTTGCAGCAGTAACTTCTGCAAGCGACTTGCTAGTGTAAAGCCAGCTTAACATGTCGAAATTGCTTTTAAAACTCAAACAAAGCCCTGTATCACTGCAGTATGGAGAAAATAGAAGCTGATATATTTTGTTTGGGACACTGACACCAAAAGCGCTGCCTGAGAGTGCCACGTGCAAGTAGCCTGTAGCACATTCATGAACAGTTCGTGGAAGCACACACATTATTCCGTCTTCACCACGCCCATCCAGTAAGCACAGATGGGTAGATGAAATGCATTTTTAATGTAAAACTCGTATCTTGAGTATCAAACACTGAAGACACATTGCTTATGACATAGCAAAACTCCTTATAACAGACACTTCAGAACCACACTCACGATGGAAATATATTAGATCTAATGGCAACAAATAGACCTCTGAACTCTTTGAGGATGTCCGCATCAAAACTGTTATCAGTGACGATAAGCAGACTGTGGCAACAATGATTACCAAATTACAAAGGGCAACTAATATAAGCAGAAAGATACCTATGCTCAATAAAATAGATAAAAAAGAAGTGTCATATCTCAGTGATATACTTAGCAATCATATACACTCCTGGAAATTGAAATAAGAACACCGTGAATTCATTGTCCCAGGAAGGGGAAACTTTATTGACACATTCCTGGGGTCAGATACATCACATGATCACACTGACAGAACCACAGGCACATAGACACAGGCAACAGAGCATGCACCATGTCGGCACTAGTACAGCGTATATCCACCTTTCGCAGCAATGCAGGCTGCTATTCTCCCATGGAGACGATCGTAGAGATGCTGGATGTAGTCCTGTGGAACGGCTTGCCATGCCATTTCCACCTGGCGCCTCAGTTGGACCAGCGTTCGTGCTGGACGTGCAGACCGCGTGAGACGACGCTTCATCCAGTCCCAAAAATGCTCAATGGGGGACAGATCCGGAGATCTTGCTGGCCAGGGTAGTTGACTTACACCTTCTAGAGCACGTTGGGTGGCACGGGATACATGCGGACGTGCATTGTCCTGTTGGAACAGCAAGTTCCCTTGCCGGTCTAGGAATGGTAGAACGATGGGTTCGATGACGGTTTGGATGTACCGTGCACTATTCAGTGTCCCCTCGACGATCACCAGTGGTGTACGGCCAGTGTAGGAGATCGCTCCCCACACCATGATGCCGGGTGTTGGCCCTGTGTGCCTCGGTCGTATGCAGTCCTGATTGTGGCGCTCACCTGCACGGCGCCAAACACGCATACGACCATCATTGGCACCAAGGCAGAAGCGACTCTCATCGCTGAAGACGACACGTCTCCATTCGTCCCTCCATTCACGCCTGTCGCGACACCACTGGAGGCGGGCTGCACGATGTTGGGGCGTGAGCGGAAGACGGCCTAACGGTGTGCGGGACCGTAGCCCAGCTTCATGGAGACGGTTGCGAATGGTCCTCGCCGATACCCCAGGAGCAACAGTGTCCCTAATTTGCTGGGAAGTGGCGGTGCGGTCCCCTACGGCACTGCGTAGGATCCTACGGTCTTGGCGTGCATCCGTGCGTCGCTGCGGTCCGGTCCCAGGTCGACGGGCACGTGCACCTTCCGCCGACCACTGGCGACAACATCGATGTACTGTGGAGACCTCACGCCCCACGTGTTGAGCAATTCGGCGGTACGTCCACCCGGCCTCCCGCATGCCCACTATACGCCCTCGCTCAAAGTCCGTCAACTGCAAATACGGTTCACGTCCACGCTGTTGCGGCATGCTACCAGTGTTAAAGACTGCGATGGAGCTCCGTATGCCACGGCAAACTGGCTGACACTGACGGCGGCGGTGCACAAATGCTGCGCAGCTAGCGCCATTCGACGGCCAACACCGCGGTTCCTGGTGTGTCCGCTGTGCCGTGCGTGTGATCATTGCTTGTACAGCCCTCTCGCAGTGTCCGGAGCAAGTATGGTGGGTCTGACACACCGGTGTCAATGTGTTCTTTTTTCCTTTTCCAGGAGTGTACAACCACTCGCTCGTAGAAAGATCCGTACCCAGCGACGGGAAACATGTACAAGTCCGACTAATACACAAGAAATGAAATAGTGGTAATCTAGTGAAATACAGATCCATATCACTAATGTCGATTTGCAGTAGGGCTTTGGAACATGAATTACTTCGAAGAAAATGGTTTATTGACAAAAAACTAATAGCCAAGATGTATTCAGAAAATATCGTTCTTGTGAAACAGAAATAGCTCTTTATTCTCACTAAGCGTAAGTGCTATCGACACAGGACGTCAAATTGATTCCATATTTTTAGATTTCCACAAGGCTTTTGACACCGTTCCTCACAAGAGACTTCTAATAAACTGTGTGCCTATGAAGTGTTGCCTCAGTTGTGTGACTAGATTCGTGATTTCCTTTCATAAAGGTCACAGTTCATAATAAATGACGAACGCACATCGAGTAAAACAGAATTGATATTTGGCGGATAATGCTCCTTTCACAATAATTCTCGCAAACGTGACATCATTTTCACGTCATACACAATATTCATAACTGTATGATCGGCTACCAACTTTCGTTTTCATTCGATACTGGTCTCTCACAAAATTTCATGCGCGTGTACTGGAGATTTACAAAAGCACGTCATTCTTGGAATGATTCGTTATAATTATTGCTATAACAAAATGTCACGTAATGATTTTTCGACGCTTAATGCCTTCATATAAGAGTGCTCTCTTAGGGTTAAGTTATCATCGTCGATAATTTACAAATTAAGAGTGAAAACCGTTCGTTTTATAATTTGTAGTATACTGTTTCAGTGTAATGGAGCATTGAAATTTATTACAAACACATCACCATTATCATTAACTGTGACTATCAACACATCAACGATACAAGCTTTCAAGACAGAATGTGATAGCCAAGATCAGGGATAAAATTCGCCTTGTTAAGTGATAGTGTAATGAATAACGACGTGCTTTTTGGAATCGAAAGTTGTTGGTTCGCATCCTGTTACGTGCAATTTTTTTTCCATGTTAGCGTTGCTAATACATTGTTACTTTCTTATGGCTATGCCACAAGTGTGTTCTGTAATATTATATGTTATTTACATAGTTTCTGATCTGATAACGAAGGTTGAAATAAATATTTAGTGATTTCCGAGTCTGTGGTTAGGCAGGAACCTAAATGAGTGCTGAAATTGCTACGACTTAAACGAACAACGATAAAATTAATATTCTTCCTTCTCACAAATATTTGGCGCTCTATTTTTGAATATATGCCGCCTTTCGAGTGTGATACAAGGAGCATTAACATTCATTCATATTATTCCTTGTCACAAATAATTAGCCGTTTATTTACGAATGTGTGGCATTTTCCGAGGGTGTGGTTGGGCTGGAACCTAAGAGGACAGCCGAAATTGTTACGAGTGAATAGAGGAGCAACAATTCATACTATCCTTCACGGCACCGTCACATTTAAGTGTGGTATTCAAACTGTCCGTCACAGTCGTGCTGTCCGTCATGTCACGGCACTTCAAAGTCAATTCAAGTCACGTGATCTTATCTCCCATTGCTACCCTCCACTATTCTTTTCGCGGGAATGGCGTTCTTTGCACGATTATTTTCTAGTATTTTTACAAGCAACGTGCACATACATAACACAGTACAGTATATGCTTGGAGCTTGAGTTAACATTTGTATGAAAATGACGTTTATTGGACTCAAATGGTTTGCAGCTTGCAGTGATAGCTTAACAAACGAAGCAAGTGTGAAGTGTGTGGGTCCGAAAAAAAAAAAGTCATTTAGTGATACAGACGGGGAATTTCACACGTTTTACAAGGAGCTTGAGGAAGAGGAATCAGCATTTTATATTTTGGAAATTGGAAGCATAAGTTTTTTTCATTTCTTGCGTCAAATTGCAGCCAGAATTACTAGAAGGAACACAGCATTACAAGCTTCCATCATATTCGGTGAAAATTTGATGTAAGATTAACTTTAGTTGCCAGTCCAGTGCAAATTTTTGTGCATCAGCAGTCATATGTCCCTCAGTATCTTTCCATTCAGGATGTACAGGTTTTCTTTACATGTTGTATTTGGCTTTTAGTAGTACGAGGGTTATTCCAAAAGTAAGGTCCGGTTATAAAAAAAAAAAAAAATCAAAACTAAAATGTTTTTTCAAAACAATTGTTTTATTTACATTCCTTACATCTTTATCTATTTTTCTACATAACTTCCATACTTATTTAAACATTTGTCACATCGTTCAACAAGCTTTTGAATGCCCATGTTATAGAAATCGGCCGCCTGTGACGATAACCAGTCCTTAACTGCTTCTTTCACTTCATCATCTGTGTCGAAGCGCTTGCCGCCGAGAAACTCCTTTAAGTAACGGAACAGGTGGAAATCACTTGGCGCCAGGTCCGGACTGTAAGGAGGATGGTCCATCTGTTCCCATGCAAATTTCTTGATCAGAGCTTGCGTTTCATTTGCAGTGTGGGGTCTGTCATTGTCATGCAACAACAAGATTCCAGACGACAAAAGACCACGTCGCTTATTCTGGATTGCACGTCGAAGTTTAGTCAGGGTAGCGCAGTAGGCGGCTTTATTAATCGTTGTTCCTCTCTCCATAAAGTCGACTAACAATACTCCACGTCTATCCCAGAACACAGTCGCCATAACCTTACGTGTTGAGATTGTCTGCTTTGCCTTGACCTTGACTGGCGATGACGTGTGACGCCACTGCATTGACTGACGTTTAGACTCTGGAGTGATGTGAGAAACCCATGTCTCATCCCCTGTGACAACATTGTCTAAAAGACTGTCACCTTCCTTATGGTATCGCTCCAAAAAAATCAAGAGCAAAAGCCATTCTTTTCATTCGTTGGGGCTCAGTAAGCAGCCTGGGAACCCAACGGGCACACAATTTGTGAAACTTCAAATGTTCAGACACAATTCTGTACAAAGTTGTTCTACTCACATTCGGAAAATGCATGTCTACGTCTGTAATAGTGAATCGGCGATCTTCTCGAATTTTTTTGTCAACCGCATTGACCAAATCGTCTGAAATCACTGATGGTCGGCCACACCGTGGTTCATCGTGCACATTATCCCGTCCTTCATTAAAAGCTCGCACCCACTTGCGCACTTTACTGTCGCTCATTATGTTAGGACCGTACACTTCAGTAATCTGCCGATGGATTTCCGCCGCTGAATTGTTTCTTGCGGACAAAAACCGTATCACTGCCCTTACTTCACAATCGGCGGGCTGATCAATTGTCTTAAACATTGTAAAGTGACACTGTGAACTACACTCAGCAACAGTAACAAAGCGAATGGCGGCGTTTGACGCGCAAGGCTTGCCGGGAGTCGGCGCGCATGCGTGTTTTGTCATTGGCGCCAAATTTCAATAGTTACGGCGAATCGGACCTTACTTTTGGAATAACCCTCGTACAAATGCCTTATTTGTCCTGGTGTTTGATAGTGAAACCACATAAATATGGCCACTGGTGCTTGAAAACTGTTTCACACTCAATTCAGAGAGCTGTTTCACAATAAACAGGCTGGGCACAAACACATATTTAAACAAACAAATTGCAATGTCTAAAGGTTTTAGTGCATTTCTTTATTTAATACTAAAATGTCTAACGACATGCAAATAAATTCCACCTGCCCACAGTACTTTTTTCACTTCAAGTTGCAATCCATTTCATCGCAGAATATTAAATATGGTACCGGTATCTAAAAAAATCCATTTTACAAATTTTGTAGACGGCAAGTAATTTAGTACCTACTTTCATGTGGTACAATTCAGATTGCTGTCTGACTGCTTCAATTAATCTGTTGTCATTTATTGCAAATTTTAACAAAAAATAACGAAAAGAAACAATTTACAACCAACATTTAACAACAAACAACTGATATCATTACAAAAACCACATCGAAACGAACTGTGGAGATCTGCCCATGTCCGTGTATCGGGAAGAAATGAGCTTGTGGGACATGTGATCAGCAGTGAACAGTTGACGTCAGCCATCAAGACTTTCCTCCAGCGAAATCTTGACGGTGCTGTGACGTGACGGCCAGTGTGAATTGGCCTATATTCACATTCTTCTTTGTCATAAAGTCGATAGCCGACCAAGCGGCCATTGATATTGCGCATGAAGTACTGTTTGCAGGTATTGTTGAGAAAATAGCATTACCCACATCTGGCGTTCCCATTGGAAGTTTTATAAGCCTTCTGTCATTCCTGGTCTGCGCAAGCAATTTAAGGTGGATTCACACTAGACAAAACATCACCTTCATGTCTCCTCTATAGTTCAAATTGTGGCATTCACACACACCGTGAATGGATCGTCATCAACTCGACAGGACACATCACGTCACATCAAGGTATCTCAGGAAGAATTTGTTGACAGGCCATTTCTAGGGTCATGTGACATTTCCCTGTTGCTGCCGGCAAGTAGCACCGCCATATTTGTTTTGTTTAGTTCAGCCAAACGGCTCATGTAGACATACCTTAGGCAAACCATCTGTGTCTGCCATGGTGACATTAGAGGCCTAAATCTTTAATTTCCCTTTGTAATTTTTATTTGCATTCTGCTTCGTAGTTAAAAAAAGCTGTTATTTAGACATTCTGAAATATTTATACAACAATGACTCCTCCTCTTCCAGCTCCTCTTAAAGAGTGTGGAACTTTCCTTCACAGTCTAGATTTTCAACATTTTTTTTTTTTCTAACACAGACTCTTTTTGCTCGCTGTTCCTGTTCCTCATCATCAAGTGCAACAGCAATCATTGCAAGCTGCTTTAAACTTAATTTTGGCATTTTACTATGATGTACGACGAACTACGAAATAGCGCCTCTCGTGGGTATTTTATGAATTAGCTGTAACATCACGACCTTCATTCGACGTTGATATTCCGGGTAGTGTGAATGCTGGAGTTACTCCGACCTTCGGCGCTCAGAAACGTGGTGGTGACGTTCTGACAAGTGTGATATCTGTATGGTGCAAAAAATGGCATTTCACTCTAAAACCACAAAAATCTAAAGCCTATAAACTCAGCAGCTTCTCGGGGATTACAATTACAAATAACTAAAACTGGAATAATCACATGGATAAAGTTGTGGGGAAAGGAAACCAAAGATCACCGATCTACATCGGATGCGATTGGCAGAGAACATCAAAAAAGTTCAGAGAAGGGCAGCTCGTTTTGTATTACCGCGAAATACGGGGCGGGGGGGGGGGGGGGGGGGGGGGGGGAGTGCCAAGGATATGATTCACAAAGTGAGGTGGTAGTCATCAAAACTAAGGCATTTTTCGCTCATGCAAGACATTCTCATGAAATTTCAATCAGAGTGTGAAAATATTTTGTTGGCGACCATGTACATTAGGAGAAATGATCATAATAAAATACGAGAAATCAAGCTTGCACTGAAATATTTAAGAGTTCATTTTTCCCATGCGTTGTTTGAGGGTGGGGTGGTAGAGAAGTAGCTTAAAGGTGGTTTGATGGATCCTCTGCCACGCACTGAATTGTTAATTGCTGAGTAACCATTTTGATGTGGATGTAGATGTAGGACTTGGAACTTTCAGAACAGGAGCATATAGAGGAACTATGGATCAAGTTTAAAAGAAAAGTTCACCATACACTGGATAGATATGTACCCAGTAGAACAGGTCATAATGAGAGGGTCATTCTATGGGATACAGTCACTGCAAAGAAACTTCTAAGGAAACAGAGACTATCATATAAACCTGGGAGGACCGCCCCAGTTTAATCCTTCTACTACTGAAAAGATGAATGAAACAGCTGTTAGTGCCATGGTGTTGAGAAACAGCTGAAATCACGAAAACTGAACTAAGCTCCAGGGCTCATTGGGATCCCTATCAAATTCTATAGTGAATTTGTGGCTGAATTAACCTTTCTTTTTACTATAATCTATTGTAGTTCCTTCAAAGAAAAATCTGTGCCCAGTAATAGGAAGAAAGCACAGCTCACACCCATTGAAAAGGCAGGTAGTAGAAGTGATCCACAAAATTACCATCCAATTTCCTTGACCATGATATGTTGTAGAATATTGGAACATACTCTGAGCTCAAAGATAGTGAGGTATCTCGAACAGAATGACCTCACATATGCCAACCAGTATCAATCATGTGAAACCCAGGTCACAATTTGCTCACGTAGTGAAAGCTTTGGATGAGGGCAGTCAGGTAGATGCAGTATTTCTCGATTTTTGAGAAGCATTTGGCTCAGTACCACATGCCTGTCATCAAAATTCTGTGTGTATTATCAACAAATTTGTGACTGGATTGAGGATCTTTTTGGAAGGGAGGATGTAGTAAGTTATCATGGATGAAGGGTCATCATCAGATGTGGAAGTAACTTCGGACTTGCTGCTTGTGTTTTATGTCACTTTGGGTGTGCACAAGGGAAGTGGGGTGAGACCCTTGCTGCTCGTGTTGTATGTTGATGATCTTTTTGACAATACTAATAGCATGTACACAACCTTCTTTTATGATTCTTAAATCAAATGTTAGCGATGATTAAATTGTGCTCTATGCAAAATTCTACTAGGTGGCTTCCTCTTTCATTCCTTTCTCGTGACACTACGTTCACCTACCTTTTCCTACTATTAAAATCCAATCCCCCATTACAATTAAATTTTGGTCTCCCTTAATTGTCTGAGTGATCTCTTATCTTATCATACATTTTTCAATCTCTCCATCATATGCAGTGTGAGTTGGCATGTAAACTTGAACTAGTGTGGTGGGTGTGGATTTCATGTCTATATTGGCTACAATAATGCATTCAGTATGCTATTCTAGTAGCTTACTCACATTCATATTTCATTACTCATTATTAAACCCACTCCTGGATCACCCCTATTTTGTATTTATAACCCTGTATTCACCTGGCCGGAAGTGCTACCAAACTTCACTAATTCTCACTACATCTAAATTCAGCCCATCTATGTTCCCTTTTAAATTTTCTAACCTACCTGCTCGATAAAGGGCTGTAACATTCCATGCTCCAACCCATAGAGTGCCAGTTATGTTTTTCCACATGATGTCATCCTCATGAGTAGTACCCACTTGGAGGTTCGAAAGGGGAACTATTTTACTTTTGAAACATTTTATGAGGATGCCATCATTACTTAAACATACAGTAGAGCTGCATTCCCCTGGAAAAAACAACTGCTGCAGTTTCCCCCCTTGCTTTCAATAGTTCACAGTACCAGCATGGCATGGTCGTTTTGGTTGATGTTGCAAGGCCAGATCAGTCAGTCATCAAGACTGTTACCCATGCGAGTACTGAAAAGGTCACTAACCCTTTTCACAAACCACGTGTCTTCTCGCCTTTCAATAGATACCTCCACTGTGGTTGCACGTACAGTATAGTTATCTGTATCACTGATGCATACAAGCCACCCTCTCTCTCTCGCTCACTAGACACCTCAAATAAATATCTTCGAACTAGGGCCAATTTTTTCTGCTGTTGACAGCACCAATAAAAAGGGTCAGTTAATCGTGATCAAACTGTAAGTACCTGTTAATTGTATGGAGTCGGGTTAGTAAGAACAATTGCATACATATGTGACAGAATATCAGGAAAGGAGCTGTAGTGTTTGGATGTGCTCATGAGCACACTGTTAATGAAGCTGTCCACTTTGTTCTTTTATCAGCATGGGCTGTCCAACATACCTATATGGATTGGTATACTACTTGCAGCCATCTAACAGTGGTTTTACAAAGAGAGTGTCACACCTTGGGAATGACAATCAGTTTCAAACCTGGCAGGAACTGCTACTGTCAGTGAATGCAAATTCAGTTTCTTGGCGAATGTTGCTAAAGGAAGAGCATGCACAGGGCATTTGGTGTTGAATACCTTGTAAACTACCACTGCTTACAGCAGCAAATATTCAAAAGACCAAACAACACACAAACCTTGCAGTGTCTGACTACAGGCGTTTAGTAGTGTGGACCGATAGGTTGCAACTTTGGCAAATGAATGATGCATGGAGCTGAATGCATTGATGATGCAGTTCACGCCAAAGGTGATTCTGTGGGGTTTAGTTAGTCTTTTTCATACCACAGCTTAGTATCAGTGAGGTTACCATGAACATGAACCACATTCCTGGTCCGGTGGGCATTATATCGCACCTTGATTGGCTCACCAAATCCTCCTATTTTAATGCGATAGTAAATGTCTCAAAATATCTGGAAAAGTGGATGAAAAATATGAGTAAACATAACACAATCTGGTGGTTCTATGGGACCCAATCACCAATGAGTGGGTTCAGCGGGATATGGCATACCTGAAAAAACTTGACATCACTATCAATGCTAGAGGTTGTGTTATACGAGCGGCTCCTGGGGTGACTAATTTTGTATTTGAAGAAGGTTAACACCATTTACAATTTCATTAAAATTATTGGGAATGTATTGCTTATCTAGATGAAATGGTCAATACGGAAGAACTCATAGAATTTTTTAGAATTGACAGACAAAGAAAATAAGAACAATAGCCATGAAGCCTTCAAGAGTCTCAGCAAGAACATATTTCAAGAAGGTAATGAGGACAAATGGCAATAGGAATTCCAGAGGAGGATTTGGATTTGTCCAAGGATGTGGCAACCGAGATCGCCCATAAGAGACAGTGATGAACGTATGCCTGTGTCACACAGTCAAATGCAATCAAATTCGGAACAGTTATACTAAATGGGTCATCGCTGATCATAATCATAACACAGACACAGGATAACGACAAGATCACAGAAGATTTACAAGAGGAGGAAAACACCATCAAAGAAAAAATATTAATGCCCATTGTAGAAACAAATCTCTGGCCTAAAGTTTTACACTGGGGTAGTCAGTAGAATTGGTATTAAAGCCACTTCAGTTAATTCGAATGATTAGTAATGTGAAAACAAGGACAAATCAACATTCTCAATATGCACAATGAGAACATGAAGCATAGTAGGCAAGGGCAAAGCTGTCCAAGGACAGGCAACACTAAGGTTTGCAATGCAACATGAAGAGTACGAGTAATGTGTCATCACCGAACTGTATTAGTGTGTCAGTTTCATTGTAGTAGTAGTTTGGTTTATGAATAAGGATACAACTAACTTTGTGGATTACAGTAGGAAGGTATTGAATGAAAATGAGGAAAGAAGAATAAAGTACACAGAAAATCTATTTAAAAAGGACAACAGTGGCCCAGGTATCCAGTTGAGAATTTTTGTGAAACAAGTGAAAAAGAAATTTTATAAACAAAACACAGCCTAGATAACTTTTTTGTAATTTAGTTACCAATTCTGGTCAAATTATCCAGTCTTCAGACAAAAAATACTGGCAATGGTGCTGCATTCTGTAATGAACATGTTGTGATCAGTTGCTTATTTCACCTCTGGGTGGTCAACTCTGATCTTGGCCACAGTTTACTATTGACCATTTATATGGGAGGATAGCTAGTTGGTGATCAAACTCGCATGACAGACATGCGTAGCCCTGGCAGTGCTGAAGGCATAGGATATGACTGTGATAAGATGTGCTGCATCACTGCATAATACGGGGCCTGCACTTGGGTTTTCCACAGGGATACAATGCAAGTGCAAGGGGTTGTAAGCAGATGTGGCATAAGGACGGACCACGATCTTTCATAGATTAAGTGGGTGTCAGAATACCACTTGAGGAGAAATGAGGACTGTGGATAAGATTTCCAGGTATGATGAGAAGTCGAAGTGATGTAGTTTTAAGTTGTTCCAGTCTGTGGTGACACTGGTTAATGGATAATGGGAACTGGTGGGGATGGGGGTGCCCCATTGGAGCTGGTTCATAGGGATGGTCAGAGGATTACAGGACTGTGTAATATGAGAGATCTGTTTGTGGACTATGTCTGCATGTTAATGCTTATCTGTACATACCTTAGTAAGACATTACTAAAATTGGTCTTGGAAATGAATTTCTCAGCATATGTGGGACAGAATTTTTAGTCTGTCCCACATATGCTGAGAAATTCATGGGAAGGAATGGAAGTTATCAAAATGGAAGTACTTTTGATAGTTAGTGAGCTTGATATGGACAGAGGTTTTATGGGAAAATGAAAATAAAGTTCCATGAAAGCAGTATGTTGGGCTGAGGGGGATCAGATGAAGTAAATAAAAGTGTTGGGGCTGTGAAGGAATGAGTTGTGAGTCCAGATCATGAATATATCATCAATGAATCAGAACTAGACAATGGGTTTGAGATCTTGGGTGATTTGGAACATTTCCTCAAGATTTCTCATAAATGAGTTGGCCCAGAAAGGTGTCGTGGGTGTTCGTGGCCATATTTTAGACTTGTTTGTATATCTTCCCCTCATATGAGTAGTAGTATAGGTGAGGATGTAGTTTATCAGGTTGTTAGAAAGAAGTGAGTTGGTGGATCTAGAGTCAGTATGAAAGTGGGATTAGGAGACTTAGTGTTTGACAGTGGCAAAGCCAGGCCTGAGCGGATGTTGGCATGCAGGGAGGTGGCATCAACAGTGATGAGTAAGGATTCATGTGATGATCTCCTCTTCACTCATTCTATTGTCACATCCTCCTTTCCACTGGCCCCTTCTTCCATTGTCTCCGTCTCATAATCCACTTCTTCAAGTCACTGTGTGCTGCAAGTAACTCCCCCTGCCTGTGAGAGAGTGAGCTCACCTGTGACACAGTCCTATTGGCCAACTTTCTGCCTCTCCCTCCCAGCCACCAGTCATCCTTCCCTATAATCCTTCCTCTCCTAACATGCTTTCTTTTTTGTCTTCTCCTCTCCACCTCCTCTAACACTCTAACCCCAGTCTAGCTGCACTGCAAGTACAATGTAGTTGGCAGAGGTGTTCTGGACTAGTCAGCTCTGAAGGAGGTCACTGTCTGAAAGCTGAGCAAACTTTTATGTGCCTGTAAACTGTTTAATGCTTCAACTACATGAGTTGTTGCATTGATTCCTTCTATTATTTACATTCCACACAGGACTTTCCATTTCAATAATTAAATAATTATTGCACAAACAGGGACACAAAATTATTGTAACTGAACAATTACAAACAAGAAATGGTGACTATAAACAAATGTTGAATCAGCGGTGCTACATTTATGAAATCATAGCTGTGTCATTTTCCTAATTGTAAAAGTTACATTTTTTTCTAAATTAACAGTAGTTAATGCACAATGCCTTTCATTAGCCCGTAAATGGAACACAGCCACCTGCCACCACAACATTTATTTCTGTTGCTCATTCCTTGTTCCCATTCACCACGAAAACACATATTTCTGCCTCTATCATTCCATTACCTCTCAGTCACAGTTAATTTCATTTGAATCTTTTCTTCACTCATTCCATCATGAAGCCTTCAATGCCATTTGTTTATTCTAAAATACAATCTGTTACACAACGGAGCATCAACTGTTGTACAAAATGTCCTTTCCATTGAGGTGCAACTGAAAGCATCTTAAATGTTAGCTTACTTCATAGTGTGTCAGAGTATGTCCATGTGAAGACCCATTACGACAGGTTTTCTGGCACTGTTGTCAATGTAACCTGGACTTCATTCCAGTCAGAACTGTTTTTCTAGTAACTGTTTTCCAAGAACTTCCTTAAATGAGTCCATTGTACAACACCTATTGTACCAATATAGATGTGTCCACACAATGCTTTTTTTCTGTTCAACTTAGTGCATGCACTTACATTTCCAACAGGCCCAAGCACACACACACATACTAATGGAAAAAAATCACAACACCAAAAAATAATTAATGTACAGTAATGAAATTTTGGGAATATGTTTGTCTAGGTAACACATTTAAGTGATTAACATTGCAAGATTACATGTTGATTTCTTTGCTCAACAATTTGTGCTGTGCTTATTGTAATGAAGGGTGACAGAAAGAGAAATTATGAAGGTGACTACAGGTAAAAAAGTATCTAAGTGAGGTATTATATGCAAGAAATACAAAATGACAGTGACATTTTGTGTGCAAGTTACAGAAGGAAGTCATAGAAAAATTTAGATTTTCTATGTATGACGGTAGTATCTCTTCCCGAAAGAACAGTTACCATTGATGACCATGCAGCTTTGCTAGAAATGAAATGATAATTAAATTGATACCCTAGCTGCAAACAGGTGTTGATGTACTTCATTGGGGACACATTGAAAATGTGTGCCCCATCCGGGACTCGAACCCAGGATCTCCTGCTTACATGGCAGAAGCTCGCCTTGACTGTCTCAAAGCAGGAGAGTGCTGTGATTGTAAATCTGTATTACAAGAATGGTGACTGTGCACATGTTGTTCTGCTGAAGTTGCAGACACTGAAGGGTTTGAAAAGAGGCGTTGGTCAGATGACTGCCATGGATCTGGAGAAAATGATTCGGAAATTCAAAAAGACGGATCCTTTTAGTGAGCAACCTGGTAGAGGGAGGAAATGAAATGATTTGATGTCATCACTGCAGGAGGAGACGAGTGGTGGCACGCAAATGTGTAGTGCACAGTGAATTGCCCAAACACTGACGTACCCATGAGCATGGTGCTTAAAATGCTACAAACATCCTTCTTTGCTATCCATTCAGAATTACCAATGTGCACAAGTTGCTTCCTGTTGACCTGCTGGCAAGAGAGACCTTTGCTTTAGAATTTCTTGCTCGCATGAAGTGGACAATGGAGGAGGAGATTAATGTTTAACGTCCCGTCAACAACGAGGTCATTAGAGACGGAGCGCAAGCTCAGGTGAGGGAAGGATGGGGAATTGGCCGTGCCCTTTCAAAGGAACCATCCCGGCATTTGCCTAAAGCGATTTAGGGAAATCACAGAAAACCTAAATCAGGATGGCTGGAGACGGGATTGAACCGTCAACCTCCCGAATGCGAGTCCAGTGTGCTAACCACTGCGTCACCTCACTCGGTCAAGTGGACAATGACTGGCCGTGGAAGATTTTGTGGATAGACAAAAGCCCACTTCCATTTGACAGGATATGTCAATACACAGAATTGTTGAGTATGGGCAATGGAAAATCCACACGCAAATCAACCAGTACCACTTCATCCAGAAAAGGTCACTGTGTGGTGTGGGTTTACAGCATCATTTATCGTAAGGCTATATTTTTTTGAAGAGACAGGTGCTTCCGGTCCTGTTGCCTGTACCATCACTGATAAATGGTATGAGTGTCTTTCGTGCAACCATGTCACACCAGCTCTCCAACAGTGTGGTTGGGACCATTTTTATGCAAGATGGCACACCTCTGCACATTGCAAATCCAGTTAAGCAGCTGCTGAAGTGCCATTTTGGAAATGCTAGAATTATCAAATGCCATTTCCCTACAGCCTGGCCATCCCGATAACCTGATCTTAACCTGTGTGACCTCTGGCTGTGGGGCTGTCTGAAAGATGATGTGTTCAGTGTTCCGAATACAAACTTAGCTGCATTGAAGGCATGCATTGCACAACACATTCTGAACATGACCTCAGAAACACTTTGATCAGTTGTGGAACATTCTGTTTCTCGATTTCAATGTGTTGCAGAAAACGGGGGCAGCATACTGAACATGCTTTGCACCAGTCACATGGAATTTAATAATCTGATTTGATTTTGATTCATGCTTTTTATGCAGTTTTTGGCATCAGGACAATTACAAACTGATGTGATTGATGCTTTTTATGTGGTTTTTGGCCTCAGGACAATTAAAAACCGACATGATTGATTCTTTTTATGCAGTTTTTGGCCTCAGGACAATTTTAAAACCGATTTTTCACCGAGCTATTCTTCACCATGGCTCGGCGACTTCCTAAGACACTTTAACAGCCTCCATGCCAACATAACATTTACCATGGAAGTAGAAAAGGACAAGAAACTGCCATTTCTAGATGTGTTGGTCACAAGGGAAGGCGAAAACCTGGGACACAGCGTGTATCGAAAACCGACACACACGGACCGATACCTGCAAAACTGTCAAACCACCACCCGAGCCAGAAAAGAGGCATGATTAGTACGCTCGTAATGAGAGCAGAACGAATATGTGAGCCGCAACACCTCAAACGAGAAATGCAACACCTGTAAACTGTTCTGAGGAGCAATGGGTACTCCACAAATTACATTAGAAGTGTAACAAAGCCAAACACTCGGCGAAGTAAGGAACCAGAAAAAGAAATGTCGGGTACGGCCTTTCTGCCATACATTCCCAGAGTGACGGACAGAATCGGCTGTATATTGCGCAAACATGGCGTAAAGACGATTTTCAAACCGACAAGGAAGATCAAAGAGTCTCTTAGATCGGCGAAGGAGAAAAGAGACCCACTTGCAATGTCGGGAATATGCCTTATACCATGCACATGCGGAAAAGTTTATGTCGGAATGACTGGACGATCATTTAACACCAGGATCAAAGAGCATAAGCGACATTGCAGGTTGGGGCAGGTGGAGAAATCGGCCGTGGCAGAGCACGCACTGAATGAGACCGACCACATAATAAAATTCGCCGACACGGAGGTTCTGGCTGTAGAGAGGCACTATCACACGCGCTTGTTCAGAGAAGCTGTAGAAATACAAAAACACGCGAACAGTTTCAACAAGAAAGAGGAAAGCCTTAAGGTAAACAGATCCTGGCTTCCCGTACTGCAGCGAACGACCGTCGCAGGTAGCAAGAGGAGAACCGCACCGGAAATGACCGCGGAGAAGCCCTCGGACGTTGGTGCGCCAGGTACATATAGTCTGCGGCCGCGAGCTCGGCTCCAGTTCACCACTGGCAATGGAGGGTGAAGCTTTGACAATGCCAGCCACTCGTGCTGGCGAAACATCAGAAAAATCGTTAGATGAACGTCGGCTGAAGAACCCGAGACAGAAGCCAATAGGCAGTTTGTCAACTTGTATATAAGTTTCTAAAAACAAAGATGATGTTCTTTGTTTTTAGATATATTTTTCCCACGTGGAATGTTTCCCTTATTATATTGTATATAAGTTTCCTTTGATGAGTCATCAACAATGTGTTCAATAGTTTTTTGTTATTTGTGAACTGGGTCTATGAATTGTCTCCTTCTATATTTCTTTTCAGGTTTATAATATGTATTATCTCATTGCTGTACCTTCTTGTTATTTTCTTTGTTGTTCCCAAATATTCTCATAAATGTTAATCTTACTAGAAATTAGTTACTGACAGCTCCTTGTCCATTACAGTTTGCAAATTTAAGAATTTGAAAGAAATACATATGCAACTTTTATGTGATTTACTGTGCATACTGTTGCAACAGAACTGCAAGAAAAGGGCAACTTTGAAAAAAAAAAGTGTTATGTTACTCTGGTAAATTCTGGCAGAACATAAAAAAATCTTGCAGTAAAGATAACAACTCACTAAATAGCAGGGGCATTGAATTGTCGACAGACAAAAAAATAAAACTTAAAACTTAATTTCGTTAGCTTCTGGACGACATGATCGAGTACACATACACAAACATAAACATACTTATGCACACAGAACTCTAGCTCAAGAAAGGGTTTGTCTGAAAGCTACCAAAGTTTTCAGTCTGGCATGTGTGCCTGTCAAAGACTCAATACCTCTACTACTCAGTAAGTTGTTACCTTTACTCCTAACTTATTTAAAAGAAATATTCTGTTTATGTAGAAGTCTTATATTTTAGATAAAAATAATAAACTGAAGCAATAAGTTAAAATTTCTTTTGTTATCCACAAAAATTAATAATACTTCAGACATCAGATATAGTTTTTTCTTTTGTGGCATGATACTGCTTGGCAAATGTTTCACCAACCAGAAGTGGAAATACCAATGATGCCTCAGCATAAACCTGGAAAGAGAAACCACAACTATTACTATTTTAAGCAATCTTGATAACCATAAATGTAACAGTTTCTTAAACAAATTTCGCAATAAGCAAATATGAGCACAGGAAAGCCATATAGCTCTTTCACCCATATAGAAGGACTCACGTTTGAGGAGTGTGGTTCAAATCATTGTTATATAATTCAGATTAAGGTTTTCCTTTATTTCCATAGTTTTCAGAGATTACTTTTAGACCTTGCTGCCACAATAAAGAGATAAGTATTTAAAACTTTGTCATTTTTAAAACTGGGTTTAAGCATAGAATGTACCCTCTACTATTGTGCATGGAAAAGTTGCTGGATTACCACAAAACACACTCAGTTTCGTATTGTGATGAAAATATTGTACCTTTCAATGGACTTTTGCACAAAGATACGGCTTGTTTAGATTTTAATTTCTGTACGATTTTAAGTTCTCGGATCTTGAATCACTCAATTTGGCAGTCATGAACAAAACAAAAGTCCCACATACCATACTGGATTGGCAGCCTGAGGAAATTATATGGCTGAGAATGGCCTAACCATAACCTGTGTATAATTCTTAGAAGCAACATTTTACTCTGTAATGGAATGTACACTGTCAGAAGGGCATTTCACAATCCTATAACTAGTTTAGATCAGCCTGTGTCCTTGTACATGCTGAAAGCAGTTTCTGTTTTGTTGTCAACAACACTGGAAACTGCTTGCAGGATATGCCTTTAGCCTGCAGATAACAACTGGTTGATCAAAATGACGTAGTACTTTGAAATGCTTATGTGACGGTGTTGTAAAAAAATATAATAACCAGGAACTTTTTGCAACAAAAGGCCTCTGTTTAAAAATTTGAAAATATAGCACTGCAACACAGTAGTAAAATCAGGATGTTTTTTTGCAAGTGAAAGTTTAGTGAACAATTACCAGGGTTGCCACTGTTTCTGAAAATTAGGGAATTTCAAATGTGTCAGGGGAGAAAAACAAAACCACCGGAAAATCTCGTTTTTGTCTCAGTAGATGAAATGGTTTGTTTACTGAGATATCGTGCATCTTCATTGGCTGGGTGTAGCTGAGCACATGCGCCGCTTCCTTACTCCCTCGTTACTACTGCTTCTCCCCTTCCAGCCACTCCTGTCAGCTTGCAGTCAGTGCTGCCACCATTTTTTGCCGCTGGCCTAGTTGCTGCTGGCGAGAGGCAGGGAGGTGTGAGGAGTGATTTGTTTGGATCTGATTCTCAGAGACTGTAGATGCAGTGGCCGGAGATGGCGGTCATGTGTGCCTGAGTTGTGTGTGAGTGATTGTGTGACTGTGCATGTGTTCTCATTTTCTGACAAAGGCTATGGCCGAAATTTATTTGTGAGAGTGTGACTGTCTTTTCTACATGCCTGTCTGCGGCTCAGCGATCATCTTTACGGTGAGTTGCTATCTATCCTCATTATTATTGATTCTCAGAGTTTTTGCACAAGTTATCTGTCGCATGGATTGATCACTGCAGTCCCATTTCATCAACATGCTGTCTGTGACTCCTGAAAACATGCTGTCTGTGACTCCTGGATAGCTGGCTACATGAGTGGATTTCTGTGACAGGCCAAAATGGCAGGCCATTTCTGCAGGTATCTCTAATGGATGGGGCCTGCCAATCTGAAGCCCTTTGTTTCACACTGATGTACAGGTCCTGTCCATCAGATCTAGTCTCACTGAACTGCCTGCAGGCCAGGTCTGTTTGTATGTGGCATAATGCAGTGGATTTTCATGATTTATCCATGGACCAAGGACTGCTGTACTCCTCGGCAGGCCAGAGGCCGCAGTCGATGAAATTCAGAAACAGCAACTGCTCACTGTAAATTCGTTGTGCAGTGCAGCGTTTTATAGACATTTAATTTATTGTAGTACTTTTTGGTACTTTGAAAGTAGTTTATATATTAGAAAGTACGGACGATAAGAATTTGAAAATTGTGGCTATCACTGGTGGTTTGTACACTATGTACTCAAATATTTCTCGAAAGAAAACTCACATAATACCTGTAAAATAATAGATATAACACAGTTGGTAATAACCGACAAAATGAACGCAGTAAAACCAACACTTTATTGGCAGTCATCTATATTGTTACTTTACACATATCTTCCCCACCTTATACATTTCTTTCAAGAAGCCCTTCTTTTGGTTTGGTTAAGTGTGGCTCTCATTATTTCAACTAAGTCTTTCTTTGAACTGTAGCTTGCATCTAATATTCTCTTGTTCATTATCTGTGAGACTCCTTTCTTTCTTCAGCTCACATCTTGCCAGTTTCAACTTTGGATTTTCTTTTAAATACAGGTGTCTTCCAAATTTATTTTTGAAATGGTAATTTCCACTTTCTGAAGATCCTAGTTAACCACAGTGAGCCAGTGTCCTTTAATTTTTTTGTGTCCTCAAAATATATAAAAATCCACTTGGTCAGTCCATTCAGATTCATCTATGTTGTATGTCCATGGAACACACATCCTTTTCTGTATGGTGTGTAATCTTTTCCCTATAAAAGTACAGTTCATCGTTGTGCCACCTTCTTAACTTGGAATTCTCTCTTACTGGACCATAAATAGTTCTTTTCTTGGCTTCTAATTTCCATTCGGACATATTCTGTCCATTGTGAAGCATTCTGCTATGTTACGTACCTTTGGTCAAATGACCGCACAATAATGTCTGAGCTTGGCATTAAAAATAAGTATAATTTGTTGTAGACCCTTTAATCAGCTGGTATGCCATTTCTATTTAGTTGTTCTCACAGCTGAAGACTTCTTTCTCAGCAATAGTCATTTGTATCTGCTCTCCTAGTACTTGAACTCCTCTGACCACATAATCGTTACCTAATTTACAGTTTGTAACCTAATTTACAGCTATCTGTCTGGCCACTGACTATACACTGATCAACCAGAACATTATGACCACCAACCTACTATTGATATGAACCTCTCCACGTGACAGCAGTGTAGCATAAGTGAGCTTTCTGCCTGTGTATAGAATGGGGATATCACACAATCTCTCTCTGGCCGAGGGCAGATTGTGATGATCCAAAGGCTCTGAATGAGCATTTTGGAAACTGCACAGCTTGTTGGATGTTTGAGGCGTGCTCTGGTGAATGTCTTCATCAAGTCGCAAAACCAAGGTGAAACCCCATCCAGACGTCATGGGGTTGGGCGGCCACCCCTCATTACATATGTCGGATGTCGTAGGCTGGGCAAATTGGTAAAACAGGACAGGTGGCGCAGTGTGGTGGAACTAATATCAGACTTTAATTCTGGGCAGAGTACAAGTGTGTGTGAACAAACAGTGCACTGAACACTCCTAAGTATGGGCTTCCACAGCCGACAACCCATGCACATTCCATTATTAACACTACAACTGAAATAGGAACATTACCACTGGCACTACACATTGGCACAATGGTAGAGCACTGCATGTTCTGATGTATCCCAATACCTTTTCCATCATGTAGACGGAAGGATATGAATCTGTCGCCTTCCAGGAGAACAGATCCTTGACACCTATACTGCGGAACAGAGACACGCTGGCGGCAGCTCCATTATGCTCTGGAGAACATTCACATGGGCATCCACGGGTCCAGTGGAGATTGTACAATGCACCATGATGGTGAAGGAGTATTGTACAATGGTTGCAGACCACGTACACCCCTTCATAATGATCATGTTTCCTGATGGCAGTGGCATTTTTCAACAAGATAATACATCATGTCACAAGGCCAGGAGTGTGATGGAGTGGTTCGAGGAAGAAAGTGGCGAGTTCCAATTGACATGTCAGCCACCCCCCCCCCCCCCCCCCTCGCCCAACTCATCAGATCGGAGCCTGATCGAACACTTCTGGGGTCAGACTCAACATGGCATCAGAGCTCATCACCCCCTCCCCAAAATTTACGGAAAACAGGTGACTTGTGTGTGCAGTTGTGGTGTCAACCTCCTCCAGTGACCTACCAAGGCCTCACTGCTTTCATGCAATGAGGTGTCACCACTGCTATCTGTTGCAAGGTGCATGTACCAGCTATCAGGTAGGTGGTTACAATATTCTGACTTATCAGTGTATCTCTGTTGTTAATATTGTATTATTAGTTTGTAAATGAAAGTAATTTACTTTACCAATAACTCTTTCCTTTTCTGTTAGCTGTATTTAATTAATTAGTTATTTACAAAGCTATACCACATCCCACTTTACGTTCTCATTGTTGATTACATATCATTAAGCTCATAATATATCTAGAAGTGACATACTATGGTCCACTACAGGAATCTAGATGTTGGGTCCAAACAAACTGCAGCTAATACGTTCTATGCAAGCCATCACCAGTCTACGGGATACCGAGACTACATTATGTCAGTTTAAAAAAAATTTTGCATTTAAATTTCTTATCACTGGTACTTCAGCACTATATATCATGGCCTACAGGCTGGATCCAACCATTATCTGAACAGAAAGGCAGTTTGGTCTAGAGAAGGATGCCAACAGAGTAATTTATCACATAATGCTTGTATAACCATGTGTGGAAAAGAATAACGTGCTGGCTGCAGGAACACAACCAGAGTGCCAAGTAACAGGAGTTCATTCTCTTCTGTGCAACACAGGCCAGAGTAGCGAACACCTTTCCTGCCGTTACTTTCATTTCCTCCTTTCCTGTTAAGACCTTTGAAAATATGGGTACATACGTGTGACATTAACCAAATTTGTCTGAGTTTCAATTAAATGCTATGCGTTTAAAGTTGTCAGGAGATGCATTTGGAGCTGTCAGCAGATGCTTGAACATACTTTGAGTCAGTGGAGACTTTGAAAAAAGCTGGCAGTTTTAATGCGTTAGCTTAGAGGCTAGCAGCCTGGTAGACCTACACGCACGATTTGTCATCGGGACAAGCTGTCCATCCTTCAACAGTGGTCAGGAGAAGATTTTTAAGCTTCTGCCAATCGTATACACTTGGTTTCATACCATGAACATACACTGGGGTCAGACCAAACAGGAAATGATGCATTGCATGAGGTAGCACAGGCTCAGGCAGTAGAAGCATTTATTATGCGAATGGACTCATGGATTTGTAGGGAGATAAAAGTGGTGACTCTCGCCTTTGTAAGAAGCTTTCTGTTTCTTAGTGGTGAGAGAGGCTCGTTGTTTAGCCTCATTTTCTTCGTGTGACAATGACTCCTGCTGCATGTTCACAATTGGAATGAACTGCAGGCATTGCAAGCAGTTAAGCCATATTGCCAAAATGTGTCATACTCCTTGCTGCACCTATTGTAGAGAGAGCAGCCACTTCAGTATGAATTACCACTGGTGACGCGATAGACCGAACCAAAGTCGGGGAGAATTTCAAAGTTTTAGACGGAATGTACCGTCAGGGCAAATGCAGAAGATCTAGCATTACCAACACTATGCGCTCCAATTAAGGTCAGTCAACACTGTTAGTTTTCACAGGTCGACAGAGGTGGCAAAAGGTAACATTTGGGCAAACCAGTTAGAGTTTTGGTGGACAGGGGTACTCAGGTGAGCTTAATACTTTTGCCCCCGGGCAGAAAGCAGGTGTTGAAGCTGCATTGCTGTCATGTTAGTGAACTGCAGCCAGATTATCAAACTTTGGGAACGTGCTGTGCTGTGATAGACAGAAGTATAACTTTGAGATGGAGGTGTTCAGAAAAAGGGGACAAAACTTGATGTCACTCTTGCGAAATACTCCTGCGTTACTTCCAGGGCAGCATTGACTTTAGGTAGCAGTGATACAATAAACCAATTTGGAGGCGACATCGCTATAAAGTCACAAATACCTTATGGAGAAACAAGTATTCTGCAAGATTACATTAAATGACGTACCTTGAAAGCCATACTAAGGGGTACCCAGAAGAAACCAAACTAATTTTTTGGTAGGCAGAGCTTTTGTAGTACCACAATTTGCTGCTAGGAGTGCATAGAGTGAAAATTCCAGAGTCAGTAAGTTGAGTCTTGTTGTTATAGGAGGTCAGAACTAGTTCCGGCTGAGTTTGTAGTGACAACTGCTTTGTGTGATTGTCATTTTTGCAACGGCTGATTTTCATAAACAGCGTGCAGTGGTGAGATTCTACTTTTTGCTCAGAAAAAGTGGAATAAAACCTCTTGAAATGTTAAAAAGGCATACAAGGATGATGCTCTGGGGGAAAACTCAAGTGTTTGAGTGGCTTTTCTGTTTCAAAAATTGTGAAATGTCAATTGATGATAAACCTCAGTCTGGTTGTCCTTCCATGGCCCAAACACATGAAAATCTTGAAAACATTCATGCTATCATCAAAAAAATTGATGACGGCCATCAAAGAAATTGGAGCTGCTGAGAATGATTTGGAGTTCAGTGCAGTGAACTGTGACAGAATATCTGGGATAGAAAAGGGTGGCTGGCTGCTAAATTCATGCCAAGACTGTTGACTGCTGAACAAGAACAAGACTGCATGGAAGCATGCTGTGATTTGGAAGAAGAGTCCTGAAATGTTCTGAACATTTTTCAAGTTTGCCTTGTCCCATGAAAGTTTATTAGATAAAATAAAACACTAAACCAATGCTTATTTATATTTTTTTTTTTTTTGACATGAGGTGAGGCAGCCATTCACAGTTTTTTCCCGCAGAACCAGACAGTTACACAGGCTTTCTACTTGGAAGTTTTAAAAAGATTGCACAACAGTTCGCAGCAGAAGCGGCCTGATTTATGGCAGTCGGGTGACAGGTTTTCCATAACAATGCCCCTGTTCACACAGCCCCGTCTGTACGACAGTTCTTGACCACAAATGGTATGACCCATATTTCTCAGCCCCCGTACTCACCTGACCTTGCCCCGTGTGACTTTTTTGTTTCCTAGAATGAAAGGAATGCATTTTGCTGTTGTTGCTGAGGTGAAGAAAAACAATGACAGACGTGCTGTCAAATAATGGAAAATCCAGGGTAGAATGTATCAATTATGAAAAGGAAAGTCGCTACTCACTATATAGCGGAGATGCTGAGTCACAGATAGGCACAACAAAAACAGTCACAAATAAAGCTTTTGGCCATTAAGACCTTCGTCAACAATAGATGTACACACACACACACACACACACACACACAGACACACACAGACACACACACACACACACACAACTCACACATATGACTGCAGTCTCAGGCAACTGAAACCACAGGTATTGTCAAGCATCACAAAAGATGAATTTAAACAACTGTTTTGAAAATTTGAGTAAAAGATCACACAAGTGTATTAGTGCAAGTGGAGAGTACTTTGAAGGGAGTTAAATGTTTGTTCTTAAAATGTGATTTAATAAATAAATAAATTGGTTTCTTTTGGGTACCCCCTTGTATGTGTTGGGACAGGAAGAGTTTTCTGCCTGGCAACAAAAATCCAAGTGACTACCAAAACTGCTTTTCTGGTTGATCCACTCAGCTGATATGAAGTTTTAAACTGTTTCTGGGTTCATGCAAAACAGGGCCTCTTCAAGGCTGAGAGTGTGAATGGCAAAAAGTGTGTCTCAATTTGTCTAGATAATTTTGTAGCAAAAGATATTGTAGTTCCTCATGGAACAGTACTGGCTCATTTACAAGAAGTATCTAATAGTGAATAGTCTCTGATAAGAGAGACAAAATGTTCAGACAGTTTGAAGCAATGCAGGAAGTGTCCCACAAAGAGTTTCAAGACATAGCCAATCGGAGAACTGCGCACAATCACACCACCCCCTAAAAACCAGCTGAAGAAAAATTAATGCATCTATCTT
This sequence comes from Schistocerca serialis cubense, assembly GCF_023864345.2. Lineage (NCBI taxonomy): Eukaryota > Metazoa > Arthropoda > Insecta > Orthoptera > Acrididae > Schistocerca > Schistocerca serialis. The sequence continues at coordinate 397,912,278 of NC_064642.1, read as the reverse complement.
GACCAGGTAGAAGCCCATTATGCCTGGCAATGGACAAATTCATTTGGCAGTATTTGCCTGCCACAGACTTAACGTGAAATTCTGACTGATACTGCACAGCTGATAGCAGAAAATCCGTAACAAATTCCACACTATTTACAACTGGTAGTTCATGGAAGCATTCAGCAGCAATTGGACACTGGGGAAACTCAAGCATCCTCTAGCCCTTGGGATTCACCTATATTTATTGTGCCCAAAAAAAGAATTGATGGTGAGAAAACATACCGTCTCCATGTCAATATGTGAGCAGTGAATTAGGTAACTACATCCGAAACACATCCACTGCCTTGCATTGATGAAACTCTCGACTGATTAAGAAATTGCAAGTATTTTACCACACTAAACATGAAATCAAGCTAGTATCAGATTCTAACTGCAGCTCAAGACAGACCTATGATGGCATTTGTTATGTCTTCTGGACTGTACAAGTTTCTCAGAATCCCTTTTGGTTTGAGAAATGCATCCATTACTTTTCAGCAGTTTGTGGATCTAAGAGCCTAACCTAAGTTTAAAGTTGGAAAAAGGTTCCTTTTGCAAACTCTCAAACACAATACCTGGTCCAAATTATAAGCTACGCTGGTGTAAAACCAAATCTGCACCTAAGAATGTTAAAAATCTAGAACAGTTCCTTTATCTTGCTACTTACTACTGTAGATTTGTTCAAGATTATTCCTCTGTTACAAAGCTGTTGACAGTATCTTTTAGGCAGACCACAGAATACGACATAGCAATGAAAATGATTAAAGATATTCTGACCAGATCTCTCTTGTTAACTTATCCAGACTTCGAACAACCATTTATTCTGCTCAGTGACGCTAGTGATTATGCTGTAGGTTGTGTCCTAAGCCAGGAGTGAGATGGTGAAAAGAAACCAATAGTTACAAATACTATCAGATCAACAAAATGGAAATTAATTATAATGCGACTGACACAGAGTTCTTAACTCTGGTTTTGGATGTAAACTATTTGAATTGCTACTGTACGGTAGATGATTCACAGTAGTCACCGATCATGTCATCTGACGGTGGCTTTTAAATCTGAAAGATGCAAGTAGTCAACTGATGTGATGGGCTTTAAAGCTGAATAAATATAAATATAGATTTGTTACAAGTGTGGCAGACTCATCAGAGAGCTAAAGCACTAAGCAGAAAGACATGTGTGTTGCGAGGAGACAAGGCTTATTGCTGTGTTGTGGGAAGCATAGGTACAATGTGCAGAATGCCAACAGTTTGCTACCCATCCACACTTTGTGCCTGAAGAAGGTAAGCTATATCGTAAAAATCCACAATGGAATTGACTGGTAATACCAAAAGCTTAATATAACACAATTTCATGAAAGTAATCAAGCTTATTACAGTGAGAGGCCAGCCACAAATGCGTGAGCAGCAATGGGAGTATTGGTAAAAAGGTGGGCAATGTGATACCGAAAGCTACACTCGCACCTTTATTCTTTGTGCACAGAGAGCAAAACAGACTAAACCCCGAATTCGACTAAGAACTCTACTTAAGGGTTCCATAGCTTTTGAGATAGTCATGAGTTTGTTTTGGCTTTTGGAAGCCCTGGTGTGATTCTTACAGACCACAGGAGAAATTTTATGTCTTTGCTTGTGCAAATTTTCAAGCTTTTGAGAATCAAGAAATGGAGAATGATTAATTTTCATCCTATAGGGGAGTTGAAGACAACCACAAAGACACTATCTTATTATGTTAACAAAACTCACTGTGATAGGGACAGGTATATATCACATATTTTATCCGCCTATAGCAGTCGGACCCATGAGTCGATTGGTCACTCACCTTATGAGGTCATATACTTGGGGAAATGAATTCCCCTTTAGAATTAAGCATACAATCCCCAGGGATCAGTTCAAGCAAAGGTTAGCAGACTAGCCACTGTACTTAAACTACTTGAGAAATGGTTCAAAATAATAATATTAAAGCAACTGCTAAGCAGACAAAGAGAGGTAATAAAGGAGGTGTACTACTGCCCAACTGAGAGGGTGATTGGGTCTTATTAAGAAATGCAACAGCAGAAAAGGGAAAGACAAAGAAGTTCTCCCCATCCTCCAAAGGCTGATACAAGACTTTGTGGCTGATGTCATCTATGACGCCAAGATACAGTCTGCAGACTGTAGTACAGTTGCCCATTTTGACAGGCTGAAGCAATATCATGGCCATTTGACACCCCACCAGCCAAAATTCCTGTGGATCCATCTTCAGTTAAATTCAATACTTTCCAATACATTAGGAAGCATAAAAACCTCCCATCTGCAACCTCACAATGGTATGAATTACACTTCAAACACCATTACTCTCTGCAGTTGATGACTGAGTTCAGTTTCCTCTAATTATTCTAACTGAGGTTTTTGTGCATTAAAACATGTATCTTATCGCAAAAGTATCCTGTTATTGATGGCCATTTAATGAAACCTGTTTCTTATACCTTAGTCTTTTCTTTCTGCATGATCCTACTGCAATCTACCTCACGAATGCTTCTCAGCTCAGCCAACACAAATATTACCATTGAATATCGGAACTAAAGATACCAATGTCTCTAACACTGCTCATAATACCTGAGTTCAATTCCCTGTATCTGACTATCCACTGTGGACTCCTGATCTCATCTCTCAAGAGACAAGAAAACCTGTAGCAGATGCACAATGTATCTGGTTACCGCAGAAACCAATGTGAGAGAAACACGTGGTTTTATACCTAAAATCTCATTTCATAGTGTCTTTTTCTTTTCTATACTAGCAAACTCTCATCTACTACCCAACCAGTACTATTGCTGTTAGCGCCACACCATTTTCATCGTTGTGTTGGACAAGTTGGGGAAAAGTTTTCTATTCTGCCAAGTTGTAGTCTGAAAACAGATCAGAGTTGCAATGGCCAAGGTCCTTCTCCACATGGTACACTGAGCTGATGTCGCACACTTGGAGCTTGGATATGTCCACGTTGCACCTCATATTGCTGACAGAATGGCTGTAGCCTCTCAAGTAACACATCAATGTTATTCCTTGCACTTGCAAGATGGCCGTGGCCAGCATAAATGCCACCTCCTCCGTGACCCTTCCCTCCCTCTGAAAATATGCACGTTTTACTGTGCCATATGTGCAGTGTCGCTGTGAGATCACTATCCCTCCTTAATCCTCCTTTGCACATCTCTCCCTACATTACGACATTATGGTCTAGTGGCTATCATGGTTTGGCAATGTCATGAGCTCTGTCTTCCCACTATCTATATGTGGCCTATTGTTGATAAGTTTTCAAATGAAAGCTTTCAAACGACTAGTCACACCCACCAGGGCACAGTGACAGACTCTGAACATGGAATGGTAGTTGCAGCTAGACATATGGGACATTCTATTTTGGAAATTGTTAGGGAATTAAATATTCTGAGATCTACAGTGTCAAGAGTGTGCTGAGAATACCAAATTTCAGGCATTACCTCTCACTATGGACAATGCAGTGGCTGATGGCCTTCACTTAATGACCGAAAGAAGCAGCATTTGTGTAGAGTTGCCAATGATAACAGACAAGCAACACTACATGAAATAACCACAGAAATCAATGTTGGACGTAAGATGAATATATCTGTTAGGACAGTGTGGCAAAAATTGGTGTTAATGCGCTATGGCATGAGGGCCTCTGTTAACAACACGACATCGCCTGCAGCGCCTCTAATGGGCTCGTAGCCATACTGGTTGGACCCTAGAGAACCGACATTTGAAGCTGACTGCCAAATGATTCTACTACAGCCGACATACATTGCGCACAAAGATAAGATATGAGAAATTAGGGCATACAGACAGTTGTTTTTCGCTCGCTCTGTTTGTGAGTGGAACAAGAAAGGAAATGACTAGTAGTGGTACAGGGTATAATCTGCCACGCACCATATGGTGGCTTGCAGAGTATCGAAGCAGATTTAGATGACTGGAAAATTATGACCTGGTCAGATGAGTTCCAATTTCGATTGGTAAGAGTTGATGGTATGATTGTCAGTAAGATAATGTGCAATCTGGTGGTGGATTCATAATGGTATGGACTGTGTTTATATGGAATAGACAGGGTCCTCTGGTCCAAATGAACTGATCATTGATTCGAAATGGTTATGTTCAGCTACTTGGAGACCATTTGCAGTCATTCCTGGACTTCATGTTCCCAACAACAATGGAATTTTTTTGGATGACAATGTGCAATGTCACCAGGCCACAATTGTTTGTGACTGGTTTGATGAACATTCTGGACAATTTGATCGAATGATTTGGCCTTGAAGATCACCCCACATGAATCCCATCAAACGTTTATGGGACATAATCAAGAGCTCTGTTCTTGCACTGGCACCACTTTCACAATTATGGATGCCTATAGAGACAGCATGGCTTAATATTTCTGCATGGGACTACCAACGATTTGTGGAGCCCATGCGACATTGAGTTGCTGCACTAAGCCAGACAAAATGAGGTCTGACACTACATTATGAGCTATCCCATGACTTTTGCCAGCTCAGCATATGTTAGTCTGTATCCTATAGGTTAGTGAATGACACACACACACACACACACACACACACACACACACACACACACACACACAGAGAGAGAGAGAGAGAGAGAGAGAGAGAGAGAGAGAGAGAGAGAGAGAGAGAGATTGATTTTATTTTTTGGGTGGGGGGGGGGGGCAGGAGTTGGGAGAGGGGCAGGTGAGTAGGATGGAGGGGGGGTGGGAGGAGGAGGACGAGGAGGAGGAGGAGGAGGAGGAGGAGGAGGAGTTGAGCAGCAGGGGAACCCCCGAAACACTAAAGCCCCTATTGACAATATCTGTGCTTCATATCAGCTATATGCTGATTTTAACAGTTGTGTGATGCATCTGAGTACTGTTAATGTGACCTATCATATTTTAATTAGCAGGGAACATGATTAATCATTGAGAAAGTAAACTTTTATTTGTAAATAAACAGTGATTCATGACAATGTGATTTTAAAGTTTCATAGTGACAAAAAATGTAAATCCATTAGCATGTTTACTCCCCTTTTGTGGACCTTCTACTACTGCATAGGGCAGGCTACTCCAGTTTGCATGCCCACTTTAGAGCAGCCAGACAGCAATGTGCACAGGGCAGGCAGGCATGAGTGAATGGGTGATGCATGGCCAGTCTTGCAGCTGGGCTGCAGCATACACTATCATAGTCCACTGGCTGATCTCAGCCGGCCAGGGCTTGCCAAGAAGGTTGCACATGCGCAGCATGCATGCAATCGTGCTGCCTGGCTGGTTGCCTACACCACTTGCACCTGTCTTTGAATGAGCTGATGGGTACTCGCGGGCACCCATACCTGATAGGGCAGCATTGGAGCAGCCTAACGTAGGGGCACGTTTTGTATTAGTGTATTAGTTCAATTTTGTATTAGTGTAACCCTAAGTTAAAAGTTTGTTACAGGAAACACCAAGGTGTCCAGCTTATTACATATTTTTCTTATGACAGTTGGAAAATTACACGTGGTTGGAAGAGTTTGGTTGTACACCCAAGGAGTGTTACTTTGACTAATACTAGTTGCTAGTATGTAAGTTATTAGCTTGCTGACACTTTTGTAATGACTGCAACTGTAGTTTTGGAAAGAGGTAATGTAGTGTGTCATCTGTAGGTCCTTGATTTTAAAAACTGTCTGAAGTTGTTGAATGGCACTCCTCCAATCTCGTGTGCACATGCAGAGGAATAATAGGACTTATCTGTACCTTGTACAGTATAGAAAGTTATTAAGTTTTGATAGGTTGTAACTGTTCAGAACGACATGATATTCCTCTCTAACTGAGTGAAGCTGGCACTGATTAGTGTCATATTACGTACGAACTCTCATGCATTCAAAAGTTAATTTGATTTTCTCTATTTAATCAAGTGTGGTTTTTTGTCAGCATACTATGCACCAAGTAGAGTCATCAAACCCCATCCCTCACATGAATGGCATTGTCAGAGACCCAATATCTATTGTACTTTATTCTAGTGTTATATTATTGCATCATTTGTTGTATAGTAACAAAAAGATCCTTTGCTTTGAACTTAAACGTTCCTACTATTAAAATTCAGATAGCAAAACAGCACACACACACACACACACACACACACACACACACACACACACACACAGAGGGTGTTAGGAGTATAAGTCCAGTATTTACTTCATTTGCAGACTAATAATTATAGCTACACTTTTACGGTTGGTTAGTATCTCCAAGTAAATGTGGCAATAGCAAGCCATTAATGCTTATTTTCCCCTGGGCAGCAGGTCAGGTGTTGCACTGTCAATGCGTACATGCAAAATGGTTAGTCTACACCAGGGCTTCACAATATACGTGCTCGCGGAGCAAGCTATGAGCAGCAAGGCGCGAGCACGGAGCAGGGCGTGCACGCTACCCCCACTACCGGACCAGAGTGGAGAGTGGGGAGAGTCACGTGGGGCACACAACAGCTCCCGCCAGTCAATGTAAATCCGCGGCCACCTGCAGGGATATCACTCACGAATTATTACTGTGCAAATGAAACAAATAAAGGAGAATGTACACATGCCACATAATTTTATTAGCTTAGTGTATGCCTCTACATTCTTATTAATTTGTGAACTGTTACACAATAAAAGGTGTCACTGAAGTGTGGGATTCTCTGTTATCTTGTACTTTTTGCCCTTTACAATTGTGTCTATGTTCGGAGTAATTGTTCTTGTGCATCGTAGGCGCAGCGTGCAGTTTAAATTTCGATCAGACAATGCGTTTCTCAGGCGCGTCTTGTTACATTTCATTGCAGAGAACAGTTGTTCACAAACATACGTGGAACCGAACATTGATATTATTGTAGCCGCCAGTTTGTGCAAATGAGGAAATCTATCCTGAGGGAAGTGTCTGTAAAATTCCAATATGTTTTTCTTGTTCTGAAATTTGTCTCTGTATTCTCTGTCACACTGCAGGTCAATAATTTCTAGTTGCAGCTCAGGACGAATCTCTTCAATATTCGCTGAATATGGAGAGGAGAACAGATCAGAATCACTGTCTAAAAATTCTTCCTTAAGGGCAACTAAACTATGTGAATAACGTTCACAGTCTTTGTGAACATCTTGCATGGATGACAATTTAGGAAAATGAGCTAGATTTCCTGTTTCCAGCTCACCCAAAGTGTCAATTTCATTTTAAAAGCTCGTATTCGATCTATGAAATGAGTAATTAGCAGATCTTTACCTTGTAGTGAAATGTTCAAAGCATTCAGATGGCTAGTTAAATCTGCTAAGAACGCGAGATCACATTTCCATGAAGGCTCTTTCAATTCAGGAACACACATGTTATTTATTTCCATGAACATATTTATCTCATCTAATAGGCAAAAATTCGATTTAATAATTCGCCACGACTAAGCCAGCGGACCTCGCTGTAATAAGGCAGGCTAGCATGCTTCCTTATATAATTGGTTGTACGAACAACAACACTCATCACATTTTTTAGAGTGATACTCTTTGCACATAAGTTTTCCTGGTGGATCACACAGTGAACGCCCCTTATTTCATTCGGCACGGTCAGTTTTTGCATTTTCTCCTTCAACAGTGCAACGAAACCTAATTTTTTCCCTGTCATCGCTGGTGCACCGTCTGTAGACACTGAAACTAAAGAATTCCACGACAATCCTATATTTTCAACACTTTCTTCAACACTACTTAAAATATCACCTCCGGTTGAAGTGTTCTTCATTACATCGAGGAGCTCCTTCCTCACCTGAAGATCTCTATTAACACCTCTAATAAATATGGAAAGCTGCACTGTTCCAGTGATATCAACACTTTCGTCGAGAGCTAGAGAATACACCATAAAATCTTTATAGATATTTGCAAGCTAGCTCTGGACGTCGCCTGCCATGTCCTGTATGCGACGCATAATGGTCATGTCAGATAATGGCACAATCCGAAACTGTTCAACTTGAGATGGACACAAATGTTCCGCTGCAACTACCAAACATCTTTTATTAAATCGCCATCAGTGAAGGGGCGCAGGGATTTTGCTAAAAACAAAGCAATTTTGTAGCTCACTCTGAGAGCTGCCTCAGTTGATTTTTCTTCGTCATCCAGATCTTCTTCGGATAGTTTCCTTTTAAGTTTAATAACTTCCTGTGCACGATCTGGTCCATCAAATTTTCCACTTCCGTAGTCTTTCGCGTGGTACGACATATAATGTCACTGCAAATTAAATTTCCTAAAAGAATTCAGCGTTTTGTGACATATTAAACATTTTGCAATACCATCTTTTTCTGTAAACAGATACAATTCCTCCCAATGGGGGTTGAACTGCGAAAGCATGGTTGGGGCTACACAAAGGCGACTTGACATGATTCTTAACCAGCAAAGTGACTGTTAGAGCTGATCGTAGTACTTTTAACGTTACACAGTCGGCGCGAATTCAATAGGCACGCTGTGGTTCTATTCATACGTGCGCGTGCATTTCCCCTCCCTCCCCTCCCCCCTACTCCACGACCTTGCACCTGCTCGTGAGCACGTTCCTGAGCAGTCGCGAGTACTCGCGCTCAAAACCGGCCAGTTGTTAAGCCCTGGTCTACACTGACAAGTGTAGCCCATATAGTGGTGCAGTTACGACTGCACAGAAAACATCAGGGAGTAAATTATATTGTGTGTTTGCAGGAAGACTGTGAGACAGAGAGAAAAACAACTAACACACCGAAGAGGATACACCGTTGATCACAATATCTGCACTTATACCCCTAACACTAGATATGTATGTTAGAAAACAAAATCTGTTAAGTTCACAAATTCATAAGTCATACACAAAGCATTTTGTAAACCTCTCCCTTTAAATGGTTAGCATCACTGCTGTAGTGAGGAAGGACATGAGTTTGATTCCCGGTAAGTCTTCAGATTTTTCTGAGATAGAGCAGTTTGGAACAGGTTCCACTCAGCCTTGTGAGCCAAATGAGGAGCTACTTGAATAAGAAGGCAGTGACAATGTCAGGATTCATCTACTGGCAGTAATGGCTGGATAGATTAGTGACGTGCTGGTCACATGTCCCACGATTCTAGATTGTTCCTCATACTGCCTTGTATGCAGTAGTGGGAAGTTGGAGTGGTGTTTGAGTTTAATATTGTCTGCTGTCTCCCCAAGGCTCTAGGCTCCTATTAGTTGTACAATTAACACAGAGATAAGATACATTCTTACATAAGGAAGGATAGGAACACAGCAATCAGTCACAAACCCAGTGGTTTTTTTGTTATTCTCGTATATCCAGATATAGCTATGAATAGCCATCATCATTGCTAAAGTACAAGGAAATTACAGAATCAGAACAGATTTATATAAAACAATAATCAAAACACCATGTTATCCAATAGCAATGAGCAATTCTACTCAACATACCATTTGAGTGAGTTACCATTTAACAAACCGATAACAATTCATGTCCCCACATTACTTCCCTGCTGTATAGGCAGATGGAAACAGAGGTGATTGTCTACACCTAGTACAGCAGCCTCAGTTTGCATCATGTGGTATAAGTAATGCCCCCACATTACAAAAATTGTAATGCCTCCATATTATAAAAATTGCTCACCTAGTTTCATTCCAACATAGCAATATAAAACCCTTTTTTTAAATAAATAAATTCGGCAAGTATATTTACCATATCACCTTTAAAATAAATTAAGACATTCTGATTTATGTGTGTGTTCATTCACTGGTTAGCCAGAACAGTATGACCACCTACCTAACAGCCGGTATGGCTACACTCAGCACAGATAACAGCAGCAATGTGTCATGGTATGGAAGCAATAAGGCCTTGGATGGTTACTGGAGGGAGATGGCACCACATCTGCACACACAAATCAACTAATTTCTGTAAATTATTAGGAGGGGTGTGATGAGCTCTGATTACACATTTGATTGGGTTCAGATCTGACGAGTTGGAGTGCCAGCACATTAATCAGAACTTACCACCATGTTTCTCGAACCACTCCATCACACTCCTGGCCCTGTGAAATGGTGCATTGTTGTTGTTGTTGTTGTTGTTGTTGTTGTTGTTGTTGTGGTCTTCAGTCCTGAGACTGGTTTGATGCAGTCCTCCATGCTACTCTATCCTGTCCAAGCTTCTTCATCTCCCAGTACCTACTGCAACCCACATCCTTCTGGATCTGCTTGGTGTATTCATCTCTTGGTCTCCCTCTACAATTTTTACCCTCCACGCTGCCCTCCAATACTAAATTGGTGACCCCTCGATGCCTCAGAACATGTCCTACCAACCGATCCCTTCTTCTAGTCAAGTTGTGCCACAAAGTTCTCTACTTCCCAATCCTATTCAACACCTCCTCATTAGTTATGTGATCTACCCATCTAATCTTCAGCATTCTTCTGTAGCACCACATTTCGAAAGCTTCTATTCTCTTCTTGTCTAAACTATTTATCATCCATGTTTCACTTCCATACATGGCTACATTCCATACAAATACTTTCAGAAACGACTTCCTGACACTTAAATCTATACTCGATGTTAACAAATTTCTCTTCTTCAGAAACGCTTTCCTTCCCATTGCCAGTCTACATTTTATATCCTCTCTACTTCAACCGTCATCAGTTATTTTGCTCCTCAAATAGCAAAACTCCTTTACTGCTTTAAGTGTCTCATTTCCTAATCTAATTCCCTCAGCATCACCCGACTTAATTAAACTACATTCCATTATCCTCGTTTTGCTTTTCTTGATGTTAATCTTATATCCTCCTTTCAAGACACTGTCCATTCCGTTCAACTGCTCTTCCAAGTCCTTCGCCGTCTCTGACAGAATTACAATGTCATCGGCGAACCTCAAAGTTTTTATTTATTCTCCATGGATTTTAATACCTACTCCGAATTTTTCTTTTGTTTCCTTCACTGCTTGCTCAATATACAGATTGAATAATATTGGGGAGAGGCTACAACCCTGTCTCACTCCCTTCCCAACTACTGCTTCCCTTTCTTGTCCCCCGACTTTTATAACTGCCATCTGGTTTCTACACAAATTGTAAATAGCCTTTCGCTCCCTGTATTTTACCCCTGCGCCCTTCAGAATTTGAAAGAGACTATTCCAGTCAACATTGACAAAAGCTTTCTCTAAGTCTACAAATGCTAGAAACGTAGGTTTGCCTTTCCTTAATCTAGCTTCTAAGATAAGTCGTAGGGTCAGTATTGCCTCACGTGTTCCAATATTTCTACGGAATCCAAACAGATCTTCCCCTAGGTTGGCTTCTACTAGTTTTTCCATTTGTGCATTATCTTGTTGAAAAATTCCACTGTCGTCAGGAAACATGATTGTCATGAATGGGTCCAAGTGGTCTGCAACTAGCATATGACACTCCTCGGTTCTCATGATGCCAACATGAATGTTCTCCAGCACATAAAGGAGCCACCACCAGCTTAGCTCCATCCTGCAGTACAGGTGTCAAGGAGCTGTACCCCTGGATGATGACAGAGTTGCGCCCTCCCATCGACAGAGCATGCAACACTCTGCCACTGCACCAATGCCCAGTGCCCATTTCAGTAGCAGTTGCCAATGTTATGGTGTTAACATTGGTACATGGATGTGGTGTCAGCTACGGAGGTCCATGATTAAGAGTGTTTGAGAGTTTGGTGTACTGTGTGCTCAGACGCACTTGCACTCTGCCCAGCATTAAAGTCTGATGTTCACTCCAACACAGTTTGCTGCCTGTCCTGTTTTACCAGTCTCTTCAGCCTATGACGTCTGACATCTGTAAAGAGGGGTGGGTGCCCAACCACATGACATCTAGACGTGGTTTCACCACGTGTTGAAGACACTCACCACAGCACTCCTCGAATACTCGACAAGTTATGCAATTTGCGAAATGCTTGTGCTGAGCCTTCGGGCCATCGCAGTCTGCCCTCAGCCAAACTCAGATAGATTGCATACCTTCCCCATGCTACACAAGGATAGCACGATCACTAATACTACATGCACCATATGTGTGTGTGTCCGCCTCCTAGCAGTCATTCCTCACCAGGGATCCTGCTATAGCCTGGACGGGTTTACACCGAAATTAGGTTGGTGGTCATAATGTTCTGGCTGATCAGTGTATATTAGTGGTGAAATGATCCACCAAATCTTATACAAAATATCATTAATAGGGCCAAGCAATTGTCCTATACAGAAGTGTCATATTACATTAGAAATAATAAACTGAAATTTGTTTTTAAAGATTATCTTGATGAAATATAATTTGACACCAATTTGAAAATCATCAAAAGCTAAAATCTAGTGTAGTTGCTACAGTGGTTAAAAGATGCAATACATAATTAATACAAAAGAAAGATTAAAAAGTTCATACAAATCAATATATGGAAACCTGTTAACATCATAGCAAAATACTGAAACAAAATTAATTAACTGCATACATTTAATAAAAATATACAAACATCCTCAACTGATGTAAATTTCTTAACTAAAATAAGGGATTGCAATCAGTTACTGTGTTCCTATCCTTCTTTAATTAATCTACAGTCACTGTGCAAAATGGTTGCTTATGGAATTAAAGTTGGACAATTGTACACGTCTCTCAAGCTAACTGATTTCTGTGGGACGCACCACCATTCCTCTGCAGCTCAACTGCCTAGCATCCTGTAACTAGTCTAAGCTGCCCACTTCAGCTACGCCACCCCGCAATTTATCAATGCCTCTGCGAAGGCCTGTATCATCATTCAAGTTTTAATGACCCATGTAACTATTTGTCAGCCCCCTTTGACAATCCTGAAAAATGTAAATGTACCTCATGTACTTTAAGTCCCTCATGTGGGAAACCTCATTTTTATGGAAGCTGCCATTTCAGACTTCTATTAGCCTCTTCCATGGAAGGGGAGGGCGTGTAAGCCACCACCGGTCCAGGAGGTAACAGGACTGTTTTATCACCTGTACTTTGTTACGAACTCTCGCGGCCCACATGCCTGATCCAACCATCCACTTAGCAAAATGGCAGTTAGTTCTGGAAAAGGATGCATACACACACATTTACCCCACATCATGCTTGACTGCCAACAGGGAGCATGGGAACAGAACCACATGCTGGCTGCAGGGACACAAACAAGAGTGTCGGTCAAGAGGTGTTCGTCCTCTCTAGTCTCAGCTTTCAGCAAAGCTTAGTGTCTCTCCCTACCCTCCTCTCTAATGATGTTTGGACACTGTTCCACTACTGACTAACTACAATGACCCTTCTGATTGGATTGTGGTTTATTCACTGACTCCAGGATGCACCCAACTGTACTAGGAATATAGCTAAATTTTACCTACAAAATGTCGTTCCATTGTTATTTTCCTTGGATACCCACAAAACCTGACAACCACGCTGGCACCAGCACAATTACATTGTGTTACTATGGGTCATTAAAACTTGCCAGTAGCTGTATAAATTCTGTGGGCATATGACAAATACAATAAAAGATACTAAAATAAAGAAAATTCTCCTGTATGATAGAATTTCTTTACAAACCTTGACAGGAGATGCATCCTTTCGTATCTTTCCCCATGAAATTGCTTCATCAGGTCTGGCACCACTGTCACTACCATCAAATTCAGATGCAGTATTGATGAAAACAGCGTAATCTGCTCCATTCCTCTGAAAATGAAGATGAATTTTACTTTTTTTTTTTCAAGTATCAGCCCAACAATAATTCTGTTAATCATTTTGCTCCCAATCACATATTACCAAGCCAAGATTACATGACAAAATCATAGATTAAGAAATCTTGCAGCTAAATTTTCCTATCTTGTGTACTGCTACCCATTAATTAAGACTCACATACTTGTACAACTGTGCTTTTTGTGATACACATAATCCTTTTAATTATTATGCATAAATAACTGCCCAAAATTACATCTGTAGCAGCCAATACACTACAATCCTAACAACTTTGATACACTGATCTGGCTCATTGTTACTTCACAGTTTGCACTGCTACCAACTGATAAATGAGATTTGCTCTTCAGCGATATGATTCATCCAGGCAGAAGATAATAATCATAAAGAGCACATTATTACTTGCTATGAAGGCCACTATGGCGAAATGTTAAAATATGGACACCAGTCAAACTCATTTTCACTACTCTACACCAAGATTATGCCACGAAATCAATCAGATATGCATACAGGGTGTTTTAGAAAGAACTTTACAACTTTAAAAATTCATATAAATTTATTGGAAGAAGATGTAGAGCTGGATTTAGTGTTATTTTGTAGGAAAACACATCAAGGGTTTTTTTTTTTTTTTTTTGCCTTAAACTAAAGATGATGTATGTGGCTTCTGTTGGTTATCCTACAGACATCCCATCAGAAGTCAATTTCTTTCCAAACTTGCTGTAGCATTGTGATTTTAACTTGCTCAGTGGTGACAAATTCTTGCTCTGAGTTCAGATAGAGAAGCTGGCACAGGAGGTACAAGCACTATATCCTTGCTGAATTCCCATAAAAAGAGTCATGTCAGCCCTGGGGAATGTGAGGGCCATGCAATTGGTGCATCATGGCTAATCTGTTGACTGAAATGCAAAAAATCCTGAATGTCAGTCAGGTAGTGGGGTGGTGCACCATCTAGCATGAAGTAAACATTTCGTTCTTGGTCATCATCATCAATCTGTGCTATCAAAAATTGTTCTAACATTCTAACATATCCAGATGCACTGTCCCGTTGATGGTTCTCTCTCAAAAAAAAAAAAAAAAAAAAAAAAGGGGGGGGGGCATACACTTTTTTCTTGCTCAATGCTCAAAAAAAGTTCAGTTTAGGAGTATCATGGACATGCTGCAATTTGTGATGTCAATTTTCACTGCTCAAAATCCTACAGTTACGTGCGAAAAGTCGACTCATCAGAAAAGGTAATATTGTCTAAGAAATTTTAATATTCATGTAATCGATTTAACATATCCACACAGAAGTTCTTGCAAGCAATTTTATCAGTGTCTTTTATTGCTTGTGCAATTGTCAATCTGTACGGTTTCAAATGCAAACACTTTCTCAACAGAGGCCAAACAGTCATATGTGGGATTTGCAGTTCACGAGGTACATGCTGGTTTGATTTCGTAGGGCCATTGACAAAACGTTGTCTCACTCGCTCAACAAGGTCATCAGATGCACTTGGACGACCTGATAATTTTCCATGTCTTACCGAACACCCTGTTTCTACAAAACATTTATATCACTCATAAACTGTAGGCCTACTAGGAGGATCTTCAGCACACTTAGTACAGAAATTACTCTGAACTGCTGTTGCCGACTTCGATTCTTCAAACCAAAACACACAGCTAGCACACTTGGGTCCAGTGAAGGCAGCCATCTTTAATGCAATGCCACTAGTGCTCCTTACGGTGCGATTCAGCACTAGCAAACTATGCGGGACAAAACTTGATGTTTCCCTACAAATTGACACTACAATCACTTCTGTATGTACTATGAATTAATTTATATGAGTTTTCTAAGTTGTGAAGTCTTTTTTGAAACACCCTGTATTTTCTCCATGCCAAACTAATGAACAGTATGTTCATCACTCAGCTACATTGAACAGTGGCACGTTTTCTCAAGAAATACATATGTTGTTGCATCCGACTGCCAGTTCATTGTTATTGTTATTATTATTGTTGTTGTTGTTATGCTTCTCTTTACACAGATTATACCAACAGCACAGTTTCATTTGCTTAAAAAATACAAGCTATTGACCTTTTCCATATTTTGCAATTCAGTCACCTCACGAAAACTGATCTTAACAGAAGCAGTAATTGGTCCACTTGCTGGAGAAAAAACACTTTTAGTGTTTTTAATGTTCTGAAAATTTAATCCATGTAAGCTCAGCCCCACCTGTTTGCTGGTTTTGTCTACACAAATTCTGTTAGACTGTATCTCACCACTAAGTAGCCAGTAAAAAATTGCCATGGCATGTATTTCGTTTGTTTATCTGATAATCCACCCATATCCATCTCAGTTGTTCTGACAATGACTCTGAAATTCTTTCTTTTTATATTGTCTGTTTAGTGGTATTAATCTTTCTGTGCCTGGCTCTGTGGGTTGGAATTAATTGTGCAGTAAAGATCCAAATCTCACTGCTGCACTAACAGTACACACTAATTCCATATAAATCAGATGGTCTCTAATACACACTTTTATCTGACTATGTAAAAAGTATACCTGTATCGTCAACACATTTTGGTGTATGTGGCTTTTCACTGTCCAGCTTGTGAGCCACAAATGGTCTTTTCAAACTTGGGCTTTGAGTGCATATCACTTTATGGTTAAAATGTGGTCAACAGTGAATTGATGCACGCCACAGCCATGTCATTTAACCATCCAACTTATCATGAGACGTAAAAGATTGAAGACCTATCTCATAGTGATCAGCCATGGCCAACATCCCCAACTGAAAACTACTATCAATAAATTTGGACTTGTAGGTGCCCTGGAGAATATGCAACAAAACTAGGTGCTGACTTTTGGAAAGCAACTGGGAGGGCAGCAGTTTGGTCTCTAGGCATCCACTATGGAGAGCAGTACAAATCCGCAAGCGCTGTGGTGCATAAAGAAGGATGGCAAGGGAACACCCACAATGGAACATACATCAATGGCAACCGATTCTCTTCACCAGTGGGTGCATGGTCTGTATGACTCCTGATGATTGTTGCAGAAGAGTGTGGAGGTAGCCAGATACCAACACACACTTTTCAGCCAAGTGGCCCCAAGCAGGTCTGTAGGGAAATGTGTTGGTCATATTTTGGACCAGCATCATGTAAATATGTCAGATGCCTCCCATCATTATTCCAGGGGCATACAGTATAATCTGAGTCAGAATACATTTTTGCTGCTACGACAGCCACAATTGTTACATGTAATGTTCACGAGTAAAACATTTGCTGCAGTTGTACAGTTATGTTGGTATTCAGATGAGCCACATACAGCAGATGTGTTGCCTTGTAAGTTACCTTCGACATGGGTGCTTCGACGTATTATTTATAGACACACCTGAAGATGGAGACGAGTCCCTAAAACTTGGTAGTGTAAAGACTTCAATCAAGAAATAACTGTCCAAGGGTAGTGGATGTTTTAATAATGAACACTGACTGATAATGCTTATGAGTAGTTGACACTTACAGTGCATTGCTGCATGGATCAATGGCACACTGTATGACATCTGGAGGGTCTATCAAAGAGTGGGACATGCTTAAGCAGCACAATCTTGACCACTTTGTGGACAACATCACAAGAATGATTCAAACATGTTACAAAACATGAGGCAGACTAACACAGTATCAAATGTTAAAAAGCAGCAAATTTTGATTTCAAAGATGTGCACTTCCAAACAATCTGATTTTACTCTGGTTATTATTTTGTTTTTATTTCATGGTAAAGTTATTTTTTGTTTCATGTATCAGTAACCCCCTACCAGCAATTCTTTAAAGAATAGATATCCTATGTGTAACATATCTTCACACGTCTGATTACTTTACAAATGAGTTAATGTATTAAATATTTGATGTTAAGCATGTAAAATCTTTATGGATGAAGATGAAAAACCATAATTATGTTGGTTTTATTAGTTTCAGATTATGCATCCACAAACTAATGAAAAACTCAAAACCAAAACTGGTAAAAAACTAAAATGTCACACTCGATGCTGAAGTTTTACCACATGAACAATGAACATTTAATAAGTTATAAACTGTTTCCTTCATTATTTTGTGATGCTGTATGTGAGAAAAAGTTTACAAAAGGCTTGAAATTAAGTTTTAGGTTTGCTGGAAGTTCCCAAGTGCTCTCATTAACAAAACACTAGACAAGTGTAGTTTGGGTAATTTGAGCTCTGTTTTAAGGAAAGCTGTTGTAGTTTTTCACACATCTCAATGTTTATGACTTAGCTCATGAACTATGTGACATTCAGTTACATAATTTTGAAGGCACAATCATGTGTGGATATTGCCTGCGAAAGTGCGAACAGAGTTATAGCGAGGCTGCCGGAAAAACATCTCTGACACTTCATGCATGTGGAGCACATTGTGTAGAGGTGACACTCTACTGCCAATCTGCACTTTGGAATTCGTAAACATTGCCATGGTGACAGGCACCATTTGCCACCCCTACAACTCAAGGTTGCATTTGGTCTACCAATGAGTGATCGACACGGTTTAACAACAAACAGCTGCGTAGTAACATTGGCAACAAATCCCAACAAACAGCTGTGTAGTAGCACTGGCAACAAAGTCCCTGGCTGTCACATGTTGTTTTTCAGCAGCTTGATTATAGAAGTGGAAGAGTAATAATTTAAAATTTCATGCCTGGAGCTGAGGTTTTACTACATCAATTGGGAAAATGTAGTAAGTGATAAAATTTTTTCTTTCTTTATTTTGTGTGTATGTGTATGGGTGTGTGTGTGTGGGGGGGGGGGGGGGAGGGGGGAGAGATAGACGAGGAAGGGGAGAAGGATGAGGAGAGGGGGGGGGGGGGGCAGGAGGTGTCAGCAAGAAGTTTTGAAAATGTTTCAAATTATGTGTAAAATATGTTGAAACCCATAAAGTGCTCTCATTCTCAAATACTGTTTGAATGTAAACTGGATAATTTGCATGCCGTGAGCCATGCTGCCTCAAGACACACTGTTTTTAGCTTTAATACCCCTGCTGTGTAACCCCCCGCCTCACAGCTCAACAACTAGAAAAATGATTAAATTAATAGCATTTTAAATTTATAAATTTGGTCAATAATTATATGGAATACTTAAAACCAAATTTTTGTTGCACCTGGAAGCCTTTTGATAGACAATCTGAAACTGGGATTGGGTGATAGTTTAGTCATTTGCTTATATTGATGGCTTATTCTGTCATTCCCTGTTCACCTTGAACTTAAGCTCAGACAAATTTGAAGATATGCAAGTGCTGCAAAACTTTTATATATGAGTAGTTTATCAATGGATTTCTCCCGCTTTAAAATTACCTTACCTCAATTACTATTATACCTTACTATTTACTGGCTTCCCTTTTACCTATCTACTTTTCCTTTTTTGTTTTCTTGTACATCTTCCAATTTATTTCCAGGCTTTGGTTTGTCTGTGTCATGATTACTACTGTAGTACCCTGGAATTTGAATATCAGGTGACTGCCACTGGTTACTTTGCACTCCTATTGCGCAGCCTTGCCTCTTCTGAGCCAGGAAGGGTGCCATTTCCACCATCCAGTACCTGTATATTTCACTCCTTGCTACAGTTGTACAGTTTTGTTCCTTTGACTTTTAGTACCCGTAACTGTCTTTTCAATTGCCTGCAACTCATTATTTGTATTTTGGAATCTGAATCTGAGCAATCAGTCCACAGTTATTTCCCACTTCTTTCTTTAAATTTTAACACTTCGTATTTATGCGAATATAATGCACCATCAAATGTGATGTGCATGCCAATTTTAAACATTAAAATCATAGAAAGCAGTTTGTTGGCGCATCACTGGAAGGCTAAATTCATTTTACACAACAATGGATGTACACATAAACTATCAAAGCAAGAGCAATTTTAAGTGAACCATTGTTAAATGACACAATCATTATTCAAAAAGAATGCCTAACTTGATTACCTACATGACATACAAACAAACATACCATAAATTACAAGCATTACTCATCATTATTCACAATGTCATCATTACTGGTAAGTTCAGAGGAGTCTACATCATAAACAGATTTGTTTCCTCTTTCCCCATCATCTTCTGTGTGCTCCATAATACATCTTCACTGCCTCCACAGTATTTGAAATACAGCATTTATTGAATGATTTTACAATCATTGGCCTGTTTATGCTTTTCCAGACAGGCTGAAATCCAGTCTGCAATAATGTGACGAGCAGCACAGTTATTTTTCCTGTTGGAGTAACATCACAGTTTGGTTCATGAAACCATTTTTCATACTGTTCCTAAATGTAACGTTTGAAAGGTTTATTTATACTAATGTTCAGGAGTCGTAACAGAAGTCATTCCTACAGGAATAACAACATGGTCACTGCCTAGTCTGTGGATCTTCTTTTTTATGTCATCAATCAGATGACTGTGAAATTCATTGACAATGTGTTGATGGTAAGTTTGGAAAGCCCATCACGACAGAATTTCCACATGTTTCGGAGCCAGTCAAGCATTAAAGTTTGTCATTCATCCCTTCTCTTCATTTCTAACAATGATGTCATCTGGGAAGAACTTTTCATTTTTAGGGGTTGTGGGGCTTCTTTTCTGTTTGAAGTTTAAGAAAGGTGGAAGTGTGTTCCCATATGCTGTGATTCCCAGCATTATAGTTATGCACTGTTTTTTCACTCTGATGTTTTGATGGTAACTTCCTTTGTTCCCTTCTCATCAACTGTGTAATTATGTGACATATCGAACCAAACTGGCATCTCATCAGTGTTGCCTAATTGGCCCATCAAAAAATTCTTCTCTTGTCGAAATGTGGTGACATACCATTGAATTTCTTAACATTTTTTCTCAATATTCTGAGGAAACTTTTGGCATACTGTTGTACAGTGTCATAGAGGGATCAACATTTCCTAGGCTAGCTTTAATCTCGTGCGTCAGTATATTAAGAACAGTATATACCTCTTTTATTTTGTTTCTTATAATGTCACTAGTTACAGGTTCCCCCTTCTTTCTCCTTTCATGGATGAATTACGAAACTTTTACTTCAATGTCAGGATGTTTTCCTTTGTGGGAGCCAGTGAATTTCTTTCTAGTAATACTAGTTATAAATACTGCCAATTCTGTTTCTTCCATAAGCAAATGTCACACTCAGTTCCAATGAACTCTTATCCTGCCTTCTGTTACCACATTTTTCAGCATAAAGAATTACTTTACAAATGGTGTTCTTTTTTACTTGCCTTCCAATTTGTGACTGCCTAATGCAAACATACTATACACAGTAGGCCAACAATAATGTAATGAAGTTGACAATTTTTATTTTAACAATTAGTAAATGGATTCCCTCATTCCTTGTCACACAATCTACTTTGATGCACTTTATATGACTTACCATCAAATTAGCATTACAGATGTGATGTTTAATAACACCACCTCCTATTATGATCATTCCAGTGTTAGCAGCCTTAACTGCCATTGTGTTCAGCCGACGAAGATCTGCATCAAGCAAAAAGACAGGTTAATATTAAAATGTATGTTTTTGAGGGGGAAATAAAATTTGAAAAATAGGTTTGTATGAACATGGAAATGTTATTTTACACTCTATATAGCTTCTTTAGTCCCATACTCTAACCTCATACTAAGGTAATAAGAAGAGTATAATAGATAAGGCATTGTTTTCTTATAACTCGTCACTTAAAGGCTTAGTTTGCTAAAAATACAAGCATTTATTCTGTGACAGTTACACAACAAAATCAGTAAGTAGCATTTCATATTTAAAAATGGTGGAGTGTTTGAGATACATAAAATAAAGTTAGAAATCAAACTGAAAACAAACATACTAAGTTATAGTTCACTATTTTCCTGATTACTGAATTTTGTACATAGTTTCAAAAGCTAGAGTGACAGTATTTACTCTTTTTTACTTCAGCCCTGCTCCAAATGTTGCCGGTTCAAAAGATTTTCCAATTGTAACTCAGATAAAAAATTTAATTTTTGCCAAGTGTGCATCACATAGTTTTGTCATCTCAAGTAATATTATGAACATATTCCATACAAACAAGAGGTCTGTTTACGGGTGGGATGCTAGCCAGGTTGACAGAAAATAGAAAAATTCCAGACATCATGAGCTGAGAGGAAGAAAGTCTTCTACATGCCAATATTGTAATTCAATGCAGTCATGCTTAACTTCCTCATTTGTGTAATGGTACCTTGAACGATATCCAAGACAAGTCCAGGATTCTTATACGAATGGAAATACATCATATCACCAAGGCTTCCATCAGTTAGAGCTGGGCTAAATACTGGAATCTTGTTTTTGGCTGCCCAGTAATATACAGAATCAGGGTTATTAATTTCTTCCCCTAGCCTTGCAACCATTTTGGATGGTGTCCATAGAGTACCCTAAAAACACAAAGTACATCTAGACATAACATCTTTATTCTAAGTCAGGCAGGGAACCCTGACATCCCTGAATTATATAGACAAATGAATAAACTCATCAGGCAACACATTTAAAAATATTTCAAGAGAAGAAACTTTATTTGACAATAAATGTGTACAACAAGAAATAAAAGAAGAAGAATTAACAAACAAAATTCCACTGCCTCAGATGGTGTCATCCACTGACAGACAACAGAAGTGATACAAAATAACAAAAATAAAAAATAAAAAAAAATCTGTGATCAATGAAATGGTAGATGCTAACAAGTGCTAAAATGAGTTAGCACTGCATGCAATCACTGTGCTGCTATCAATTATGTTCATTATAAAAAGGCTGGTACTTAACAACTTCACTTACATTTGGGGCCAAGAGAATACAGAAGTGTGCAATGTGAAAATACAACCGCAAAATGCTAGGTTGGGAGAAATACAAGAAATTCATAAACACTGTGAAATATAGGAATGTTTCAACACAGGCTGCAGAACTACAGGCCTTTCTAATAGAAAAGTCTGGGGAGTGGTGGAAACTGGGATAACAATAAATTTTAAGTGGAGACAGTTTGTACAGAATTTATCAAGAGGGGAAGAGGAGACAAGAATGTTGGTTCCAAAAATGGAAAGTAAGATGAGGGTAGAGGTAGTGTACTAAACAAAAATATATAAAGCTTAAAAAGAAAATCCAGCACAGAATACAAAAAGGTCTAAAAACAAGTTGGCAAAAGAGTTTACTTAACAGAAGTAGCTTTTGGTGCCAATACGGTAAGCAAAAATGATTTCATGTTGGATACAGTATGAGGAACAGTAATTCATGGAGAACAGATGAGGAATTTTTATAACTGATGTAAGATACATAAAAAGAGATAACAGTATTCCATCTCTCAGGGAGTGGGTAGATCCAGGCATATCTGATAAGCAAATAGCACATGCAACAAAATAGTTCACTGGTGAGCGGCCAGATGTCAGTGTACAACGGGCACAATATTTTGGCAAGTGACCAAGTTGCCATCATTAGGTGCAATGACAAACTGACTCCTTAGGAGCTAGCGTAGTGCTTTGACATCCAACATTTACTCCCATCCTCTCATTAAAACATCATTCTGTCTGCAGCTTGTGCCCATAGACTTGTGCTGGCAGCATTTCTGCTGTTGCTCTGCTCGTCTCCAAAGTCAGTCAGTGGATATATCTCCTTCCTTCTCTTAAGACATGCCTAATATGGTTTTTGTCTCCATTTCAAACTTCTGGCCAACAAGTTAAAAAGATTCATCTACTAGCAATCTGGTGAAAAAAAGACGCAATGTTAAAGCTCACAAGGATGCCTGTATCTTTAAGCTTGAAGTTCTTAAGGCATCCAACAAAATTCACTGAGTAACGAATATGACATGAGCATCTTCAGACGTGAGGGCTAAGTATATCCTTTGGGTTTTTGGTTGGTAGGATGGGGCACCAATGTTGCTAACTATGGGCATAAATGCACCCCATCTTTATGAACCTTCGGAAGTTGATAAGTTGTTTGTGAAATCAGAGCTCTCTGTCATAGCTTCTTAATAATTTCACCTACAATCCAGATTCTTTAAGTCTTTTTCTTCACTCCCTTGGTACGATAAGTGTTGATCTTCTGGTATGCTATGACTTCTAGAAGCCCCACATCTTTGTAAAATAATCCAGGTGAGACAGGTCTACATTTGCTTCATCTTTTTCAGCCAGGAAGACCACAGTATCTTCATTTAGTTCACATATGGCTGCTCTCTCTATGCTAGAGATGTTCAGTTTCACAGGTTTTGTTTCACTGAGAGCACAACAGGTTTCATGATATTTTTCTTCAGCTGCTTCAAGTCGAAATCATGCATTTGCCTGTTCCCCTGCGCTGATATCGTCTATGATAGGTGCAGATTTAGGAGTGAGTGCAAAGTTAAGTACTTTCATCAGAACTGAAACAGCACCCTCATCCAGATTCTTTGCAATGAGATTGATGATAGCCTTGCAGGGACTATCAGAAACTTGTTTCTCTGATATATGCTCAAATTTTGATGTTTGATGCCCAATAGACTTCCTTTCTGCAGAATCTGTTGTGGCCCATGTGACTCCATCAATCCATTCCCACTGCCAGGAACTGAACTGGTTGGCAGCTGTAAATGCAGTTTAAATAGATCTTTGTTAGTTGAACCCAAGAACCAGTGAACAACGTGTACTTTTTCCCATACAATGGCTATGCTAGCATGTTTCTTGATTCTTCTGGCTGCCTGTGAGCCAATATGATAGGTCTTGGTGAAGTTCGACACTACTCATTCTTCACAGCTGCTCATAAGGAATGTAAAGGCACTCTGCTAACAGCTCCCTTGGCTGTGCAGCTTAAGTCCTTTCATGCTGTGATATATCTTCACCTTGTAGTGGTATGTGATTTGGTTCTACAGCTCCTCTTAGAGTAATTCAAGGCGAAATAGTTCAGGGGTGACTGTGTTATAGTAAAAAAAGAGAATAATAAGTATACATATGTGAATGGAAAAAATTAATTTAAAGTATATTACAATTGCTTTATTAGAAATGTTCTGGATGTAAGAATTTGGGCTAATCGGACTTCCTCTCTTACATTTCAATTGTAGGGACAGGTGACTTGAAAGACGCCAGTGTGTGTCAAAAATAAGAATATCCTCCTTACTTGGTTCCACTTCAATAAAAAAAATACTTAATACTGATATCAAGTCTTCTCTTATTTCAAAACATATATGATACAAAACACTTGTAGTCCGTCATACTCCGAGCAGCACATCTTAACAGAACTTCTATACACGAAAGTGTCAGTAGCAAAATCATGTACCAAGAAAAATGAGTGATGATTTTTTTTTCATTTGTCCGCATCTTACCGTGCATTCATAATTAATGTATTTGCTGACTCTTATGGTGAATTGATCTTTAATTTTTTGTTTTTAATAACCTTTAACTTTACCATGTCACCGGGGTTTTTCACCATGTGCCTACACAATTGCCCCCACACTGTACGTTGATATGGTATGGAGACGAACAGTGTTTTTGTATGTGCATAACTTAAATTAATAGTCGCCAATAGGGGTCGACGCCCTTTATTTGTTGGCTTCTCTTTTATTTAATGGAATGGATATGTCATCTTATCCTATGTATGTTAGAGTTCTACAAGAAATTAAAAGATTATATACATAATATGATAGTCCATTACATATTTGAATTTAGCACGCTGACAATAATGTACAGTTTGCTTCGGCCTCACTGCTGGGTTTCGCGCTTGTGCACTGACAGATTTGGCGGCTAAGAACTAGTCGCTAAAGGTCAACATGTTAGATGCTACCGTCGGACTTGTTTTCTTAGTGTTGATTTCACATTGAGCGTCACACTTTCACCTGAGTACCACATATTAAAGAATTGCCATGGCATTTGTCTTCATTCTGGGTGCAATGGGTGTGTACTTACTGTTCAAAATCCAATGCTGTGGCCGAAGATCTCCATTTTTACACCAAGGGCGTCATTATTACCCACTGTACTCACATTTTCAGCTGAGAGAACCCTGGCCAACAGCATCCATCGACGAGGTAAGTACTGGCTCGAACAACTATAGTTCACTTATTAATGTATCAAGCGTTGTGAGGCACGATACTCAGAATTTATTTCCTCGCACACTTATGTTAATGTCACCACACATGACCGTCCACTTGTTGAAAGAAACATATAGCTGTCCAAAACATTGTATAAATTGCTTGTCTTTAAAGTTCATTCCTTCACATGGAGTTTGGTTTCCAATGAAAATTCATACAAATATTGAGTTACAACAATATACATAACATGATAGCTTATACATATGGCTGACAGACTATCCATTGGTTATATTATGAACATAAATTTCTTAAGTTTTAAAATGTCAAATTTTTCATTAACTGGGTTCTGTTATTACAGTTGTGTGTTAGTTTTAACTTATCTTTGTTCACATCACATATACAAATTATTTACATAACACATTGTTATGTACAATACAAACATATGATATATTTATGCTTCGTTTTATAGCTTTTATCACTTATGGGAGCTCATTTCTTCTTTAGGTAGAGGACGGAGAAAAACATTTGAAACAAGAGTAAAACATCATGCATTACTGGCCTAACTACACTTGGTGGCACCTCGTTTGTTTGGGAGGGAAGAAAGGAAATACTCATCTACTGATGCAAGGATTTATGAGGAAATATTACTCATAGAGTCATGGACTAGTTGTCAAGGAACTATTATTTCATGGAAATAATGTGTACTGACTAATCAGTCACGTAGTATCATATTGTTTCTTCATGCATTAGTGCTGCTTACTTCAATTCACGTGTAGCTTAGTGTGAAATATGAAGAAGTTTCAACCTCGTAGACTTATCTTTCTTGAATACCTGGAAATGTAATTATTCAAGATTTCATGTGACACAATAAAAATTAATTGGTTTTCGTAAAATCACATGCTTAAATTGTTTGTGTGTGCTCTGCAGTGAATAGGTACTGATAAATGTCATGGAGATATATTGCAACAATGATTATTTTTATTTTTCATTGCCTTATGACTTTTGTATAAATATCCTTATTATGAGGTGTGGCTCGTTTCTTCATTTGGTACTTGCTACTCCCAACGTAATTCTGTTCTTCTGCACAGTGATGATGCTAATTTTATTTATTCTTTCACTTCGCATGAAGTGGTGTATTACTTCTCATTGTTGTCAATTTTATGCCTTCGTGTGCAAATCAAAAGAATTACTTATGACTATACACATTACTTTATCTTAAAATACACTCCAGAAAAAAAATTACATTTAGAGTTATGTACACTATGTAAAATTATCTTATGATAGAAAGAAAAAATGCTACTTAGCTTCTTCATTCTATAAAAGCTTTTATATCCTTGTCAGGGTGGAGACCCTTGTCTCTCCCTGTTTTCTTATAGACTGATCTGTATGTAAAAAGATATGGTATTTCGGAAATTACATATGGTCATGAATAGAGTAATTGCCGCTTCTTATTCAGTTGGCCAAATTTTGTCGATTTAGGGTGCGTCCGTAAGAGGACATGTTGCCCTTCAAAAAATATGCAACATGTTTCAGTTTATTATAAATTTTCTTAATATACTCCGCCCTGTTTTCTATTGTAACCATGGCTTGTTTAATTTTGTCTTGTAGTGTCATTTCTGTAGTGGGTACCTTTTGTATGGGCGACTCCCACTCATTTCATTGTTTTGTGTGGAACATCAATTCATTAGGTGTGAAACCTGTTGAAGAATGTGGAAGTTTATTAACAACTTTCATGAAGGGAGTTACGTATTCTACCCATTGGGTATGTTTTTGAGGGTTGTATGTCCTAATAAACTGGTTAAATTCTTTAAAGTCTTGTTCTACTAGACTTGCTTCTGGGTGAAAGAAGCTTACTAATACACGTTTTATGCCCTGTGAGGTCACAAATTGTTTCCACTTTTGCCCAAGAAAATATGAAGCATTATCAGTTAGTTGTACCTTTGGTCTACCTACTCTTCTAAAATAGTCTCCCTCAATTCTTTTCCTGATATTTGTGGCTGTTGCATTTTTAATGGTATACATTTTGATAGGTTTTGAGAAAATATCGTATAGTGCTACTATATATCTTACTCATCCTCTACTTCTTGGATATGGACCAGCTACGTCCAGAGATCCTACATTTAGAGGGGTTTTTGTGAGTATTGGGTGTAGCTCAGTATATTTTGACACATTGGACTGTTTTGATTTTTGACATATTGCAAATTTTCTTAATACCTGTACGACTCGCCTTCTCAAATTTGTAAAATAACAAAGTGCTGCAATTTTTTCAGTACATTTGCCTACTCCACAATGTCTCCATACTTCAAATGTGTGTCACACACACCATTGATCAAATTTTTCATGTTTCCTATGATACAAAATGCCCTTTTACTGCTGATACCATTTACTTACCTTTCCACCTTCATCTTGCTTAAGGTTTTGCATGACTTTACTCCATCTACAATCTTGCTGTTGTATAATTTTCATTTGCTTATAAAACTTATGGTAATCAGACTGTTGTGTTGTATCTTGCATTAATAACATTTTGATTTCTGCATCTTGCTCTGTTAATTCACTAAATTCGTCTAAACCTTGTGATAACCTAGACAAGGCACCTGCAATAACATTCCGACTTCCTTTGATATAAATATCTCGAAACTGAATTCTTGTAAATATAGACACCATCAAACTAATCTATGGTGCAATAGTTTACATGTTAAAAGAAATGACAGTGACTGATTGTCACAGTAAACTGTAGTATTCTTACCCCACAAAAAATATTCAAACTTTTTAAATGTCCATATTACAGCTAAACTTTCCAATTCTGACACAGAGTACGATCTTTCTGCTTGTTGATAATGTGCAACCAGCAAAACTGATGACCTTGAGTATTTCTTTACCTTCTTCTTCTTATTCTTCTCGCATCTGGAACAAGCATGCCCCCATCTCCTGAGAGGTCAATAGCCTGGGGTTAACTATGACCGAATGGTGTTTTCCGACTGTAGTGTGACTGAATTCATTACTTGGAGTAATTTCAGTTAGTTGCACTGTGTCGGTACTTCACCAATTTGTGCCGTGGGCTGCTGTGCCATTATTTTGCTGCCCAAACGTTGGCTGGGGTACAGCGTTTAAGACATGGCATTGTTGTCACGCGTCAGCCACTGCTGCAGCTGACTGTTTCTGTTCATTTTTGGCTAATGGCCTTGTGATGGTGGATTGTAATTCTCTCATTCGTTGAAATTACCCCTTTGTTTTGAATATTTCTTTTAAATCATTTGTTTTTTCCATTCCCAATACTGTACTTGTTACCTCTGGGTATGTAACTTTGCTGTTGTGTATACCATCCTTGCTGTGCGTTTACACCAAATTTTACTGACTGATTTACATAACTATATTGTTGTTGGGCCTGATTATCTGTTGCTCTATTGGGTACAGGTCTTTCCTCAAAGATCAAGTCGATAGAATCAAGCACTGACAGAAAATATTCAGTGCCGTGCTCTGGTGTTGTGACTAATTTTTCTCTAATGTGCGATGGTAAACGACTTTTCAAAATTTTTAACACCTGCGATGTTGGATTTGTCCACTAGTGTGTCTTGTTCAGGTATTTTTCAAAGTATCCACATAGACTATCGTATTTGCCATTGAATGGTGCGGGATTGAAAATCTCGCATCTGAGTCTGTCTTGCACTGCCTCCGACCAGTATTTGTCGAGGAAAGCTCGTTCAAATTGGATGTAACTGCTGTAATGTTCGGCCACTTCAGTTGCCATAAAAGAACGTCACCTTGCATATATCCAAGACACATCTGATTTTCTGTGCTTCCGTCCAGTTGAGGGGAAATACACGATGAAAAGAACTGATAAATACTACCAGATTCATTATTTTACCTTCAGTAGTGCATGTAGGAAACTGCCAATGTCTCAGCACACTTTTGTCTGCAAAAATAGTTGGTAGACAAGTGGCATTTTCAGTCATATTTATGTTGTTGTTACCTGTAATTCCAGTTGGTAATTGTTCAGGTATCGGAGTTATGGGTATGTTTACATTTTGCACTCTATAACTGTCACTGGTACCTCCTGTGGGACTCGTGACAATTTGTGGATAAATACCAACAGGTTGAGGTTTGTTCACTGTTGCCTTGTATTGTTTACATGCATATTTCGAGATCTGGTAATATTTTCTTCTAAAAGATTGTGGATCCTATCTTCCGGGCTTGTAGATTGATGTTTACCTTGTTCACTGTTTCATTTTCTTTTTTCTGAATAGCCTTTTCTACTACATCTGTGTATAACTTACAATCAGTTACTAACTTCTCTGCAATGGTATTATCCTTATCTAACATACCTGCTCAGCTTGGCTAATGATATCACTCAAGATTTTCTTTGATCTTCTCTCTCTCCTTCTTAGCACATGCTGAGTCAACTTCTAATGTTGCTACCCATAAAGTAAGCTTTTTACAGCTAGAGGTACACCTTCATAGTCTGTATTTAGTGTGACAGTGGTTGCCCTTATTAGTGTCGAACACAACTGGTTTTGTGTGATTTCGATATTTGTACTTGCGTATGTGATTTTCTTTATCTGTTGCTCTACTAGATCATTATGGTCATTAAAAGAATCTACTTTCTGTTTTAACTCCGTAATGTTACTCTTAACTTCAGAAAGTACTTCATGCTTTACTTATTTTTTCATATCATTCAATTTTTAGTCTATTTCAGTGCAAACATTTTTGGCTAAGTCACTGAATTTCTGTGAGACCGTGTCTTGCATATCCTTGAATACTTGTTTTCGTTCTTGTTTCATTATATTTAGATCTTGTGTGACGGTCTTCAGATTGTGTGTCTAACTATCAATTTTTGCATTAATATTTTGTTTCATAGCACTGAAATTGGTGTTCATATTGTGTTTCATATTACTGAGATTGGTGTTCATACCATCAAATTTCGTGATTATGTTAGATAATAACTGCCACAGCAGTGCTTCAGTTGTACTGCTGTGGTTACTGTCAGCTGTACTTTCGAAGTTAATATTTGTGTAGTGAACAAATGGTGTTTATAATGTGTTATCAAGAGTCATATTTGTATTGCTCTCCAATGTTTCATTCATGAGCGGTATAACTCTCTGGGAGATGCATGACATTGTTTTGTCAATTGTAAACACTGTCGTCAAGGTTATTCTGTTGTGGAGCATCACTATCATTTGTCACACCTGCGACACTCATCTCTGACCTACTTAAACTTTCTGCAGTAGGCATGCATGGCACCTGAACTTCAATTGTTTGCTCGCACAATTCTACGCCATCTTGGCTGGTTGCATTTTCGCTATTGCTATCAACAATGAACATATTTTTCTGCCATGTTGTATGAATATGCAAAAATAAAAATTTCACAAAAATGTTAAAAATTTCATATGCTAATTATTACACTTGTTATTGTAATTTACACGATGTCAAAGCCTGTTTTACATCTTTTATGATGCGCACGCTATTGTGTCACAATTCTGTAAGTTTTACCAGCAATGCATCACACACTGAAAAATTCCTGTAAATTTTCTACCATAAAATTCAAGAAAGGGAATAACGTGGAAAAGGTTTCTACCTACATCAAAAGAGGCGCTACCAAGCGTAACCATGCAAGCAACTTGCGTAGCCATCTTACCTTTGCTGCGCCGAACAAAACGGCTTACTATGGAAAAATTTTACATAACCTGTGTCCAATGTTTATTCCTTTCCAAAATTTTCTCCTCAATTTTTGCCTCTTTGCTTTACATGCTCTCCGCGATTGGAAACAGAAAATACAGACAATTAGCTTTTATGACCAATAACAATGACACAAAAATTTGTTACTACAACATAGTTAACAAACCCTACTTACAACCAGTGGCCTGAAGTCGTCCCACTCAGGTCGCCAGTTTTGTGTGTGTGTGTGTGTGTGTGTGTGTGTATATATATATATATATATATATATATATATATATATATATATATATATATATATATATATATATATGGGTGGACAGAAAAATTTAAATGATAATACAAATGAATTATTAGAAATGTTCTGCATGTACAAATTTGGGCTATTCGGACTTCCTCTCTTACATTTCAATTGTAGATGCAGGCAGCCGACTTCAAGGACACCAGTGCGTGTCAAAATTAAGAAAATCCTCCTTACTTGGTTCCACTTCAATTCAATAAAAATACTTAATACTGATATCAAGTCTTCTCTTATTTTGAAACATATATGATACAAAACACTTGTAGCCCGTCATACTCCGAGCAGCACGTCTTAACAGAACTTCTATATACGAGAGTGTCAGCAACAAAATAATGTACAAAGAAAAGTGGTTGATGATTTTATTTTATTTTATTTTTTTTCATTTATCCGCGCATTCATAATTAATGTCTTTGCTGACACTTATGGTCGATCGCTGTTTCATTTTTGTTTTTAATAAATTTTATCTTTACCACATCGGAGGGGCGGGGAGGGAGGAGGGGGGGGGGGTGTCCACCATGTACCTACACAACAGCCAGATGTCAGTGTCCAACAGGCACAATATTTCAGTGAGCAAACCCATTGCCCTCATCAAGATTGCCTATGAGCTACCACAGCATGTTTATCTCTTTTCCCCTTCCCTCCGAAATGCTACCGCTGTCTGTGCCCAGGGGTGAGGGCACATCCAAGGTCTTCTTCCCACTGACACGTCACTGTGTGTGGTTCATGCCATTGCTTTGCCTGTCTCTGATGTCAGTTCATTGTCAGATACTCCCTTCCTCTTTGTAATTAGTGTGTTGGTTCCCTAACTTTGCTATGGATGCAGGCACTATCACAATTGATCAGAGGTTCCCTTATTCAAATCATGAGAGACTCTTTAATGACACACCCTCAAAGTGAAGACTCCAGTGCCAGAACAGTAGTATGGTTTTAATCCATTCTAGGTAGTTTCTACAAGCAATTTTTCGAGACTGCTGAATTATTAGACTGTTGAATCCTGGTGTGCTGTTAATGTTTGTAATATGGACTTTCACTTTGCCAGGGTATCCCAACAGACCCATGATTTCCAAAGTCCGAGGTTGTCCCGGACACTATCAAGCAGTGTCCTCCTTTTAGCTGGTAGTTGGAATACCGTATTTACTCGAATCTAAGCCCCGGTTTTTGTAATCCAAAAAACTGCCTGCGGCTTAGAATCAAGTGCAAAGTAAGCGGAAGTTCTGAAAAATGTTGGTAGGTGCCGCCACAACTAACTTCTGCCGTCGAATGTATGTAGCGCTACACAGGCATGCTTTGCAGGCACAAAGATAAATACTGGCGCCAAAACCTCTGAGTCAGTAAATAAGTTTAAAAAAAGGTGGAAGACGACCTTTTTTCTCCGCCTCGAGTTTCGACCACTGCATTTTCATACATTATCCAACAAAGTAAATACAAATTGCGTATTGTTCATTTTCGAATGTAACAGCATTTCAATGTACTATGAAAATCCGACTGGCAAGACTGTTTGGGATGTTTGTCAATATGGCCAACTCTACGTTCTGAATTTTTTCCTACCTGTGAGAAGAGATGGTTGCTAATACAAACTTTTATGAATTGAGAACCACATGCAGTATACTCTTCACCATAAGAATAATATGAATATAAACATTTTGCCATGTACTCTTTCGTATTTGCTGCTATCTCATTTAAATCCTGTCTGCCTAATAAACTACGAAACTAGGGTGAGACAACAGCAAACGCGGAAGAATATACATATCATGTCATGTTTATATTCATATTATTCTTATGCCTAATAGTGATACAGTCACAAATGAAGCACGGCAATTGACTAGATTTTTAAATCTAAGACGACTAATTTCTGTGCAGAATGTAATGTACAAAAGAGGCGTCTGCAGAGATTTTCAAACAGCGAAAAATTTTAGCTAACTCTCGTTCAGAACATCTTCTATCATACGCAGTCTATTATTTGGTCCTTGATCATTATCAAAGAAAGCAGCAGTGTAAGTAACAACAAATAGCAGTCTCTTGCCATTGTTTCGCTAATGAGACAATTCCTCTTTTTTATCGTAAGCAGCGGTAGCGCGCACAAAAGAAGCCATGCTGCGATCGGCGACAGGTCGTAAACACACATTATCAGAATGCGACAAACAATGCATGACACAGTACAATAACGCATTTTCAGCTTAGAGTGACGTAAACACCTATAACAAAAAGAACAGCACTTATCAGATCAAAGAAAAAGAAAAATAAGCAATCGATTCAAACCAGACGAAGCACGTGAGAAAGGAAGGGTACCTGTATAAATACGGGCCTGACGCATAGAAATGGCTACCTGGTAAAGCTTAACTGCTAAACTTACGACTCGAACCAAACTACTGTAGCTGTATCGTCATTCATTCAACCTAAATTGTGTCTCATATTACGATGGACCAACTTTGTTTCGATTTGGATGTGCGGCCTAAAACTTTTCTCTCCCTTGAATTTCGAGTCTCAAATTTCAGGTGCGGCTTAGATTCGGGAATTTTTATTTCCCTTGATTTCGAATCTCATTTTTCAGGTGCGGCTTAGATTCGAGTAAATACAGTACTGTCTTCACTTGGTGTTTCCGGAGGATTCATTCTAACTTTCAAGATAATGCAACCACACACAGGAACAATGTACTCACTCACAAACCTGAAGAGTATGCTTAGCCCAATAAAGATCCTGAGGAAGAATCCGACCAGCCAGACATGTCTGAACCAAAGAACAGGCAAAAACACTGAGTGTGGTCTTGAACCCCTTCAGAGACAAGTATTTTAGATATACAAACTCAAATCCTTTGGTCACTACAAAATATGGGATCTCAATAATCTATTTTGGGGGTTTTGGTAATTCAAAATTTTAGTTGGTTTTGGGTCCATTAATGGCTTCAAAATAAATAAAAAGATTGTGCAGAGTACACTAATTTTTCCAAATTCGTGGCAAATTTATTTGGTTTAAAATTTTTGTACACTATAATGTGCTGTAGGTCTGAAGGGGTTAATCAGGTAATGTGCAATGATAACTTAAAAAAGTCTGCACCATTTAACAAAGGACATTTTAAGGGTAACACACATGAAGAATACTTTCTTAAATATGTCACATTAAACAATGGTAATAATGTGGACCTGTGAAACATATTATCTCAAAACACCTATTTTTCATCACTAATATTCAACCTGTCATTACACACACAAATTTAGAGATAGAAATCTATATACATATATTTTTACCGTTGGTTTAAGTCAGAATGACTGGACAATCAATCAACACCAGGATCAAAGAACGTAAGCAACACTGCAGGTTGGGGCAGGTGAAGAAATCGGCCGTGGCAGAGTACGCACTAAATGAGACTAACCATGTAATAAAATTCACCGACATGGAAGTTCTGACTGTAGACAAGCACTATCACACCTGATTGTTCAGAGAAGCTGTAGAAATACACAAACACGGAATTAGCTTCAACAAGAAAGAAGAATGTCTAAGGTAAACGGATCCTGGCTTCCCGTACAGCAGCAAACGACCGTCGCAGGTAGCAAGAGGAGAACCGCACCGGAAATGACAGCGGAAAAGCCCTCAGATATTGGCGCACCAGGTACATATAATCTGTGGCCACGAGTTCGGCTCCAGTTCACCACTGGCAATGGAGGGTGAAGCTTTGACAATGCCAGCCACTCGTGCTGGCGAAACATCAGTAAAATCGTCGGACGAACGTTGGCCAAAGAACTCTAGTCAGAAGCAAACAGGCACTTTGTTAGCAGAAGATGTTTTCCACTTTCTTTGGGTGTGATACACATCTTCAATACGGTACCTATTCAAACGTCAAATACTTCAGCTACCTTGGTTACAGAAGGACCCACCACAAGACTATTTGCTCCCCTTCACATTCGCTTAGCTCTGGCATACTTGCAATGTATCAAAGGCATTGCACATGCGTCATTCGTGATCAAATAGAATGGTGCCACCTGCAGTCTAGGCTAGCATCTGCATTTATGTTTAAGCACACATTTCTCATGGTGTTTCCGTATTTTAGTCCAACCACTATTGGAATCACTCCAATGGACACCAACCTGTTTTATCCAGTACATCAATGACACCTTTGTTGTATGGCCACGTGGAAGAGACAAGCTGAATGATTTCCTCGTACATCTCAGTTCTATACACCAGAACATGGAGCGCTCCCCATTTATGTATATTATCATATGTCTATATGGGAATATACATAACGAAAGTACGATTGCAGGTTGCAGACACATGGTTGATGACATGTGGAAGTTTGCGTCTGATCGCGGAACAAGCTCGGGCAGCCTAATGGTAAGCAGGAGATCCAGGTCTGAGCCTCGGTCCAACAGAAATGTTTATTGTTGTCATCCCATTATACTGCTGATGTTGTCCATATTCAAAATTGTGTATATATTTCATGGATAGAAAGAATGTCCTGAAGATGCTCTTATTATCAAATAGATTTTCACAAACATGATCACATATTGCGTCCCAGAAAAGCTGTATGTAAGAAATGAGACACTCTACCCTTGTGAGTCCATCAATGTTTTGTTCATGACTCCTTGGCAACAAACATTTTTTCCATTAACATTTCAATGTAAGAAATTTTGTTATCATGAATATTCTTTTAAGCCACTCTCAGTTATTACACAGTAAGGCATCATATACATCATGCACTATTTCAGCAAAATTATATGTTGTGATTCTGCATATATGCAGAACACAAAGGAAAAGGGGGGGGGGTTACTGGAAAGAAAGAAAAAAGGAATACTGTGATTTACCATCCAACTTACGATGAAAGCATTAGAGGCAGAACATAGGCTCAGATTTAGGAAAGAGAATAGCAGTTTTGAAGGATAATGCAAAGGTAAGAAGAACGAAAATTCAAATAAAGCTGTGAAGTATAGAAAGGGTAAACAGGTAAAACAAAAGAGTGAGTTTGCAATGGTAACAGAATGAAAGAAACAGGCAGTGTGATAAGGAAACAGTCGATAACAGAAGATATACACAAATGTAGGAGCCAGGTTGCCCCGCATTTTACTAATAGTTCAGTATGAAGAACTGAACACTTGTTTCACTCTTAGGCTGATGTATGAGATACTCGTTCATGTAGACAAGTACTGGGTTCTACAGTGGTGTGTTGGTGTATGTTCACACTGTATTTTGGACATCAGAACAGTGACTGTCTTTCACTCAAAAATTTTTAGATCATAGTCAAATCTGGGCCAATGCACCTGTAGTTAATCTTTAGCATGGAAACTACCTAGCTAGGAGACAAAAGCAAACTGTAAAACGTGTAGGTCTCACTGCCAAAGAAAGGAAAGGTTGAACAAGAGAAAGCAGATTTTTTCCCCCTAGAGGGAACCAAGGTTCTTGTAATTTTTTTCCTGACTATGATGGAAAATCATTACCTACACTAATTGCTGACAATAAAGCTAAAACTGCACTGCTTTAAGAAACTGATGTTATGGTAATAAATCTACAAAAATATATTAGAAATGTATGTCAGTAAGATTGATGATCATCTGAGTGATATTCTTTACAAGATAATGAGAAAATAAAATCGTACCTTGCAGTCATTTTGAACACTAGGAAAACTGATAAGAAAATTATCTGTTTTTTCATCACTGGCTTTTAAAATACAGAATACTTCTCTCCTACATCCTGCACCTCCTGGAAAGTTTAGCTTTAGTGTTACCGCTGGCAGTCAAAAACTGTAGAGTACATTGAAAGCATCACCTTTGAAGAATATAGAGACAACAATGCAAGAGAGAAAGAAAGAATGAAGGTGAAAAGAAGAGCAGTGAATGATAAGGTTGTAAGAAGAGAGAGGAACTGTGAAAGAAACTTGTGTTGAAAAACTGACAAGTTGAAAGAAAGAGGGAATTCATAATTAGATCTGAGTGGGAATAAAAGCATTTTATACTACTTAATTAAACTGATGTATGAATATGCAAAATTATTTGTGCTGTCACAGTTTACAAACCTTCTCCTTTTGTTCTTGCAGCATCTTGTCTAAAATAGGCATCACCCAGTCTTCAAAACGACAATAGTTCTCATTTGGGACAAGAAGATTTCCTATCCGGTTGATGCCCTTTTCACGTAGCCTGCGGCCATCTAGATGAAAATCGCCAATATATGTTGGTGCTAGGCATTTAATAAAATCTTCCTCAATGCCACCAGCTGTTGTGACCACACAGTCCACCTGCACAAAAGGAAGTAAGACTTCTACTTTACATAATCCATAGAAAACACTGCACACAAAGAGAAGAGTTACAAGTAACAGAAACTTTGTTTCAAAGTAAAGAGTGTATGAATTTAATTTGAGAGTAAAAATAAAACAAAATTAAGAATTGAACCACCTGTGTGTCTAAGACCTCTGTGTTAAGTATCTGATGAAAAGCAGTGCTTTGTGGTTACTTAGCTTGTTATTTAGTTATACGTTCCATGAATCATTTGCTTAATACATTGTAAATATGTGGAATAAATCATTTTACATCCAAATCTCAAATTAATTTGTAAATATGGCTACACCTAGAACATTTATTATGTTGGCGCACAAGTTCACAGTGTTTTTGTTTTGCATGTTGGTATTCCAGTTGCTATGGGTTTATTTATGGATTGTCATTTTCACTATTACTATCTGAGTTTACATACTGTCATTTGAAGATAAAGAGTCGAGTTGTGGATGTTGGAAAATGGAGTGCCAAGAGAAGAAGTCAGAACATTTTGGACATATGCTTTTCTTTGTTCAATAGAGGACTGACAGTGATGGAGGCAGCTAAAAGCATTTGCGCTGTGGTATGAGAATAATGCCACTGGACAGAGCACAGCAAGAAAATAATTTTCTCATTTTAAGAAGGATCCTTTTGACATTGGTAATTCTCCACAATCAGGAAACCTTCAGGGTTTAATGAAGATCATTTAAACTCATTACTCCACAAAGATCCACAATGGTGTATTGAGAACTGACAAATATGATGAACTGTGATCATTCCACCAATGTGTGACATTTGCATGTAATGGGGAAGGTTCAAAAATCGTGTTTATGGTTGGCTGGCATTTTAGAGTACAAACTACTTGTATCATAACATAAGAAAAAAACAAGTAATAAATAAAAACCTGATGTGAAAAAGGTGAAAACCCAATCAAGCAACTTCAAAAGAGGAACAGCTAAGGACAAGGACATCCCTAGGGAAAATTTCTCAAAACATCGTTGAGACGGCAAAGGTCCCCGCAGGGGGGCTCAAAGTTGCTTCACCATGCCACTGCGTCGAATAAAAAGTAAGATGCAATCAACAGAATGCACGTCATCAGCTGAAACATATGACAAAGCAGACGGCCAACACAGATGTAAAAGTAAATAGTTCAAAAATGGGCACCGGATCAGAAAGTGTCGCACTGTCAAGGGTTGAGAACAGTAGGCATAAAGTGGGGCAGGGTCGCCACTTAATAAATGGCAGTGACTAAAACAACAGTGTCCTATATGCAGCTGGGCTAAAATGACTCCTTGTGATGTGAGGGCTGAGAGGAAGTCAACCATGCTATTGGTAGAGGCTTAATACCCCAAAATTTGTTCCCCTGGAGAGAAGACCATTACATACTCCAAAGTGATACTACATGCCAACAGACAGTGACATGAAGACCATCTGAGGGGAAAAGAATAACTAGCAGGCTGAGGGATGAGACATGCAGCCTTTGCAGTGGCTTCAGCAACCTCATGTCCTGGCATGTCGACGTGACACATTGGCTCCCCCCACAGTCAGCAAGTGGAGGCATTCTTGGATCCATTGTACTAAAGGTTGGACTGAATACACCACATGAAGGCTCTGAAGAA
Organism: Schistocerca serialis cubense; assembly: GCF_023864345.2. Lineage (NCBI taxonomy): Eukaryota > Metazoa > Arthropoda > Insecta > Orthoptera > Acrididae > Schistocerca > Schistocerca serialis. The sequence continues at coordinate 397,872,764 of NC_064642.1, read as the reverse complement.
CACAGAGAATCTGAACAGATGACACAATTTGGAAGCAATTTTGGTGAATGTACTGGGTGACCTGATAAAGGGCGTCGAGCTCTGCGGTAAAAATTGAGCACTGGTCAAGAAGCTGATACTGAAAAGGGTCATTGCTAAGTACAAAGGCACACACAACACCATGGCCTGTTTTGGAAACGTCGAACTAGATGAAGATACAGTCCCCAAGCTGCGTGCAAAGTGCAAGAAACTCACTGCGATACACCAGATCAGAGTAGTGTCCTTGGGAGCGAATGGAGTCTGAAATGAACACATATAGCAGCACAAAGCAAGGGTGGTAAACAGCTCACACCCATGGGGAACATGGCACGGAGCATAAAGCAAAGCTGTCGAAGCAGCAAATGAAAGTGAACTCTGGGTGGCAATGGAGAACACAGGTGCAGCCCATACTGACAGTGAAGGGAATCATCAAAAAAGGTAGCACAGGATGGGTGACCGGCCATAGAAGAATGACGGCTTATGCAACGACCGAGGAGAACATCCTGCTGGTAGGAAAATGGTAATTCAGCAGCCTCAGCTAAAGACTCTCAACTGGACTTGTATAGAAGGCTGCAGTGCTAAATGTATCAAGCAATCACAGACATTGTTAAGACAATGTAAGATAGACATGCGGACGAATATATGATACATTCATAATCCAGTTTCAAACAGACAAGGGACCGTTAAACACAGAGGAGGATGGTCTGATCCACTCCCCAAGAGGTAGAACACTGAGGGAGCTAGTACAACAAGCTGCCAGGTAAGAGATGGGGGAAGACCAACAGAATTTCCTATCAAACGTGAGTCCCAAGAATTTTGTTATGTCAACAAATGGAAGAAGGAATGGGCCAAGACTTAGGGATGGGGGAAGAAACTCATGCCACAAGTTCACACATACAGTCTTGTCAGCGAAACAGCGGAAGCCTCTGTTGATGCTTCACGAGTGAAGATTATTAAGACATCACTAAAGACAGGTTCATTGAGAGCTGCGATAGATTGCAAAGTCATCAATGAAAAGAGTGCCTGAGATACCTACCAAGAGACAGTCCATAATACGGTTAATGGCTATGCAAATGGGACGACGCTGAGCATAGAACCCTGAGGAACACCAATCTCTTGAAGTAAAGTGGCCGACAGAGCTGAGCTCACACGTACCTTAAAAATATGGTCTTTTAAAAATTCCCAGATTAAAAGGGGCAGGTGGCCTGTGAAACCCCACTCGCACATAATACAGAAGATACCTGTCCTCCAGCAGGTGTCATATGGCCTCTCAAAATCAAAAAAACATGGCCAAAGTTTGGCACTTCCACAACAAATTGTTCAGAATATGAGTTGACAAGGTGACGAGATGATGAACTGCAGAGCAGTGCTTACAGAATGCGCATTGGAGATTAATGAGGATATTCTGAGACTCTAGCCACCACACCAGCGAACTATTAGTCATATGTTCCATCACCTTGCAGATGCTACTGGTAATGGAAACTAGGTGGTAGCTGGAATGAAGGTGTTTGTCCTGACCAGGCTTTGGTAAGGGAATAACAACGACCTTGTGCCAGCGACTGGGAAACATACCATATGTCCAAATGCGGTTATATGTTTGGAGGAGAAAGTGTAGGCCCTCAGGAGGAAGGTCTTGCAACATCAGAATGTGAACACCGTCCAGTCCTGGATTGGAGGACCGGTACAAAGAAAGTGCACATTTGAGCTCCCTCATAGTAAAAGCAGTATCATAACATCCACGATTCTGGGAGGAGAAAGGTAACATCCTTGCCTCTGCAGTCCATTTCAAAGGGAGAGAGGCAGGATGGTAGTGGGTGGAACTTGAATATTTGCAAAATATTGGCCCAAGGTGTTGGAAATATCAAGAGGGTCTACAATGACAAGGCCTTGGTCAGACCAGGAACCAGGGAATGGACCATGGCTCCTGAAAGCCGATAGAGGTTACCCCAAACATATGAGAGAGTAAAACTGTTAAAAGAGCTTTGAAAAGAAAGCTGATTGGCTTTTTTTGCTATCTCTGAAAATGATGTGACACAGTGCTCATAGTTGTTTATAACAGATACAGTTCGTTGTCATGGGATGGCACTGAAAAATGTGGAGAGTACGTCTTCACACACAGATTGTGTAGCAGCATGCTTCAGTCCACCAGGGGACATGGACAAGTCATGACAAGGAAGAAGTGGAAGGTATGGAACATTCCAGAGCAGTAAGACTAGCTTTTGTAAGATATTCTACCTGGTCATCAATGCAGGGGAAATGGTGTTCATCAAAAGTGGCCAGACAGGAGTAGAGCTGCCAGTAAGCTTTGGAAAGCTGCCTGTTGGTTGGATGCACAGATATCATAGGTGTTAGCAAATGAATGACACAGAGGAAATAGTCACTCGAGTGTGTGTCAGAGAGAACAGACCACTCAAGACGACAAGGGGGCTGAACAGTGCAGTTTGGAAGGCCCAAGTGGGAAAAGGAGTTTGTGGAATCAGAATGATATGTGGGTGTACCCGTATTCAAATTGATTAGATTGAGATGGCTGAAGATATTTACTAGGAGAGAGCCTCTCGGACAGGGGCAGTGAGAACCCCAAAGGGGATGGTGGGCACTGAAGTCAGCGAGCATCTAAAAGGGAGGAAGAAGTTGAGCAATAAGTTGCAAAATGTCTGCCCTGATGACAGCAGAAGATGCTGCAAAGAGAAAAGGTGAAAGCGGGAAGGGACAGATAGACAGCAATAGATTGAAGCTGGCTGTGCAAGGAAATGGTGTGACTACAGATGTCATTCTGAACGAGCAACATGGCTCCCCATGTGCCGGAGACCCCGCCTCAGGAGGAAGATAAAAACAGACTGAAGTGAACTGTGGGAGGTGAAAGTGAACGTGAAGGTGTAATTTTGTTTCCTGGAGGCAGAAAACAAATGGACAGTATGATCGTATGAGGAGCTGCAGTTCAACCCTATTGGATCTGATGCTGCAAATGTTTGGAGAATAACCACATCTGATGAGAGAGAGGAGATGGGTCAAATAACGGGACACTGCAGTGGCTGCAGAGTGCCAGAATTCAAATGTGCACAGTGACCAGGTCCACAGGCTGGAGGATCCTGGTCCATTAGCTTCACCGAGGTGTCAGTAGTCACCTGTGGTTGGTGGTGCATCCCTGTGAAATGGAGGTCAGCCGGCTGAGGGTATCACTTAGTGACACCACTGAAGAAGAACACTGAGTGGAGATCATTTGTCTTTGTCTGACTGCTTAGAACCTCGGTGTTTTGTCAGGCGCAGACCCAGATGTCGACTGGCTAGATGTACACAGAAAGTCATCACAGGGATCTGATTCCTGTGTTTCTGTTTGTGAGACATGCAATTTCGCCGGCGCAAGCGAAGGTTTTTTGGTATGGTGAGCATCTGCAGCAGGTGAAGATGACGGGGTGATCTTCAAGCTGGATGATTTCACACCTGTGACACTGACTTGGAAATTGCAGGTCTGCATAGCCATGTCTTTCATGGACTGGGGTGTAGAAAGAGCTGTACTATAACTGCCAGAGAGTGGTGTACTAGGTTTGCGGCTAGTCAACTTTTCCGAGCAATGTGAGTAGGAACCTTTCCCCTTCATCTGGATCTCCTGAATGGCTCTCTCAGTGAGACAGATTGGACAGTCATAGGACAAAGCAGCAAGATTACCCTTACAGTTGATACGGTGAGGGGAAGGAGATGGACATGCACCCTCATGAGTGTTCCTGCCGCAGGTTACACATTTGGCTGCATTTCAGAAGATTCGTGAGTGTGGTTGTAGTGCTGACATTTATAGCAATATGTGGATTAGGGATTTATGGTCTGAGAGTAATAACTTCATTGCCAGCCTTAATTTTTGAAGGATGTACCATACAGTCAAATGTGAGGAATAGAATGCGAATTGGCACTACTTCTTTATCAGCCCTTTCTATGATGCGATGAATTGCAGTCACTCCATGGGCAGTGAAATAGGCTGTTACTTCAGCCTCAATCAAGCCATCAGGCAGCAGAGTGGACGTGACACCACAGGAGGAATTCAGAGTGCAGTGAGCCTCTACTTTAACAGGATAGCCATTGAGACGTGGTGCATCAAGCAGTTTCTGCAACTGAAAAGCACTATCTGTCTCCAAAAGCAAGATCTCATTATGGGATCGAGAACAGGATTTCAAAGGGCCGACAACAGCATCACACCCTTCCGAATAACAAATGGATTAACTGTCGGGGATCTGTGACAATCTTCTGCGTGTGACACCATGGGGTATCAGGGTGCGTCTGGGAGAGACGTTGATTCTTTTATCTCAACTTATTTACATTTTTGAGATAAGGAACACATCATGGAGAAATCATCCATGATTGCCAACATCTCTGATGGTGCACTCCTTCCTGCTAGGGGCCTTAGATGATTGTCCACACCTCAGATCACACCTCCCAGACTAAAGATGGAGGGACCAATTGGCATAGAGGAAGGTACCAGCTCAGGCAATCATCATCCTTCCCCTGTCCTGGCCTTTACCAGGGTTTACATTCGAGCCCTCCTTGCTGACCTGGGGCTGGGGATTACACATTACCCAGTCACCTTTTACGCATTGAATACTTATGGCAGCCTCCACGAACACAAAGGGAGGAAGAAGTAGAAAAGGAAAAAGAAAGACCTCCAATGCCAAAGCAGAGGAAGGGTAAGAAAAGGAAGGGTAGGAAAAGAAAGATGTGTGAATGGGATGAATCCATACACAGTTTTACCAAGAACTTTGGTTTCCCGAAGAAGGAATACAATTCGATCCCCAAGGAAGGGGAAAAGAATAGCAGCAGGATAGACATGCAGCACAGAAAAGGAAGTAGTACTGCAAAAGCTCATCAATTGGCTTGTGAACAATAATGAGCACTCCCATCTTGTATCAATACTGATGATGAGAAATGGTGTCTTTATGCTAAGGTAAGGAGAAGAAAGGAATGGCTCAACCCAAACAAAGCGACAACTTCCGTACAAAGACCTGCGCACATCCACAAAAATTAACGTTAAGTACCTGGTGGAAGTGATGGTGTGGTGTGCTATGAATTGCTTTCCCGATTTGTAGCCATCACTGCTGACATTTACTATCAACGTATGAGATGTTTTGAGGATGCAGTCCAAGGACAACAACCTAAAAGACCATGTAGGGATGCTACTCCACAATAACACCTGCCTGCATTCTGATAGACTGACAAAAAAATTATATTAGAGTTGGGGTGGGAAGTCATTCCACACCCACCTTATTCACCTGATCTTGTGCCCTCAGATTTTCACCTTTCTGCTGTCTATCAAACAACATTCAAGGCACTTCCTTTCCAGATGAAAATGCGCTCCGAACAAGGCTTGGTGAATTCTTCACATCAAAACCACTCGATTTCTACAGTCGAAAGATTGAAAAGTTACCCCAGCATTATCAGACGGTTGTAAATAGTGACGGAGAATATATTAGTCATGACTAAAGTCTGTTTTATGTGTATCTGTTGAGTTGATTAAACTTATGGAAAAATCACTATGATCTTATGCACCAATGTAATGTAAGTTTTTGTTTATTATTATTATAATAAATACACAGATGTGTTATTAGTTCCCACACTCCACATTTTGCACATTAAAATAATAGAAATTTTTCTGCAGAATAGTTGGAGGAACAGAAGAATAATTTTCTCTGTAATTATATACGACATATTCCGTACCAATGACGGCAAAATGTGCTAGGATATAAAATGGACGATCATAAAGGTTTAGTCATAAGTAAACCAAGTAGCAGTCTTCTGTCCAGTGGTAGGATACTGGGAAAATGGCATCAGTCTAAAAATGAGATTACTTACAAAACACTTGTGTGAACCATTCCAGAATTTTGCTCAGATTTGTTGGACCCATACCACACAGGACTAGCCGGGGACATTAAACATATATTAGCAAGGGCAGCATAGATGGTGAGAGGACTGCTTGGCCTATGGGAATGTGTGGGTGCATGCTGTAAAACCTGAACTGATTGTCACCTGCACATAGATGCCACCTATCGCACAAAGACCCATGTACAAAGCTTCAGGAACCAGTATTTTACATTTAGATTTATACTCTGCAAACCAATTTGAATTTCATGACAGAGGGTACTTCTCATTGTATCTCATATTAGAGTTTCTTCCCATTCCATTCACAATGTGTGGAAGGAGGAATGATTGCTTAAATGCCTCTGTGTGCACTGTAATTAGTCTAATATTAGCTTTGCTGTTCCTATAAGAGTGATCTGCAGTCATTCTCATATGCATATAGAAACCCTAATTATATGGTACAATGGTAAGTACTTTCTGCACTTCACAGGGGTTTGCAGAGTATCAATGTAGGCATAGGGTGGTCTCTAGTCTGTTAAATTACACCCATTTGGACAATTTAAAATATCAAATGGTGTATCTATAATTTGTAGTCAATTTATTTTAAGTATTTAGTAGGAATTACTCTCTGAAGAAGACACAAAATAAAAAGAGAGGTGAGGAACAGAAGAGTATTCTGGGAATGGCACTATACAATGTCACATTAAATTTCTACAAGTCAGTAAGGTTTCTGTTTATAATGGACAGGGCACACAGTCCACAGCTGTTTGGGATAGTTTCCTTGAGACTGTTCAAAAACTATGTAGTTCCAAATCTTCAACAGATTTTGAGGCTTCTGTGCTGGTTACATCATCTTTTGGGGCACATCTGAATATGTTCTTTGCATGCTATTTCTGAATCAGGGTTGGCAAACAGGCTGTTCACGTAATTTGCATGATGTCCACACTCTTGTGTTTCAGCAATGTGGATAGATTTATGTGGATTGGTATTGTTCTCTGTCACAGGACTTACTGCACCATCAAAAAGTGACACACATCAATTTGCTATTTCAGTAAAAAACATTTAGGCTGGAAAAACTGCTGTGAAGATACGCAGAAGTGTTGTAGCACTGGCTGCAGTGACACCGAGAATATCACTCCACATCCAGTAACTGACATATTCCAATATGTTTCTGGTAAGGCAAGACTTTCCTTGTTTTTTCCCACATGTTGGTGGGGAGAATCATGTGTTAATTAAGTTTAATCCAAGTACATAGTTTTGGCCCAATTCCAACCACGATGTTGAACATACCACTGCACCCCGTCATGCTGATTAATGGTTAATGTCAGTATCAACTGGACAATATGGCAGATAAGCTTGTGATTGGGGAGGGGGAAAAAATCAGGAACTGGAAATCAAGTTTATGAACCATGTTAAAGTGCGGAAAAAAAGCCTGTCTTGGCTACACCTAAATATTCATATCAGTGAAAAAACAATTAACTATAATAATGATTATAGAATATGAGTAAAATATGACCATCAATCACCTGTCCATCCAATGAACTGCCACTACCAAACTGTGGCCAAGAGCTGTGTTAGTCATCCAATGGCAGAACACGTACTGAGTACAGCATGCTTCACTCTAATGGCTGCTTCACAAATCCTGCCACGTGGCTGCCCCTCCTCCTCCCACCCCTTAATATCTTCAAGGAATTACACATATGGGAATTAGCCTTGCCTCACACCCTCTGACCCTGCAGTTCTCCTGGCAACAGTTACACCTATCCCCACCTCACACATCTGACACTTACATCCTCCTTTCCACATTATTCCTCTGTTCTACCTCTATCGCCCAGTTCAATTCCTCTATGTCAATGAGCACCACACGTAGCTCTGCCAGGACCAGATTAATATCACTTGTTCCAAATTCCTGTCCTATGCACTTGTAAATGCAATTACCACCACTGCCAGCATCATTGTCACCACAACCAGCATCATCTTCATATGACACATAAATGAAGAAAATAATGATAATTTTTCAATATAGACAACTTACATGTGAAAAATGTAGAACAAAGCATAACATATGGAGACTGTAGAGATAACTGATAGTAGTGCCAAAGATACCTAAAGGAAATACCAATGTAATTGTATACAATGTTAATTAAATTATCTTACCAAATTATGCTGGACCAGGAAGCGAATAGTGTCCCGAACACCAGCAGATATCATGTTTGATGTGTAGCCAAAAAAAATTGTGCAATTAGTTTTCCTTTTTATGAATTCATCTTCTTCCAATTTGTCCTGCAATTCTTCAGAAAGTGGCTGCCTCCGACAAGTTATCTATGAAAATTTCAATAGTAAGGTAGTGTAAATATATAGCATTCAACTTTATCTTAATTAACTGTTTTCCAAAAATCTTACCATTCTCTTTATTTCCTCTACAGCTAAACCAAAATTAGTGGCTTGAAATCCACTAAATCGGAATGTCTCCAGCAGGGCATGATAATTAACTCCTTTGTTAAAATCATATCCTGAAACAAATTAGCAGATGATACTTGCTCTTTTCATTCATATGCAAAAATAACAAAGTCAAAATTTGCACATAAAAGAAAGATTAATATAGATTTCTCCTTCCAGTTTCAATAGTTACTCAAGTGGAGTTTCTGTAATTATAGTACAACATTCCAAGAGAGCAGGATATGAATCCAGAGTGGGGTGGTGTGCTTAACAGAATGTAAGTTTGCTGAGTAATGTTTCTTCTCCTCCTCATCTTTCTTACATTCCAGTTATTCATCTACAAAATCAAGCATTTCCCGAAAAACATATCAGCATGTCATAGGTTCAAAATTATGCTTTTTATAAGCGGACAACTGCAAATTTAAAAACTATGCTCCTTTTATATTGTGTGTTACCTTAAGTTTAAATGACTAATTTTGTAATCCCTTAACATCAATTGGAAACAAACCACAGAATTTATTTAGACACAAATTAAATAAAAGAAAGAACACACAGATGTTTCATCAAAATATTGAAAAACTGAAAGTATTACAATTAGTATGGTATAAAAAGGAATGATAACTCAGAAATAGGTTTTGGTGTTTAAACTTATTTGTCTCCACATACATGCTTTTTAAAATTTTGAATCTTATGCACAATTTCTGCTCAAATTCTGTCCCTTAAAGTTCTTGTTAACTCATTTAAGACAAAAATACACACAAGAGACTGAGTATTTCTCATCAATCAGTTGAAATCTTCAACTATCCACATTTTTGTTTGGACCAACTAATATTTGAATTAATCATTTATATGATCTTAGTTACCCTATTTGTCTTCAATGTTATCCTTGCTACTTATTAATTCATACAAACTGCCACATAAAAACGACAAGATTAAAGTAAGTGAACAGTGATGAAAAGGGGACAACATGAAACTTCAACCTTCCAATGCTGCATGTCACCTTTGTCCCATAATGTAACAATGGTGTGGTGTTCAACAACAAATGTGCACAAACAGAAAGAGAACAGAAAAATGACAATACTTATTTTGCATCTATATTAGTTTTTGAAATACAGGTTGCAGTGAAAGACAGATCTGTAATATAGCCCACGGTCTAGATTAAGTCAGAAGGTGACTGGTTGAGGGTTGGTGAAGAATAGTGAACATTTCAGTTAATCTCTACCCACCATCCAATGTTTTGGAATTTTCCAGGCACATCTCTCTTGCTAGTTTACATCAACAGAAATAATACTGCTGTGGAGTCAGTTAAAAAGAGATCACTGATAGCTGGCAGCATTGTTGCCAGCTTTCAGCTACAAAGAGCAACTGACTTCAGATGAAAATAATAGCAGTTTACTACCTGATCATTTTCTTTACCTTCAAGAATGTCATCAAGGATCAGCTAGATAATTTTGTCTGCAAATTTTGACTTATATTCAAAAGTCCATGCTCCACTGTTTCACTTGCTTATTGGAAATAATACATTACTGTCAGTCGCAATGAAATATTACCTTTATTTTACATTTAGGTTTTACTGTTTTACCTGTGATGTTTCACTATTGTATTGATGTCATCTGGTACAAATGGTCTAATGCGGGGTAAGCAGTAAGAAGATTTGAGCACTAATCCTTTGCATATGAGACATTTCCTAAATATTAAACTGATTCCTTTTGCCTGATACAAGTGTAAGTTTGTGTAAAATGCCGTGTGACACTGTAATTTGGATTAATATTTTACTCCATTGGTTGATTTTAAAGCGAGATTAGTGCCTAGTGAAGTACTATCTTACGCACCTGTGTTTATTCTAATTATGATTACAATAACTACTACTACTGTCTTTGATCAAAAAGTTATACAGCTAACAGAAAATCAGGTATTTTTAAATAGGGTAATTATGTCTATTGCTAATTAATAATTTATTTTTGACAAGACTTGTATTAATGAATAAATACATTACCCTGAACTATCGGTGTCCCTTCGGGCAGTGGGGCACTTTCTACTAAGACAGCACTTTTAGCCTTTTCTGGAATATCCTCAGTTAGGCCAACATTTCCTCTCACTATAGTACATTTGTCCTTTTCTTCAACATCATCTCCTTTTTCACATATTTCTTTGACCTCAGTACTTCCTGACATTCTTAGACCCTTGTTAGTAGTAGAAAAAATATTTATGGTTACAACTGTGACAATGTTTTACAAAACAGCTCTGTAAAAGCTGCCATAAGTGAAATTTCATTACAAACTACTGGTAGCTTCCACAATTTTAAACTATCAATGAGTAATGCAAACTAAAGTAACTGTGACAGATGCACCTGTTACCTGCATTGCAATTGTGCCAACTGATTAAATTGATAATAGCTTGAATGCCCACTATAGTAAAGTATACAGCATATCCTCAAGGTATTGGTTTTCAAGTTATGAAATCAAACCTGCAGTATGAACTGTAATGAAACAACGAGAATATCTATAATATGATGATATTTTTTCCAATGTTAACTTGAGAAAATGGAGGCTTGGTGGACATAGGGGTGAAGATGGGGTTTGAGGTGGGGAGAAGGAATGTCACATCATCTGATCCTATATAATGATAATTTTTTCCCCATCTGTGGTATTTTTCATTTGCATTCTATATGTTCATCTATTGCCTCATTAATAGTTTCCTTTTTATGCAGTTAACATGAAAATATGACATAATACCATCATCTGAATCACAGTTGTACATTGGGTTGCATGGAGTTATCAGCACGAAAGCAGTCATGCAAATTACAGGGAGACTGGAAAGGGCCACAGTTAATCACGTGGGACGAGTGTAATGCGAAAAATTTGGGTATCATATTTTGAATCATGAAATCTTGAAACACATTTTAGCACAGGGCCTACTTATTGAAATTTTTCTGCTGTGTGTTAACATCTCCAAGGGATAGATTCGAATCTTGTTTCCCTATGTGTACATACAGGAGCAAAACTGTTGCTAAATTCGGATATATACTAATTACTTGTTCCGCAACGCAACTACTACTAATACCCTGTTTGTACTTGCACTATCAGTCCCAATACACAATCATTTTCTGGAAATTTGCGCTTTAGACGTGGAAGATTTCCTACCTATAATGCAACTTTAGCACAGGTGTCAATATCATTTATTAATGCTGTAGAAGACAGGCATCTTATTTCGTTGTTTACAAATCGCCGGTCTTTCCCACTGGTTTTCAAATTCACATAATATCTTTGGTTAGGCTGACACAACGCCAGTGATCAAGAGAATCACAGGCGTCTAAAGCTAGCGAAATGAGGGATGCTCAACTACTGGACCTACCGATAGATGGCCCTAGCGCGTGCCGACCAAACATCATATCATTGAGTGTCCGCCAGAGATCACTGGTGTCCGCCATATCTGAATTTGGCAAAAAGCGAAGTGTCAAAACACGGATGAAAATGTTTTTCGTTCTGCGCCCTCATAAGTCTTTTATATTCTATGTTCTAGATATCTACACATCAACATAATGAAGTGTTTCTAATCTAGCGAGAAAAAACAGTGACTGTTCTGCTATGAAATTCCTAAATTCGAGTGTGTTTTGGAAGTTTGGCAAGCTGACCTATAAATTGTTTACTATTAATTTTATGAGTGCTTTACTTATTTGCCCGTTTTAAAACACTATTTAAGATTCAATGGAGGTCAACAAATTACCTTGCTTGCCAAAGCTTTTAACTACAGGTATAATTCGGAAAATCAAGTGTGGAAAAGAGTGAAGACGTCCCTTAAAGAGAAGTTGACATCGTTTGCTTAGGGGTATCTTTACTGACAACAGAAATTACAACTGAACTATTAAAGTATTACTTCCGTATAAACGGAAAAAATTTTTCTTTATCTGTAGTGATGCATTACCGATCTGCTTATATGCTGACACTGTAATTGCAACATGCACTTACGAATTTGGCTCACTCTTTGATCAGAAATTTAAATACCATGATATTATTAACGCCTGTACATGACACGGTGTATTTTAACTGAGTGATAAGGTAGAAGTACTAGTTTTTGAAAGTGCTTCAGTCTTTGATACGAGACAAGAAATACATTTAAATGAGAGAAACACAAAAACCAACGTTAAGGCTCCTCTTAAATGCATGACTTGTATCATTTGGAAGTTAAGTCTATTAATAATATTATATTGGACTGATCCATGATGATGTAGGAAGTGAAGGAACTTGTTGAAAATAACATCGTTCACAGCTGTTAATTTTAAGGTTGGGGTGTCTTAAAACTGTAATTTTCCAGTCTGACACCCAAACAATGACTGGTACCATGGTTTTATTTTAAAATTGAGTTAAAAACATGTCAGTGAGAAAAAATTATTACACTATGAATTACAACCATGGAATCTTATTTCTGTGAATCTTGGTTCCAGTCTTTGACATGGTGTCAATCACTGAAATGACTGGTTGTCAGTATAGGGCCCAAGCAAAAAACAAACCTGAAAGCAAAAGCTGCAGAAGTTGGCACCCCAATGGCTGCTACAATCTGTGAGAGACAAGGGTGACATTATATTTCAAATTTAGTGTAAAAAGTTCCATATTGTCTGAATTTGTCCTTTAATGACAGGACATTCTAGTCCAGTCGATTTTCTTACCTGCAAAAGTACACTAGCCAATACCAGTGGCACAAAGGCAGTGCCAAATTACAAACTATCCAGTAACAACAGAAGTATTGCTGGACAATGTACAGTAAATAATATGTAATAACCTGAGAAATTCAGAATTGGTTTGAAGAAATAGAACAGTATTTGGAAAGAGAGTAACATTTTGAATATAACAAATGACGCAAGTAGAGTTTTCAGTTATTATGAGAGCTTGCTTAATTATTTTTTTTCCTCTCTCTTCTCCATTCTCAAGGGAAAAATGTGATAACATAAAAGTGCAAGAAAGTTGTGTACAATGTTGGAAATGACAAAAAAGAAAATCGCACCATGCTTTTAACAGCATATGCTGCTGTAAAGGTTGCTCCTCCTAAGAACATGATGTTCTCCAATCTCTCTCTCTCTCTCTCTCTCTCTCTCTCTCTCTCTCTCTCTCTCTCTCTCTCCCCTCCATGTGAAGAGTATTCCTGTAATAACAGCTAATAGCATACCAAGAACACGAGGGTGTCACAGTGGAGATTTGTTTTCTGGTACAGACGTCTGATACAACTATTCCACAGCAAAACTTACTTTCAATAGGTGTGGTAGCAGTGCACTCCCATAGGATAACAGAATATTATGTCCTCCAGGAATCACATTGGGTACACCACTTACAGCATAAACTGTACAGCAACTACAATGTTTTGTGAGCAAGTAATACCAGTCAGTATCTTTAATTTTAACATAACTCTTGACTCCCATAATTACCTGCTTATACATGTGCTTGTACTACAGGTTATTGGTAAAGCAAATACTTATTGAATAGGTCTTACACATTTAATACTTAGCAGAAATTCTTTTATTACTGTATCACCTCTATGGTGAATTAAGAGGTACTGACTGGTTTCTTTGAACATTTAATAGAAGCCTTCTTTTTACCTGCTATTGATAGACAGCCATTCCAAGTTCTGTACAGAACAATCTCTCACATTTTTCATGAGGTTTGTTATTCTGTACACTAAGATTTCCTCTTCTAAATTGTAAATATTGCATTCAACATTGTTGGTATTAAAGATAATTCATGAAATAAATTATATTTAAACCAGAAAATTAAAGGTTCCACATGGCACATGAAAAGTACCTTGCTTCACACATGTATGTACAGATTCCAAAATGTCTGTGAATTTGAGTTACGAACTTTTTTAAATTGAAATATGAAGATCACAATACTTTGGGTCAGCAATAACTCAAACGTAAAATACTTTTGTTCCCTATGGGAAACTTTGTTCTTCATGTGACTCGTGCAACTGCTTTCACTCTTAATGGAAAACTAAACGGTTTATGTTAAAGCTAACTAGCAAAAAGTGTAACCATTGTTACATAATTTCTGTGAAGTAAGATTCCTTATTCCTTCCTTTGTCATCATAACTTGATAATTTCAGTTCCATATGGGACATATGAACTAAAAAAATGAAATGCTTTTATTACCAATCAGCAAAAAGTGTAACCGTATAATGAAGGTAAATGTTGATTATTTGCATCCTCTCCCCCCCCCAACACAGGAAAATATATAAGAAAATTAGGTTTTGCCTGAATCAGGCCCCCTTATTCTAGAATGGTTCTAAAGTAATAAGAATGCTTACGATCAATTGGAACATTGTGTTCATTCTAAGAAGTATTAAAACAAGAATTAAGAGAGTAACAATTTTATTGCTCTTATGTTGCAGAGTATCCACAAACATTACTGTTTGAAACATAGGGCTACTGCATACTCCATTAGATCACACCCATTCTGTGATTAAACTGCTTTCTTAAAGTGAAAAATTCAAGTTAACATAGTTATTGAGGGAAATATTTTCTCACACTGAAAGCTATCTCTCAAATAAGTCTCAGAACTTTTTTTTTCATTAATTTCACACAAATCACCTGTTTTTAATGCAAGTGCATATTTTGTAACACCTAACATCTTAAAATAAGCTTATATAATAAATAATTATTGTGGTGTCACCGCCAGACACCACACTTGCTAGGTGGTAGCTTTAAATCGGCCGCGGTCCACTAGTACATGTCGGACCCGCATGTCGCCACTGTCAGGGATCGCAGACCGAGCGCCACCACAAGGCAGGTCTCGAGATACGGACTAGCACTCGCCCCAGTTCTACGGACGACGTAGTTAGCGACGCACACTGACGAAGCCTCGCTCATTTGCAGAGCAGATAGTTAGAATAGCCTTCAGCTAAGTCAATGGCTACGACCTAGCAAGGCGCCATTAGTAACATTGCACGTATCTATGGAGTCTCACTTATATCGTCAATAGCGATGTACCAAGGATGGATTAAAGTTAAGTATTCCAGAAGCTACGTACTTTTCTTTATAGCATTCATTACGTATCCTGTTTCAGACCTCACGCCATCCTGCTTTAGCTTAGCACGTGCCTTTCGGCTTCCTCTCATTGTGTCTAGGCTGTCTTGTCTAGACACAACAATTATAATTTTGTTACAATATCTACACAGGATGTAAAGAGTTAATTTTACTTCAATGTGATTCATCGTTTGAAGTTCATCATTATACAACAACAAATCTATGGACAAAATAGTTTTAAAAAATCTGTCAAAATGTCACACCCATCTGCATGAAATGTCCCAATACATAATCTTTTCCAATTTGAGCACTATACATGATTAAACAATATGAGTTTATTTAACTTCTGCCTTATACGTGATTTGTTGTTTAAAATTTTCTCAGCGGGCTTTTTTTCCATATGTTTTTAAGCATGTGCAGGAGTACAGGGATGCAATCTTACAAACAAGTTGAGTCTGATGTAAATCCTCAATCCCAATTTCATAATGGTAATCATGACCAAGAGCAGGAGCAGGAAATGGGTAATCTACGAATTTAATTTTAACACAATGCAAAATCTTGGCCTGTATATATTTCTGTCGCATATCCCCAGCAATCACAAAGATCTGAAACAGTTTCTGAGTATTCTACAACAGAGTACACGCAGTCACTTGTTTTAAACAGTTTTCCCCAGTTAACAAAATTTACAAATGCATTTTTATTGGCATAGAGATAAATACATTCTAATGCAGATTTAACATTTCTTGCATGGAGCAGCAATGGAACACCAATGATTTTTAAGCTTTTGATATAATTTTCAGTGTCTGAAAATACCAAGGACTAGTGTAGCAGGGGATACAACCCGTCGGCTTTGGACATTGACGTCACAAGTCGCCAATCGAGAAGCGATTCTTCTTAGTGTTGTAGCTCCCTTCAGTGACTGATAAGTGTTTTTTGGCTTTTTTTAAAAAAAAATCTCACGAGATAGAATAAACAGATCCGCTTTATTAAGCAATCAGTAAAAAAATGAAACTGAAACATAACAGCAAAAGCGAAAATGGTAAACTGCTATCTGGCGACTTGTGACGTCATTGTCCAAAGCCGACGGCTTGTATCCCCTGCTACACTAGACCCAAATACCAAGCCAATAAGATTTGTTGTCAAGTCTCAGGGGGCTCTTATACCCTTTACCTAATGGATTTCTAGAGTTCAGAATATCAAAAATCCTATCAATAAAATACAAAAATTCTACTGTTGCTTCACTTCCTTTAAAATTTGGATCACAAACCCTCCTCAAAAACTCTATACTATCTGCCACGCTAGAACTCAAAGTCTGTGCAGCTAATGAAACATTCATTTTTCTATTTACACTACTTATATGTTGTCCTGATAGTTTGTTCGCGAATGTCATACCTTCTTCTTGTTGTACCTTGTTCAATTGCTCAATGAAATGCCATCTAATAATGCCAGTTGGTGACTCAATAGCAGATACTTCTGCTAGAGCATTTCTGGCAAACTTAATCATATGGCACATGTCCAAGATACATTAAACATTGTATTTTTCCACAGGATGAGGAAAGTAGCTTTTAAAATCACCCTTGTAAAAATTTAAAGTACAGCCAAGTGAACGTAAAGTGCTTATATTTACCTTACAGCCATCACATGTAACACACCAAACCCTAATGCTAGAACTATGCAGCCTCTCTAAAGCAGATTTTATCAGTGTGGCCTGATTATTTGCCTGTACACCGTTGATAAAGAAATATGCAATCAGGCATTTAAATTTGCCTTTAATAGAGACAAGCATGAAAACCAGAGCCTCAGATGGCTCTACTACTTCTTTTACTGAGGCACTTCCCCATCAAAGTCTAAAAAACCTGTGCTTAGTTCCTTGGTCCCAAACTACTTGCTTCCTAATTGCCACACTGTCTACAATTAGACATGAATCGCTGAACTGGTCCCTTACAATGTACTTGAAAACATCTTTTAAGACGCCAGGTTCACAGTCTACACTTGCCACCCATTTTGAAATCAATGGGGCAGAGGCATTAATTTTTTCAGGTATTCATATGCTGCTGGTGAATAAAAGTACACAGTCATCGCAAACATTTTCACATTTGTTGTGTATCTATTACCCTTTGATGAGAGAGAGTTGTTCACTAAATTGCACACTAATTCCACTTGTGTTCCTTTCTGATGATTGAGGAAGTTATGTAACTTCTCAGGAAGATGCCCTTTCTCCTTCAATGAACTTATCATGTCATCCACGGAAAACACTTTTTTCTTCGAATTTTTTCACGAACACACTTCAGTTTACGTTTTAATTCGTGCACAATGTCTGAGGAAAAGAAATGCAGGTTTCGGTCGCCTTGTCTTCCATTTATACTTTCGACTGTATACCACAATCAATTACTGAAGAACCAACTGCACTCTAAATAAGGAAATAATTTCGTTATATACGATTGAAATAACTCAAGGTTTGATGAAAAAATATTATAAGAAAACGTTGGGGGTGTGAAAACATCCTTATACTAACGTTTTCGACACAATTCGCAGCTTCTGCATTGGATAAGTGGGACATGCTTTCCACGGAAGAATTCTCATTGACAACATTCTCCACGCAATCAGCAGCGTCTGCAATGGGCAAATCGAGCACGGATTCCATGACAGAACGCTAAAAACAAAAATATGGACCTGTATTACAACATTGCTTAGACCTATGTAGCGTACGAAATAAATTTACAAAAGTAAAAAGCGCACACACAGCAAGGAAAGTAATTAGCTACCTCAAATGGAGAATAATCGTTTTCACTCAAAATCCTAACAACATGTCGTCGTGACTGTTTATTTGGTGCATCAAATGTGTCGGAAAGTCAAAAACTATGGCACTGCTTCTGGTTTGAAACGTTTCTCCCACGTTCCAGGGCTCACTACGTAATCATCTTGTCGGAAACGGTTTCCGCAAAGAAAACTGCAAGACGTAGGATTAAAATCTTTCCGCTTCACTGAAGTAATCCATGTCTTTAGTAGCTCTGGGTGCTTTAGAGGAAACCTGTTCAAAAACATCGAATTAGCAAACGCACTAAGTCTGTATTTTTATCGTATTGTATCGGTAGTCGTATTACCTGTGAAATGGTAAGTCACTCTCCTTACTCCATCGCTTCGTACAATTGAAATCGGAACAAGAAATCACCATTTCGATAGTCCGTAATTCCTTATACACCGTACAGACCGAGAGTAACTTCTTGCCAAATTCGAATATGGCGGGCAATACAGACGACTGTAATCAGCTGGTAGAGCCATCTATCGGTAGGTCCGGTAGTTGAGCATCCCTCATTTTGCTAGCTTTAGACGCCTGTAAGAGAATCGAGCAAAGGAGTTACTTGACGGCTCACTGCACAAACTTTGTGAGCTCCCGTTTTCAGCTGTTTTCTTGCCTCGACCAACAATAGAATCAGGCCTCGGCGCCGAAAGCTTATACTATTCCTTTGCACTTTAATTAACTTGTTTAATTTTAGGTGGTTTATAGTAATGATGTTTCTTAACTATTGTAGGTTAATTGTGAACCCGAAATATTCATGAAGGTACTAGGGAAAACTCGGTAAAATAATGATGCAGCAGGAGGAACCTTATGACTCGCAAGCTGATTCGCCTCTTATAGTTACCATACATGTACGTCTAATCTTTTAGGACGGATACTGAACGAAAGGATCTAAGATTGGACTGATAACATTCAAATTTCTTCTCTCCAGATTTTAGCCATTGTTGTTACAGGCGCAGCTGTTTATTTCGAATACTATCACACTGAGACTGCACATTTCTATGTTGCAAGATTTTTCGCTTATACTGGATATGCAGAAGCACAGAGCGTTTTAGCACAGAAATATTTGACTGGTAAACAAATTTCACATTACTTATTTGAGAAATATTAAACCTTTTAGCTTATAATGAACAAATACTTCCTCCAAAACAGGAAGCGGCGTTCGTAGAAATGTTACGTTAGCGATACATTGGCTGAAAGAAGCTGTTGCACAAGAGCATCCTCATGCAGCTTACAATTTAGCTATTGTGCATATGGATGGGTACCCAACTGGCCTTCGGCATGGGTGAGTACTGGCGCTAAATTTATGATTTGAGGGAATTTTTCTTTAATAAACTTTTTCCATTATTTTTCAAAGGTAAGTTTGTAGTTACAGTTTTATGAAGTGTAACTCATCTGGGCAGCACATCTGCATTTATTATTTTTCTTTATTTATTTCTCCCTTGACCATTTGGCACAGGTATATAAATAATATATACATATATTAAACAAATACAACCCAGGATCAGATCAGGCGAGGATGGGGCAGGAAGTTGGCATGGCCTTTTCAATGGAACCACTTCAGCGACTTGGGGAAACCATGGACAACCCAAATGAAGAAGGCTGGTTGGGGGCTTGAATCCTGCATCTCCTGAATGCGAGTCCAGTGCATCAACACAGCCTTAACCACCTCACTCGGTATATGATTTCGAAAGAAAACCACATGAACCTTGTCTATAAGTAGCTTAAATTATGCACAAGGCATATAATCAGTGTAATCACAAGTGGTTTGGATTCCATATTAAACTGTGTCCCCTTATGCCAGTAGCATTGCAAGGATAGCTTAGGGACACACAAGTTGCCAAACAGTATCCAATTGAAAGGCTTTCACCAGTCCATTGAGCCACACAAAATTATTATTCTATTGAAACATGAAAGTTTATTGTATTACACTTCTGAAAAATATAAGCAAAGGAACATATAGCAGTACACTTCTGAAAATATTTCTTCCCAGCACCTGGTAACATTATATGCATCATAAGTATATCTGCAACTAATTTCTTTCAGTGAGATGATGTATTGAAATACATCTGAAACAGGGAAAACAGGACACCATCAGCAGAAACATTATTTATGAAGAGACTCACAGGTATAGATAGTACATCTGTGAACAGATTAGAATGTACTAAACAATAAATGATAGCCTAGTATTTCTGTAAGCTAACAGAATCACACACATCATAGAAACATTCCTCAACAAGAAATGTTTTTAACTCTGTTCTGAAGGCTGTTTCCTTCTCCATTCTCTTTATGTTTCTTTGCAGTATATTATAACTTATATTGTCAATGTGGCTCATATATCTTTGTATGCAAGTCGTTCCTTCTCACTTTACATGGAGGGAGTTTGGGTGTTATAACTATCGTTATTGCTATTAAATTGCAGTTCTCGAAATTAAGCTCTTGTCATCAACATTGTGTATGTACAGGGAGGTTGGTTTAAGCATACACAGCTTTTTAAGTAGAGGTTTGCAGTATGCTCTTGTAAAGTTATATGTCAAGATTTGAATAGCCCTTTTGTGTACTGGTAATGTAAAGTTATCATTTAATTGACTATAAGTTTTACCCCAAGAAACTATTTCTTAAGCTACAAGGGATTAGAAGTCACCAAACAAAGCCACTGTAGCACATTCTCAGGAGCATACTTTTGAAACGATTCTCAGACCAAAACCTGCCTAACTGAGTCTCTGGGAGAGTTTTGTTACGTGGCTTTTTGCTATTTAAGACTCGATCAACATACATGGAAAATTTTGTACACCACACACTTTTTCCTAGTTGAATGCAACTTGTTTTGTTCACATTAAGAGTCAGCCTGTTGGAATTGAACCATGGATGCATGGACTTAAGAATATGATCACTTGTTGTAGACAGAGATTACTTATCATTGGACGCTATTACACAAATGTCATCATAAACAGCATGATCTTAGCTGCAATTTCTGCGATTTGTGTGTCATTTATATAAATAAGGAACAGAAGGGGGCTAACACACTACACTGTGATACACTTATTTCGAATTTCTTTGTGTCAGATACTTATCTGATTAGAATGAGCTAATGCAAGTTGTACAACCTGTGACCTATTCTGCTAGTATGACTGAAACTACATATTTTCTATCATTTTTATCCCCATTGTTTCTGGCTTTTCTAAAAGTATTCCTTGACTAAGAATATCGAAAGTTTCAGAAAGCTGTAAATTAACTCTTCCAATACTATTGCTATTTTCTAGGTCTCTAATTATTTCATCTGTGTAATCCATTACTGCTTTTTCTCTACGTCTACCCATTTGAACGCCGTATTGATTATTGTTCAGTAGTTCACAGTCATTTAAGCACTTGGTAGGTTTTTTTGTTTCATTAATCTCTCAAACACTTAAGAGAATGCTGAGAGGTTTGATATGGATCAATAGCTTTTAGCTTTATGCCTATTATCATTCTAGAACAAAAGTATAGCTTTCGAAATTTTTAATCTATATGGGAACACTCAGTACGCCCAGCTAGCCACGTGGTCTAACGCACTGCTTCCCAAGCGGGAAGGCTTGCCGGTCCCCAGCACGAATCCGCCTGGCGAATTTGTGTTGAAATCCAGTGTGCCGGCCAGGCAGTGGATGGTTTTTAAGGCGATTTTCCATCTGCCTCGGCGAATGTGGGCTGGTTCCCCATATTCCGCCTATGTTGGCGATCCCTGCGCAAACACTGTCTCCACGTTGGTATACACCATCATTACTCTACCACGCAAACATTTAGGGTTACAGTCGTCTGGTATGAGACGTTCCCAGGGTCCGCTGGGTGCCGTACTGCACAGTAACCCTGGGTTCAGTGTGGGATGGCAGTCGGGTGGATGGACTGCTGTGGCCTGTTGTGGGGTTGTCGACCACTGAGGGCTATGGTGGGATGAAGCTTCTCTGTCGTTTCTAGGACACCAGTTCAATACACAATACACAATGGGAACACTCCACCACTGAATGATAAATGATAAGTTCGCAGTGTCAGCCTAGAGCTTTGCATAAACTTTTAGACAATATAGTTGTATGGAGATAACAGCGATTGGTTTACTTATAATCAATTATTCAAAATAACAGTCACAATCGCATTATTTATTTTGCCACCAACCAGTTTCAACCCACAATGGGATCATCTTCAAGGTAATTTAAACCATTTGGTCACTCGCTGGAGTCGTCCCCCTGCCTGTGCACAGGGTGACGACTCCAGCGAGTGACCAAATGGTGTAAATTGCACTGAAGATGACCCCATCCCAGTTTGATACCAGTTGGCGGCAAAATAAATAATGTGATTGTGACTGTTATTTTGAATAATTGGTTCGAGCTTTGCAGTTTTTAAAACTGTACAGATTATAAGTGACACTGGTACTTCAACTGCACCTGCTGATATTTTATTTTTGAGGTTTTTGCTCACCTTTATTTCTTTGATTTCACTAATTGGAAGCATACTCATGCTATATGCACATGTACAATACTTAAGCTTACACTGGTTTGTAAAATTTATAAAGTAATCGTTTACATAATTTAGCAGGTCTTTACATAATTTAGCAGGTCTTATTGTCATTAGCATTCATAAGTGTGAGTTCATGACTGTTCCCTGTTTTGGTTTTTACAATTCCTCATACAGACTTTGACTTATTGCCTGCAGTCTTATTATGTTTTTCCTGTGCAGGTACCTATTGATATATTTTCTCATAAGTCTATATATATTCTACAGAATGGATCTCTGTAGATCTTTTCATTTCAAAACTGAGCCTTCTTAGAGTACTACAGAAAATCTTAGTGTACGTGCTTGACTTACTGGTCACACATGAATGGACTATGGTCAATTCCTTCAAAAAACACATTTCAAAATGAGTCGTAAATACTGAATAGAGAGAATTACAAGCGTTGTTAGAGCATGATGGTGAAAGAACTTCTAACCAGGAGTCATTACTTAGACTATTTCTAAACTTACACAATTTTTTTTTATAAAAAAGATGTTGAGGAAGAGATTTCTGAGAACATACATTTGAAGAGCAGCATTGTATGGTAATGAGTCATGGACTGTGGGAAAACCAGAAAAGAAGAGTAGCAAAGCGTATGAGGTGTGGTGCTATAGAAGGATGCTGAAAATTAGGTGGACTGATTAGGTAAGGAATGAGGAGATTCACGCAACTTTGGCGAAGAACGGAACATGTGGCAAACATTGACAAGAAGACGGGTTAGGATGATGGGACACATGTTAAGATGTCAGGGACAGGCTTCCATGGTACTAGAGCGACCTGTAGAGGGTAAAAACTGTAGGGGAAGACAGAGGTTGGAACACATCCAACAAATAATTGAGGATGTGGGGAGGGGGGGGGGGGGGGGGGGTGTGAAGTCCTGTTCTAAGATGAAGAGGAATTCGTGGCATTCCACATCAGACCAGTCAGAAGACTGGTGACGCCAGAAATAAAGAAAATACATCCATTTCTTTAACAAGAGTAACTGGAACTGTGAGGATGGTGGGATTATGATCAGATATCCCTAAATCAGTATTAATAATTTCTATCTCTGCAGTATACAATTTGAAAATACGTTTTCTTTAAGATGCTCCACTCATTGAAGCTGGACCGTACATTAAGAAATACCTCTTTTGATCAACATTCAGTCAAAAGGTTTACACTGAAGTCCCCACAGACAATTATAATGACTATTTCAGTAAACATATCGTCTCGCAAGAATGTTAACTTATTGACGAAAATGTCTGTAACTCTACTAGGTGATCTACATGCTACTGTAATTATTATTTTACCCAGTTCCCCATTCAACTGAATCACAGCAGCTTCAAAATACTTTTCGATTCTCATTGCTTCTGTCTCACACTTCCTTTTATATCGAACAAAGGATTTGATAAAAATGCAAACTGCTCCACTTTTGATATCCTTTCTATCGAACTACCTGGCTGAACCAGCCCTAGATCAACAATATATCTGAACTGGGGCAAAAACTTGATAGTGACGCCCCTCCCCCCCCCCCCCCCCACCTTCCACTCAAGCGCTTGAGATAGGATATCAAAAATTAAAAAAATGGATTTTTCGAAAAACGTTCATTTTGTAGCGTACATCTTTCTGAGGAGGTTGATATATAAAACATTCATGTTAGAGGAAATGTAAGGCAGGTTTGGTCTTAAATGTGCCAAAGTGCATGTTCTATCGCACTTCGCTGTGTTTCACTTCATGGAATTCAAATGGGTATATTTTGTATGGAAGCCATCAAACACATACTCAGGACAGTGGAAATTAAAACGTCCTGTGGTGCTTCTCCTGCTGCCAGTCAGCCAGTTTGACATTCTAACTCCCTTAAAAAAAAGCTCACAATTAATGCTGCACGGGCTTATTTGTGACTATGAGATTAAGAATTCTTCCAAAAAATTTGCACTGTTTATTGTGTATTAGCTAATAACTTTTGTGTGACATAAAATTAAAAATAGGAAACATAAAACCAGTAAAGACAGGAGACATGCAAGATAGTAACAGTTCTTCAGTCCTTAGGTCCCAGCATTTTTTTCTCTCTAATCTTGCTACTGCTTTTAGACGGAGTACTTTCCTTTCTGTGAAAGAATCTATTACCTCATCAAAGTTTGTCAAACGTTTTGCTACATTTCTTCAGTCCATAGGTCCCAGCATTTTTTCTCTCTAATCTTGCTACTGCTTTTACACGGAGTGCTTTCCTTTCTGCAAAAGAATCTATTACCTCATCCAAGTTTGTCAAACATTTTGTTACATTTCTTCAGTCCGTAGGTCCTAGCATTTTTTTCTCTCTAATCTTGCTACTTCTTTTACAGGGAGTGCTTTCCTTTCTGCGAAAGAATCTATTACCTCATCAAAGTTTGTCAAACGTTTTGCTACATTTCTTCAGTCCATAGGTCCCAGCATTTTTTCTCTCTAATCTTGCTACTGCTTTTACACGGAGTGCTTTCCTTTCTGCAAATGAATCTATTACCTCATCAAAGTTTGTCAAACGTTTTGCTACATGAAAAATCAAAACGTCATTGTCTGATACTAAAAAAGTTGTTACTACAAACAGTAACCCAAGACTGGTGTGGTTTCTCGATTTGATTAGATCTATTTTGTCACTGTCTGCTACATAAAATGAAATCAACCCTTCAAATATTATAGTAGTTGCAACACACGCCCAATAAACGAGACTGTTTTCGCACAAATGGTCATTTTATCTACCTCGGTTACATAAATAACACGACAGAATATAATTCACAAAGTACCAATATCAAACGCCTATTAGGCCTACTACAAGAAAAACTTTCATGTTAGGAAATAGTTTCATATTTCATTCATACACTCCAGTTTCACAAGGATGAGATCGAAAAGTAGTAGTAGGAAATTTATATATAAATTTGGAATCGTATATTTTTCCATATAATTTGTGTGATTCCCCATTTCTTCTCCTTTATCATTCAAACAAACAATCATGTCGTCACCGTAACTATTCCTGTCATTTTCAAAGTTTATTCTCCAGTTAACTTCACTAACCCTGCCAGAATCACTGGGTCAGTTATCCTTCGTTTATTCTCTGGTTAGGCATTACTGCGAGTTCGTACAACGCGTTTTCCGCGCTATTCCGAGAATAGCAGCTGCTAACAAGGGACTGTACAACTGGCCTTTAGTAGTCATGCATTCCAGCAAAATTTTTCTGTCAAAATTTCATTTCTTAGATACACCAAGAGGATAATATGTAATCTTTCTTACCTGTTAGCCTTTTATTTCCACTCTGGTAGTCTGAATGTATTCACGTGTTTGTGTTTGTTGGGCTTAGCGTGTTCAGCTCTGTCCCCTTTTGTCTGTGGGGAAAGCTTTTTCTTTCTTGATGCGGCAAGGATTCCTCTGGCAGGGACATCACATACACTTTGCACACATTCGAAAATCAACTTATAATTCGTTCAGGAATCATTTTAGAATGTGTTCAAAAATTTTCAAACACCAACAGGGATGCATTTCAAAACCATATGAATAACCATTAGAACAACTTATGCTGGATGCTAGGTGCTTTGTGAAACAAGATTGCTTTATTAAACTTCCTGGCAGATTAAAACTGTGTGCTGGAGACTCGAACTCGGTCCAGCACACAGTTTTAATCAGCCAGGAAGTTTCATATCAGCGCAGACTCTGCTGCAGAGTGAAAATCTCATTCTGGAAGATTGCCTTATTCAAGAACATGAATATGGCACCCCCTGAAGTTGCCAAGTTGCCACCCTGGGCAGGTAACCCGGTCCGCCATCCCCCCCCCCCCCCCCCAAAGGATCTGGGCCTGAGCTGAACTAAAATGATTAATCTTAACAATAACTAATTCAACATCCCTGCACCAGCGCTCCATAATAGAAAAAGAGTCAATTTAATCATCGTTAATTGCACCTTCAAATTAAAAAAAATGGTTCAAATGGTTCTGAGCACTATGGGACTTAACATCTGAGGTCATCAGTCCCCTAGAACTTAGAACTACTTAAGCCTAACTAACCTAAGGACATCACACACATCCATGCCCGAGGCAGGATTCGAACCTGGGACCGTAGCGGTCGCGTGGTTCCAGACTGAAGCGCCTAGAACAACTCGGCCACACAGACCGGCCAAGTTCAAAATCTATATTTCTCAAACTCTTGATAAGCTACAGCTATAGCTTAAAATATGAAAATCTCTAGCACATAGACTGGTAACAGTTATAAATAGATTCTGTTGTGTCGTATCTGTAATGCACACTGCAACTGCTACTTGTGAGGATGGAACTTCAGCTGCCAGCGAAGGGTCTTATTCTACTATTGCTGCTAACAGTGTAGCTTCCTATACTACTACTCTTTTGCTGCTGGTGTAGGGTCTTCTGCTGACAGTGTAGGATCCATTGCTTCCAGTGTAAGACCTGTGTTGGAGATAACCTGGCTTCTCCTAGAGGCGAAATGGCCTCTTCTCTAGGTGCACAGGCGTCTTCTGCAGATGACCTCGATTCTGCTGCAGTTGGTCCGACTTCTGATATACATGGCATGACGTTTGCTTTACTGGGTGCCATGACTTCAATTGTACATGACCTGACATTAGTGTCTAGTGACCGGGGATTTCACAGATGAATTGCTTCAATAATCGCATCAATATATGATTTAATGAACTTCAGTTTTCAGTTGTCGTTGCTTCTATGTCGTTATTGTCCCTGTAGAGACAATTCCTGGTTAAGTGGCCTCTTACAGAACTGTCTGCACAAAGAATTGTTGCATATGCAAAAATCACTGCAGAACTTTTCAAGGCTTTTGTTTTTGGACTTTATTCCAAGACTAAGACATGAATTTTTCATGATATTATGTCTGTGAGGTATACTAACAATAAAGTAATTCACTTCAAATGTTTTTTGCAAAGCTCCCCTAAGAGAATTCCTACACATTTGCTGTCATTCCTATAAACATCGTTTGCAGCTCCAATTAACACACAGCCACTACCATACTTTAATATCTTGTCACATCCTTTCAGTACTTCCTTGAGAGAAGTGCTGGATTTGGTGACACCTTAGATACTAAAATTCGATTCTCCGATTTTTCTAATTACTCCTACTTCGCTTCCATGAATGTCAGATAGTACAATATTATGTAATATGACTGTTGTGCTGATTATCGTGTGATACCTGTGTGTAGGAGGACAATATCTTAGTTGTGCTTCTGATGTTTTTATATCTTCGCCGCTTGCGACTAACACACGAGCTTTTATTTGTTTGCATATGTTTTTGTCGTTGTTAATAAAAACGTTCTGTTTCTTTTATTTGAAGGACCTTTCTTTTGCCCAAGTAATAAAACTTATTCACTCCAAACTGTAATAACTTGCGTACAGTCTGTCTAACAGGTTATGGCCACAGTAAAACGCTTTTATTAACTGGGATAACGTTTTATTTACTTCGTGTCAATCAGTTCATTGAAGAGAGTTCAGTTACAGCGAAGATTATCTCTGTGAAAGTGAAAAGGCAAAAGATGAATCGAACAAAGATTTTCAGTATCCAGAAAGTTGATGGACGTAATTTTCAGTTTTAATAATATCAAATGGAAATTATCTTTCATGCCGAAAAATCGCTGGACTTCACTGACAGAAGTAAAGCAGGGCCAGTTGACAGGGCAGATGTACAGAGCATGTGGGATGAGCTTAATGCAAAAACGGTGCTTTTTATTTTGAATAGTATGGAATTTGACAAGCTGCAAATTCTACAGCAAATTGTATATGGAACCATCTTAAGATAATTCATGAATAGCGATCTGCAATCGTTCCAGTGCGAAAGCACTGAAACATCTATGTCTGAAGAGGCCACATACAGAATTGCGGCTTGGAGGTGCATGGGACAGGTGGGGCTTGTTGATTGATTCTTATTTCAGCTAGGAACATGATGGTTTAGCCTGGACCAGCCACCATTTATGTAGCGATCTGTCTTACTGTAGCCATGTTATAGTACAGTATAGTAAGCAAGATTTGTATGATGAACTGAAGCTGGCACCCAAGCAAATTGTGAGAATCTATTAATTCCTTTTGTGAAAGATTTTAATTGAGCTGAAATTAATGCTCAGCTATTGGTAACATTTGTGCATACACAGTTAAGATTTTATGTGCAAAAAATGCCAGAAACATGTTTTTCTTGGAGGTTTCTGAAGTGCATCACTTCTGTACTTTAAACTTATACAAATTGTTTCAAACTTTGCATGAAGGTAGATAAATACATAAAATAAAAACGGATTTTTTTATTCTGTAGTCTTTATCCATTGATGAGATACATTGACTTAAAGCTGAGCTAGTTGTGGTATATAAAATTCATTCTTACATGAATTGAATTCACGGAAAATGTTTGAAGTGAATCACACAAATAAAAAAATGCATTCTTACGATAAAATTTTAAACTATCTTTCAAAAATCTAGCTTCATTCGGATTTTACATGCAAAAAGACACGTTTTTTGTGAGCTTATTACCGCTTCATGTCTATGTTTCAAACTTATGCGAATAGGTTCAAATTTTGTAAGAAGGTATAAAAATACATGTAATTAATGGTTGTTCTGGTGTTTAGTGAAAGCTTTATTCGTTGGCATGATATAAGCAAGATGATTCGAAAGACAATAAAAAACCTATACTGAATTAGTCATCGCCTGAGTCAACAAAAATCTAAATTGATTGCCAAGCTATGTTGGTCAAATATCAAAATTATGCTCAAGTAAAGGTTGGGAAACAGAATGAAAAGTGCTCCTATCATAGCATAAAAAGGCGAATATGCCCTGGGCAGAGTTATGATCTAAAAGAAGGGAACTGCCTTTTCAACTTATTTAGCAGCTTCATTCAAAGACATTTCAATCAAAACATTTTGACATATTTACACTTTCTTACTTCCCCAGCTGTGAGGTGTTGGTGCACCTGCATTTTGCACCTGCAATTTGCAAAGTCTCTGATTAAGTGCCAAAAATCCAGAAAATGACCGGCCATTGTAAACAATATATAGTATCACGTGACTGAAGGGCATACAGGTAAAAGCTAAAAAGGTTTTCTGGGGGGATAAACTTTCTGAAGGTGGATTTGTTTCTATGAGAATGTTAAAACAGTTTTTGGGTTTGTGGGTGGGAGTTTATTTTTTCCTCAAGTGGCCATTTCTTCTCCAAATATACTCCCTGTTACATATATGGCGATGGGTGTAAGAACAAATAGTCACAAATTTATGTGCTTCTAAAGCTGGGATGCATCTACAATAGTGGTGGTGCATCTGTAATATGAAATATCCGAAAGTGGGGAAATATGCATCCCAAACATAAATGACATGTTATGTCATACTGCACAATATGGCAGATGCCATGCTGGATGACATGATGGCATGTGTCGTGTTATATGACATGACATCATGTATCATGTTATTTTACTTGACATGATGCATTATATTACATGACATAGACATTAATACTAACAAGTAAGAAAGCTTGAACATGTCACTATGTTTTGATTTAAATGTCTTCGAAGCTGCCAGACAAGTCAAAAAGCTAGTTCCCTTTTTTTACATCCCTAACTCTGCCCCCATGAACCATGGACCTTGCCGTTGGTGGGGAGGCTTGCGTGCCTCAGCGATACAGAGGGCCGTACCGTAGGTGCAACCACAACGGAGGGGTATCTGTTGAGAGGCCAGACAAACATGTGGTTCCTGATTAGGGGCAGCAGCCTTTTCAGTAGCTGCAGGGGCAACAGTCTGGATGATTGACTGATCTGGCCTTGTAACATTAACCAAAACGGCCTTGCTGTGCTGGTACTGCGAACGGCTGAAAGCAAGGGGAAACTACAGCCGTAATTTTTCCCGAGGGCATGCAGCTTTACTGTATTATTAAATGATGATGGCGTCCTCTTGGGTAAAATATTCCGGAGGTAAAATAGTCCCCCATTCGGATCTCCGGGCGGGGACTACTCAAGAGGACGTCGTTATCAGGAGAAAGAAAACTGGCATTCTACAGATCGGAGCGTGGAGTGTCAGATCCCTTAATCGGGCAGGTAGGTTAGAAAATTTAAAAAGGGAAATGGATAGGTTAAAGTTAGATATAGTGGGAATTAGTGAAGTTCGGTGGCAGGAGGAACAAGACTTTTGGTCAGGTGATTACAGGGTTATAAATACAAAATCAAATAGGGGTAATGCAGGAGTAGGTTTAATAATGAATAAAAAAATAGGAGTGCGGGTTAGCTACTACAAACAGCATAGTGAACGCATTATTGTTGCCAAGATAGACACAAAGCCCATGCCTACTACAGTAGTACAAATTTATATGCCAACTATCTCTGCAGATGATGAAGAAATTGATGAAATGTATGACTAGATAAAAGAAATTATTCAGGTAGTGAAGGGAGACGAAAATTTAATAGTCATGGGTGGCTGGAATTCGTCAGTAGGAAAAGGGAGAGAAGGAAACGTAGTAGGTGGATATGGATTGGGGGGAAGAAATGAAAGAGGAAGCCGCCTTGTAGAATTTTGCACAGAGCATAACTTAATCATAGCTAACACTTGGTTCAAGAATCATGAAAGAAGGTTGTATACCTGGAAGAATCCTGGAGATACTAAAAGGTATCAGATAGATTACATAATGGTAAGACAGAGATTTAGGAACCAGGTTTTAAATTGTAAGACATTTCCAGGGGCAGATGTGGATTCTGACCACAATCTATTGGTTATGAACTGCAGATTGAAACTGAAGAAACTGAAAAAAGGCGGGAATTTAAGGAGATGGGACCTGGATAAACTGAAAGAACCAGAGGTTGTAGAGAGTTTCAGGGAGAGCATAAGGGAACAATTGACAGGAATGGGGGAAAGAAATACAGTAGAAGAAGAATGGGTAGCTTTGAGGGATGAAGTACTGAAGGCAGCAGAGGATCAAGTAGGTAAAAAGACGAGGGCTAATAGAAATCCTTGGGTAACAGAAGAAATATTGAATTTAATTGATGAAAGGAGAAAATATAAAAATGCAGTAAATGAAGCAGGCAAAAAGGAATACAAACGTCTCAAAAATGAGATCGACAGGACGTGCAAAATGGCTAAGCAGGAATGGCTAGAGGACAAATGTAAGGATGTAGAGGCTTGTCTCACTAGGGGTAAGATAGATACTGCCTACAGGAAAATTAAAGAGACCTTTGGAGAGAAGAGAACCACTTGTATGAATATCAAGAGCTCAGATGGCAACCCAGTTCTAAGCAAAGAAGGGAAGGCAGAAAGGTGGAAGGAGTATATAGAGCGTTTATACAAGGGCGATGTACTTGAGGACAATATTATGGAAATGGAAGAGGATGTAGATGAAGATGAAATGGGAGATAAGATACTGCGTGAAGAGTTTGACAGAGCACTGAAAGACCTGAGTCGAAACAAGGCCCCGGGAGTAGACAACATTCCATTAGAACTACTGATGGCCTTGGGAGAGCCAGTCATGACAAAACTCTACCATCTGGTGAGCAAGATGTATGAGACAGGCGAAATACCCACAGACTTCAAGAAGAATATAATTATTCCAATCCCAAAGAAAGCAGGTGTTGACAGATGTGAAAATTACCGAACTATCAGTTTAATAAGTCACAGCTGCAAAATACTAATGCGAATTCTTTACAGACGAATGGAAAAACTGGTAGAAGAGGACCTCGGGGAAGATCAGTTTGGATTCCGTAGAAATGTTGGAACACGTGAGGCAATACTAACCTTACGACTTATCTTAGAAGAAAGATTAAGAAAAGGCAAACCTACGTTTCTAGCATTTGTAGACTTAGAGAAAGCTTTTGACAACGTTAACTGGAATACTCTCTTTCAAATTTTGAAGGTGGCAGGGGTAAAATACAGGGAGCAAAAGGCTATTTACAATTTGTACAGAAACCAGATGGCAGTTATAAGAGTCGAGGGGCATGAAAGGGAAGCAGTGGTTGGGAAAGGAGTGAGACAGGGTTGTAGCCTCTCCCCGATGTTATTCAATCTGTATATTGAGCAAGCAGTAAAGGAAACAAAAGAAAAATTCGGAGTAGGTATTAAAATTCATGGAGAAGAAGTAAAAACTTTGAGGTTCGCCGATGACATTGTAATTCTGTCAGAGACAGCAAAGGACTTGGAAGAGCAGTTGCATTCCACAGCACTATGCACTGAACGCTTTTTTTGGCATTAAAAAAAGCGTTCAGTGCATAGTGCTGTGGAATGCAGAAAAAACAGCAAATTAGCGCTCATAGGAAGAAGAACAAGACCAAAAATGCAACAGGAGCGTAATATGTAAGAAACTGTCTACGCAACCTGCCACTGATGATGCCTTGCAGAAAATAAAGGCGAAACGCGTATGGCACTAAAATTGTGTTTTATTCAGTTGCTGTCAGACGGTCCATAAGTGAAAATCATCAACATACCGTAGTATTACGCGCAACTGAGGAGGACAGGACCAAAACATATGTTGTACATTAACAAATTCAGTTTAGCACCTCATTATCGTAGATCTACCATGGAGAAAGGTGGAATACTGATTTATACTAGAAATAATGTGGTATTTAGAGCCCTAGACTTAAGCAGTATTGAGCAACAGTTTGAAGTGTGTGATTTAAAATTGCTAATAAATAGAAATCGGTTGTCTTATTATAAATTTACAGTGCACCTGTAGGAATCAGGGAAAAAGAGTGAAGCAGTCTTGTCAAAATTGTAAGAAAAATCAGTCATATTACTAGGCGACTTTAACCGAAATCTCTTGGCTGAAAGTAGTAACAGAGTAGAACTGGAGCAGCTGATGAGCTTGTAGGGTATAAACTTTACTGGTACCCTAAGTACAAATGAGGAAATGATATATGGTAAATCATAATAACGATTTATTGAAGATTTATACACTTTGAGTAGGTTGACAGTAACTGTGGCACGCATACTGTAAGACCTTCGGTACACACACCATCAGATTATTTGACTTGTCGCTCTAACGAAGTAGGCGAGTGTCAGCAATATGTCTTGTGGTCTTATCATGGCGTGTTTATCTTCTGCCGTTAGGTCAGACGATAGAAATGCCACTTGCACGCTTAGAGTAGCAGATTGACGGTGACCAACTTTAAACAGAACTTGATTAATTTTCACACACATTTATTAAAATAATAAAAATCATAGATATTACGTAACTTGATTCTGGATGCTGTTACAATTGACAATCTGAAGTTCCTTTGGCCTTGGTATTTTAATCTTATTCTCACATATCTCTGATACTTGGCAAAGTGTCTATACATTTATCTTCATGGCTATGTACAGGAATACGGTAATCTTATTAGGCGCAGACTAATGCAGACTGATGCAGACTGATGCAGATTGACTAATCGGAGGTCTGTACACTCGTTATAATACCTCGAGCGTTCAGGTATCACTGCGTGAGTGTGATTTGCTAGGAGAGAAGGTTCTACGTTAGCAGCAATCTCATTGGCTGCGCTACATATTAATAGGCGAATCGGCGGAAGCAGAATTTGGTCCGTCTTTATGGCAGCGCCATCTCGTAGAGCGGAGACAGATGAGTGCTGCGCCTGCGCTGTTGTGCTTAGCGGGGCGCGCTCTAGTGGGAAAGTTGTGTACGCGCTGACTACTCAGAACTATGTACACAACAGTAACAAAACATTACAAGACAACAAACAAAAGCGAACTGAGTAAGGTAGCATTTAACACAACACTTAGCACTGCACTTAGTTGATTGGCCAATCTCATGGTTGTCACAGTAGCTTTGATTAGATTAGATTACATGTCCTTTTCTTTCCAATTGATTCATAGTGAGGAGATCGTCTGCAATGTGGAACTTGTCAGAAAACAAGAATACACAAAAAATATTTTCAAAATAAGAACAGATCTAAATGAAATTGTCCTTGTGGATGTGGAATCGGTCAAAAATAAAATAAAATTAAATCTTAAGGATATTTATTTACATCTAAAAGGATGTAAAACTTGTCACTAAATATAAATGTTCAATACAATTAGGTGAATATAATAATTTGTAGACTACTGTAGCCACACGTCATGAAATAGAATAAAAAACATTTTATACCACTTCTTTACAGTTATCGAATTACTGCACAAAATTTGTACAGAAGACAGATTATGTTCTATATTCACATTAAGTGATATTATTATTAACATTCACTCATCAATCGGATCTGCTAAGAAATTCATCAGTGGAGTAGAAGTAGTTGGCCACCACTAAATCCTTTAAACTCTTCTCAAACTGAATTTTATTATTAGTTAAGCTTTTATCACTGCTGGCTTGTTATCGAAAAGTGTGTTGCTCAATAGTGGACACCTTTCTGAACCAAAGTAAGTGACTTCAAATCTTTGTGGAACTTGTTTTTATTTCTAGTACTGATTCCATGAGCTGAGCTGTTGGTTTGACAAGAAGATATACTTTAATGACAAATTTCATTGAGGAATAAATACATTGGGAAGCAGTAGTTAGTATGGCCAGTTCATTAAACAGCCATCTGCAGGACGTTCTTGAATTCACACCACAAATAATTCGTATTGCGCTTTTTTTGGCTCAGAAAACTCCATTTTGGCTTGATGAGTTACCCCAGAAAATAATACTGTATAACATTATGGAATGAAAGTAAGTGTAGTATGCTAGCTCTTTTATTTTTATATCATCAATGACTAATAACTTTCACTTGGCAAGTACAGATTTGTTCAGGTGCTTCAGCTGCTTTCAGTTAATTTTATCATCAAGCTGTAATCCTAAGAATATAACACTCTCAATTTTTTCTATTTGTCATCATATGTTAAGTATTCACTGGCAGGAAATCTTTTACAAGTTCTGAACTGCATATGATGTGCTTTTTCAAGGTTTAGTGACAGAGAATTGGGTAGGAAAATTTCATTAGCCCAACTATCTAAGGCTATACTTGGATTGATATTTATGGCAATGTTTGTCTCATCTGCAAACAAAAGAAACTTGGTATCTGGTAGTGTTACTGATGAAAGGTCATTGATATACACAAGAAAAAGTAAGGGACCTAAGATGGAACCTTGGGGAAGACCACATGTTATCTGTTTCCAGTTGAATGATGGTTAATAGCTTAATACACATTTCTTTCCTATTGACGCCCTTTGTTTTCTGTCAGAGATATAGGATTTGAACCATTTTGCAGCACTTCCTGTTACAACGAAATATTCTAAATTACTTCAAAAGATATAGTGATGTACACATTTAAATGCCTTTGACAGATCACAGAATATACCAGTAGCATGAAATTTATTGTCTAATGAATTAAGTACATTCTTACTGTATGTGTAGATAGCCTTCTCAGGATTGGAACCCTTTAGAAATCCGAATTGTGACTTGGATAATACGTTATTTGGGGTCAGATGGTTAAGAAGACCACTGTATGTCCTCTTTTCTAAAATTTTTGAAAATATGGGTAAAAATATAATTGGATAGAAGTATATCTTTATTTCCTTACCTCCCTTCTTATACAAAGACTTAACTTTAGCATATTTCAACTGTTCAGGAAATGTTACATAAATAACTTAAAATGTCATAACTCTTCAGGCTTTGCCAGCGAGATCTTGACATGTGGAAAAATCGGGTCTACTGCCGGATGTTTGTGTCGCTCTGGCACAATATTTCGAACACATAACTCGTTGCCTTCTTCAGGTGCTACCTGAGACTGCCGTGTTGTAGGATCTTGTCCAGTATTTATGCCCAGAGGGCGCTGGGTGCTCTCTTTGCCGTCCGCGCCCGCCTGGCGCTGCTTGTAATGTGTTGTCTCTTCCCCGGTGTTCCCTCGGACGTCCGCGCCCGACTTGGGCGCCATCTGTGGCAGCTCTCTCAGGCCTGTCCTGTGTCGGGCGTTCCCTTCGCAGTTCGCGCCCGCCAGGTGCTGCTCCTGGGGTTTTTACCCCTCTCTGGTGCTCCCACGGACGTCCGCGCCCGGATCGTCCACCATCTGTGGTCGTGGCAGTTGTCTGGGGCTGGACCCGCATGTGGCATTCCGTTCGTTGTCCGCGCCCGCTTGGCGTTGCTCCCAAGGTGTTGGCACTTCCCTGGTGCTCCAACGGACGTCCGCGCCCGCCTAGTCCACCATCTGCAGTTGTGGCAGCTGTCTGGGGCCCGTCTTGCGTCGGGGCTCTGTTTGCGGTCCGCGCCCGCCTGGCGCTGCTTGTAAGGTGTTGTTTCTTCCCCAGTGCTCCCTCAGACGTCCGCGCCCGACTTGGTCTCCATCTGTGGCAGCTCTCTGAGGCCTATCCTTTGTTGGGCGCTCCATTCGCGGTCCGCGCCCGCCTAGCGCTGATCCTGTGGTGTTGGCACTTCCCTGGTGCTCCGACGGTCGTCCATGCTCGGCTCGTCCATCATCTGCGGTCGTGGCGGCTGTCAGAGGCCCGTCCTGCATCAGGAGATGTGTTCGCGGTCCGCACCCACCTGGCGCTACTCCTGCAGTGTTACTACTTCTTGAGGAGTTTGTTGGTTTATTTCGTTGAGCCCTAATAAGCTCCAGAGCCGGACTCCACGCCGAGCTGAGCTGGTAACCGCTGTCTTGGTTTATTAGGTTGTCAGTGACCTTGATCTCGATAGCCTCCTTTATGACACTGTCCCAAAATCTTGGCGTCTGTGTCACAAATTTGGTGTTGTTGTAGTCCATTGAGTGGCCAAGCTCCAGACAGTGCTCCGCTATGGCAGATTTTGTTGCCTGTCTGAGTCTGGTGTGCCTCTGGTGTTCTTTGCACCTGATGTCCACCGTTCTGGTTGTCTGGCCAATGTATGACTTTCCACACTGGCACGGGATGTTGTAAATGCCTGGTTTACGTAGCCCCAGGTCGTCCTTCACACTCCCTAGCATGGTCCCAATTTTGGAGGGTGGACAGAAGATACTCTTTATATCATATTTTGAAAGAATTCTGCTGATCTTTGCAGAAATAGGTCCAGCATATGGCAGGTATACCACCTTCTTCGCCTCCTCTGGCTCCTCTTGTGTACCATGTGGTTGACTGGTAGTACGAAGTGCCCTTTGGATGTCTGTGGAGGAGTATCCATTTCTGCTGAACACCAGCTGTAGATGTTCAATCTCTGTGGCCAGACTTTCCTTATCTGACAGAGCTCGAGCCCTGTGAACTAATATTTTCAAGACTCCATTCTTCTGTGCCGGGTGGTGGCAGCTACTGGCTTGAAGGTATAAGTCAGTGTGGGTGGGCTTACGATACACACTGTGCCCCGAAGTGCCATCTGCCTTCCTCTTGACCAGGACATCCAAGAATGGGAGTTGTCCATCGTTCTCTAGCTCCATAGTAAATTTTATACTTGGGTGATGTGAATTTAGATGTTCCAAAAAGTCATCTAGCTTCTCCTACCATGGGGCCAAATGACAAAAGTGTCATTGACATACCTAAGAAAGCACTTGGGTTGATAAGTGGCTGATGCAAGTGCCTCCTCTTCGTACCTTTCCATGAAAAGGTTGGCTACCACTGGTGATAAAGGGCTGCCCATTGCCACTCCTTCCGTTTGCTCATAAAATTGACCCCCATAAAGAAAATATGTTGAGGTCAGTACATGCTTGAACAGGTCAAGCAGGGCACCATCGAACTTCTGTCCAGTGATATTGAGTGAATCAGTGAGTGGCACTTGTGTGAAGAGCGACACCACATCGAAACTCACCATGATGTCAGAGTCCACGATGTGTAGCTGCCTTAGCCGTTGTAGGAACAAGGTTACTGGCATCCTAATAAACCGAGACAGCGGTTACCAGCTCAGCTTGGCGTGGAGTCCGGCTCTGGAGCTTATTAGGGCCCAACGAAATGAACCAACAAACTCCTCAAGAAGTAGTAACACTGCAGGAGTAGCGCCAGGCGGGTGCGGACCGCGAACACAACTCCTGATGCAGGACGGGCCTCTGACAGCCGCCACGACCGCAGATGATGGACGAGCCGAGCATGGACGACCGTCGGAGCACCAGGGAAGTGCCAACACCGCAGGATCAGCGCTAGGCGGGCGCGGACCGCGAATGGAGCGCCCAACAGAGGACAGGCCTCAGAGAGCTGCCACAGATGGAGACCAAGTCGGGCGCGGACGTCTGAGGGAGCACCGGGGAAGAAACAACACCTTACAAGCAGCGCCAGGCGGGCGCGGACCGCAAACAGAGCCCCCGACGCAAGACGGGCCTCAGACAGCTGCCACAACTGCAGATGGTGGACTAGGCGGGCGCGGACGTCCGTCGGAGCACCAGGGAAGTGCCAACACCTTGGGAGCCACGCCAAGCGGGCGCGGACAAAGAACGGGATGCCACAAGCGGGTCCGGCCCCAGACAACTGCCACGACCACAGATGATGGACGATCCGGGTGCGGACGTCTGTGGGAGCACCAGGGAGGGGTAAAAACCTCAGGAGCAGCACCTGGCGGGCGCGGACCACGAACGGAACGCCCGACACAGGACAGGCCTGAGAGAGCTGCCACAGATGGCGCCCAAGTCGGGCGCGGACGTCCAAGGGAACACCGGGGAAGAGACAACACATTACAAGCAGCGCCAGGCGGGCGCGGACGGCAAAGAGAGCACCCAGCGCCCTCTGGGCATAAATACTGGACAAGATCCTCCAACACGGCAGTCTCAGGTAGCACCTGAAGAAGGCAACGAGTTATGTGTTCGAAATATTGTGCCAGAGCGACACAAACATCCGGGAGTAGACCCGATTTTTCCACATGTCAACTTAAAATGTCACTAAACTCAGTGGCACACTGTTTATTCAACAGCTACTAGGATGTTTTGGTATTACGTATCTTATGGTGGACATTACTTCTGCTAGTGCTGTGAGTGTCATACTCATATTAATGTAGCTATTTGTACTGACTGATCTGAGGTATTCAGATACTATCGAACCTGACAAACTCATATTTTCCGTAACTGTTACGTCGGTATGTCCAACACAGGGCGAACATGTAGGTTTCATGTGGCTGCGCAACACAGATAACACAGTATTTGCAGAGGGCGCGGATTTCGGTAGAGGACGCTCCTCTGACGGCCGCCAATGCGCATACGTTTCTGCGCCAATTTTTCCTATAAAGCCAATGCTGGGACCTTGCAGTCTCCAGTGGCTGGCACTCCCCTGAAGATGGCTGGACGATTGTCAGACGAAATGTTGTGGCAAGACGTCAATATGATCCAGCTGTAATCTCGAAACCTCACTGAACTCTTATCTCTTTCACTGCTAAGACACCAGTAAGTTATCTTGGGCACATTCTCAGTCAAGATGGAACAATGAAGTATTCTCAACTTACTTCCGCTGTTACAAGCTACTAAACAGTTACATTTGTTTATTGGATTATGCAATTATTATCATAAGTTCATGAAGGGATTCATTGAAATTACACAGGCATTAACGAAGTTGCTATGAAAAGGTGTTGGTTTTTAGTGGATAACATAGTGTCATCCTTGACTCTGAACAGGAATTCATACTTTCTTATGATAGCTCCAGCAATGCTTTGGGTTGCATTTTAAGTCAGAATCTTGATGGGAAAGAACATCTGACAGCATGTGCCTCCAGACAGTTGAATAAGACTGAGACTAATTAGTAGACAACTGAAAAAGAAATGTTAGCAATTATTTACAGAACCTCTTATTTTCATTGCAATTGATTGGAAATTTAAAGTGACTAAAGACCATGCATCTTTAAAATTATTATTAGGGCTGAAACATCCATCAAGTCTATTAAGTAGATAGTTGTTAAAATTAAGTTAGTTTAGTTGTGAAGTAATTCATAAGTCAGGAGTCAGACATATGAATGATGGTGCCCTAAGCAGAAAGATAGCAGTTTTATAGGTAGTAAGTGGAAGCCAGGCATTTGGGTAAAGGTAAAGTAAGCTGACTTTGAGTGTCAATTTTCTTGAATACAACCTAAGTTTCAATCGCAAGAAGGGTTGCTATGCAGATCTACAAAGTGTGGACCTCCTGTTGTAGTTTTTGCAGGATTGAGAATGAAAATATTATGTGAAGCATGAAACGATGTCTTATCAGAACATGAAGGGAAGAGAACAGTTGATAGACCTGCAGTTAAAAGAATTTGATGGAAAATGCACCACAGTGACGCAGAGCAGTCGATAAGATGTTGCATCCCCTGTGCACAAACAACAGTTTCGAGCCATCAGAAATTCAGTTATGGAGACTACCAGAAGCTGGAAAACTATTTTCTATGCTAGTGTTGGATGTTTTAGGACCTTTTGACTTTTTGATAGAATTCAAGTGGGTAATAAGTATATCCTTACCATATTATTCACGATATTTATTTATGATAGCCATCCCAGATCAGAAGGGGAGTATGGTAGCACAGGCAATGGTAAACAACTGGTTACTGAAATTTGGCATACCAGCAACCATTTTTGTGTACCAGGGAATGAATTTTGTATCCAAACTAAAAACTTTATCCAAAATGTCAAGCCATTACGTAAATGCACACCATTCAGATTGGGGTGTATATTTGGGTTTTGTTGTCAGTGCATATAACGCAAAAGTTCATATCAGAACTGGCCTCTTACAGTACTAAGTAATATATGAGCAAAAAATACCATCGACTTTGGATGTAGTTCAACCTAAATTGGGTCCACAGGGTGAACTAGTGAAAAATTTTGGGAAGAAACTGAGAGAAATTTGACAAAGGTAAAGTGCCAACCAAAAGCTTTAAAGAAGCAAGAACATACTGGGCAATGGACGAGTTGGATGCCAAAATACAGAATAGGAAAGTGAGTATTACTAGTTTACCCATATACCACAAGGGTCAAAACGAAATATTTTTTAACAAAATATCATGGACCTCACCAAGTTATCCAAGGGATTTCGCTAGCCAATTAGAGCTTCTGTAGTCCACATAAATATAGTCAAACCATTTAGAGATGAGATTGATGCAATGACACAGATTCCTCCAACCATTGCAGAAAAAGGAGAACTGCCAAGGAAAAAAAGAAACATTATAAAAACGCACCTTATGCACTTAGGTCTAGAAAATAGAAAAAAAATCATGTAAAAAGGACAAATGGAATTAGTTACTTATGTTAGTCTTAATTTACTTTACTTGTCATGTTCTGTCTTTATTTATTTGTATACAGGAGGGAGTAGATTCACCTACTTCCTTTTCTGTCAGGAATTAAGACTCTCATATGAGATATCGAGGACTCAGTTGCAATAGTTAACAGATATCATACATGCTAAGATGTACAAATGAGGTTGGTTAGATGTAGACCTCCTGTTAAAAACTGTGTTTGTAACAGCAGATGATGAGGATATCAATAATTAAAACAGTATACAAAGTAGATGGAGAGATGCTCATGTCAAAGTGTCTGTATCAGATTTAAAAGATTATGTTTCAGAAAATTTTATTATTTGTCCAACAATGGTGATACAAACGAATAACTAGTCATGTGAAATGCAGTTGTTCCTAGGGAAAATGAAAGCAGTGCAGCACAAAAAAAAAAAAAAAAAAAAAATTGCTCCTCAGCCAACATTCCAGAAAATTAAAGATAAGAGGATTTACTTGATGTTTACACCTGAAACAGTAATTATCTGAGTATCAATTGCTAGGTAAACCAAATAGAGTTAAATCAAATGGAATAAGGAAACTAGAATTGCAGGGCAATGAGCTGTTAACTAATAGTACTTGATGTGAAATAGCAGAAGGACAATTTCACCTTCCAGCTACCACCACAGGCACAGCAATAATTAATGTGTCTTGACCAATGTTGTATTGGTGGAAGAACCACTATACATATTACCTAAACGAGACATAACATTTGATAATGATACCTTAGGTTCTACTACACTACAAGTCCTTGACGAATTATTAACTTCAGGAAAAAGGACAAATTTCAGTCAGTCAAATAATGCAACGTGTTTTACAGTATCATGAGAATGGTAAGCAAAACACAATCATTTCCGGTGTGTTAACAACAAGCATAATCCTGGTTCTAGTGTTCATCTCTGAAATTTATATTTGTGTAAAGTGTAAGATATGTCATTCAAATGAACCTATTATCGAACAGCTACCTGTTGCATGGATACGACCTAGTAATAGTTAATGTAAGTAGAAAGTGAAAATAGTGCATGCAACCAGGATAGAATGACAAAGTAGATTAATTAAGCTAACTAATATTCGAGACTAAGGTTTGGAAGCAACTCAGAAAACAGTTATACAGTGACTTCCCTTTTAAATACAGAGCAAGTGCAGACTAATTAGTAAGTGAAAGAATGGGATAATTTGAAACGAATTTTTAAAGAGGAGAGATCTGTTGTGGTGCAGATTAGTAAGGGGTAGAAATTCGAAAGGAATTGTTAAAGCTCATTCACATAGCCACAGGCAAACTCAAGTCATGCTAGAGACAGAGACAGAACTAGGAAGTGAGCCAGTACATCGCAAGTGGCTCAGATCATCGACACATCAAGATACCACCTGTCATCCGAGGATACACATTAAGCAGAAAGGAGATTACGACAGAAAACCAAAGGAAGCAAGACAAGTATATTTGTTATCCCTCTTTAAAAAGAGCACATAGTGAGGAACTGACACAGCAGTTGACTGCC
This sequence comes from Schistocerca serialis cubense, assembly GCF_023864345.2. Taxonomy (NCBI): domain Eukaryota; kingdom Metazoa; phylum Arthropoda; class Insecta; order Orthoptera; family Acrididae; genus Schistocerca; species Schistocerca serialis. The sequence goes on along the minus strand of NC_064642.1, from coordinate 397,829,587 downwards.
TGTTAATTGAATACAGAAGAATAAGGAGGACACATGCAGTCATTAAGAACCAAGCCTTGCATCATAGCCTCACACCAACTCCCTTTAAATACCCCAGCTCCTATCATGAGTTGATCAGTGGGATTGATGGCATATAGCACTCGATTCCATGATTACAATACTGAAGCGAATCTATGTCCTAGACCCTCCAGCACTGTCTATGAACTAGCTGAAGATGTGCTCGAAATACCGGCTTCACCTGACGAACTTCATGCTGCTCGCTACCTCCATCTACTGGTGGAAGAGGCGGCTGTCTTCAAACTGTACCTCATCATAGGATATTGCCACCACTGAACTTTGAAGCAGAAGCCAGCGACAGGTTCTGTTGGGGTCAGTGTTCCTGTTCAACACTCAGGCGCCTCCAGGCGCTAAAACCTACCAGGGGTAGAAAGGAGATCAATTGACTACAGACACCAGGTACATTGCGGATGGGTCATCAAGAGCTACTGTAGAATTAGAAATGGGGCCGAGGACACTCCAGTAGCCAGCCTGAGACCACTTCACACTGGGCAATGGCCATGCCTGCTCACTGAAAATGCTGATATCTTCTCCTGGGTGTGCAGTCCTTGAGCTGATTCGATGGATGTCAGCTAGAATCCAGTACACAGCTGAATGAACAACAGCCAAGGCTGGTGCAAAAAAGTGATGACCTGTAAATATTGTGAATAAATGTTTGAACTCTAATAATGGTTTGGTAGTGTTGTTGATACTTCACAGGTCCCCAGCAGCTATCCTGACTTCATCCAGAGATGTCTTTACATGGCCCTCTGTACTATGATTTCAGATGGTGGAAGTGAGCAGGTGATGACATAAACAAAAATAAGAAAATTGTGTGAGTTACACAATACGATCTGGCGGCAAACCCAAGAAGCGTATTTGCAACAGATCCGTGAGGAAAGCATAAAATGTCACAAAAATAAGATTATTTTTGGAAAAAGTAGCCAATGATGGAAACCTAACTAGCTATGTGCACATAAAACAAAAGCAGAGGAAACATATTATAATCTAAAGGTATGAAAAGAAGTGAATCAAAATGTTACTGTTGGTCCTCGGGGATGAGTGTTTAAAACACCTGTTTGGCAAACTTCCACTTGTGATTTTTCTACTGTATAAACTAGGATATTCTACCAACAAAAAATTACTGGTTAACTGTTACTATGCATTATTTCCGTTGCAGCTGCTGTATGGGGTGCTGTTATGGGGAAATTCACTAGATACGAACTGAAACTTCAGATGGCAGAAAAAGCAATCAGATGTGTTCAAGGATTGGGTCCTAGAGAATCCTGTAAGAAACATTTCAGTCAATCCAACAGATTGACAGTCCCAAGTCTTTATATGTAGAACCACTTCATATATGTCAAAGAAAATATACACTAATTCATTCTGAGAATGGATGTTCATAAGTACAATACCAGAAACAACTGCATGCTAGACATACCATAATCAAAATGATCACTGATACATTTTAGCTATAAACATCTAAGGAGTTTGAAGATATATAACAAACTTCCAAAATCAGCAAAAGTCCTCACTGTAAGTAAATTTAAGATGGTATTAGATGTATGGTTTAAAACTATGGCATGTTATTCAGTGGGAGAATGTCTTGTAGATAACTTCAAGGACTTGTATAATGATGAAAAAGCCCTTATTATTAGTAAATAAGAGTATTATACCTGTGTGCCAGCCGTTGGTGGCCGAGCGGTTCTAGGCGCTTCAGTCTGGACCCGCGCGACCGCCACAGTCCAGGTTCGAATCCTGCCTCGGGCATGGATGTGTGTGATGTCCTTACTTTAGTTAGGTTTAAGTAGTTCTAAGTTCTAGGGGACTGATGACCTCAGATGTTAAGTCAGATAGTGCTCAGAGCCATTTATTATTCCTGTGTTCTTATTCAAATCACAAGTGTAATCACAATATACTATTTCAGTCATGTAACATATAGATATTCCATTTATTGTGTGAAACTAGAAAGTATGAACACTTGTGTAGTCAAAATGCAGACATATAATGGAAAAGGTGGTGATTTATTCATATATTGATTGCATAGATACGTAATGGGATACACTAGAATGTAAATTATGTATTGAGAATCAGCAATTTGTAAGTACCTTAAAACTATATATTATTTAACTATACACTACAATTACCTACATGCCACTCCCATCATTAGATGGCGCCAACTATTTTGTTCTATTTGAAGATGAGTGTACTTCAAGGAGACTTGTATATTTTATTAAGAACAAAAGTGATATTACTTATGTATTCTCAGAATTTCAACTGTTGGTGGAAAGGCAGAAGGGTTTAAAGGTTTAAAGTTATCAGAATTGACAATGGGACAGAGTTTTAATGATGAACTTCATAATCCTTTCAAGAAGACTGGCATCATGCATGAAAACAGTTCACCATATACACCACAGCAAAGTGGCAAAGCTGAACGTCGCATCAAATCAGTAACAGAAAGTGCTTGCACAATGTTTCTCGAGTCTGGCCTTCCAGATTCATTTTGGGCAGAAGCTGTCAACGAGGCAATCTGCACATTAAACCATTGTTCGTGGAAGTCTGTGTGTGAAAAAATACCTTATTAGAAATAGTTTGGGAACAAAACATCATTAAAATATTTGAGAAGGTCTGAAGCCAAATGTTTCCTGCAAATTCCCAAACAGTTTAGATCCAAATTGTGCAGGTGTGTGTAACGGATGCTTGTATAGAGTACTGCTACGTTTGTGTTACATGATGATGAAGTGAGAGGGTGAGATATGGTGCTAGTACATGGCCGACTCCTCTTTTATTGCATGAAGGAAACTGCCGATTATAAGGTCCCAGTCTGATGGACAGATTATCGTCAACTGTGTCAAATGCCCTTACTTCATGAGACACTTTGGAGAGGTTTGGACTTAATTCAGGATATTAGCGCAAGGACTGATTATCATAAACTCGGCCCCACTACTATCCTTCTCGTGCCATCCAAATATTGGCAGTGAAAATTTCATCCACCTCCATGATTCGAATTGGCTTACCTCCGAGTCGAGAGCCACTTTCTTTTGCAAATGAGAGCCCAGTCGGCAAACGACATGCTTCCGCCATCCCTCCCGTCTACCAAGAGTAACATAACAGCAGCAGAGAGGGCTGCTTTACGTTCACTTAGTTAGTTAGTTACTTTCATGTTCCATGGATCATTTTACACGATAAATCGTCATGACTTGGAACGAGAGGTTTTACATTCATATTGCAAATTAATTTGTACATCTATTTGTACTCTTATTATTATTATTACTATTATTATTATTCCCCAAAATGAAAACAAGATATACAGATTGAGTTAGCAATTCCTGTGCACCACCTTGATCCAGATATTATTATTTTACCTGCTCACAAGGCCAGTGCTACAGCTGATCAGGACAAGCAGGATAATGTTAAAAAATTCTGTATTTACTATCTGATCCAGCGTACTGCAGGATCTGTACTGATCCCACAAAAAGTGTTGAGAGAAAGACTGACACTCTCCTGGAGAAAAGTTCTAAGTCGCAGGAGACTATCAAGAGTCTTAATACTTATTGTGCTGCTATCCCTAGATTGCATGAACCTCCAATGCACTACAAAGAAGAGATCTCTCTTCTCTGATTGTGAGTAACATTGGTGCTCCGACGTACAATGTTGCAATACACCTTGATACTCTGTTGAGCCCACTAATAGGCCATTGTGAGTATCACATTAAGAACTCAGCGAATTCCTTAAGTCGATTAGAGGGAATGCGATTGAATGACGCTGATATTCTAATAAGTTTTCACGTTGTCTTTCTCTTCACTCGTACACCTGTCTGATTCTTTACAGTTAATAGAAGTTTCTTGTTGAATTAACGAACCTGCTTCGACATGTGTTGGTACATGTGGAAAAGGGTTGGCTGCCCTCCCTTCATTGGTGTGTTGGTCAGCAGTGGAAGTTTATAGTACGTTGTGACATCGTATAGGAAGCCCATGCACACTGACTTTTATCTACTGGCTGATAGTTGTCACCATCCAGCTCAGTGTGGAGGGGTACTTCGTATTTTGGTTCACAAGAATCATGTCATTCCACATTCTGCCACTTTGTCAGCTGAGTTACCAGTGCTGAGGTCACCCTTCGTCAGATCAGACGGATCAGACGTGTTGCGCTGTCAACCAACCGTCCACAGAGTATGTGTTGATAATACCGAGTTGGTACCAAGGTCTACGGCCTCTCTGACTTACGCAGGAAGCATTTCCAACAAGATTGGTTGTATTATGCAGAAATATGATGTGAAATGTGTTTCCGATCTCCATCTAAGACTAGGGTCCTTTTAGGTTCCTTTAAGGATGATTTTTGTTTGTGTAAGACGACAGTCTGTCGTATTCCTTGCAGTTGTGGCATATCATATGTTGGCCAGACTATCTGGACCCTGGAGGATCAGTGTACTGAGCATATGAGTCACACATGCTTACAACAACCGAGCAATTAGACTATTTCAGAACGTTGTCTGGGCACCGCTCATCCTGTGGAATATAATAACACGGAGATATTGACATGCTCTTTCAGCTATTGGGCAGCGTTAAGGAAGCAGTTGAAATTAAATTAGCAAGTAACCTTGTAAATAGAGATGGAGGTTTTTCTTAAATTCGGCGTCGAATCCTGCTCCCTCCTTCGTCAAAAAACTGAGGGACAGAGTTAATGCTATCTCAGCCATTGTTTAGTAGTTTTCTCTCTATCGATAAAATCTGGCATTGGTCGTCTTTGATTTCGTTGTGACGCTAACGCTTACGGTGTGTGTATAACCATTCCCTATAGTACTGTATTGTATTCTATGTTAACCGGAGGCCTAGAAACGATGGAGACGCTGCGTCCCCGCTGCAGCCGCAGTGGTTCACAATCCTATGACGACTACCTCTGTCCACTTCACCCCTCTGCCACCCCACACCGAACCACTCTTTCACGGTTATTGTGCGGTTTGGCCCCCGTTGGACCCCCTCAGGGAACGTCTCACACCAGACGAGTCTAACCCCTATGTTTGCGTGGTAGAGTAATGGTGGTGTACGCGTACGTGGAGAACTTGTTTGCGCAGCAATCGCCGACATAGTGTAGCTGAGGCGGAATAAGGAGAATCAGCCCGCATTCGCCGAGGCAGATGGAAAACCGCCTAAAAACCATCGACAGACTGGCCGGCTCACCGGACTTCGACACAAGTCCCCCGGGAGGATTCGTGTCGGGGACCAGGCGCCTTCCCAATCCGGAAAGCCGTGTGTTAGACCGCATGGCTAACTGGGCGGCCACCTTTCCGTAACTGCTCTGCAATCCGGGGTTTTAAATTCCCTTTCACATTGCTTACTTGCTGCAGTTTTGCCTAGAAAATGACAGGGTGGCCACCTGCAGAAACATCGGTGGGTGTCGACGACGTCACGCGGCTGCTTTCTTGTAAGTTATTTCAACTGTTTCAGTATTTTGAAACCATGACTTATTAAACTGGGAATTCAGTAATATTCATCCCTGTGATCACCTGCTTTCTTCGGAGTTGGACTTATTACATTCTTCCTGAAGTGTGAGGGTGTGTGGTCTATCTCATACATCTTACACAGCAGGTGAAGTAGTTCTGTCGTGCCTGAATCTTCCAAGAACCTCAATAATTTTGAGGGAATGTCGTCTACTCTAGGCCGCTTATTTCGACTTAGATCTTTCAGTGTGTTGTCAAATTCTTCACGCAGTATCATATCTTGCGTCTCATCTTCATTTACTTACTCTTCCCTTTCTACAGTATTGTCTTCAAGTTCATTTCCGTTGTGGAGCATATATTGCTTCCACTTTTCAGATTCCCCATCTTTGATTGGTATCGTCTTGGCAACTCAGCTCTCTTTTCTCTGACGATCTCTTTAATTTTCCTGTAGGCAACATTTCCTTTTCCCCTAGTTAAATATGCTTCTGAAGCCTTACATTTGTCCTCTAGCCGTTTCTGTTTAGCCGTTTTGCACTTTTTCCCAGTCTCATTTTTTAGATGTTTGTTTTTGCATTCGCCAGCTTCATTTTTTGCATTTTTATATTTCTCCTTTAGTCAGTTAAATTCAACGTTTCCCGTGTTACTCAAGAGTTTCTATTAGGTCTTGCACTTTACCTATTTCATCAGCTGCTGCCTTCACTATTTCATCCCTCAAAGCTACCATTCGTCTTCTGCTGTATCCCCTTCCCCTGTTTCAGTCAAATATTGCCTAATGCTCCCACAGAAACTCTCGACAAACTATGGTTTTTTCAACTTAACAAGGTGCCATCTCTTTACTTTCATACCTGCTTGAAATTTCTTAGGTTTTTATTTACAGTTCATAACTAGTAAATTACTCTTAAAATCCACATTGTTCCTGGAAATGACCTCCAGTTTAAATCTGGTTTGTAAACAGCTGCCTTACATTTATATAATCCGTCTGAAACCTTCCAGTGTCTCCATGTCTCTTCCACATATACAACCTTCTTACATGATTTTAAACCAAGTGTTAGTGGTGGTTAAATTATGCTTTGTCCAATACTGTAGCAGGTGGGTTCCTCTTCCACTCGTTTCCTCCAGCCTACAATATCCTGTCTATTTTTCCTTCTCTTCCTTTTCTTACCGAATGTCGATCATCCATAGCAATTAAATTTTATTCTCCCTTAACTGTCTGAATAATTTCTTTTATCTCATCAGACATTCCTTTATTATCTGCACCAACTGCGGAACTAATTGGCTTATAAACTTGCTCTAATGTGGTGGGTGTTGGCTTCATGTCTGTCTTGTCTTCACTAACCCGTTAGTAGTAGCTTTCGTGAATTTTTGTTTTATTAGTACTGAACCAACCAAAGAGGAAACCAATAAAAGTGCCTATGAAAATACATGTAAGTGTTTCACAGTCAGGACGCAAAGATCAGGAGCTTCCTTTTCGACCTTTTACTGTTGAACAGAGAATAGTCATGCAGATAGAATTCAATGCATCCCATAGAAGAGTAGATAAAACTGAAAAATCATAGAATGCAAATGCGTGTGGAGTTGTAACTACGTTCTTCAATTACAAAATTTACGTTAGGTTGCTTGGTAAGTCGCTAAGACAAATCTAGAACCGAGCGAGATGGTTTAGTGGTTAGCACACTGGACTCGCATTCGGGAGGACGACTGTTCGAACCCGCGTCCGGACATCCTGATTTAGGTTTTCCGCAATTTCCCTAAATCGCTTCAGGCAAATGCCGCGATGGTTCCTTTGAAAGGGCACGGCCGACTTCCTTCCCCAACCTTCCCTAATCCGATGGGACCGATGACCTCGCTGTTTGGTCCCCTGCCCCCAACCAACCAACCAACCAGCCAACAAAACTGGGTAACAACAACAGACCAACTTGACCTACTTAGTATCACATCTCATAGGACTTTTCTTTATAATTATGTTACCGTATATGTTACTATTGGAATTAATAGAGCATGATGACACAAAGCAAAGGCAACTTAACTGGTATCAATTCGAAGATAATGAACCACCTGTATGTAAGGGGCCGTCACAAAGTTTATGTTCGAAGGCCATACAGTCCAGAAGCGGTACGCTAATTAGGCAAAATCGCCGTGGTTATTGAGGCAGTCATGCCATCTGTGCACCAGATACCGGTTTGGTAAAACGCTGTGTCCTGCTGTACGAAGAAGTTTGTAACTAACTGCTGCACATCCTCGTCCGACAGGAATAATCTAACGTTGAAGGCTACTTTTAATGGACTGAAGGCGTAGTAACCGCCTTGCACGGAAATGAAATGTGGAAAATAAGCAGACCAGGCAAGAAGAGACTAGAAGCTTTTGAAATGGGGTGCTAAAAAAGAATACTGAAGATTAGATGAGTTGTTCTTCAACTGTAATGTTCCTTCCTAAGAAGAAATTATCCACCACTAGACAATCAACACAAACCTGAGGTCAAAAAATGGTTCAAATGGCTCTAAGCACTATGGGACTTAACATCTGAGGTCATCAGTCCCCTAGACTTAGAACTACTAAAACCTAACCAACCTAAGGACAGCACACACATCTATGCCCGAGGCAGGATTCCAACCTGCGACCGTAGCAGCAGCGCGGTTCCGGACTGAAGCACCTAGAACCGCTCGGCCACAGCGCCCGGCCACAAACAGGAGCGTCAAATAGATGTTATAATTGTGAACATTGAGCCTTTTTCGATATAAACTGGTCAAATACTCTCAAGCGCTAAAGAAATTGGTATAGGCTTGTGTATTCAAATACAGAGATATGTAAACAGGCAGAATACTCTGCTGCCGTCGGCAACGCCTATATAAGACAACAAGTGTCTGGCGCACTTGTTAGATCGGTTACTGCTGCTACAATGACAGGTTATCAAGACTTAAGTGAGTAGGAACATGGTGCTATAGTCGGCGCACGAGCGATGGGACACAGCATCTCAGAGGTAATGATGAAGTGGGTATTTTCCCGTGCGACCATTTACGAGTGTACCGTGAATATCAGGAGTCCGATAAAAAGTCAAATCTCCGACATAGCTGCGACCGGAAAAAGGTCCTGCAAGAACGGGACCAGCGACGACTGAAGAGAATCGTTCAACGTGACAGAAGTGCAACCCTTCCGCAAATTGCTACAGGTTTCAATACTGGGCCATCAACAAGTGTCAGCGTGCGAACCATTCAACGAAAGGTAATCGATATGGGCTTTCAGAGCCAAAGGCTCACTCGTGTACCCTTGATGACTGTACAACACAAAGTCTTATACCTCAACTGGGCCCTTCAACACCGACATTGGGCTGTTGATGACTGGAAACATGTTGCCTGGTCGGACGTGTACGGGTATGGAGACAACCACATGAATCCATGGAACCTGCAAGTCGCCAGGGGATTGTTCAAGCTGGTGGAGGCTCTGTAATTGTGTGGGGCGTTTGCACTTGGAGTGATATAGGACCCCTTATACGTCTAGATACGACTCTGACACGTGACACGTACGTAAGCATCCTGACTGATCACCTGCATCCATTCATGTCCATTGTGCATTCCGACTGATTTGGACTGTTGCAGGAGGACAATGCGACACCCCACGCGTCTAGAATTGCTACAGAGCGGCTCCAGGAACACTCTTCTGAGTTTAAACACTTCCGCTAGCCACCATACTCCCCTGAAATAAACATTATTGTGCACATCTGGGATGCCTTGCAACGTGCTGTTTAGAGGAGATCTCCACCCGTCGTACTTAACAGCCCTGCAGGATTCATGGTGTCAGTTCCCTGCAGCACTACTTAAGACATTAGTCGAGTCCATGCGACGTCGTGTTGCGGCGCTTCTGCGTGTTCGCGGGGGCCTCCACGATATTAGGCAGGTGTAACAATTTCATTGGCTCTTCAGTATAGATGGGAACGTTTGAAAATATAATGTGGATGGACTGACAGAGAATTGAATCTCCATAATTCTTAATGCAAGTCCCTTTTTTCTTAATCACTGCACCAACCCGCTTGTTGGTATTTTGACAGATAGCATTCACAAGGTAAAAACTCCAGCGCTATCTTCTTGCGCCGAGTTTCTGAGCACAAGTACAGGCCGTCCTGCAGGTGTCACCCTGAGAAAGTTGGGTAGGTCATATATCGAAGTACTGAAAGTTTTCGATCATTTCATATGGCTACAGCCTGTGAACTTTTGGAAGATATACTACTTCTGTGGTATTGTCCAGAGATCTCGGTGCTACACTAAGGGTGGCAACGCCTGTCAATACCACAGACGTTAGCAAGTTCGCTGCAACCCGGAACGACGTATGGGAGGCGCTCTTGAAGATCACACCTGCCCTGTCATCTCTGGAGTGCCCTCGTGCTGAGGTCAATGTAGAGTCGAGCATGGAAGAGCTCTCCCCAGTTCATGACCTCATCTTAAGGAGTCAACATCATAGTGTAGGAGCAACGAGATGTTCAAGTTTTGCCCTATCTCGAAATAGAGGAGAGAGCACCACAGATATTATATGTGGAGTTGGATGACAATCATTAAAACAATGGCGTCTTTCGTTGTGGCAGGATCTTCTCGTGAAATTTCAATCACCAACTTTCTCCTCAGAGTGTAAAAACAATTTGTTGGCGCTCACCTACTTAGAGAGGGGTGATCGTCATAATAAAAAAGAAATATAATAGATCGCACAGAAAGATTTAAGTATTTGTTTCTCCAGTGCGTTGTTCGACACTGGAACGGTAGGGGAATAGCTCGAAGGTGGTTCGATGCACTTAATTGTGAATTGTAGGGTATTAATGTAGATGTAGTTGTCGATGAACTTGTGCTGTTGTAAATGTCGAACATTGTACCTCAAGAGAACAGTTTGTTAATTAGTGTGTCAAATGACGCTTTGTTGGTCAGTGAGAGTTGTAAATTATCCAGTTCTCTCGTGGCAAAGAAGTGTGTCCGAAGCTAAGTAAATCTTTTATTCATTACTGTAAAAGCGAACTAATATTTCATGTGTTCCAGTTCCCACATGCTTCCTCACCGAGCAATCAAAGAACGCGCAGCTATAGCCAGACTATTGTAGATTTGTTATTAGAAACTCTCTTGACGCAAATCGTCCTGTAGCGTGTCGTTGCGACACTGAAGACGTGACAGGGACCTTCTGAGCTAAGTTTTGCAGTCACCAGAATAGAAGACAGAAACATGAAAAATAAGGTCCTTTGCTTTTGTGTGAAGGACAGAAGTAAGAAAAGAAGCGTGAATAAAGAGCAGACAGTTCAGAGGTAGCGCGTTCCCATCTAAGAGCTGGTGTGGAGCACGTCACTCCGTGATAGTGAATATGCGGACGTCCAAGGCAATAGCGGCGCACTCATGAGACCGCCAAAAACCGCACGAACTGCAGCCGAGATACAGCGCACACTTATCACACGCCGATAACTCCCTCGAGTGCATCCGCCACCTAAGGGGCTCACGTGTGATCGGAAGCAGCACGGAATCGAGCGATAGCCATCATAGCTTAACGGCACGATTCTTGGAGACGACGTCACCTTAACAAACCTGCTACTTATGACGTGTTTCACAAGCTATTCCATTACGATAGCGACAAGAACGACTGGTAGTCATGCTACTTTAATTATAATCTCGAAAAAATGAAGTAGTTGTGCTCCAGATTTTAAAGAGCAGAACCGTCGTTATTTTCCGCTTGAGCGACATCAGGTAGGCCACAGAAGTATATGATTCAATTATGTAAATTTTTTATGCTATGTGCGTACTGAAATGTTGCTACTTTTCTGTGTTTCATATCGCACGGAGGATATCCTGGCAGGTGACTCATCGGTATTCCACCGACGCAGCAAACTGGCAGTGCGGGGCACTCACTAATTACAAGGGCACCGACGGTCCACGACGGCGAGAACATTGGGACATGATTGTCGGCATCCTCTCTATGTGTTATTCTAAAGTTGGTGTTCAAAAGGACTTTATGAAAATGTGTAAGTTCTCAAAAGGGTCTCGAGGTGGTGTGAACATTGCATGTCATGTCAATGTCTTGTGAATAGAAAGAGTGTTTTTAAATGTGTGTCAACTACGTTTGTTGAGTAGCGTTGAAATAGTACCAACGAAATGCACAGAAGTTGCTGAAATTGGACTTACTTCGAGAAAACGTTTGAAAGTCTATGATTGATGATTGGTGGAAGGATGGGTCTTCTATTTCAACCTTTTGCTAAGCAGTGAACACTGCTCTGAAATTATTAATGAGCCAGAAAATTTTGAAATATGATGCTCAGCAGAACCTACATTGAAAATGTTACCGGTTTATGAAGGAGCGTCAGAATTTAAGTTTTGGAAAATTAGGAAAAGGAAAAACCTAACTTCTTTTAAAGTGACGAACTTCGAGCAATACAGCGAAGTAGTTTCAATTTATTGACTGAGTGTAAATTTGATCTTGGTGGTCATTCGGAAGAAATCACAAAATAATACGGCTACAGATACTTTATCTGCAAAGCTTGCTTGTTAACAGTTTCGGATTATGGGTGTGTTTGACAGTAAAGAGGACATAGGACTTTCAAAGGGTAGCAGATCTTAAATTCTCATCGTAGACATGAACTAACATTTAAGAAGAAAACTGTTTAAAGTGATGTATTTCTATAATATGCAGTATAGCTGTTAAAGAGTATATGTGGCCGATCGAATTTTATCAACCCGATGTGTCATTGTTTTATTGAAATGGAAAAACAATTCTTATTCGTCAACTACGACTTATTTGAAATTTAAAAGTGCTCTCCGTTCTCAACTAGGCAGACTAAACGATAATGTTGTATATAAGCAGAAACTGGAATTCAGTTTCTATTAAGGAAGACATAAGCAAGAAGAAATTTTCGTACGAAGTGCGGTCTTGTCGCTTAACACGTTCATTTATATTAACGAAAGAAGCCATTTGAATATAATTAATTCTTAATGCATCTGAAGAAAGTCTTCTCGTATCCAGTTTGGCTCTATGGATTACAGAAGACAAAGAGGCATTCAGTTAGCCACGTTATATCATGCGAGAGAGTGCGCAACTGGTGAAGGACGACATCAGGGCTACTATCGGGACGGGACATCTCAAGTTACCTAATTAATGTCTTGTTTGTTTGAGGTAAATGTCTATAGTCATGATAGGCATTGCAATTCATGTACCACAATAGAGATGCGGCTGCAGGTGCAGCCCGTTGATAAAGTGGAGTATCGTGCGGTAATTAGTTTTCTGTACTTGAAGGGGAACAACGCCGCAACAATCCGTGCTGAATTGGTGGAAGCGTACGACAAAAAAGTGCTCCAAAGGATACGTCACCCGTTCTGTGTCTTTCGGCAATCAAATTTTGCCTTACCTCCTTATTCTCTAGACACGGTATTCAGCGAATTCTTTCTCTTTCCTCCATCGAGTGACAGGCTCTCCAGAATGACGACGAGGTGATTTTCGAGATGGATCGTTTCATGAAAAATCGAAACGCAGACTCATATGACAAACATCTCTTTGGAAAAACGCATCGCGCTGAAGGGAAAAGAAAATCCAGGGCTACTGTCACAATTTAATTCTCGTAACACTGCAAACACGAGCGAAATAGATTTTAGTGTCAGTGGCTTCGAGAAATTGAGGAAATCGTTAAACCTGAACAAATCTGCAGGTCCCGATGGATTCACTATTTGCGGCTGAGGTAGTCATACGTATAGCTATAACATCCCGAAAATCACTCGAACAAAAAACTATGCACAGTGGCTGGAAGGAGGCATAGATCACATCCGTCTACAAGAACGGAAGCAGAGTTGATTCGCAAGAAAACAGTTCAATATACTTGGCATCGATTTGTAGTACAGTCTTAGAATATGTCCTGAGCTCAAACATAGTGAAGTATCTCGAACAGGATGTCCTCCTCCATGCCAACAAATGTGGATTATGGATACATCGATCGGATCAAACCCAACTTTCACTTTTCACACACTACATGGATCAAAGCAGCCAGGTGGATATTATTTTTCTTGACTTCTGGAAAGAATTTGAAACCATACATCAGTGTAATCAGATAGGTGCAGTACATCTTGATTCAGTAACGCTCGTTAACCAAAGTAAGGTCATACAGGCCATCGAACAAAATTTGTGACTGGATTGAAGGTTCTTTTTGTTTTGGTAGGGGAAATGCAGCATGTTATTTTGGATGGAGAGTTATCATCCGATGCAGAAGCAACTTAGAGTGTGCTCCAGGAACATGTCCTGGGACCCTTGATCTGTATGGTGGATATAATTAAAATGCAGCTATTCAGGTCCAGTGTGGGCTGTAATTATCGTATGGCAGCGAAACTTGGTAGATATGTTCATGTGAAACCAATTAACGCTGAAAAAAATTAGTTCCAATTTCGGCAACAGGTGCAAATCTGGCGCTGTACAGCATCTTGTCGATGTCTCCGGTGCTCGTATTGAACAAACTATGCAATCAGCGGTTAATAATAAAACAATATTGTCTTTCTTATTTGTTTGACCTTTTCCGCCCACATCCTGTTCCTAATCCATTACGTATGGAAAATATTTATATACGTCTTTCTTGCGTTCACAGCGCCAGATCTGCAACTGGTGGCCAAAATTGGAGCTAATTTTTTCCAGCTGAAACGTCCCCTTAGAAAATTTATAAATGATTGTGCTTAATCTGACACACAACATTTTTAGCGCAACGCAATCTGACTTTCAAAAATCCCTACAAAAGAATGGCTCTGACTAACAATAACCTATACCTTTCATGAATCACTTACCTCACAAAAATCTTCGTTACACGAACTACTGCAATACAGCGAGCGCCACTACTGCCAGCTAAATAAAAGATTCTAACTACCGAAGGAACTAACTACTGATAGGCATAGTTAGCAAACGAAAGATTTTGATAGAGAACAAACAATGTATTTACCTTAATAATGTTCAAAATTCATATATCAGGACATCCAGTGTGGTCGTGCGGTAGCGTTCTCGCTTCCCGCGTCCGGGGTTAGATTCCCGGCGGGGTCAGGGATTTTCTCTGCCTCGTGATGACTGGGTGTTGTGTGATGTCCTTAGGTTAGTTAGGTTTAAGAAGTTCTAGGGGACTGATGACCATAGATGTTAAGTCCCATAGTGCTCAGAGCCATTTTTGCCTGTATATCCAGTATTACAAATTTACTCTTTCTGGCGGACACACGTCCAGATCGTCCGCTCTTAAAATTCTGCCATCTCTCTCCCCACATCCACCACTGCTGGCGGCTCACCTCCAACTGCGCAACGAAACGCGCTGTTAACAGCCAACTGCCCAACACTACTACAGGTTTTTATATTGGTAACGCCACGTAGCGCTCTGTATGAACATCACTGGCTGTGCTGTGTGCAGTCTGTGGCTGGGTTGCATTGTTGGAATTTGCTATTGTAGTGTTGGGCAGTTGGCTGTTAACAGCGCGTAGCGTTGTGCAGTTGGAGGTGAGCCGCCAGCAGTGGTGGATGTGGGGAGAGAGATGGCGGAGTTTTGAGAGCGGATGATCTGGACGTGAGTCCATCAGAGACAGTAAATTTGTAAGACTGGGTGTCATGAACTGATATATATATATTATGACTTTTGAACACTGTTAAGGTAAATACATTGTTTGTTCTTTATCAAAATCTTTCATTTGCTAACTATGGTTCAAATGGCTCTGAGCACTATGGGACTTAACTACTGAGGTCATCAGTCCCCTAGAACTTAGAACTACTTAAACCTAACTAACCTAAGGACATCACACACATCCATGCCCGAGGCAGCATTCGAACCTGCGACCGTAGCGGTCACGCGGTTCCAAACTGACGCGCTTAGAACCGCACGGCCACACCGGCCGGCTGCTAACTATGCCTATCAGTAGTTAGTCCCTTCAGTAGTTAGAATCTTTTATTTAGCTGGCAGTATTGGCGCTCGCTGTATTGCAGTAGTTCAAGTAACGAAGATTTTTGTGAGGTAAGTGATTCATGAAAGGTATAGGTTATTGTTAGTCAGGGCCATTCTTTTGTAGAGATGATTGAAAGTCAGATTGCGTTGCGCTAAAAATATTGTGTGTCAGTTTAGTGTTGATCAGAATAAGTAAAGAGAGAAATGTCTGAGTACGTTCAGTTCTGCTCAGCTGTTTGAAAATCAAGTAATGTAAGAGGTTTATCAGCACAGTAATTCATAAATTTTTCTAATGGGACGTTTCACAGCATAAGTAGATTCCGTATGAATGCATTAGAATACCAAGTTTCGCTGCCGCTACAGCACTCGCTGGACATCCGTGAGTTGCTGCACCTTAATTAGAACCACCCAGTATGTCTAGTAAAATATTCCGTATGCTCGGACCTTCGTTAAGACTGCAGTGGGGCACCGCGTCAAATGCTTTCTGGAAATCTAGAAATATCTAATCTGTGACAACATACTGGTCAGTTCACGATGGAGAGCATATAGCCCCAATATTATCGATTTTTTGTTCCAATACATTCGCGTACTGAGCAAGGAAAAAACGACTGTCTATAGGCCTCTACTTTATTGACAGAGTGCATTGTCGTGCTGGTATAACCATCATCCCCGAACTATTCCTCTCCTGAACGTAGTACGCAATGTTGTAAAATGTGTTGATATCCTTCTGCATGTGGCGTATTCTAAAGCACAGTAAGGGGACCACATCCAAGGCACTTCCTTATCGTAACACCACCTCCTGTGTATCTCACTGCTGGCACTACACATGATGACAGATAACGTTCTCCAGGCACTCGCCGAACCCAGACCCTTTCATCCGATTGCCACAGGATACAGTATGACTCACCACATCCTAACCATGAAAAACACCCGCATACTGCAATACAGACTCCTCTGTATTCACTGTTGGTACTACACATGATGATAAGTAACGTTCTTCAGGAGTTCGCCACATTCAGACACTTCCATCGGATAGCTACAGGATATAGCGTGATTCATCACTCCAAATCACTCGTTTCCAGTCACCCACTATCCAGTGGCATCTCTCTTTGCAGCACCTCAAGCGTCGCTTGCCACTGACTTCAGAAATGTGTGGCTTATGAGGAGCTACTTGACCTTTGCACCCCATTCCTTTTAACTCCCTACATTGTGTTAGCTGGTCTGCTGGTAGCACTTTGGAACTCATGAATGATTCTTTAAGCTGATTTCACGCGATTTTTTTGTAACCAACCTCCGAAATGTTCGACGGTCCCTGTCCGTCTGTACACGAGGACTGCCTGGTCTTAGTTTACCTGTGACTGTATCTTCGCATTTCCACTTCACAGTCATATCAGGAACTGTCAGCTTGGGCAACTTTAGAGGAGTTTAAAGGTCCGTGATGTGTTCGTTACACAGATGACACTAATGACTACTTCACATTCGAAGTTACTGAGCTCTTCTCACTGACCCATTAGTCTGTTAATGCATCTCTACTGACAAGACAGCGGGACCTTCCCCTCGCCTCCTTTTATACGCGGGGTCCGCCTCTCGTGACATTTAGTTGTCAATTTTGCATTACATAAAGGTGTCCAGATACTTTTGATCACATAATGTATTTCAGTAGCTGTGGCGACAAGGGAACGTTATCTCTAATACAGCACCTGTAACAGTTACTCATGAGTGTTTGGGTACATTTAACATATACTGAACAAGGCCAGAATATACTTCCGGCGTAAAGCGAAGCGCCAGCACGACGGTCAAGGCTGGCCGCGGTGGCCGAGCGATTCTAGGCGCTTCAGTCCGGAACCACGCGGCTGGTACGGTCGCAGGTTCGAATCCTGCCTCGGACATGGATGTGTGTGATGTCCTTGGGTTAGTTAGGCTTAAGTAGTTCTATGTCTAGGGAACTGATGTCCTCAGATATTTAGTCCCATAGTGCTTAGAGCCACTTGAACCATTTGCACGACGGTCAAGAACGTTAGAGCGGAGATATTTCATTTCCCGTTATCGGCCCACGCATTTTTTATTATTTTTCAAAGTAAAACAAAATGAGGAATTTTATGTTTCAAGATATCTTTCGAAATATTCTGTTTCTTTTCTTTGTGATAGAGAGAAACATGAAACTTATTCATGATAAGACAAATTCGCACACAGGCATTGTGTACACCCAGCTTCGACCATGTTACAAAACGGAGTTTTCTGCGGTTTATAAGAGTTTATATATGGTTGTGTCAATAAGCCAGAAGAAGAATAACGAAAGTAGAAGTATACTGATCAGCCATAGCATCATTACCATCCACCTACGAGAGTGCTTCTTTACATTTGACACACAAAACCCTGCAGTTCGCCGTCAAATAAATTGCAGGAGTTCTTAGTATGCGTAGAAAGATAGATATCACAATTTGTCCAAGCGGATTCCATGCTGATTCGAAGACGGCGGTTAGTAAACTCTAACGCTGTGTTCGATCAGATCGCTGATATATTTGGTTGTGTTGATATTTGATGGGCCTATCAGTTGGAATTCATCGTGTCCCTCTCACTATTTAAGCATCATTGTGGCCCTGTGGCATGTAACGTTATCCGCCTCCAACTAACGTCAGTAAGGTTTCTAAGTTATACGAGACTTGCTGGAAATACAAGTTAATACAATTATGAGTGGTCTGTGTTACTCGTAATCTCATATCATCGATCCAGACGTGTACTACGACCGTTCTTCGTGTCCTTGCGTTAACAATTTGTTATTTACAATACGTATGTAGTAACTGTGCTGTTAAAATTTTATGTCGTCGCTTCTTTCTTTCACGTGGGAGCTTGTATGTCTAAGTTTTCACTATCGGAAATTGATCATCCGTGTAATCCCGTTTCGTTACTTTTCATATAATTGTATCTTGGTAGCGAAATGTTCCAGAACGTTCAGGCAACCAATTTCCCAAACTTAACATAGAGGCTCCACCAGAAAAACAAAAAAATGATCTGACAAAATTTTAAGAGAAAAATGACAGAAGAAGCACTGCAGATTACAAAATGAAGAAGAAGGACACGTGTACAGATATGGCAGACAGCTGTATACGAAAACAGATTTGGAACTAAGAAAGAAAACAAACTCATTGCTGACGACATGGTAGTACTGAACCACGCATGCATATTTATTAAAATCACTCGACTCGCATTCATCGATTGATGCGAATGGTGGGAATTGAAAAAGGATACTGCCAATTTTTCCCCCATCCTAGTCGCTCTCCGTCTCTACTGCCCGTGTTATCGAAGGGATGTTAAACTCTAACCTTTCTTTCGAAGCATGTATGGATCGAAGTTAGACAGAAGGAACTCAAATGCGTGCAAATGAATGATCTCATATTATCTTTTTTACTATCTTATTCGAACTACCTGATCTTGAATATATCGCTGCAAGATATCACGACAACCGCAAGATTCAGAACAACAGCATTTTGCAAGAGTCAGCATGTACAGATATTAGCAACGGCGAAATATCACTGTCAGAGATTGTACCACAATGCAGCGTGACTATTCATTTGGGCTGTACGAAGAAACGGCCCCGAAACCTTTATACCGTACCTACTAGTTTTTGACGTCGCTGGCCGTGAGAATAGACGGTGGGAGGTGTGGTTATAAGCGCCGTGCATGCACGGAGAGCAGCCTCCGCCTCTTTTTTTCCCTTTCGTTTCACGAGCACTGAAGCGCGACGGAGGTGAACGACCAGATGGGTCTCCTGTTCAGCTGCTGCAACGGGAGCCACCAGCAGGCAACACATGCTGTGCCTTTCCAGGAAACACGTCAGACAACACTCCGCCCATGGCTCTGACAGCCTGACTGCCGCAGTTTTCCACATTTCTCTCGCGACAAACAAAAGTTTGCCATCACAGTTATTTCAGGTAATCTTGGTAATTCAAAATTCCTGTTCCAAAGTTTCAGAGTTTGTAACAAGCATTACGTAGATCTTTTCAGTACGTCCCATTTACGTAGATGTTCCGTTTCACTGCTACGATTAAATTAGAATAAAATGAAATGTATAAATGCAACACGTGTTCTGGAGTCAATGCACCATCACAGCTGTGTGTTTGTTAATGATATAGCATTACAATCTACATTACATCTACAAAGCACTGTTCATTTTGAATCACGTTTCTGGGATTGTGGACAGGTTGATATGGTGCAATTACTAACCTCTTTGATCGCCAAATATAATTCCATTCGATATTTTTGCCATCTGATCACTTAAGGAACTACTTTAGGAGATCTTAACAGTGTCAACGGAAGGTTAGTTCTGATGAATGTAGGCCGTGCTAGTTATATTGCAGTTCATCATAAAACAGATACAAAACATTTGTTTTACTTACAGTAAGGAAACAGCTTTCTTATGGTCATTCACTCTTACTGTCAATCAAAGGCCTTCTAAAAAGCCTAGAAGATTGTAGCACGAAGTTCTAATTACCTCATTATTGTATTTGATTATCATCATCTTCTACAGAGTAAGCCCGTACACTTTCCGCAGTTAACATCTTATTTCTTACTTGGTTTTCCTATATGTAATTCATCTCGTTGGTGATATGCCACAGCTTGTTCTGGAATGTGATAATTGCTTATTCTAAGTAAAGGCGTGTGCTTTTTTCATAGTTTTTATGAGAAAACGTAACTGCAATCTATTTTTCTTATATCTTTCGCCAGTATGCTTTCTTAAATCCTCGTGGTTCACAGTCAAGTAGAAGGATATCTTATTCGCCGTTGACTGTAGAAATTATTTATTTCACAATTGCTATTTTCAAGTCGTACTGCAAAAGATTTAAAACCGTCCAATATGAATACCTGTTATAGACAAAAACAAGTCTTTTCACTGTAGAAACTTTTTTTGGCGATGACACGTACACATGTTGAGAGGATTTTAAATTCTGAATGTGCTGAAGGAAAATGTTACAGTACTACTTGAAAATGGCCCAAAGATTGAAATTGCAATTGTGAAATGATTAATTTGTACAGTCAACGGCGAATATGACATCCTTTTTTTTTTTTAATAAAAGTGCTTCGTTAGTTTGATGTTATTTTTTGTTCGTCGCAGAAACTTTATTTACGTAGCTCAACGTCAATGTGCCTCGAACATGGAGAGCCATTTGGTTTATTTAGTACGCTAAAAGATTCGACAGTATCGATCGTAAGCACTCTGCAGCGCTGTCTTCGTGACACGAGAATATCCAAGTACTTAATGGCACGAACATTTACATTACACCATGATCAAGTGTCTACTGTAATATGGGACGATATGTGTTTCTACGTTCCTGTTGGTATGGCTTTTCATTTCTTCTCCATTTAAACGCGATCATTCGAAAATTTTACTTTGCTCGTGACAGAAATTTTCCTGTCA